>NW_027509264.1:102500-803500 GCF_048541705.1 Temnothorax americanus | reverse complement strand
CATCGTTCTAAGGACTTAACCTGCGACTTAAGGGCACCGGATTATACACGGGGAGTAAAAAGGCGGGGAAAAGAGAATTCCTTTGTCCTCTAAAGCAGTGCGAAAAACGAGGAAGGAGCGAGGAGCTGAGAGAGAGAAAGAAGGAGAGAGAGCGAACTGAACGGAGCAACACGCGGTCGAGTTTCTATCTTGGAGTGTACCTGCCGCAGGAACGGGACAAGGACGGCGACTGAATCGAGGAAGGAGAGAGAGAGAGAGAGAGAGAGAGAGAGAAGAGAGAGACGCTTTACACGCCGGTGAACGGCCGTCATTGTCGTAGCCGGCGGCAAAGGGCAACAACCACGCTGCGGCCGGAGCGACTCTACCTCCTTTCTACTCAAGGCCAGAGCGTCGCGGCCCACGCGGTCCTTTGTAAGCTTCCTTCGTTAAGGCCCGGGATAGGAGTGACAGCTGTCGTGCGCGAAATGCTCCGAAATTGGCGGAGATAGAACAGACCGCGCGGATCGTTTCTCCGACCAGAGATCGGGAGAAAGAGTGAGAAAGAGAGAAAGAAAGAGCGCGAGGGATAGTGAAAAAGGTGTTTTTATTTTCCTGTGTGACGATGCAGAGGCAGAGGCTACTACCGGACGCCATGACAACGATGGTTAGGGCAGCTGTTCTAGCAGCTGTCCTGGGACAACTTCTGGGTCCCAGCACGGCCAGCAGGCCCGCCGGCGCCCATCCCGGACACGCGTACTTCGAGCAACCGTGCTGCGGGCGTTCTCACCTCAGGCATCACAAAGGTCAGATATCCCTAAGTGCCATGCTCCCGTTTTACTCGCGATTGGTGGTCGTGTCTATAAAAAGTGCGATTAATTTGATCGACGATCGTTTTCGAGTCCTCAGTGACTGTAAGATCGTCGTGTGATTATTGGTAGATACCTATATACAGTCAATGAACACAAATATTCGCGTGGCAATATTCGCGTGAACGATACTCGAATGGTGAGCCAAGCCCAGCTCATTTTGGTTACGGTAGGCCAGGCTCGGGCGGAAGCGGAAACGGAAGTGCCGAGGCGCGATAGCGGTGCCACGTGGTATCGTGATATTTTTTTTTGTTTTCTCATCGACCGCTTCGAATGTTGTCGTTCGCAGCGATGACAGAAGCGGGTTTTACACCCGAGCTTCGTGCACGCGTTTGGCAGGAATTATACGCAGGAAATTCCGAACGACACGATATTTGTGATCCGCGCTGGAATAAATTACGCAATGTTTGTCACGGTCGCAATACTGATATCAGGAACAGATACGCACAGTGTTAAAGTAGTCTGACGTTGCCACGATATTTCGAATGTAAAGTAGACAATAATTACTAGTGCAAGTACATATATATTTTTTTTTTAGATTTTATCTAACACAACGGAGTGCATTCTATTCGCGCTTTTTGCCGTCTATTTTTTTATTTATAACAACGATCGTGTAACGCGTTTTATTTGCGACAACCGATGAGCAATTGCTGTGCAACTTTTATATCAGGATATTGATCGTGATTAATTTGCAATCCTCCAAATTAAATATTGTAACTTCCGGGATCGTTTCATCGCGCCGATCAGCCATTTGCAGTACAAATTGTGCGAGCGAGCAAACTCAATCGTTCACACCTACGTTCAATGAAATACAATCAGCGTATTTGATGCAGGTAGACGAACTTCACAGAAATTAATCACAGGGAGCTTTATTCGTCTTTATCCGGAATTACGAGTTTCACTAATGACGTTAATTTCCTCAAATAATTCGCAAAATGTAAATTTTAATTAGTCCGCGTTGTCTCGATCGATTCAAGATGCGACCCTCGTCGGGTAGGAATTGACAAAACCGCCGATGGGTTTACGGCTCGCTTGTCGCACGTGTGAAAAAAACACTTTCCTCCGCGATATACACCAGGGATTAAATTCCCCGGCGTTTTTCTTGGGGGATGCTGACCCTCTCTTTAGCCCGTCTCTTTTCTCGCTTCGCGTTAAATCGTTTAAGAGAACGGACGGTACGAGTGAAACGCAAAAACGTACGTACCCCGAGCAACGAAATGACCGTTAGCATACATCACCAATATTATCTCTCGGGGAGTGTCCTGCCACGCGATATTACCGGGGCTTAGAACGCCGGGCTGACTTCATTATGGTGTCGGGGGAGAGAGAACCGTCGAATGGAATGTGGAATGGTCGGTTGGTCGGACGGTTGCCTGCTTGGTTGGCTGGCTGGCTGGCTGGATGGCTTGCCGGCTCCGCGCTCCGCGGCTTGGGCCGTGGTGGAAGCCGAGTGTGGAGAGCATCGCCGGTGCGTGCCGGCTCTCGCGTGTGTTACGTATAAGCAAGAGACCGCATGCTGGGGAGACGCGCTGCTTATGAGCGCGTCACACATACAGCACACGCGGGCACACACGTGTAGATACACGCATACGCGAGTAACCTGCGCCCTGCGCGTTCCAGAGTGTTCTCTACGAGCGTAGAATTTTCTGGGGGGGAACTTTTTGGAGGATTTGCGGCCGGACTCCGCCGGTCTGTTTTCCTATCGCGCCAATGGCGGAATTTTCATTACAATGGCGCGGTTATTGTCCTCGTTGTATAGTGCGTCGCTCTTTCGGTGGGATGTACATACGCGGAATGCCCGCAGTTTCGCGTTTGCGCGAATATTTGGCACGACGTTTTGGGGCTTCGCGAAGCGCGGCGTAGCCGCAACTGGTAGCGCTCTGCGACACTTGTTTCGGAGTTATCGTCGGCTAATTTTGCCGCCGCGCGTTCCGCGAATGCTGGAGGAAAACCAACAATTGTTGCGAGCTTTTGTGAAACGAATGTGTCTAATCTTATTTTACGTGGCAACGTTTCGAGATGTTTATGACGTAAATTCCGGTGTGAGATATATGCGTGCGGAATAGCCACGTGGATTAGATATTATGTGGGCCCTACAAACTTTCATTCTTGATCCGTAGTCGTTATTTGATCGCCTTCCATGCTATACTCGCGATAAGATACTCGGATTTCTCAAACAGTTTTTGAAATATCGATGACCGTTAGAAGTTAAGGCACGCACACCGAAACTCCGTTCACAAGATTCGTCATCGGATAGCGTGTTGATTGATAACGTCGTGAATATACTGCACTAAGGCTCCGATACATGTACCTAGTGTACACTGTATTCAAGCACAACACATCGCATTGATCTAATCTGTACTTGCGGGCAGGCGTCTACACCACGAAACGATCATGCATTCTAAGCTCTTCGTATCGGATCTCTGGTAACTAACGGAACGGATATTAATTTCGACGGGCTTCTCAAACCGATCTGCTGATCCAATTTGCACGCATATTTGACGTGCAACACGTTGTACATGCGTGCACACATAACGAAGTTGCGCGAAACTTCGTGCGACTATGTCCCCCGTTGTATTAGACTATGCCTCTGCGAGGATACCGATAATCTTCACTTTAGGACAAACGAGTCTATTTTTAATATCGATTATCGATCGCTATTTAAATCGTCTTCTAAATCCGACGAATGAAATGCAAGACACATGTCTTTAGCGCAAAGATACTAAAAATTTATTTTCTCGATTTGTCCTTTTTTTCCATTCGCAACTGATATTTTGGGCAGAGTATACCATGCATACAGATCCTTAATTCGTCGGTAAATCCGAGAAATTTGAGTGGCAATGCTCTCTTTGCACTACACAGAGATTTGCGAGTGATGTTTGCGGAAGTAGCTGGGCAAAGAGAAGAGGGAAAAACGAAGGGAGACCGCGGTCGTTCGGCCGGTCGTGAGTGCCGGACGGATTGCGAAAGTTTTCCTTTAGTCGCTCGAAGGTCCTAAAGATTTTCGAGATTAAAAGCTTCACGAGTCAACTGCGTCGCTGTACCGGTCGTCCGATTCCGCCTTCCTCCGGCTCTGTCTGTCCTGTCTGTCTCTCCCTTTCTCATCTCGCTATCGCTTCCGCTGAAGCTGCGTAATGAGCGACCGCAGCTAAGACTGATCCGGCACGCGGTATTCGGTGCCGCGCATTTCTGCGGTCGAGGGTCAGCATGAATGCCGAGACATTGCCTTTGGAAAGCCAGCGAAGTTAGACCATCGAAATCAGCTGGAAGCTTTCGTATATGCGCGATGCGCGGGTACACCGCGGTCGAATTATTCCCTTTGAAAAGGGCCCGCGCGCGTCTTGCTCTTGCTTCGAGTTACACCGAGTGAAAGAGCGGAGCATAATCCTTGCCGGACTCTTGAAAATTATTCTACAAGTTTTCCTTTTGATTTGCCGGCGCGCGTGGAGGAGTAGTAATTTCTGATGCCGATCCGGACGAGTAAGAGGCGTCGCGGGCGTGACGCGACGCGACGCCGGACGACGCGACGCCGCGCCGTGGCAAAAAAGTGCCGGGAGATTCGATTAATTCCTACTATGCATTATTCGTGCCGTTCTTAGCTGCGCTTCCAGCTTTTTTATTTTTCTTTTCTTCTCCGCCAGTCGATGCTCTGGAAGTTCTCTCTCGGAGGTAAAAAAAGCACGCGAGACTTGGCGACGGGGGTGAGAAGCGGTGGATAGTAGTAGGCGGGTGGGGCGCGATAGTAGTGTGGAGGTCGAGGACGACGCGCGTAGCGCGAAGACACACGATCCAAGTTCGCGGCGGTCGTTGTGGGCGTGCACACAAAAGTGAGAACTTTGTTGCGAAATCCCGAAGCTTGAGTCATGAGCGAAGTGTTAGTGCAAATCTGTGCCCAAACGACTAAGGTAGCCGCCTACGATCGATTCGCGAGCGCGAGGAATAGTTCGTAACTTCTTCTTCGTCGCTTTCCACGTAATCGCGTAGCGTTTCTCGAACGCGTAGCGGCTTGCCGAGAGTATTACAGCGGGTATAGAAAACGAAGAACGATGAGTTTTCGGCCGTTTAACCTAAGCCCGTCGCGTGAGCTTTGCTTTAATCGCCGGTCTAATCGGATTCGAGAAGCTCGTACGAACTTTAATTTCCGTCCACATACAAAGAGTTTTGCAAGTGCGAATTAAATTATACAGACGTTCTCTCTTTTCTTTTCTTTTTTTTCGCGTCCGCGGCCGGACCCACGTATGTTTGACAGCTTACACGTTTCTCGTCCGAAAGGAGCAGTTTTAGTAGCATTAGCTTTCATTTTTTTTTCTTTATTCAGAGCGAAATCTGCTCGCGACGTAAACTCCTCGGCTAGAGCGACGTCCTACACGGCACTCACGAAACGCGAGATAAAGAGTACGCGGAGCACGACGAAAACGCGAGCGTGTCGAGGGATGTTGGTTGGATATTACAACGACAGGATTACGTGTACTCTCTGAACGAGATAGCGAGAAGGGACAAGAGTACGGGAGATCTTTCCTTCTTCCACTCTCTCCCTTATTCATTTTCTTTTACGCTCTTTTATAGCCGTAGAAAACACTTTGTACTTGGCGGTGTAAACTCGCGAAAGTATAATACCTGCGCTCGTGAGACAAGACGATTTCGTCGCCGTGAATACCTTTTCACGGATAAAAGGGATAATGAGGGTATAACGCGCCGCGCGGTGTCTCGGATGTTTCGACGATGTTAGTTTGGATGCTAGAAATTTTCGCAATGATTATGCGTAACGAAGAAAGAGAAACGGATTACACAATCGCGCTAAAACTGTACTATTACGCTATTTCTTTTCTTTTTAAGGATACTTTGATCAGTATATATCGATCAAATAATAAAAAAACCAGAAATGTTTTTCGCATGTTTCTAATGTTCCATAATGCTTAAGACCTTCACGAGGCGGTCGTTAAACCAGAAATGAGAATACTTCCATCATCATTTTATATGATTCGGGAGGGATTACGATGCCATACTGGTAATTACGCTCGACGAGGAGTATGATCAGCGTCGGTAATAACTGTCGTAAGTTTGCCGTCATGGGGTCCCCGCACACGGGGTATTCTTGTCGTTTCTAGCAAAATTAATATTATTTGCCGAAGCGTGGGCGCATTATTTCGCCCCCTCTGAGATGGCTCGAAATCTCGTCGACGCGGAATCTGGCGTCTTAGTTTTACAGTTAGGTAAGTCGTTGGCCGTCGCGCTGTAAACCACACGTGGATATTACATTCTTGCACTTCGAGTAGTACGAGGCCTCGAGCGGTGTGGATCTTAACGGCGCCTTAAGTTCTTTCACGTTGCTTAACGAGATTCTACATCGAGGCAATTACTACCTCGGCCGAGACATTCCGTGTATGTGGACAGTGTATGTAATACGATGCCGTTACGTTCTCATCCAATCGGAACTTTCGCACGCGCAGTCAAATGCTGGCATGTACGCTACCGCGGCTTTTTTGTTGATGCAGCTCGGTCCCGGAGGCTCTTAACGACAGGTACTTTAGGAAGTAACAGACGCAAATGTAAGAAGCGGAAACTCTCGGAAGTAAATGCGCGATCTTACGACGGCAGTAGAGTGATTGTTAATTATCATTTCTTTTACTGTCGTGACTAATGAACTGGCATATCGTTCTCTAGTTATTTATGTATCCTTAGACATATTTCTAAAACAGAAATTTTGATATTAAAAATGCAATTTAAAAGAAACAGGTCGCGTCCATTTTATATGCTTTTTTTGACACCCTTTTTAAATAATTTTTTTTAATATTAAAATTTCTGTTTTAAAAATATGTCTAGCGATTCTGTCTGTTGAAAGGTCACTTTTTTCAATATTCTGTCACTTTCGAGAAATTAAATTTAAAAAGAGAAAGACAGTGACACCGAAATGACGTAATTTTACATATTTTTTAAATTATTTTTATTATCTGTGAAAAATCACATTTGCTTTAGACATTTCTATCCGTTTCTCGTGTTTTATCCGCGGATAAAAAGAAATGAAGGTAAATAAACGGACGTTGAAGCGTGCTGTGAAATTGATAGCAAAATAGAGTGGAATAACATGAATCGATTACGAAGCTGTTTGCAGTATGAAGCTGTTATACTCTATGACAATTGTAAATTTAAATGGGAGGCAAAGTTATCACATCCCCACTGCGTTTCAATAATCTCAAGTGGGCTTCAATAAGATCTCTGTTGCGCTTCGATGGCAGACAGGCTAATTGTCCTGTATCAATAAACGAGGCGCAGAGATATCGTTGATAGGGGGACCCACTGTTATCGGAATACTTCACCGTGCAAACAGAGGGTTAGTCACCTAATCGTCCGACCCCTCTTCTACCCTCGGAACGCACGCACGTACCAAATCCCTCGATATAAGTCGCGTAGTACTCCATGAACCCTCGGAACCTTTCCACGTATTCGAAGTTATCTCAACTCTACCCTCTCTCGAGTAGTCGGGGACGATATCTGTTCGTCACAGGAATTTCAGACCACACGGTCTCAACCGTTCGCAGATCGTAGCGCGAGAAAAAGAGAGAGAGAGAGAGAGAGAGAGAGAGAGAGAGAGAGAGAGAGAGACGAGGAAAAAGAGAGACAGAAACAGGAAATTGAATCTCGCTTTATCTCGAACGGCGATATTGAAAAGAAAAAAAAGATGACGAGACCCCACGCCGAGAGCAGCCGCGCTCTCCCTTCGTGTTCTCCACCGACCGAATAAATTGTTACCACCGATATCAACACATCCGCGATACAAGAACTACCTTGGCCACGCCGCCACTTGCCTCTTGTCGCTGTTCTCTGATCGACACGATCAGACTACTTTTCTTCCCTTCAAGTTACTTTTCTCTAATCTGCGAGATGTATCCTGCAATTCTGCGAACGCAGAAAGTGATTTTATTTTGTTTATTTTAAAACTTTGCAATATTTTTCCATATATATTAACCAATCAAATTTATTTAACGGTTTATTAATCACTTTTTAACTTTTCCAAGGATGTATTTACGTTAATAAAATAAGTTTTTAGGTGTTTTTTTTTAGAAAGACGCACAGTCAGGAAGTAAAACACATGTGTAAAGATCGTTTCGATTCGTCTAGCCGCCGTCTTTCCCTTTCGCGTATAAATTCACGTTCACATTCAACTCGGCTCTCGTTCTTGAGCAGCGAGGATTTAATTACACTAACGACCGGCAATAAAAAGCAGCCGACGCGCCGTGGTCGCGAAATTCGCACGCAATTACCACGATCTCGAGGGTCAGGTCAGATACACTTGCAGAGTACTTCGGACTTTTGTGGGCGATAGTTCGTCCGTACGTCCGTCGGCGACGTACGCACAAACCACCGTGAATAATCGCGTGCGAACTTATCTCGTATGCGTGCATTTCGTGCACCGTTTGCGTACGCGGTCCTGCAGACCGAACATCCGGTCGAAAGGACATCAAAGCTGCGATTGTTATTCAAGAATACGAACGAAGGCAGTAAAGAAAGGTATAATTGAACGACGGCACGTAAATTAGAGGCTTTTTTAGCTATACAAGTTTACGTTTGTCGTGATACACACGCACAGGGCACATATTCGATAAGATATATTGGTCTTTTTATTATTACGTCTTTTCACGAGGTATTTTAAAATACAAATGGTCGAAACTTTTCCTTTTCTGCCTTTGCGGAACTTAATAATATCATTTATATTATTTAGTGAATATTGACGTTGCGCAACTTTGGATTACTTAACAGCCCGAGCTCGCTAATTTATTCAACGCGAAATTAATCGCAGTGACTTTGATCGAAGTCGTTGAAAAGTCGGCGCCGCTAGCCGTAAAGTATATCCTGCGAAAAGTGCGAGGGGGAAGGATATCGCGCCCTTCTCTTGGAGCTAGCCGTATAATTGGAGCCCGATATATCTTAATTACTTTAAAGTTTATTATTACTTTGAGACGACCAGACGCAGACGGCATAAAAGGGCACGGTCTGGCCTTCAAGGCACGAAATGTCCGACCAGTGGAGCTAATTACTTTACAGCCGCGTCCGGCTGTAGGTAGGTATACGTATTACGACCTCCAACCCGTGCCAAATGTTTGCGTTGGCCGCGCGTTCTGTCTTTGTCAACAGTGGCCGTGCATTACGCGAGATTGTAATTTCCAGACTGATGATGCCTGGGAAATTACAGAAACCGACATTCCGCCCCAAAAAGTTTCGTGACAACTCGTTCAGCGACGAATGATAATGATTAGGATTCCCTAACGGTAGCGCGCGAAAACTTTTTCAGCTCTTCGTGACCAACGTGTTGATCAAAGGCGAGGAAGTTTTTGGGAATGTGCGTTTGCGAGGGCGAGGGTGATGAAGCTCGTAGCAACAAAGGGGAATTGGAAACTGGCTTTGCTTGGAAACCGCGCGCTATCGCTGAAGCGAAGAAAAAAGTATTATAACCGTTGCCATGGGGGTGATAGTCGACGGGGCCAGTTAATGCTTCGTAATGGCCGGACGAAAAGACCGGGGATCGCCCCTCCTTCTAACGACCTGCACCGGCGTGCGTAACACGACCGCATGGCACCATCAAATCCGATACCGATGTGTACAATACCGAAACCACATTGTCGCGCGGCTTGGATACATCCTCTCCGAAAGCTCGCTGTAAAAATCATGTTTGATTGTTCTAGGGTTCGTATAAATATGGATGAAAATTTTTTCCACAAATAAAGTGTATTTAGGCACAACATTTTGCTCTTTATCGCAATGATCCTCTCGTAAAATTATCTTAGATTATACGGGAAATATTGCACAAATAATTGTAAATTGCTTGGTTATATAATACGGGCATTCTTGTACGATTTAAATAAAACAGGTAGGTAATCTCGCAATGTTGTTACCAAATTAATGTCTGTTTGGTACGTAATTGTCGTGAAAGAAAGAAACGTATAATTATTAATAGTAGGACGGTGGAAACGATACGATCGCAATTATTGACATGGCAAATATAGAATCGAGAATATTTTGCGCGCTTAATTAAAACACAACACAGCCGAATTGGGGGTGATCCATTTGGATGCAAATTAATTGTTTCGCAATATACGGACAAATTGTTATTAATAAATTATTCTAATTAAAATTCTGATCATTTGCGAATAGTTGAAATATAGCAGAGACGTCTATAGGCTAGGTGATAATTAAAGTATATAAATCCGCACGTACGGGCGAGTTTAAAATTGGCGAAAATTAGCAAGTATAATGAAAATAAATTGCACGATACGAAAATTGCAACGTGTCCGCGCGGTTTATACGATATAATATCATCTCAGACATTATAACCGACAGCCAACTTCTCTTCCGCTATAGCGTGCTCATATGTTTTTCTCATTTCCACTTTTCACTTCTAATTTTCCGGAAGTGGCACAAAGATTTTAATTTGTTCACGAAACATGTAAAAAGAAACCAGGTTTATTGCAAGTTCGTTGGGTAACGTATACGTGTTGGCACGCGTGAAAACACCAAGCTTCTTCTTATCTTTCCGACCTGTACTTGCAACACTGCATTTCTTAATTGTTCTCTAACAAGAGAAGTTGGCACTTGGCACGGTTTGTTGGCCTGTCTCACCTCTTTCCAACACTCTCTCGACCCACTCCCAAGAAACACCACCGCTACCATACGCCCCGTTCTTCTTGTTCGTCTTGCTCAACCCCGAAGGAATCTAGCTCGACCATGTTACAAAGTGATTAGTCGAGTAATACTGCCAGGTTCGCTCTCGCTGCGGTATGTCCTTAATGTTGCGCTGGGTTTGCAGCTGCAGCTGCATTTCGCCTTCCCAATCCTCTTCTTCGGAACTTTGAAGCGCGATCGATCGCTCCGGGATATCTAGTGGAGACCACTTCGGGGTAATTATGGAAGGTACCGCGACACACTGCGACATGCCAATATAATTTTAGGAAAATATAGTATAGTTACGAACATTCGGTATTGTGTGATTTTGCGAGTCCAGATATTTAAAACTAGACTCCGGGATATAGATTCTTTTATTGTTGAAACTATGAATTCTCTTTCTATAAGATAAATTATTTATGCATGGCGTGTTTTTGTTTACTATATACGTATTATTCAGTCGCGATGGGGTATTAAGTTTATGCAGCTTTGTATTTAGTTACACGGCGTAACAAAACATTAAGAGAATCCAAATATAATACCGGCGACGCGGGTCGCACCCTCGATCTCTCGAAAGCCTATCAAAGACGTTCCTTGCGAAATGCTCTGGTGCTCTGCGCGGAAATTATACATGCGTGGACGAATCCTTTTTAGCCCCCATCCGTTTACCTTCTCCCGTGCGCGGACAGCGGAGCTTTCGCGGTTGCAACCAACATGATTCTCGTTTCATCGGTGGGAGTGCGCGGCCTGGCCTTCTCCTACGCGCACTTGATTATCCCACCGCTCCGGGACGAAGGATGCTCGTGGGAATGATTTCGACCCTGTGCAGCCGACGCTGTCGCTGCATGTCAACGATGGCGCTAAAGCGGTTATTTCGATCGGTCGCCCTTATAAATTCGCGGGTAGTTGTTCCGGCGAGCGTGAAACGAGCTCAAGTACTAAGACGATACATGCCATCCTGTCGTGTCGGAAACAGCGGCACGGGGACACGTGTTGATTACCACGAAGAGGAAATATAGATGGCAAAATTATGATAAGCCGCACGCTGACGGTAATAATTATTTATGACGTGCTTGTTGTTGGATAAGTTCGTAACATAGTAGAGTATTTTCAGAAAAGCGAACTCTCGCGTGAAACTCGAATTATCGAAATTTTGCGTTGCAAATGCGTCTCGCGGCATCTCGTTAAACGTCGCGTTCGCTCGCGCGGTAATCTCGACATGAAAATCATATGTGAATTACGCGGTTGGCGCATTTCTGTGGAATCGCGACACCAAAACTGCGTTATTAGCGAAATCACACGGCGGAGATCACAAAAAGGCTGCAACTGAATTTGACTGTCGTTGACCGTTAAAGGCTGCGTAGCAGCGAGTAGAGAAACATTGTTAAAGGCACGAGGGGGGGGGGGAATTGTAAACGCCATTGCTAATAAGTTTTTGCCGGCGCGGCGATGCCGGTGCGTCTACCTCGGCGTCTATCTCGCTCGCATTCTAGCGTTGCGCGCATTGCATTTCGTTTCCTTACGTGCTACGAGACGATTAAATGGCGAGCGGGTAATTAGCAGACTGCCGCCGGCGCGGCCGTTCCCCGCGATGGAAATAAATTTTGGCCGTAAGCAGCCGTGAAGTCGGCGTTTAATTGTAAACCGGAGGTACGCGCTACGAGACGCGTCGCCTCGCTGTTCCGGCTGTGCTCTTCGCGTGTGCTCGTCGTCCGAACTCTCGCACGACGCGCCACGCTCCGGGAACACGAATCCGTGCATCGTGCCGAGAAAACGCCGGCAGCCTCTGCGAGTTTAGCTGGCGCAAGCTTCGGTAAATCTTCGGAAAAGGCACGTACGCGCTTAAAGCCCGGGACGATAATTGGATACTGCCTTTCTCTCTCTTTCTCTCGCGTGCATTAACGCCTGCTCAGGCAGAACAATCGTTAGCTCGTTGTCGTTATTTGAAACTCACAAATTATTTTAATAATAGCATTTTATTGTATTATACGTTACAGAAAGATTGTTATAAAATCTTATGGGAAAGCGTCAAGTTTAATATTATAGATTACAGCGCGTTCTGGAAGAGCTGAATATACAGCCTCGAAATAAGGAATAGCAAAAATTACGAATGATAAATTGGAATAATCGGAAAATTTAATTCCCCTTGTGCTGGCAAATTACTTTATTCTCCGCGCTGTTTACCGGTAATCGTACAGCTATTTTGCTTCGAGACTTTTGGCGGAAAAAAAGAGTTTCCTCTCGTACCATTTCCCGTTCCCATCGTTCGTACTGTCGCCCCCGTTGATCCGCCGGGTAAATAGCAGTTTTAATTAAATTTCAAATTATTTCCCGAAACCCTCATCTCGTCGCCCTGAAGAGAGTAGTCCTTTCCCGGTTGGACGCGCTTCCGTCCATGATAAAGTTTTTTCCCATTCGCCTAAAATAAATTATGAATAGATCACATCAACGTATTCCAATACTACTATATGTATAATTTTATAGTACTATATACTTGAACGTTATTGAAATATTTATAAAATGTTACGAGTATACTTGTGACATATAAAATTAGAAACTTTAAGAAACCTTTTTTTTTAATCTTGCGATTGAATATGCTAAGTAGACTTATGTATTATGCATTACGGATTATCGTCGAATAATATAGAAAAAAGTAGAATTATGATAACCATTGAAAGCGCTAAAATTATTTTATTGATATCAAACTTTTGAATAGTCTTTCTGACCCCTGATGGGCGTGAACGTGAAACGAGCGAGTGCTCGTTAAACTTTCGCCTTATTGCCAGGGAATATCTAACTTTCTTTGAACGCCGATGATTATCGAACTAAACTACTGAAAGTGAATATCGAGTTATTTGATTATTTTAACGATTGCCTTCGATTTTTTCTTTTCCGATACTTCGAAACTACCTCTCGTCTTAATCGATCTCGCCGTGATGTAATTTCATCCATTCCCGATAAACTAGTAGCGGTTTATCTTAATTTCGCTATCGAAACTAATTCGCTGAATTTATTTTAAATATCTCGATGGGTTGTTTTCATAGTCTTCGCGAAAGACGCAATAAAACTGCGCGAATTACATGCCTGAAGTGCCATGAATATCGAAGTATAAATAAATTATGTAATAAATGGTGCCGTTGATGCTGGTAATTCGGTGCGATTCGCGGATCTGGTATTAGACGTTCTGACTGCACGTGCCGGCTGCAGATGGTTGAGAAGCGATCAAGAGAAAGCAAAGTTTTTATTAAAACGACGCTATAAACACTTTCAAAATAAATCCATGTACTTTAAAGCTATATATATTTTATTGCTACCAGAACTTTATAATTAAGCAAAACACTATAACAGAAGAAATGAAAACGATATATAATTTTATCTGAATATTATTAACAGAATATATAAATTATTAATTAAGTAATTTCTTACTTTTAATTTATTTAATTACCTCAGCCACTATATATATATATGTGAAGTTTATAATATAAACGTTCATTTACGTCAGTAGATGTTAGTAAGCTTATTTAATAAGGCTAAGAATTGCCAAGATATGTGCAAAGCATGTGAATATATTATTGAGGATGCAAGTTTCTTATGGAAAAAAAATGAAGCGGTTCTCGCCAAAATTACAATAATTACACCGGGTATCGCAAATTCAAACGTAAATCTATATCGCATGAATAAGTGAAAGCATGCCAATGAAACGTATGAATTTGGTATGTAGTTACAATAGTTACATCCGAACTTTAACGGCGACGTAGCGCAGCGAGCGAGCGAGTGGAACGACCCGCAGACTGCTCGGCATGACGAACGATCTCGCACTCTGTTTCGGGCTGCTCCTCCGACCGGTGAATTACACACGATCCCACGGCGAACATTTCGCCGGCACATAAACTCGCTATCTCGTCTTGGCGCTCTATGGTTACGTCGTCCGCGTAGACGCGCGCAGTTGTAACGGTGCCGCGTCGTACGAAGTGCGAAATCGTCGACGTGCACCGCGACGTTGGATTTACGAGTGCGCGCGCGCGCGAAGAGAGATCTCCGCAAAAAGTAACGGGATAAATGGTGCCGTTGATGCTGGTAATTCAGTGCGATTCGCGGATCTGGTAGACGCTCCAACGTCTGCACGTGCCGACTGCTCGACGCGGCAAGATGGATTAAAAGTGATCAAGAGAAATAGCAACGCTTTTATTAAAAGTATGACCCTTCAATGTTTTTAAAATAAATTCACGACAATAAGTGATACTTATAGCTATAATAAACGCTATTTATAAACGATGTAAAAGAGAAAAATGTATGATTATTTTTGGGGAGACAAATAGTAACATTTTAATCTTATATAGGCTATTTTCGTTAGTTTTATCGATATATTAACATTCTATAATTAACGCAATATCAAGATAAGATATTATATCAGGACAATTATAAATAGAAACGTATGGTTATATCGCTAGGTTACATCGTCTTGTTCGCATTCCCGAAACTTTTCACATTTTGAATATGATGAATAAGATGCAAAAAACGCGAATTAATTAGGCATGCGAGTGACGTGAATAAATTCCTCGACATTAACGTCTCGCTGACGATATTGTTTTTACGGACGAGCCGCGAAAACAGGCCCGATAGTCTGCATTAATTAAAAATAACAACGGGACTCCGGCCGAATGTGGGAAATGTATGTATAGAAATTTGCCGCTCCGCGACAGCAGCAATTAAAATGTTTTTTGGAGCCGCGTCGCCGCGAGCTTCAGCCGGATACTGGGCGCGTAACACGCGTCGAGCACTCCGGCCGTACGTGCGTATAACGTCGAGGGCCGGTGTTTTGTGCGTCGTCGACTCTTTAAAAACCGACATTAAAATTCCATTAAATAGACGTACTTAAACACTGGCACCGCTATCGCAAAGGGAATAGAGGAGAGATATTCGCGCGTGCGTCACATTGTGCACCTCTATATCCATCGCAAAAGTCTTTTTTTCTCTCTTTTTCTCTTTCATTATTCATCCCTTTTTTTCTGCCCGCAAAAAAAAATAAAAATTTTTGTCCGCTCTAACCCATTCATTGCGGCGTGTCCGTCTCCTGCAAAAGTGATACTTTTCGCCTTTTTTAGAAACCGTTTAATGTCACTAGACTTTGTTTCTTCATTTTAGTTTACGACGGAACGAAAAACGAGAAGATAATGAATGGGGAGAAACAGTATTCTAAAATCGGTACGCGGAATTGTTTCAAATAATCATTAGAAACGAAACAATTCAAAAAATCAGCGTTATTCGTTTTTCGATACTAAGTATTATTTATCATTCGTTTCATTTCTTATGTTAAGTCTAAACGTGGCGCGTGCTGCATCTGGTTCTAAAAGTCTAACGCCATATGCTGCCACCAGAAAAGCGTGTGCTGTTGGGGAAGGGAGGGAACAGAGCAGATATTTTCCAGAAATAACTGAGCGCGAAGGTAGCACCGGAGGGATTTTACTGACTCATCCGGTCCGCATTTTGGCGACGATCTTAGAAACCATGCAGCGAATCTCACGAGGCATCGATTGTTCATGCAAAAAGATAAAATTTAGACTTTTGTCGAATATTTTTACCGTTGAAAAGCGGTTATGCAGTTTCGGAAAAAAAATGGCATCTCGTTAAACCGCAAGCGAAGAATTGGGAATGTTTTTCACCACACCAGCGCGTCGCGTGTCGCGCATGTATATTTACCACCTAATATTGTAATGCACATCGTACACATCGGGTGCACAATCTTCTCCACGGACAAGATAAACTGCTGGTTTCCTAGCCTGCTCGGCTCTGAATTATGGATTTCTGGTACGAGTGCTGTACTTTGCTTTTACGGAACAGCCGGGTACGAAAGCCACTGACCGCGGTTGAGAAAATTCGATATTCGATGTAGGGGATGTAGGTTAGACGTTACCAGGACGAACGGCGAGCGAAAATATTGGGATACGTGCATATATGTATGCGAGAGACTTCGAATTGCCGGACAAACTTTACGCCTAATTTGCGATGGACGCAGTTCCGTAACTTTCCGGGATATAACATTAGTGTAGCTAGCGCTGATTTCGTCCCATTAAACTACTACGAGTCCGCGCTGCACTTCGTTTCCGTCGTGCGCGCGCGCCACAAAGTAATCTCGTCGAAATGTGCGGCCGGATGTCGTATTGAAACGTTGACGCGATATTTGCACGTATATTTCGTCCCGAAACGGAGAAACGGGTACCATCCGGCGTTTATTATATTTCCGTCGTCCACGCGCAATATGGGTCAATCGAAAGCTGTCAGTGGTCGTGATAGATTTTGCTCTATAGGTTCCTTATCGGGCTTTCTTATCGCTCCTAGGAGACAGCACGACGAACGGAGTGACGCGAATGGGTCGCGATGTGATTAGCTGAACTCCGCTGGGGCGATCCGAGAAACTTATTCGGCCGCCTCCCGTGGGACGATACTTACGAGTCGGGTTGTATTTCGAGCTTCTTCGGTCGGGGTCCTATATTCGTAGATTGCTAGATTTGTCGATCGCTCGCAAACTTTCGATCCGCTTCGAAACAACGTTCTCTCGAATTTAGTGTGCGCGACCGCGCCCGCTGAAGAATGGGATTTTTATATGGGAAGTTCCGGCGCGGGTGGAAACACGTTCGCTTTTTCCCCGTTATTTATCGTC
This sequence comes from Temnothorax americanus, assembly GCF_048541705.1. Taxonomy (NCBI): domain Eukaryota; kingdom Metazoa; phylum Arthropoda; class Insecta; order Hymenoptera; family Formicidae; genus Temnothorax; species Temnothorax americanus. The sequence goes on along the minus strand of NW_027509264.1, from coordinate 786,337 downwards.
CGATGCGGAAATCGGTCTCATCCTAACGCTTCGCTCGCTCCTTACGCGTCATTTGCGGTTGCTCGTAAATTTCATTAATCGCACTCGTCGGGGCGATATCGCGGGTACAATCGGCACGGGCGAGTGAAGAAACTGCATCGGAAGTTACATCAATGCGCGAGATTATCCGCGCGATATTATACACCGCTTCACGGGAATTGTAGAATGGCAGAGTGTATCAAATAAATCGCTGCGCGAATGGATCCAATTGTATTCGGAAGGGAAATAGGAAGGAATTACTAGTCATTTCAACTGATTTGATCAAATCTACCTCTAGCGGTTATGAAAATCCGATTATGAAACATTCACCAATAATTGGGTAGAAGCTCATACGCACGCGAATGGTATAATGCGTTATTTCGTTCGAACGTTGGAATTTCACGTGAAGATCTACACGTTAAAATAACGTGAAATTCTTAAACTCTAATTATTAATTATGACAGAACAATAACGGATTATCTCATTTTTATTCATTTCGTTATTTTGCGCCGTCCAATTGTGTTGCCCATGAGCGTGAAATAATAATCGATACTATTAATGATAAAAAAGTGTACAATAATAGCCGCTAAATATACTATTGTTCCGCGTTTCTTACAATCGCACCATTGTTCTGTGATGGCGGTGTGCGTTTCGCGCACAACCCACGCCTTTTCCTAATAACTCGATCCGCGCGTGATTCACGGCTTTAAATTGGCGATCATCTCGCAACCGGTATCTGCGGGCCTTTTGCACGTAAGGCCGCCATATATCGAGACACGGCGGCTGGCATACATATTCATGAGGCTAGATAGAGTCGAAACGGGCGGAGAGGATCGGCCTAATGAAGTTGTTGTCTTCTTGGAAAACAGGGCGAGCCGCGGTGGCTTTGGGCCCCCTTTCTCCTTCGTATATCATCTCTCTTCCCGCTTCTCTTCGTCGCGTTCGTTCGCCCCCCGTGCTCCTTCTTAGATCTCTCGACCAAGCCGGCTCCTCGCTCACCTTCGTCCGCAACCTCGTCAACTTTGTTAACCGCGCTGCGGTTTCTCGCGCAACCCGTTGTCGTCGACTATCCGCGCCTCGGACCGCTCCAAATTGTTTGATGTCTTATTTGCTTAGTCCCTCGGCGAGCCATCGTTGTCGCGATGAGATGCGTCACATGGGTTTATTTGCGTTCGCCGGCGATTCAAAGAGACCGACGATCGTAATATATCGTCAAACCACCCGTCGTTAAGCGGATGTTGCCCGCTACCTGCTTCACGCGCGTCCAGGATTCGTGCGGTCCGAGTAAGATTTCAGGGATTGTACGGATTAAATTTTCGTTCTCGTTTGATTAATGTACAGACATGACAGATAAAGATACAGAATTTTTTTCAGAACTGATAAAATATATCGTCAGCATTATGAAATGAGAATTAAATTGAGGACCTCGCGTACCGTCAAGTTCATTATATGTTTCCTGCAAGAAATCCTTTTATTTGCCCGTGATTCTTGGCAATATGTGCTGTTCAGATATTAACCTGAGTTTTCGTCGAGACTTTTCCGCGGGAAGTTCCATGAAGCAGTCCACTTTTATCGAACAGGAGTTGGAAAAGTCCGTGGGAACCAACGAGTCGCGAGGAGGAGAAACGTCGCGTATCGTAAGGACGATCGTTGTTCGCGCACGTATTGACGTTTGTCACGGATGCACGATCAATTTCCAATATACGAAAAGATGGACGCCGCGCATCCCTCCCCCCTCCAAATCCTTCACGCTTGTAAAATACGAGCGTTACGTCACTGCGCTATCTAATGCCGTACAATGAGGCCCTTCTTATGCGGTGAGCTGCGACTGGCCCACTTTAGCTTGTATAATAGCGCGACTATCAAGCGGTACGCAGACGCCGATATTCGACCATTATTGGACAGTAAACCGAGACCGTTTAACACGATATTTATGGAGGAGTCTCACGCGTCGCCGGGACCGTAGCTGAAGCGAACCGATATAGTACTTGCGCGGATACGTATATGCGGCGATGTCTCACGGGCCATCTAGCAATATCGAATGTCGATTCGCGATGCTATACACTTTCTGCCGAGCAGCTACGTGTGCGGGTTTAGTAAGTCTCCGGTATTCAGAATAAAACAACGCGCCGCGCCGCTCGAATTTCGTCGCGGGTGCTAACGAGAATTTTCAGGCCCGCATTCTCCGAGTGGCTATTCCGTAATTTTATTAGTGAAACAGCGACGAAACTTTCTTCTAATTGATTTTCCTCGGTGCTGATTTAACTTGCAGTTTCAGCCGAGTTTGCAGCTTTCTTGTAAAACCTAATTTGTTCGTAAATCATTAAATTATGCGCATCGATAATAAACGGCCATGAGTCATTATGTTTAACGCTTAATGAAGGTGGCCTGACGAATTATTTATATCTTCAACATTCTGAAAATTAAGACGTTCCGATTTCACAGCTCCGCGCGGAAACATTACTCTTTTTAAGCGGCACTTAATCACGCTCGAAAAGTAATAATAAAAGATCTCCGACATCGATGATATTTTTTGCCGGTATCAGCACGCATTGATAATATTTCTTAGGGTGGGCGGATCTTCCTGTGGCTATTAATCATTTCTTATATCTCGCGCGAATTGTCGACGGCAGCACAAAGTTGGCCAAAACCTTCTGGCGTTGAACGCGCGCGCGTTAAAAAGCAACGCCCGTCGTTGCTGTATCTTGCGAAACTTCTTTCCTTCAGGTGATGTCGGAGAGGCTTGAGTTCCCTTCGTTAGTGTAGCACCGGTGTTTTCTTTGTGCTCAAGGAAGTTCATTAGCGGCAACGTGGCTAACTTTGGTCCCTTGCGGTCAGAGTGTCGCCATTCTCCTAATGCCGGCAACCACTTTAGTCGCAAGCAGTCTGGGCATGTAGGCGTCGTATGTCTCGTCAAGAAAGGAAATGAATTTAGAAGAATGTGATATCACCAACTACGTAGCAGATGCCAGGGTGGTTCGAAATTTAGTTGCTTTAGTTATAATTGTCCTTGGAATATTCAAGTAATCGTAGTGCACACGTATGATTCCTACGTGCATGTGCAGTCTGCGTCGGTGGATCTGCAGCGACCTACTTTTAGGATGTCCGGTTAAGTTGACTTTATAGAAAGTGGGAGGAAGAGTGGGTGTTTGGGAGACGTGGGAGGACCTCCACGTTTTGATTACACGGTGTTGTTTACGTAAGGGCGACGCGCCGAGAGTAAAGCGTTAAATATAGAGCTTTCACGGCTAAACAAACGATTAACTCGTGGCTTAACCAGAGCTTATACTCGGGCGCTAACTAGGGTTTATGTTTATGCGCGCGGGCCCGCTAACTAGTTCTCCACCAGTCTTGAAACGGTGACATAGATTGTAGGCAGCAGCTCATAAAGCGACATATGGATCGTACATTGCAAGGATGCTGGAAATTCTCAGATAGAATCAGGAGCAAAACGTCACGTGTTAAGCCAGACAAACGAGAGGTAGCTCAAGAGCATTGACTCCATTATAAAACCGTATTTTCGAAGCGTTGAACTCGCTCGATTCAAGAGCCGATGAGGACTGGTCTCAATTATATGTATTCGTCAGAAGCTCACGCAGACAGAGACTTAAGCTTTATTTAGAGCTATACACTTGAAACCCTTAAAAATTTTGTCGGTTTAGTGTGAGTTTAACGCGGTGATTTTCATATTTACAGTTTTGAAATTTTTAATTTTCGAAATTTTGCGATGAATTCTCAGGAATGTAATTGTTTTCTCATCTCAGTTTATTAAGTAACTTTTAATCCTTCGTGCAGCTATCGCTACGGTATGAGCATAATAAATTCCATTCGCCCACCAACATTCTAAATTAATATCCTATCGTGGAAAACTCGATGGTGGATTAGTGGCTTCCTCTCCGCCACGGATGCAAAACTCGGTCGCAAGTTTCGTCCGCTTCATTTATTTATGATCAGTATAATCCGGCATTGTACGCGCCTTAATATTCCGCCCTCGTTTCCTCGGCCGCGCTTTCAGCGCAAGCCGTCGTGAATGCGGAAGCACCGATAGTTCGCACAAGACGACGTACGTATAGTTAGAGACCGGTCAGACAACACTTCGGACACCTCTCGCAATTATTCGATCCGTACGTAGTCGTAAATTCTTGCGAATTCATAGCCGTCGGTGCATTGTGCGTTTCATGACGGAATGCAAAATGGATTCGCCGAGTTTAATGAAGTGAATTAGCCGTACCCCATTATAACAACGGAAATATCCTGTTTATGTGCAAGGTATTTGTTAATTGGGGGTGCAAGCGGAAAATAGACGATTCGTTTCCCTTCCTCTCTCTCTCTCTCTCTCTCTCTCTCTCTCTCTCTCTCTCTCTCTCTCTCTCTCTCTCTCTCTCTCTCTCTCTCTTCACAAGAACAGCTTTTTCTCTCGACAACCGCTACGTTTATTTAATTATTTGTTGTCAAAGTTTGCTGAGTTATATCAGCCGGTTTTCCATTGTTTACGATACAAGTAACAAGGCGTATACGTGTTCCTTACTTTGAAAGTAATTATGTCTGGTTGTACGCACATCAAACTTTGAGTGCAATTATGAACGAAAATGAAAAGTTGTTTTCGACATTATTATATGGTATAATTGAGGAAAAATATGAAATGACCATATTTAACGATGTATTAGGATAATAATAATAACTCTTATTGCCTTGCTGTTTATGTTTAGATATCGGCATAATTAGGTGTATTATAACATCGTTAATTGTTTTTGCTTGGAAACTCCAACCAGCAGGCAAAATAATAATATATGATACACTCTTTGTTGTGTGCTAGACGCATATAAACTATTCAAGTAATTTATAGTAAGATGAAAGTTCTGTTTTCGTAAGCAAACGATTCTTATGCGAGACTGAACTGAACGACACGCTAGTTAAACATATAATTATGATGCGAAGATCTCAATTAGAAAAGGACTTAAAACGCTTTAAACGTGAGATATATCTAGATAACGTCGTAATTGATCTTGTGTCGGGACACAGCGTTCGGTTGACCGAAGAAAAAGAAATTAAAAGGATTCGTACTGTCAAAGGCAGATGCAGACTTGTCTCTTTTTACGGAACCAACTAATGCCCGCCGACGAATAGGCGAACGGAAAAAATCTCCCGATACGACTGCTATTCAATCGTTTGACCTAATACGTCTCCCCTGATCTCATTCGCTCCACTTCCTGCCCGATTTCCTTTTTGTCCTAGAAGAGAATCGTAAAGGATTATTAACCGTCTTCCCCACTCTTCCGCGCGTACAATGGAATATGATTTAATGTCACTTGTACTCAATGGGGCGAGATTGAACGTTTTACGTATACTCGGTAGGATCTCAATTACCAGAAAGGCAGAGAGAGAGAGAGAGAGAGAGAGAGAGAGAGAGAGAGAGAGAGAGAGAGAGAGGAAACGAATGAACGCAGGGAAGACACAAGAGCTGCTTCGGAGGCCTGGGAAAACGGAAATCAATATGACATTCTATTTTCTTTTATTAGGGCCCCGAATATTCCGTTGTTATACGATTTATATAGGCTTTTGAAAATTTACTATTAATAACATACAGATCGTCATTAATAACATACATATCTAATATACTTATCTCTGGTATCGCCAATTTTAAATTTATGTCACAATAAAATCACGAAGGCGTAATCGGCGAATCAAGAACATCGGCGAGTGGGTTGACAATTGTTCGAATCTATTTTCTACTATTAATAATTATTAGTCATTATTATATCATTATTATAGAGGTGAGAATTTAACAAACGCGTTTAAACTCTTCAATTAAAAAGATCCCATTGAAAGTGACGGCGCGTACATCTAACGTATAAAAATAAATGCCATTAAATGAGCAGTTTTGATAATATGGTGTCTCTTTTGTGTTGCAGGTAAGCTCATACCCCTCAAAGTGAATCGTGCCATGCACTCTCGCATTCACGGTGAGTAAACAGCGCATACCCGACGCACGCATAATTAGTAGCCGACACCCCCTGCAGGCTCGCCAAATTTCTGGCGAAGGGTGCGTGAGGGTTTTTCTGTAACGAGGATACCCTTTCATCCCACGCCCCATCGATCTCACGTAGGCTACGACGTACATATGTACATACATCTATGTGCCTTGTGTACATAGCTTATTCACCGTGGTTCCTTTAGTTCCCGCGTGGTTGCTCTCTCGCATTTCCACGACGAACAAAAAGAAAAAGAGAAAAAGGGAAAAGAGCGATTACGGCCCAACGTGCACATCCCGTGTCTATCGCGTTTCAGAGCTCTTTTTCTTTTTTTAATCATCAACACTTGCAAATTTTTCCTTCGACCGCCAGCGTGCGCAACACTCGTGTGTTGCGTTTCGTGAATCGCGCGTAAATATTAATTTCATTTAAATAGTCAATGAGTTTTTATGTCGTAGGGACGATAGAATATTAAAAATTTCTTAGAATTTAACTGTGAAAAGGAATTTTTGAAAACTTGTGAAATTTAAATCTCGGATTCCAACGAGGCGCGGGATGTGCCGTTCAAAGAGTCTGACATATTTGCAATATCTCTATGATTCTATTTAAAAATCAATAAACTGTCTGTCAGACAAGCCACTCGACATGCGAACTGTAATATAACAAAAGTATAATAGGAGTATCTCTGGAGCCATATAATTTGATATGAATTTCTTTTGAAGTCGCTTTGTGCGATAGAAAAATTAGAAACGAATTGGTAATAGCGGTAGTCGTAATAGGAATCTTATCACGATGCAAAGTACAAATTTGGCGATATCTTTGGATGAGTCATACAATTTTAATGAAGAGGCGACGACTGCTAGTACGTCAGTGACGAAGGGTCGCAATTTACTCGAAGGTAATTCGGATCTCTTAGGAGATTTGTGGAGTGGATGCGCGGACGGATGCACGTCGCGACGGACGGGAAATTTCCATTTTTCACGGCGCCATCTCTTAAAAGAGTATTAAGAGGGTCCTTTATTATACTTGGCGCGATAACTGCTGTATATAAGGGAGAAACCGGAGAAGCAGAGGCGAGACGAGAGTGCGACGGGAACGGCCTGTAAATGAATCGGCCTGAGGGAAAGGCGGGTCATCCGGCAGTTCGCGAAAGACTCTCCGCTAAACATGCCGCAAATAGAAGCTGGGTAGTTTGTGTTATTAAGATATACCCGCTGTTTAATTAATCGCCCAGCGTCTCGCATATCTGAAGATTTTGCACGAATCTCCGCGAGGGGCTTTAATTCGAGATGGCAGCTTTTTGATTACATTTTTTCTGAGCGCATAAATAGCTGAACCAGTATTAATCAGGCGATATTGCAGTTTTAATTATAATTAATTAAAATGCTAGTATTAATTTAAATACGGGGAGGAGGAGGGTCAAATCTATGACTATACTTGTTTGTTACAATTAAATGCCTATATATAGAATGACTTCGTTGGTTGGAACTTGTAAGGTACGACAATTCACGCAGGCTAATATCGGGCCGGCTACATCGTTTGGAACAGCCGCGACGGTCGACGGAGTCGAAATAATTAGTAAGGGCACTTGAAATACCTTCAAAGTTTCTCTGATTTAAGAATTTCGGCGCAATATAGTTGCCTCCCTCGGATTGGCCGGAATGAATCGTGGCTGTCACAAATCAGCGCGGGCGGCAATATAAGTCCGCGCGAGCCGATAGTTCGGTGCGAGAACGCTCGATTACGCGCGTGCTATAAATATTGCGTGCAATCGGGACGTGAAAGGGGGCGCGAAAGTGAGAAAGGCGGATCTCGGCAGCGAAATTCTCTCGTCCCGTTCCCGCCGGTTTCCCATCGGCTTGCCCGGGCTCTCGGAGGCAGCCAATTCGCCGACGGTGCTTAATTTATCGAAGGCAGCGCTTATTTATCGGCGCCCCTTCTCGCCGGCGACCGGCTACTAAAGGTCGACACGGAGAGAGAGAACCGTTCCCTTCGATGCGCGAACAAAATACGATAATGTTCCACCGGGCGGCGCCGCGCCGGCAGATGTATTAAACGCTGATTACAATCGGGAGAGACAAATACGCCGTCTTGGAACGCTCTCGCGTTTATAGTATAGTAAAGGAAAAGCGGATAACACGAGCTTGCGCGATCTTTAATTGCGTCACGCTTGATTACACCGTTCTCAGCATTTCTACAAATAATATCGATGTCTTGAAATTTAATTATTGTCCTTTCCCTGGTTTAAAACTAAAAAAAGAAGATATAGATTATGTAACGCGTAAACACGTGCAGAAAATCCAGATTGCATTTCCACATTATGTGTTAAATATGCCAGTAGATGCTTAAACGACGGCTCGAACAATTCCGATGAATAATTGCGAACTTTCTAAAAGTTTTTCGATCAATCAGCATCGTAATTACTGCCTGCGTATCCTCCGCTTTTCGCATATATAACGATGATAATTGTACGAGCTGCCACGGCATGTCGGAAAACTCCAATTAATTTTTAATTACGAGCTCCGTACCAACTCGTCGTTATAGAGTCTTTTAAGAATTTACCGCAGACAAAACTGCGCGGGCTCCAAATTATTGAGAAGAACTCTTCTTGTATGTGCAGCCATTTATTCTCCGCATTAAATCCACTTAACTAACATTCGACTCGAATACCTTCGAGTGTGCTCCAAAATGTGTTCCAAGTCTCTTCGTCTGACACGTGTTTCAATCCACCTATAGCGCGGTGTTTCTTTTTTAACCGACACAAGCGAACGTTACCCGGTCTGATGATATTTCCGGTCTCAAGTTGAACAACGCGATTCTCAGCGACACGATTTATAGTTGCGACGTGAAACTCGACTTGAAATCACGATTCGAACTCTTCGTCATTCCGAACGACACGTTATTCAATCGACGTTTACATGGAAGAGACTCCGACTATGGTGCGGATCAGTCGGGAAGATTAATGCGCGACAGATAGAGTCATCCATCCTCACGACGAGCGTGTCGTGAGCGCGACCTAATGGCTCGAAATCACGACCGATGGATTCGCTGATTTTTTTCCTGAAAGAGCGCGGAGATTTTTCGTACAACTGTTAGACAAATAAATGAACAACGCTGTCTTAAGATATATTTTAATAAATCTGTAACGCGTAACCCAGTGAGACGTTAATTGTTAATTAATTACTGTCATTACTCAGCTTTTCGTACGCATTCCAGCAAAGGGAGGCAAACCACACGCATGGTTTTTCTGATCGGGAAACGTACCAATTATCGTTTCGTACGTACATACGTGTGTGCGCGCGAAAGTCAGCCCCAGCTGTGACGGCATACCATCTTCTCTTTCATTTTCTGAAAGCTTGGGGTAGGAAAAAAGTATTCAAGTAACTCGGGTGTGCCGCTAATGTGCGGGTTAATGGCTAACGCCTTCTTCGACGATAAAACTTGTTTTTGTAGTAATTGACTTCTCTTTCGTAACAATTATAATAATAACTTTTTTGCGTACGAACGCGATTGGTAAATTATGGGGGTCGATACTATCTCATTTGCACAAATATATACGTATACAATGTGCGCAGATATACGTACTCCATAGCTTTATTTTATAGTCTTTACGGACACGTAAATATGATACAATCTTCCTGCCGTTTGACGCAATCGTTGTTCCCGATTATTATTTCTTAATGTTTGAGATCTCACATACACGCCATTAAATCGCGTGTCTACATTTATGTTTTACCCTCGACGTCTTCTTATCGGAAATTCTTAATTCGCGTTTCTATGGGGATGAATGGCGAAGATGGTCCTACTAAACGAGGGGATCCCATTGAACACTTGTAGTACGGATATAAACGATACAAAAGGATACAGAGGGGTCGAGTCGAAGAGCAACGGCCCCAACGTCGTTTCGATGTAACGTGAAGTGATACGGACAAAGGTATGCGATTAATCATTGAAGCAAATTATAGATCTCCTTATTAAGTTCGATGGGACGAAATATCAAACGACGAAATATCTCAACACCACTTAAGATTAAAATACACGAATGCTTTTTGACGTTCCTTTTCGTTCCTTATGCGATATCAAAGTTAGCGTATTTCGTTCCGTGCATCTCGGGGAAAGGAAGCGCAGTCGTAGCATCGTAGTGTTCCCCGAAGAGGAAGCGACACTCGAGGAAAGAGATGAAGCTTGTGCGGAAGAAACGATGGTGGCGGGTAGGGCGAGGGATGTAAGAATGAAATACGGTCGAGCCCGACCCCGGCCTTTGCTTTTAAATTATTGTATAATTGTATATTGCGAGGAACAAAGTCTGACGGAGACCTCCGCGACGTAATAACGGATGAGCGTTTATATAAAAAGCTGCCTATCTTGTCTTCTCTCTCTCTCTCTCTCTCTCTCTCTCTCTCTCTCTCTCTTTCTCTCGCTCGCTCTCGCGCTACTCCATCCCCACGTCTCTACGGATTTCTCATTTTCTCCTTTTCGCCCTTCCTCACTCCCTGTTCTCCCTCTCGCGAGCGCCCTCCTCCTCGAAGAAACTCGTTTTTGCCGTGAGCAGAAGTGGCGGATGAAAGAGTAAATAGGAAGGACGGAGAATCTCGAGTATGCAAGAAGGAGCGAGGAGGAGGCAAGGGATAAAATTTATGAATTCGCTGTCACTGCGATGGCTTTGGCCTATTCTCCTACATTTTTCCGACTGCGTACGGAAGGAACGGTGGAAAAGAGAGACGTCGGGATGAGAGCTGCTCTCTCGAAATCGACCGCGTTAGCTGATAAATGTTTATCCCGACGAGAGAGGCCGAACGAAAGAAATCTCCGGAGGCGTTACAGAAACTGCGACGTGTCTCTCTCTCTCTCTCTCTCTCTCTCTCTCTCTCTCTCTCTCTCTCTCTCTCTACTTTCGCGATTTCACTCTTCGCTATCTTTGACTGGTCTATGTTATCGATACGTTTCGACGGCTTGACTGAACGACGTCATGCATCGTCATGCTCGCGTGCAATCGCATTCGCGAATTTCCCTTCCAGCGGGGAAACGAGATATCATTGACGCGACTGCTGGCCGCTCGACAGCGAGTGTTAGATATCATAATGGGTGTAGGTTACTTCTGCCGTGTAAGTGATTATTCCCGTCTAGCGATCGGTGGTATTCTTCATGCAACTCCTATCTCTTTCCTTATTCTGTATCGTGAGTTCGAGGCCCATTTTTCCGATGCGCGGTTGCTTTCAGATATATTTATCTTAACTCGTTAACGATAGATTCTACGATAATAAGATTTGCAATTCTTCTCTTTCTCTTTAAATCGGTTAAAGCAGCTTTATCAGAAGCAACGTTTTCTCATTTATTCGTAAAACTTTATTACCCATAGCAACTGGAAGTTTAAATAACTTGTATATTCAAAATACATTTAACTTAATTTAAACATTAAAAGAAAAACACTAAATATTACATATCGAACTCTTTTTGCAAATTTATTTGCAACAATAACTTTTTCACGATACCAGCGCGCCAGTTTTATATTATTCGTCGTCCAAGTTAGAGATACAAATGGAACGTGGTAACGTGTTATTTTTATAAACAACGGATACATAGTCGGACACAATTTGATGTTTACTAATTTCCACGCATGCTCTGTTTTGTTTTAATTATGCATCGGTTAGAATGTGTATATATTGTATACATTTCTATGCTGTACATCTCTGAATGTAATTATAAAAGCGCAACGAACTTTGACCCGAAGCAGTTTGAAAGAAGATATTTTTCTTATATTTTAGCATGAAAATTCTCTCATGAAATAAAAATTTCCTATTTTTATTTCTTCTATAATGTTGAACTGTATGTAACGATAAAAAAAGTACATATATATTTTCTATAATTATATTATTTCTTTCCCGATAAATTCTGATTCAATTTAAAGACTATTCGTATATCAAGAATTGGGTGGAAATGCTTTGGCTTTGAATCAGATGACGCGGAGAATTTCTCTTCAGAGCAGCAAGATGAATTTGCGCGGTCGAACGCATCTCGGATTCGATGTTCTTTTCCTCCCTTTGCTTCTCAAAGGAAGGATGCTGAGCCTGGACTCGGTCTAGAGTATCAAAGGTAGTAGTCGAGCTGTGGATCTCTCAGGGCGTGCGCGGCAGCACATTTTTGGTTCGCTGCCAGAGGACGCTCGTTCTGAAAACAGACCGCGAGAAAGTTAATCGAAGAGTTTTAACCGATCCAAGAATAACATTCCTGGCTTTGCCCCGTAACGATGTTATAGGTATGCGGCATCTCTTTTTTTGTTGCGGCATAATGTGAAATCATTGTTTAATATAAGCTTTTGACGTCATTGTTAGGTCTTGTCGTTGTGATTTAAGCGCGGTCGATTATCGCTTTATTCAAAATTTAACACGAACACAGCTTTATCTCGCAAAATCACAGTTTTCAATGAATAGAAGAATATATATACGATTATTGAATCACCACTTATCGCTCTTCCAAAAATCGTAAAGCCGCGAGCATTAGTATGGGACTGCCGTTCGCGGTCCGCGGATTACGCGTCGCTTAATGCGTTCACAGTCAGCGGAGCGAATTATCGCTTAGAATTAAAAAAAAAAAAAAAAATTTGTTTGCAGCGAAATGCTGGTGCATGTCAATCGCGCCACGTTCTGGCTGTTTGATCGCGAAACTTTTTTTATCACGGCGGGGAGAAGGGCGCGATCGCGCTCGCTCCGCCAGCAAGTCGGCAGGTCGAGAATCGTTCGAGCGCCATTTATCGAGATTGCCAGCGGGCGTTTGAACAGTCCTCCGTGCCGTCCGCAAGCGAGTTTTTGCCGGATTTTTCAAAAATCCCGGAAAGCCGGATGGGACTGCACGCGCGATCTGTAGCCTCGATAAATATATACGCAGTCGTGCATATAACGCGCGCATAAAAAACGATTTCATATATTCGGAGTGACGAGCGCGTATCGCGATCTCGCTGATCAGGTCCGCCGTCGCGCCGTGCCGGTTTCGATACATTCGATTTGAATAAACTTTTCCGCGCCGCTGTGTTTTGCGCTTTCGGGCCGGAAGATACGCAGATTTAAAATATTACATGCATGGCCGGTTACCGGACGTCGTCGCGAATTAATATTCATCGTATGCAGCTTCAGATGGAGATAATACTGTGGCTCTGAATAGAGAAAAATAACAAAAATGTAACAAATTCTCACGTGTCAGTTTTCGAAATTACGGTATTACATATGCGTATGTGTTTCGATCGGTGCTTTTCTCCAGCCTTATTCTTTACGAATTACACGAATTATGCAAGGAAATGACTCGTGAGCTGGCATGTTGTAATACTATTCCCGATAGGATCAACCGGAAGACGGTTCGCGTGCTCTGGTTTCTGTTTGTGATTTATAAAAATGTATAAGAACATCAAATGAGAGTAAAGTAAATCTATTATATTTCATTCCGGACGAGAGTTTCCAAATATCAGTAGCTCGAATTGTATCCGTAATTGAGCCAATCGCGACACAATATAGCATGTGTAATATGTGTATTTTATGTCCCTCTATTTTATAAAAAGAACTTTCATACATTTTTACGCTATTTATCAATGTCATCGAAAATTGATGTGGAACAGAGATGCACAACTCGGATATCAAACTGGGCCACAACCAGTTTAAATTAAAATTAATCGGGCCACGATATCAGTTTTGTTTTATAATGGTTTCTTTTTCTAAATGTGTTATTTTTGTTTTATTTGCAATATTTTATGTCCGTAGAAGTTATTTAATTTTTAAATTTTTATCCGAATGCTACGTTGTAAAAGAACGACTAGATTTTCATGCACAAATATAATGAATGTAGTACGTTGTGGCACGTTTATTATAGAATACGCCGTTTCGTGTGATCGATATATGTAAATGACACTGCAGGCATGTCTCGGAGCATGACTTGAGTAATATATAATCATATATATGCCATCGAATATTTACTCAATGTGTCAAGCAGTAAGGCATAATAATAAGACATCAACAACAAACCGATGCATTATTTACATGACGTTAAAAAGCGTCTCTTATATTAATTAATTAGTTTATCAAATAATGAATTTTTCTTGTAAGCTAGACAAATGGGAAATGTCGCGCAACACTTTTTAATAATTTCATATAATTCAATATTCATATGGCTGAGATAATATAAAATTTAAAACTGAGTGTTTCGAGCGCGGCGATACACGTTTCAGGAAGCGGATGTCCCGATTAATTACAGTCTACCACGGTCTCTTTATAATGATCACCGTAGCACAACGGCCCTTAATTCTTTCCTAGGGAGAGCTGATCCGTCTTCTCTTTCACTCCTCAAACTGAACGGACCATCGGTTCGCACGGCGATCGATTACGCTTAGCCCGTTCGAATCTCCCTGAAACGCGATCTGGGAATCGAGCAGAGACTCCTTCAGTCTTCACGCCTCGAAAGAGGAAAGTCCTGACGAAGGACTCCCGCGGGGGAATGTTCGTTCGCCTCGCCACGATTACAGGATACTCGCGGTGGCTCTACTCGATCGCGTATATATTCCCGACGTAGACTCTCTTTTCCATGTTCCCGTGTTCCTCGTAACAAAAAGAGAAGCGCCGATGACTTCGTTTCACCTCTCCGAGTTACGTTCTTGGGAGGAAAAACGACGTGCCCTCTTCAATGTCGTGTTCGTACTTTTCGTTACTCTACCAGAATTGCGCTCTCGTATTTCGGGGCGTGTCATTAGCATTGCACGGTCATCCGTGAATTATGCATCGGCGAGATATAATGTTTAATATTAGCCCCATTCGATGAATAAATTGAAATTGCACGGGCAGGTGAAACGATGCGTTAAATTTATGTAATATTATCCTTTCTATTTTCCACCTGATTACTGATTGTATCATAATTTGATAGAGTCCCTGGCTTGATCATAAAGTTTACGTGAATATATAAGCGGAATTCTTTAACCAATATATTCTTATGAATGAAGCTAATTTTATCTTGCGTATAAAGATTACGCACACCGAATGTATAATGGACGGCCAACGCAAAGAGCGCGATCGTATCTGTAAGTTCGCGGGAATTCTCACGACACATGGTTTACGGAACGTCCGGTTTCCATTCGTTCCTTCTTTTGTAACGTTTCACGGACTTCAGTATAATTAGCATACGTTACAACGTGAAATATTCAGTAACTCGATAATCATCAGCTATGATTATCGCAACAGAAAAATAGTGAGGTCGAAATTTATGCAAGATCGAGGTTCTTTGGCCTCAAAGCGATATTCGATTTCAATCGTAGTCGCTTTACTACCCTCGCTAGGAAGTCACGACTAAAGGGAAGTGAATCGGTTTCGCGTTGAAGTCCCGAAGGAGGGGACGGTCCTGCGATCCGGAAGGATGCAGGTGAGGCGAAAATCAGAATGTCTGAAGGGAAGTCCAGAATGGAGAGTCAGCGCATCGATGTACGGATCTGTTGAAGGATGGTGCGCAGTCAGAGAGAGGGGAAAACTGGATGAAGAGCACGGTTCAGCAGACGCCGTTTGTTCTTTCCAGGCCACTGGGCTGTGCAATCTTTTCGCAAATCCAGGTTACTGCGGAACTACGGGCTCGCTTCATCGATGCGGCGCGGCGCGGCGATGCCCGGCCTTTTGTCAAAAGGTATTTCGACTGTGCAGGGTGGAGGGAAGGGGGGGAATAATGTGAAGTGCCGTCCCGACAAGAAACCGGCGTTTCTCTCCCGCGAATAATGAGGTTAGTCAATAATTATCCCGATGGTGGGCTCTCACCGGAAGTTGGCTGAAAGCGTAGGATGCGAATGATCCGTGTTCAGTAATAGAATATCCGTGGGCTATTCGTCCTGCGTCTTATCACCGTGTACTCGGAGAGCCCGGGCCGTACTAGATTAGCACACCTCGCATCCGACGGTAGATTAGTCTGTGTCTGCTTGTATACGTGCCCAGGCAGCGTTGCGGCCATTAATTCTATTAATAATAGCGAGACTCCGCCGTCTCCGGCGTTCAACGGCGGGCTAATGTTTGCAAATTTGTTAAAACTCTTCGTTACAAGAGTTGCAAAAATCGCGTAATTGCGTAAAACGCTCGATGTAATTAGAGTAATTCGAAAATGAATGATTTTTTGGTATACGGACATAGCGAAACACCTTTTACATGATCAAGAACAGGCACGTGGATGCTTTGAAAATTTGATGAAAAGTGATAAAAAATGTGAAGTGAGCGACGATGAAAAACATCCGCTTAAATATTTAACGACCGTGTAATACGTATCCGGCGGGCATTCATGTGTAAAATTTTAACGTGTCCACTTATAGATTTTTTCATCGTGCAAGCACGCGGTTCTCTCTGGCGTGTGCATATTGACGTTATTGTGCAAACAGTACGACTATACCGAGTGCGATGAATATATTGTTGATTCCGCGACAATTTATGCGACCATGCGGCTCGACCACATTTCAATCGCGAATTATTCAGCCTCGGTTGACAAGCACTCCATCAAAGTGCATTCATATAAATAATTACATCGGGCGGCATTATTAAATCATTAATTTCAATTCCGTTTGGCGCGGTACGGGCAACAACCTATTAGCGCTCGCGGAAGGTCCCATCAATCAAATCCTGATAATTCGTCATGGTGCGAAGCACTTTCGGTATGCGATTGGATTGTTTTTAGGAACTAGAGTATAAATTTAGTCGAAATAACTTTATTATTTTATTAGATTATCTGCACCTTCAGTCTATTTCGCGAAGAGTTTATAATTGTACGACGAAGTTTATTTACGATCCTAGGACCAAGTTAATGAAATTTTGCATTCAAATTGACTGGAATCATTTGGCAACGTTTAGTTCCCAGACTCCGATTACGATTCGATAGCGGAGTAAATAATTTAAAGTACGAGATTACCTGCGAATTTGTTTCAATGCCCAGGATAACGATTGAAGCGGGAAAAATACAGAGAGACTGTCGAGTATTTTAAGGTGGTTCTTTCGCGGACCCAGCTAGTCAAGTAACAGTCCGTCATGAGGTAATTGAAAACAAACATATTGACAAACATTACACAACATCCCAATAATTATAATAATATAACATGATTTTACACACACGATTTAATCGTATTTAATTATTTACTAATTAAAAAAATATCACAATAGTAGTGCGGTTGGACTCGATTTAGGTTAGGTCAGGCATGACAGTACGAGTAAAGCAATATGCGCGTGGATCCACTATACTTATTTAACCTCATATATCATCAGAGAGCAAAACATTCGGTAAGCTCTTATTTTCAAGGTATGTACGAAATCCGGAAACTTCAGGGAATATTTTAAGACATGAATAATGTATTCATCTGATCGCTAAGTACATGTATTATTCGTTGAAAACCTCGGACGTGGCGATTTGCATCATTCTATCTTTCTCGTTCATTAGATGTAAACAAGGATAGAATGACAATGGCACGCTCCGCGAACGCATATTTAGAATGACTTATTTCTTGTAAAGTGTCGGTAACCTCACTTGATTTTTCGTACACATGCCCCTTATTACTGTATATTTAACATATATCAATTTTAGGTACCTATCTAATACTTGTTCTCACGAAAGGACCACCTTAAGTTTCGATCGTCATAATCGTGGCGTTGCGCTACGAGCACAATGCGATGCATCACGAGCGTTACATATTCAAAGCGCGATTATCGGCTTGATTTGCGATGCGCTCGGACCGAAATGAGAGCGAACAGCGGGTGACCTGCGCGCGGTGACGATGTGACGACGATCCGCCGAGGCGACGGTCGACGTTGTGGCACGGCACGCCGTTGGAATTAAATATTTGCTTTACCATTCGCTATCACGCGCGTCGCTTGATACCCGAATTGATAGCGTTCCATTTCGTGCGACGCTTGTCCACTTCACGACCAGCTGTCGAGCGCCTATAAACAGACAGGACGATCGACGCGTACCTTCCCATTGCGGTGTTCTCTATCTCTTTTTTTTCTGCTCGATAAAATTGGTTCTTTTGTCATACGGAACAACGGAGAGGTCAATTGTTGACGAACTCGCTTTGATAGTACCTCAGAGAAGAGAATTCTTCATACTGAAATATTTACTTGGAATTGCAGAACCCGAAGATGCGCTTTACCTGTCCGAAATTAATGATCTTAATTGACATTTTTAGTCTACTGCATTTAAAAATGGCTTCTTTTCATCAAGCAAAAAAGTTGAATGCATTATGTTGGCAACAGATTGATGCTGTATCTGGTCCATGAGTAAATTTATCAAATTCAAATATATAATTATTTTTATAAAGATCATTATTTCCTTATGTGGCCTTTGCTCCGGGGTTACAAATAAATGTTTAATTTTAACAAATCTTTATCTCGAAGTCAAGAACGAGTCGAAAAACATCCTCGAAACCCTGGCAGAACGTTGCGCGTCTCCGTCGCGAGAGATTTATTTACAGGCAGGTTTTATTGAAAACGTAACACCATCGTCGTCTGCCTTTTCTCCCTAAAGCTTCTTTCGCGGTACAGAAGAAAGCGGGGGCCCGGGAGCGGCATCTATATTTAACGGAGCAGAAAACTTCCTTTTCTTTCTCGCTCTCGCTCGACGCCTTCCGTCTTCCGCGAGAAAACGGAACGCGACGAAGAGTAGAAGAAAAACTCCACGATTGGCTGTTGGAAGACTCAGCGTCCGCGGCGTGTTTCCGTTTTCCTTTACGCGGCCCAGGACACGTCGGGCACCGCCAACCGCTTCACGTCGGTTGCTTTGTATACGTATTGATCCTTTCTCTCTCGACTTTGAGCCATCGTAGTAACTTGGAGAGAGAAATCTGCTGCAGCCGCATGCGTCTTGCTTCGCGCGCTTTTTCCATTGGGCGTAAGAAGTATACATTTGTCTGTCCGAAATATATACGAGGTAAAATCGCGACGTTTATCGATAGAAAAACGCTCGAAGTACATCCTTGTTCGAAGTTCTGAGAAAATAAATAGGTCTCAAGGGCACGAAGTTACAGTACCTCGTGCCTCTGTGTAGATTGTTTGATAGGATCTGCAAGAGGATCGGGTAATAAAAAATCCACATGGTCAATCGTTCGTGAAAAATTGCGCAAAGATTCTTTCGCTCCCTGACGCGCAGGGCGAATCAAAGGGATATTACATTGGCTCTCCAGTTCGGAACTGTTGAACGGAATTTAGAACGATATTAAGAGGATTTAGGCGGGACGAGGCAGTAGAATGCGAAGGACCGCTCTTTTTCAAGCCGTTGTTCCTTTGATCGCTCGCTCGTTCCGACAAACGGACAAGAATGATTAACGTTTGCGTTTAATTCGCTTTATTGGAAGACGATCGATTGACGGTGGAGCTCGAGCGGAAGTATGCCATCGAGCGAACCACTTGAATAATATAGATTGACAATGATGCGCAGTAATAACACAACATGTACATAATAGAAAAACGTCGAAAAATGCAAAATGTGCACGGATCGTTAACTCCGAAGCTCATTATCGGGAAGTTCAATTTGCTGCGAGCTATGTACCTATTTCAAAACGATTTGTCTGCATTTGCAGCGTCACCACAACTTTTGTGTTTCCGCACTTTTCTCTCATCATTCGTCACTTTGACAATGCAACTGTACGAGGTCGGAGAAAACACTATGGACGTGACTTCAAATGAGCGTAGGATATTCTCTGTCGTATTGTCGAAATGATCTTAATCAAGTTTCTGTGATACGATAAAATGCCACAGTTCGTCAAGACGATACTTCGCTCGTGTGGGAAAGCTTTTAGCGAAAAAGTAGTTGGCGAAACGAGTTCGCCATTTCGTTCGGAAGCGCAGCTGTTTTCCGCGCGTCGAAGCAATTATAAACGAAATGAGCTTTATCGCGAAAATAGCCGTGCCGCCATAATCCGGGTGCAGGAGAGCCCGAATTATTACGCAGCCATCCGCGTAAACGGCCAAGACCAACGGCACCGCGCGCGGGCTCTCGTTAATGGGCGTGCACTTCCATTTCGGGATTGTTCTAATTAATTGGGATTATAATTGGCAATTAGGTATGCCGGGACGCGATCGCATCGCCTGGGTCACTCCCGAGGCTTGCTGCGCCGGGAACGACATATCGTTCGATCTTATGGCAATAGATTAACGGTGCTCTACTACGGTCCATTCTTGATTCTTGCCTTGAGAAAATCTATTCTGCTTGGCAGAAGAGGATTATGATTGTATCTTTAAATGTTTAAGTGTCTCAATAATTTCTGTAAAACGTGTTACTTGTGGTAAATTTTTTCAAATACATTTCGTTCAAATGCAATGTTTAACTTCAAATCATAAATTTTGGCACTTGAGATAGGAGTAACTGGAAATAAAGAAATAAAATAATGAGAAATATTGCGATCAATGGAATATCAATCACGAATGCATATCTAATTATTCGAAAGTTTTTTCAATATCATAATAACATTTAATGAAACATTACGTATGCGAACAAGAATACATACGAGAAACGTGAATTTGCATAAAATTGATGTGGCAAATATTACTCGCATATTTTACATTATATCTGCATATTTCAAAATACTATAATACAAAACGGGTATTTTCTATATTGTGTAATCCGCGATATTCTGGAATGAACGAAATATATAACGCGCGGCTGATTTTGCTGCATAACATTTTACTCACAAATGATATTTTACTCGCAGATGTTTTTTGTCTTTGTTAAGGCCAGTTTATTTGCCTTTACAAAACATTTCTATTACCATACGTTCTTACGAGATACTAGAATATTCAATTAAATCTAGCCGCACGTACGCTTTTAATTCCATATGTGTTATTGTTGCATATATAAATTTACCTGCATAATAAACGCAACGTTATTTTTAACGGCACGTAATCAATGTAAATTTCCTATGAATCTTAATTTTAATATAAAACAACACGCGATACGTGTATAATGTGTTTTTGAATATGAATATTGATATTTCCCGAAAGATTATATGTTACAGTTTCCGCAACTCCAACGATCGTATATAACATCGATTTTGTATGAAACTACAATCTTCTTCACGTCCGATATACGTAACTGATATTGCAATATTACGATGCATCGCTTAAAGCTAAGTAAGCGCCCCTGCGCGAGATACCAAAGAGAGATAACTCCGTAGCATATATTGACGTCGATTGGTAGCATCAATCACGCCGTGTGTTCAACACACGTGTATCAATCACTGCGCGACGCTATCGGACGTTGCGATGTCCGCACAGCCCCGCTAGAGAGTATATCGGTGGCGCGAGCTTTTTGTCGGCGAAATCCGTGTCAATCAGCGATAAGAAAGGGTGATCTCCCGCTCCTGCAGTAGTCTCCCGACGGCAAAATAGAATACACTCCGAATCGGCTCTCGCTAATCGCGATAGCGAGGGGAAAAAATGTTGTCACGTGTTCGGCGATGTCCCCGAGCATTCGGAGGAGGTATATACGAAGCTTCCCCTTGGAGTTTTTATCTCGTTACACAAGTTAGATGTGCCTCCTTTATATTGTATCTTGTTCACGGAACATCTTGTTCTGTAGACTTTCCTTTTTCTATCACGCCCGACATATTTAATACATTAAAGATACTTGCTAAGTCTTTCGTTCTTTTCTACATTAATCTATCTGTATCTTTTTTATCTTTTTTTTAGTAAGTATTTTTGCCATGTAACATTTGTGTGACATGTGCCGCGGAAAGACGTGACGTTTTCTCGCGAAAGCGGAAATTACTTTTCCGCCGTGTGCGCGACTTGGTAGGTGAAAATTTTTAAACTGTTCTCCCATTTTTCAAAAGCGCACGTATGCTAAAAATGCGATAAAGTCAAATTGTCCGACGAATTGTGCGCGCAAATATATATCATCAGGCATATCGTTACCGGCCATCGCATTATATATATACGGTGGCGACGAACAAGATAAAAAAAATCTTCAAGCGCGGAATGTGGGAAAGCGTCGACGCGAAAAAGAAGGCACAGGGAAAACAGCAGCGGTACGGTGTGCGGCGGAAATGAGGGACGGCGACAGATAAGGGTGCGCCGAGGGTTACGGTCTCTTGCGAAGGGCTACGAGCGCGAGTAGAACGGAGGATTAAAGGACGGTTCGGTCCGACCAAGGATCCGGACGAAGAGAACGCCACCGTCGCGAGAGGAATGCAATTTTTCCTTCCTTTTCTTCCTCGAAAATTCGTAATCGCGGCAACGCGACTTATGGATGGCCCGGGCGAACAAACGAGCGTGCTATAGGTCAGGGATCATCGTCGGCGGGAAGCCGGTCGTTATCGTCGCAGCTTTTCACAGCGGGAAGGAACTAAGCCTCGCCATTTTCCAATTAACATCTTAATTAAATCCTCCCACCGCCTGTTCGACAACAATCGGTCGCAAGCGCGCGCGCGCGCCACGTGGACGAGAAGCGCGGAACGACGGTCGTCAAAATGACGAACACGCGACCTCGTCGGATTGCATCGGACGAGAAATATGCCGTGCCCGTGTTTTGCCACCTAATTCGTAATTGCATTCTTACGTCGTGAAATTGCCTGCCTCGCTATTCGCGTCGGCGTGCCTCCCTCTTTAGTGTTCCATGTCGCGTGTTCGTCGCTGTTATGTGGATCAATAGGATCACACATACATTAACACCAGTAGCTTTTCCATAGTGCCGTAGATACGATCTCTGAACAGGAATGGATATCAATCCGTGCAAATCTTCCTTAATTATGCATGCAGCGTTTCGCGATGTTAACTAAACCCGATACCACGATGAACGCTATTCTCCGTTACGTGTAATATCTCTTAGTAGTAGTAAACACACACACACACACACAGAATAATTAATAATGAATCGTGAAAATGCAATAATTATTATATGTTATCGAACATTTATGTATATTTTCAGTTTTCATATTTTTTTATTCTTTAGATCACCGTAAAATTGTAATAGTAGACAAATTATTGATGAGATTTAATGGAATTAAGTTGGATAGAATGTAAAATATAAATTTGCTAACGACGAATGACCGTATACGGTTAACACGGGACATATCGACAGTTTGTCGCTATAAAATCTCGCGGTAGATAAAGGACCGTAGGCGAAGTTGTGTTCGGAGCGGCACTCCGGGGGAACGTTATCGTTAAAATCGATTTTGACATCGATCGGCGCCGGATCGGAAAAATTGTCGCCAACTCGTTCGCGTCTATCGATTTTGTTCTTCGACGGGCTTACCATCGGGACCCATGAATTTTCAACGCGCATTCGGACGCGCGGTACCACGGCCGAACCGATATCCGCCGTTTTCTCCGACCATCGATTGAGAGCAAGGCGAGAACGATGTCGTCCTCGTTGTAGTCGTTACCGTCGGCGCGAACGGAAGGGTGGGAGAGAGAAAGAGAGAGTTCACTAGCAACGTACGTATCTCGTATACGTCTGCCACTTCCAAGGTATAAACGTGCGAACCTCTGGCAAGCGAGTTATCCGGTTATCCATGAACAACCTAGAACAAGCTGCGCAACCTGAAAAGCAGCTGGACGACGAACCGACGACGTTCCTGAATAATAGATTCAGGTAACTCACGGTATCGTCTATCTCCGCTTCTTCCGATCCGTCCCGTGGACTTATCTGTCGGCGCGGCGTGAGAGGCGAAATAATCTGTGCCGATCGACGATCTGTATTATGCATGTGGAGGAGTTCTCGTCGGGCTCGTTGTAATTGCTGCTCTTCGTTATGTACGTTTACAAATCTAATGGCGGCTGTCTCGGCGCTGATCAAGATGGATGTTTTATTTAGCAGACAAAAAAGTTGAACTTTTGAACGAACAGCTGGTCGGCTCGAGAGCACACGAGCGAAGCGCTGCTAATACAGGAGACGCGTGCACGTAGGAAATGGAGCTCTTTCAAGCGATTGACCTAGTGAAAGATATCCAGTGAAAGAGCGCGAGGAGGTAATACGGCCGCGATATTATTACGCGCCGAAGTGAATCGCAATTTTCGTGGATTTCTGGCAGTTCGCAGTAAAATCCGTTCTATTCACGCGGGCATCGATACGATTTCCGCGCATCGCAAGGGTCGTGTACCCAATCTCTTTTTTCTTTCTTCATTCAGCGTCAGCGAATATGGCGAAACTGCTAGATTATCGTCTCTCGTCGAATCTGGCGGGATTTTGTGGAGCGTATCTCCTCTAACGCTGCATTCTTATCAGCAGCCTCGAATGGCACAGATTTTTCCTGGAAAACACATATGGAATGCCGTTGGAATTGACGTTGCTGAACGAGGACTATGCCAATCGATATTTTGAACGCGGCACTCTATGTCCGCCAGCTAAATATGCAACGTACTTTATATTTAAATATCCACGAAAGTAGGTCATCCACTTCTCCTTACACTTACAATAATTTACTTGTCGCTATTTAATGCGTTCTTTGCCTAATTATAATTCGCTTTCCGCGAATTCTATGTAATCGAGGTCGAGAGTTACATCGAGATAACATTTACGAGTATGACGGAATATCCGTTACTATTAGTCATATTAGTGTATATATGCGTAGACTGCCGTATGGAAAAGTTAATTTCTCGACATCTGGGATTATACACGCTTTATTAATTAATCCCGTATCGTTGGATGTTGTTATACACACCCGTAATTACTCATGTTTTTAACCGACATGCATGCACGACCCCATGATATCTTCGACTAATTCATCAACGGTCAGCTACGTTGTTAAATATGCGTTGCGTTGTCATATTAAGCAAGTTAACTCCAAGCTAAATATAAATTGAGATATCAAACTGATCTGCTTGCACTCAAATTAATTTATAAGTCCAAGTAGATTTAAATTGTTATTAAGTTTTTTTTTTTAAGAAATATATTAAATATGTATATATATCTTTTTGTGTAAAAAAGAAGTGGCATCTTCGGTGATTCTATTCCATAATCAGCCATTTAAAACGCAGCTCTTTGAACTCGACTTCTGTAATTATCGTAGATTACAGCTTGACGTCATTGATGTTACGTGAACGGCTGGATAAAGACATCAAAATGTGGACTGACTGGCATTGAAGCCCACTCGTTCGAGACAACACACATATCGACTGAGGAAAGTGACAAAACTGGTTATCCCACTTGCTCGCGGGACGTTTTGCGCGTTCCGTAAATGGACGGCAATTGGCGACCAATTTTAAATTAATAACTCAATCCCGCTTAAATCCGTTTTTGGAATGGACAGTGATTTGTACGGTGAGTGCAATCGTGCGAAATGGGCGTGCATGAAGTACTGGCACAGAAAGCGAACATAGAGCGAATGAAAAAGTAATGCCTCTTTCATGGTCATGCCTCGTAAAATCGCGATTTCAGATCGTAATACGTGAGGCATTACGGCGGCAATAATTTATCCTTTGGGGTACCGCGTGCCGGCGCTGCGGATGCGTAATGTATCATGAACGAAAAGGATTTATTAAAACAAAATAATATTTTGTAATATTATACCGCTGTACATACACATAACACGTGTGGCGCGCTTTGTGTGGATCGTAAATAAAATCTGAAGCCGGATGATAACTAATCCATAAAATAAATTTAGCGTGAAACTATAAAATAAAATAACATTGAAGATATATATCCACACAAGTGTAAAATAATAATTCGGCGGTTTACGGTTGTTTATTTGATAAAATATATATTGATTTTCATTCTATATGAAAATTATCTGTACGTACAGAAGTGTTAATTGCGTGGTTTTTATAGGAGGCAAATTAAACTGATTTGAACGTTCTTCGAATTTAGAAAGAGGACTTTGTATTCGAAACGCGCTTTCGGCGCGCCGCGTTCAAAAGAAAGCTGTCTCGGGAGTGAATTTACGAATGGACCGGCGGCGCGGAGAATGCGTGAGCGAACGTTCGCCCGCAGGTACGCCAGGCAACGATCGTCGAGTACCGGTCTGACCGGCTTGGTTGGGATGCCGCATACGGGAGGTCTCGTATGCGCAAGAAGAAACTCCCTTTCTTCTCTCTCTTCTCTTTGTCTGTTACCTTTCTCGCGAGCGTTCGCTAAGGCTACAACAAAGAAATCGATGTTCCGTCTTTCTTCTTGATGAACTTCTTCTTCTCTCAACTCCGATTTACACCGCCGAGGGAGTCAACGCATCGTGTGTTAAATCCGTGCATTAGCTGGTCGACTGGCTGAAAATCGGTTTTTCTCTACGCTCGGTGAATTTTCACGGGCCTCCTTCCGGTCCCGGGGGTTATCATTCGAGAGGTCGATCACGGTTGAACACGAATCTATAGCGGGTCGAGGATTTTGACGATCTAATCGTAAAATTTCTTCAATGTGTGAGGGGGTTCTCGATGTGCTTCTCTCTAAGAGCGCCTTTCATCGGAAAGTGGGACAATGCTCCACTTCTGCGATAGGAACTGCTGTAAGAGCGGGAGGGGGGAATAGAGAGGGAACTGGAAGGACGACACCGAAATTACCGGGATGAACATTCCCTGGAGTGCCTCTGCCGCTTCCGAAGCGTCATGGATGGCTCGACAAAGAGTTCGCGGAGTATGAAATTGCCGCAATAGTTTCCGCCGCGATAACTCGCGGCGCCATTCTATCTACTTCGGATCCTTTCACGATCTTGGTGATACGTTCGACCGAAAGTCCCACGGGGAGCATGGCGTTACCACGCGCGTTGGCAAGCGTATAACCGCGGTATCGCCAAACTTCGTTGTACCGCGGGTCACGACGTTGCGCGACGGTGGTCTTCTCCAGCGCGCGTGAACCCGGCGATAAATACAGACAAACTCCGTGACTGTTCCGTGTTCCGGGTCATCCATCTTCCGGTTACGGTCACACCTCTGGGAATGAATGCGCGACATTAGAAATGCACCAACGTGCCGTGATATTTGTCATACCGATGTCCGCCGCGGGTATTTCCGCGGGCGTGCCAACGAGCATGCCGAGGGGGAGAAAAAAGAGGACGTAAGCGAGTGAAAGATTGTCCGATCATTCGTTGAAGCTCGGATTTTATCCAGCCGCATTCGCTCCGAGTACCGTGCGCCGAGGGCACTACCCGGTGCAACCGATGACTGCCGAGAAAAAAGAGGGATTAGCCGTGTGGAGAGATGGGCGACGGCGAGACTTTCCATCTCGAGCCACGATCGTTTCTCTCCGTTCTTTTTCTCGTGCGCAGAGAGGGAGAGCGGGTGCGATAATAGGAGAGAGAGGATAGATGCAGGAGGGAAGAGGAAAGTCCGCGACACACAACGAGGAAGAATAGGGACGCCGCGTGGGGGAGAGCAGAGATGTGACGGGGCGATAGAGTGGAAAACAGAGATGCTGATGCGATGGAGTGACGGTACGGGCAAGCGGGTAACCCGGCAAGCGATCTTCCGAGGAAGCTAGAGGGAAGAAACGCAGAAAAGGACAGACGGGCGAGATATAAGTCGCTCGTTCAACGGAGGCGAGCTGTAACGACGTAGGTACATGAGAGAAGGAGAGGAAGGACGATTCTCGCGAGATAAAGCCAGAAATGCCGTGAATACAGATGGACCCGGCGATAAGACCGTGGCTCGTTTGCTTTATGGACTGTCTCTTTCGTATCGTCCTGTCGCGTTGCGCCACCGATCCCGGGCAGTTTCGCTTTTGCCTGTCGGAGCCATATACCCGCTTCTTTCGTATTCGAGACGAGCTTTTTGCAGTTGCGAGCAACGCGCTTTGATAAGGAACAAATTGCGGCGTTTTCAACCGTAAATCGTTCGAACGATCGCTAAACATCGATTGCCAGACATGTATACATTAAAAAAGTAAAAAAATACAATCATGATCGACGAAATGCACTAATTGACGTAAATTTTATGTAAATATAATTAGGAATTAAATGCGACTAGCAAAGCTGATAATTGTGCGGATAAAATCAAGCGACTCGGAGCAACGAAAGAGGTCTCTCGTGGAATTCAATTTCTAGAGACGGTATCTTCATGCCCCGCTGTTGACGTTTACTGCGGCGAATAGTTGGAGTGATTCGCGGTAAGTTGGTTTTAGTGCAGGAAATGTGCGGGTCAGCTACGGTTACGGCGAAAACGTTGAAAGAGAAACTGTTATTGAATGTAATGAAACTTTATAGAGATAACCCGAATCCGGATTACCGCGCGGATATCGAGACGAGAATTTATTTAAAAAAAATTTGTTTTCTTCATACCTCGGTCGAAAGTACGTACTTTCGTCCCTAATAGCAGGGACGAAAGTTTAACATTTACTCCCTGTGAGAAGTACACGCGCGCCCTCTATAACCTTAAACCTTAACGCCCTTTAACCTTAAAAATAGTCATCAATATTGTTCTGTCGTCAGTTAATTAAATATTAAAATATTATTAAAGTCAATTCAATAATCTAGCAAAAATGAACAATATGTCATCTGATGAATCCGTAGACGAGGAAGAAGTTTTCTTAATAATTGTGATTAATTATTAAGGCTTCGCCTCGGGGCATCATGACGCGCAGGGCCGAAAATTCAACTTTCGGCCCTTGTAGTGTAATATACTATTTTCGACAGCGCGCGAATGATTCGAGGTAACTTTTCCAATTTCTCTGTGTACGGAAGATTTGGACGGTCGTTCAACAAACATTTGGATTGTGTGCTCGTATAAATTAGATTTTACTTTCGAATAGAAATTAGTAATTCTCTAAAAATCTCTCATTAACATCGAAATGTTTATTTTCGCCGAACGACGTTGAATCAAATAGAATATCCGTCTGCGGAAACTTCCTCGGCCATATCTTCAGCTTTTTCCTTGTAGCTGCAATCGAGAGCTTCTCTCAGTTAAAATCTTATTCCAGTGAGATTAATCCCCGTCTTACTGTCGACTTCTTAGAAATCACCGCTACGCGGGCGGCATAGTAGCGACCAAGGGGAGTTCATAAAATAAAAAAAGGCGAGAAGGAAGGAGAGAAACGACGAAAAGAGGGATCGCCTCTTACTAATAATCATTCACGGTCCATTACGACGAGTGACTCATCCGTCGTGGAAGATGAAACGGCGGAAGATACCGTACGCGCGTCACGGAAAAAGAGCCGGTAAATCATCGACGCCTCGCTTCCTCCGCGCCCGCGGGCGCGGGCGGTGCGTCGTGGCGATGCGCTCGAAACGAAGTTAAGGCCACGAGGCTGGTAGACCCGGGCGTCGATTCGGAGTCGTCTGGTACGGATCAAACAATGCGCGCAATTACGATGCATTCCAGCCGTCCATCCGCTCTCCCAGAGTCAACCCCCCGACGCCTCTCGACAATGCCCGGCAAATGTACCGTCTCATTTGCCAATATTGTCCCACTTTTGTGTCCTCGCCGTCCGTCTGTGCGGCCGACGCGTATGCACGGGCTGGCTCTGGCCATGGATCAATGATGACTTTTGTATCGTGACCGTCGAGGCATGACAATAGTTCCGGTTGGAGCGCGTCGAGTGGAGAATGAATATATCGATTTCGATAGATATTTCACGTAGGACTGTAGTTACGAAGAAAGGGTAAATCATTCGATCGGATAAGTTAATAATGTTGTAGAATAAATTGTTTTAAATTTATAAATTGATAAATTATAATGTTATTTGGTTAACTATTCTTTTTTAAGCTTTAGCTGATCGTAAAAATAAGATCATATAGCGTTAACTCTTGCTTATACGTTTAACTTTGTGCACTCGCCTTCTCTTTTTCTTTCCACATTATACATATATACTTGCTATAAATAATGCCGCATACATAATATATACTGGGGCGTAACACAATCGATCAGGCGATCGTGTTATTGCCTTCAAACTAAACGGGTACAGCATATTTCTCCCGGTGCGCGGAAGCAAGTGGGATTTATCGAACGTAATAACAACGCAAAGGAGGAAGTCTTGCGTTACTTCGCGGAATACGTCCTCCGAGAGTTTGCCCCACTTACTAACGCTCAAGACATCGCACCATATAGAGGCAGTGGCGCATGCCAATTTGAATCGCAGTTACGGCGGTAAGCTACTTAGCCGCGAGCGTACGTTTCGCCGTTTTGGGGAAGCGAGAGTACCGAGAGGTAGATAGAGAAAACTTTATTATGCTCCGGAATCATAAAGCATTAGGGCGGAAAGATTATGTTCTTCGAACGCATTCTACCATATTTGGTCCATGTGTTCGCCCGCTTCTTTCGAACTTTGCGTGAACGCAACGATAACGCTGATCCGTTTTCAGATAGTTTTCGTTGCGATTATTGCTCTTATCTCGTTTCGTAGCTCGGTAGAAACGGCCGATTGGAGAAGGCGCGCACACAGACTGTTGTCGTTTGCGGCCCATTAATATCACTTTGGTAAGTGGAAATACAGTCGGACGAAAGGCAATCCGTTTTCATCTAGGCTCAGCGCGCAAAGTTAGGAGGAAGCTACAGAGAACGAGATGAACGAGCTTCACGGCATAGGAGGATACGGGCAAACTGACGGGATAATTAAGGCGGACACTCGGTCGAAGTGGAAGGAAAAATACATGAAGATGTATTAATATCGAAACGTGTAGGAGTCGAGGTAGGAGTTACCGGGCTCTTCCGGATTGACCATTTGACGAGTTTGTACGGCGAATCTTTGCAGAATTATTGTATTTTAAGCGACACGAAGTTTCGAGAGAATGAATAAGTTGAATGAATTGTCGACTGATCGTTGCCTGTTCGGTTTCAAAAGGATTAATTTGCATTACATTACTCGCGCGCTACTAAGCTACGCGTTTTAATTCGTTCATTGTTTTCTACGACACGCCGGATTCCGAATATATCGCGTTTCAGTAGTAATGGTGCACGAAATGTTAACGTCCACGCCATTAACGCGATCCAAATCTAATTAACCTTTAAAGGTCACATCGGACAATTCTGTGTAGTTCGGCATGACCGCGAGGTTTGTCAACCACGAATTTCTCTCTCTCTCTCTCTCTCTCTCTCTCTCTCTCTCTCTCTCTCTCTCTCTTCCTCTCTCTCCTTCCCTCTCCCTCTCCCTCTGCTTTTATATCTCTTCGCACTCTCGGCAGTCCAAAGTTTATAATTCGCCACTTTTACGAACGCGTTGAAAATGATCGTATCTCACGATTGTCACAATTGATCGCCCTTTTAGCCCTGGCAGGTCTCGCCTCGTCGATTACTCAGCTACCGGATAATTACCGGATAACTCCGTCCTATCGTGAGAATACCGTGATTGCTGCATGACGGGGCACGGGGATCGAACGTTACGTCTCGGAATTAAGGTAAAGTGGAATTAATGGGCTCGAGTGCCGTCACGTCGACGTACCAACCAAGCCTCGTCCTAATCCATCAGTTTATTACGTTACCGTGGGTACGTGAAATCGCGTCATCCTGCGGCAGCCCGAGGCGCGGCTGTCGTGCATACTCCAGTTTTCCTTCGGAATTCAGCTTTGATGCGTTGTTCGTGCGCGAGTGCATGCTGGGAAGCAGCAGCATAATTCCTGTGGCTGAGATCTACGCCGGTCTTATCGATTCCAGCTTAAAGTTACTTTTCGTACTATGTTGACGAAATGGGGGACAAACACGTAAATTATTCGTTTGACGGTTTACATTTATAAAAGCTTCCTCGCTTATCTCACTAGATTTTTAAAGATACAATTTTTTTTTATTAAACCAATCGACTATAAAATCGTAGACGATGCGCCGATAATTGGAGCGAAGGAGCTATCGGGATGAGAACTTTTTAATCGCGTCGTAAAGCAACGAAGACGAAGCGTCGTCATCCGGATGCTCCGGAAAAGTCGTTAACACAAATTCCTGTAATTACTCTTTTAATTATAGCATTTAGCACTCGGTACGTTCCTTTCCGACGTGACGTGATTCTAAGGAAGCCAAGGATGAATGTAACTTACCGATAGCTCTAAATCGAAAGAAAAATGTCATAATAGGCGAATATAGGACGCGCCTGCTCGAGGCGCTTTTGTCTCGAGGAAGATAAGTAATTTCTGTTGCAGGAGTAAAATATATAGGTTTTCATAATGCCACTTTTACCGTGCTTTAGTCATACGTAAAAGGAATCCACGTGTGCGCACGTGTATGCTCCGCATATAGATAAAAAAAATACTCTTCTTCCCTTATGCATTTATTCATTTTCATTAGTTTACTACTCGACAAATAAGCAACTCCGCGTGCTCGCGTTTATCCGCAGGTATATTTATACAAGCTCCGCGGTGGCTTAAACATTTATAAAAACAAACTTTGCCGCGATATTACTACCGGGACGCGTAAAATGCAGCGGTCGATGTCGGTGTAGTCGTACATATTACCGCGGGACGCTGGTTTGCGAGCGGAGGAATCGTTCCCCGGTGACCGGTGAGCGCCGTTTCTTTTCCTGGCTTGGCTCGGAACGATGAGGCCGAAAACGTCGCGACGGTAAACAAAGAAAAATACATTCTCTTATCCTTTCCCTCTCCGTCTAGTAACGGTGTACCGACCGTGATCGTGTGTATGTACGCGCTATATGTATTTGTTGTATCCAGTAAACGCCGGTCTATCCACAAAAGTCAACGTTCGTTCGCTGCGTTCTTTTCGTGCTATTCTCTCTCGCAAATGCGAGATGAATGGCTCTCCGGGGTCCCGACGACACCAACTAATACCCGGTTCTTATCGGCCATCCTCGCGTTAGTGCACGGCCGGTCTATGGCGGTCCACGTGTGCGCGACTCTATATATACGCGTATAAAGTTAGTCGATATCAATATGGGAAACTGGACTTCGGGGACTAGAGGGAACAGAAGGATATGTTGGCGAAGGGTCGTATGGGGGTGTGCCCGGTCGCTAATATCGAAGGCGGATGACTTATGGCGAGCTTCTACGCTTCCGCGGGACCTCTTGACCGCTCTCTCGTGGGCCGACTGGCTGTACGACAAGGGGTGAGCATCAACGCACCCACACGAAAAGGGTCTCTTCGGATGCCTTAGGTGTGGGTCGTCGTGACACGGCGAAGCGGAGTCGTCCGTATGATTCAAATGCGAATGCCTGAAACACAATGGAAATGTAATTCCATTCTCCAAGGAGGCGATTTCGGACCTAGGCCATATTGAATTCTTCTGTCGCCTTGGAACGCTGATACGCCCGTTGTAAACGTCAACCGAATTCGCGTTAACAAAGACATCCCTTACTATCGAAACCTTGTCTTTGTGTGTGTTCTTTTTCTCTCCTCCCTGTTCTAAGGGGATTTCTATCAAAATTATTAAAATTCCGACTTTCTCCTCCCGTGCTCGCTAATTGATCACGAATCTTCATTTCTCTTCAACCGACGAACAATTATATTTCTCACACTTGTCATTCTGTGTCGAATATTCGTAAATATCGCATATTTCGTAATACAAGATTAGAAGTTCGACTTAAAGAATATTCACGCTTTTCTTGTGTTTCTCGAGTAATTTGTACTTCGTAAAGTACACCCTTCAAAGCCATCTACTACTCTAGAAACGTATTCTATAGGGAAGTTCCTAGAAAACCACTTGAGACGTCGCCGCAGATCGCTTAGCATTCAACGACTACTATGGTTGACTACTCTACCATTGAGTCGACTGGATGTATAACGAGTTTTGTGGTACCTAAATTATTCGGATGCCATATAATTGTAAAGTTCTTTTCAGCCGGCGAGTTCGCAGGTTAGCGAATTATCATATTTTCAGATAGCCTCGTCGAGTAGAGTTTGTTTTTTGAGATAATCACTTTTATAAATTACATTCTACAGGTGTATATGTATGCATTCGCGCTCGAGATTGTCAGGGTTTCCGGGTGGTTATAACGGGTAGGAAATAGCGTACGATACTTTGCCTACTCGTTATTGTCGAAGGCGCGGCGCGGCGCGACGCGAACCATACTTCACGTGTACTAACTGCAGAAAGCTGAAACTCTCGGATACAGCGGTATAACCGGTCGCGCTGTAATGGCTTCTGATTGAAATCTAGGTGATTTCTGAGCTTCCTGCTCAGACCCGACAACCGCGCGGCAGCAGGAATTGTCGGTTAGTACATTAGTATACTTTCCCGAAGCTATTCACTTCGTTTTCCGCGAAACTACGTAAAAAACGTGTGCACGACCGGAGCAGTAAAAGCGGTTCGCTCATAACTATTCTGCGAATAGCAAGGTTCGCGGATTTACGATGGCGAAGCGACCAAGCTAATCTATTTTCAGACCTCACCGATGCAACAACGCGAGAAGTTGTTTCGATCCGTACGTTTTCTCGGATCGTTCTAGTTTTGTCATTGACGACACGACGCACATGCACGTTCCGTCAACGTCCTCGAGACTCTCGAGACGACTCGCTCGCGCATGTCGCCATAAAATCTCGCGGATGAATATGAAACAAAGTCAGTCGGCGATCTCGAACCGGCGACGTTCGTTCGAAATTGGAAAATGGGACTTCTCTCCCGTCCGTCGTTCGAGCTGTCACGCAACGCGGCGACGGGATTTTTCAGCGACGTTTCATTCGTTTTCCTCCGCGTATCGCGCGCACACCTTCTCCGCTCCGAGAAAACTTGGGGAAAATTCGCCGCACCGCCAACAAAGAGACGACTTGCGCGTCGAAGCTATTCGCCGAGGCGGCTCGAAGTTACATCGTTGAAATTGAACTTTACCGACCCTTTCGCGCTACCGTTGTAACTATCGGAAATTGAACGCGCATACACACGTCAGTCACGCGTGTATACATGCCTATACGGACATGTAGGATAAATCGCCGGTAACTCGCCGTCCTTAACTTTCGGGGCGTCGACCACCTCGCCCGGTGTCCGCGGAAACCCAATTCTAGAGACTGTCCAGGTTGGGGACCCGATTAATCAAAATCCCTCGGTAAATCAATCGTGGGATAAATGAAGTTTTTTCACTGTCATATAGAGGCCGTATTCGGCTATATCGAGTCGCGCGGACTCATCGCGCGCGCGCGCGCGCGCGCGCACACACACACACACACATACGCACACGCACGCACGCAGCAAGCACGCAAAGGAAAATGTAGTCCATAATAGACAATAGAATCCTACCTCACGTATCGGTAAACACGAAATTGGATATTGGCCACAGGATTATCTGTGCATCAAAATAATTAACGACGTTGGAAGCAAAGTTCTGCAAGAGAAATGGCAATTACTCGTCCTAACGCCGCCATGTCATGTTTATCTCCACCGACGCTGCCTCGTATACGAATATATTCAACGATATTTCCGTTACGCGCGCCGCTCTACGTTGCCACGACGCGCGACGATGCAATTTTTTGCATTTGCTTTTTCTATGCGCACCGAGCTGACCCGCTAATTTCGCGAGAGTTGAAACTGCGTTTCCCTCCCGCTTTTTACGCACGCGCTTTAATCTTTTCTACGTTAAGTACCGCGCGTCCGCGGCTCGTCACGGTGAGATAAATTTTGCAAAACTTCCCTCAACATGGTTTCGTCCCTTTTTTTTTCATTTTCTTTCTTGCGCGCGAAAAATTACGCCGCGATTGAAATCGTTACAATTCCATTAAAGATGATTAAATGGAAGTCCAGGGACGCAATATTGCTTTTTGCTGCATATACGGCATGCTTGTCGTCGATGCGTGAAACTTAAGCTCCCTTGACTGGCAAATACTGCAATAAGCTACGATCGATCAGTTCGGTTAAGCAGCCTCGTGATTCTATTTGAGTATATGAAGGATCGAAGGCCGCAACGCCGGTAGGTACGATCGCGGCGAATGCTGTTACCCGGAGTCGAGGGGTCGGAAATCGTCGTCAGTTTCGCGATATGTACGCTCCAACGTGAGGACGGCAGCGGGATCTATCCGGAGGGTTCTATGAGCGCGTTGGTTACACACGCTTATCGTGCAGAGACGGATGCTCCATTATGTCCACATGTGTGTGCTCGACATGCCAGCCGCTTCGATTGAATCGTTCGCCAGATTACCCAATGACGCATAATGCCCGGCCCGCCGCTCTCCAAACCCTCCGGCCGCACTCCGACCGACCACCTCTATCCGCCACACTACCACCTTCCCCCCTGGTTTCCCTCCCCCTGTCCCACCACCCTCCGCCCGTCAGCTGGCTGCAGGTATGCAGCACCGCGAAGCTATTGTGGCCCTCTGAGCAATTCCAGACACGTAAAAGCAATTCCCGGAATCTCTCTCATTGTTATGCAATCACGGCCGGCCGACAGCGCAAACCGAACGGGATCATAATTTTGTCGGGAAGCCGGTAACGTCCGGAGAGAAGTACCTGCGGCCCGCGGACGCGCCAAGTGCATCCCTGCGCCCTTTGACTACTGTAACGCATGCGTTTACCTGTTCGGCGAGTTCGCGTACGGCCGCCTCGTGATCCGATGCCGTAAATGAACGTGTGGCATCTACCGGTATTACGCGGCTGCAAATTAATCCGCGTGTCCGGTCGAGCTGGCGCGTGTAAATCCGTCGTGTCTTTGGTGTCGTGCCAGTTAACGAGGTAACGTCATCAGTAGGAATGTCTCTCGTAGGGTGGCTGATGCGGCGCATCCATCTCGCATTTGCCGAATATCTGGCCGGAAAGCACCGACTTTGCATCTGCATCTGAAGTAGTACGAGTATCCGCATACGTGCTGCTCGATACGCTCGATATCTGAACGCCCCGTCATACACGGAACGGCTGTCCGATGCTAATCTTCTTTGAAACGTCGAAGAATGGTATCGATTTTTGCGATACCTACTACTTATAAAAAAAACTGAAATTATCTTCCGAAGGGGCCATTTATCTCTGCCTCGCGGACGCGCCGTTTGCGTCCACGAGAAATCTTCAGCGACGTTCGATCGTCAGCTGACGCACGTCACGTTGGAAAGAACGGCAGACACGCGATGTCTAACGCCGAGGGGTACGAACTCTGCGGTACATCCGTGTGCATGCGAGCATTGTGTGCGAACGTTGTTAGTATGTAGAGTTTGCGCTGATCCGACCCAGGCTATCGTGATAAACATAGCGTAGGCGGTACGATAGGGCGAGCGGGAGAGTCTCCGGACCTCGGTTTAAGGGCGACTTTCCACGACGCGCGCGCGCCTAGCAGGTTCGCACTCGAACCACATTGTTTCGTCGGAGAGGAAACTTGCGAGCTATTTAACGCCTTGCTTAAACCGCGCTCGACTCCGAGGCCCCGCAAGAACCCGAAACTCGCGCCGAGCAGAACCTGTCCTCTTTCAACCTCCCCGCTCGCCGCCGGCCGGGGAAAGCCGACCTTGCGCCACGGATCGGCGAAACTTTGCGCCAACTTTGCCTACATATTGTTCGGGAGCGTGAAAGGAACCCGCCCGCCACTAACTTCCGCCACGCGAAGAGCGCAGAGAAAGGACCCGAGCGCGCCATCCCCTTAGGAACGTGCCCGGGCGGCTACTTGATTTATTGAAAATTATAAGTTTGCATGATTCCATGGAGATTCGTGACCGATTATGAGGTGTGTTTTCGAAGAAACGGAGGCGAGCTGACTCAGCTGACTCATCCTTGTTTCTCGCGCCATAACATGTCCAGTCGGTTAACATCCTTCGGGCTTAGGCGATGACAAGTTTGCGAGAGCTTTTCAAGCTTCAAGTCGCTAGACTTTTATCGATTTGATAAACATTATCGCTTTCGCTGTGTAACGCGACTATCGCGCGGCTATCGACCTTTCCCCGACGAAGTTAACAATTCTGACGTTCGATCCCGACTGTATCGCGGGTATTATCGCCATGCCGAACATATATTGGCCGCGGACATCCATATTTCCCGGATAATACTCGAGCTGTGTGGTGCGCGCAACAATTCGATAGGCGCGCGCCCTCCACGTGCCTATAATTGCTCGCGACGATTTGTCACGGGGCACGGGAGTTGGTACTCGTCGTTGTGATGCCGCGTAAATTTTCAGTAACACGCGCAACTCTCCTGTGGTAAGTCGACGCGGATAATTTCGGGTGGGACTGGTGGGAGATTAGTTTTGTTACTTGCGCGGTACCGCGCGTCCACCACAATAGGTGCCCTCCATCCGGCTACAAGGTGATTTATGTATTCGGCTAACCACGCCCGAAATGCAGGCGTCGCGCGCGATATTTATAATCGACCTTACGTACATTCGGACCGCCCGTCCCCTCTCGCCTACGTGTGCCGTGAGACAATGAAGCGGGGCACAAAGGAAGTAAAAGTGCGGGAGGGCTGAAATTGAGCTGAATATCCCGCGCGATGAGATATGAGCCGGTTTATTTTGGGTTTTGCACGGCACAAGTTTTTAAAGCAATTTAATCAAGGTCCGCGGAGAGATGCGCGATGCATTTTTCTTCACATTTGTTTTAATAATATTCTCACGGTTGATCAAACGCAATTTCATAACGTAATGTATTAAAATCGGGAAAAAAAAAGATTGTATTTGCGATGCCGCAATGAAATTTCACGTGATGGCTATTTGGAAGTTTTCCTATCGGGCCATTTTTGGGTTTCCATTCGTCGGCAATCTGAAACGAGATTATATTACTATTTAATTTCGCTTTGGGCTCTTTTTCCTACCGATTGCGGTCGCGTTTGCCTAGCCCCGACATTGGGACGTAACGTACCGAGTTACCGTACTTAATGACGGAAATAATTTGGAATGACGTAATTTGCGGTTACGGCCCGTAGTTGGTCACGTTTCTCGACAAACGAAGGCATCGATCGTTCACGGCAACGCGACTGAACGGATTATTTGTTGCACGGCCGGTTCGTGGACTTTTCGTTCTCTTTTTCGCGCCTGTAACTGGCGCCCGGCTGCGATGGGAACGAAGTAATTACGAACGTACACACGCGCGCGCGCTCGCAGGGGAGAATTATTCGTGTTTGTTGCGTTACTATAGGGCGTCTAGTAAATAATTAATCATACCTTAAATATAGGGTGTCTCTCACACGAGACGTTAGGGTGGCCTCATCTCTCACATAAGAAACCCCCTATGGGGGCCTCGCTAATTATCTTGGCACATGCCCGGAGCGATTCGTTGATCTTTTCTTAATGCACCATCTGACTCTGACAGTATCTCATTCGTTTTATAAAATCTTAGTTATGTTTAATGAAGCGAGCTGCCGTTGATGAATGAGCCATCGATCGAATTACCACACGTGGAGTATCTAATTCTGTAAGAAATCATTAATAGGAATTAATTTGGTCGTCAATTAATATAATAGACTCAGATATCATTAAGATAATTGTGTCGGAAAAAATAACAAACAACAGTCAATTTTTCATTACTCTCGAAAGAGTCGAAAAGTTCTGCGTAACTGATGAAGTCCATTATGTAATTTACTGTATGTAAAATATTCGTATTGCTGACCCATAAACGCTAATTGTATTTTATATATCGGAAGCTATGGCACTTACAAAAGACCGGTAAACCGGGAAATATAATTCCAACAAACAAACAAAAAAATCTGGAGCATATTTTTTCTGCACGGTTGAATTTATCCTGTAATTACACCACTTCGAAACGCAGAACAAAGGATAACATCGACATGAAATTATCCAAATATGTGCGCGTTAATTTTTGCAAAAGTACAAAAGCGTTGGAATGTCGACGCAAATAATAGTACGCGGTTCCTTTGATTAAAACTTTCGGCCCGTTTCCGCTGCTTAGCGCGCTTAAATTGTTAAAAAGCGCCCGCAGCCGAGCACGAAAAACCGCGTTTTATTTAACAATCGTACGACTCACCGCGATAATATACTTGTTGCGCGGTAATTCTAATTAGATTCATTGCCTCCCGGAAAGGTCGGTGAACTGATAGGAAGCTATCAAGTGTTCTCTCCGTTGAGTTAGATATTTCGCGTATCTCGTGATCCGAGAGCGTCTGTATTTCCGTAATGTTTAAAATATTGAATTTTCGATCGCGTTTATCACGTTATTCTGCCTCAGATTGTTCTGCATGTGGCATGTGAACGAGCATTATTATCTCCCGAGACAAGTGAGAACACTTTGCCTTACCGCTTTATTAATGTTGCCGTCTAGCAGACGTATCGTGTATCATGATAATATCCAATTTCTCGGATAATAGCTCTCTTTATGTTACTAAAATATGTCTGCGGTTGCCACTCGATTCGTCTGATTGTGATTAAACGCATTACCGTTCTCGTATTATCAACTCTGCCAGCTTCTATACGCGCAACGCACGTCCGAGAGCGGTCCACGCAGTCGAGAAGCTCATCGTCTCGAACATCGCATCCGTGAATAATGAGCATGTATATCGCCATAAATCACGAAAAACCGAGCGTGATCACCGGTCAGGAATCGCAACTCGAACATGGAATTGGCGAATCTTCAACGGAGAGAAATTTTTTTCGAACTTCACCGAGCACGTGAGATGCATGACAAAAGTATGACACAGGAGTGTGTAACGAGCGAGATTTTCTCTTGGTTTCTGACTCGCGTGTCACGTCGCGCGTCGCACGGAGGCTGCTCGTGTCACGCGTGTTCGTCATATCGGGGGAAAAAATGCACCACAGAGAAATTGGAAAAAAAAAATAAAAAAAAAAAGAAAAGAAAAGAGAACGCGTTGACGGTCGACATTCGCAGCAGGCAGCATGAAATCGTTTGGTGTCGCTCGTCCTTGTCTCCCTATATTATTGGTCATTGACAGCTCGCTGCGCATCGCGTCGATGCATCCGTCCGTGCGCATATGCGTAACGTCCTTTCACAACATTCTTACGCGCCACGAGTCGCGAATATAGGTTACTGTATAATAGCGCAACCGTGATTTACAGGGAAAGGGAGGAAAAGGGAGGCAGATATGATGCTTGTATGCAATGCGATTACAGGGCGCAGTCTGTTGTGACATGCTCGCACTTGCGTGTGCGTACGCATATGCGTGTGCAATCTCGTGCACACGCGAAGCTCGAATCCGATATAGCACCGGTGTGCGGAGGGATCGTCGACACGCGCACCTACGACCGCGTACTACACCCCCTCACGTGTGGGCGCGCTCGCGTGTGTTCGTTGAAAGCACGTGAGTACATACGGACGCGCGTTTCACCGATGAGTAAACGTACGCGTACGTGGTGCGCCTCCACGACGCCGACGACGACGACGCCGATGTCGATGCCGATGCCGATGCCGCGGCCGTAGCGCATGTGCGAAGCCTACGTATTCCGTGCCGACGGCATCGCGGTATGCATTACAGATGTAATTAAGATAACCGAGGTGAGGGCAGCTATGCACAATGTCTGATATATGCGCGGATGGGCTCGCATAAGCGCTGCCTGGAGCGTTGCGTAATCATATCCGCCACCGCGGCGAACGTGGCTATCCGCGGAAATCTTGAATACAACGCCCTGCACGATGACTTCCGCTCCGGTCGGCGATATGATTTTTTTTCCGATTTATTCGCGCCACCGTCGTTCCTGCGCAGCTCCTCCGACTGCCTCCGAGAGCTCGCGATAGCTGGCGAAGAAAAAGGCGACCGCAAGTGCTTTCCGAACTACGTTTCCTGCTTTAAACTGATAACAAGAATTCGATTTATGTTGTATTTTCATTATTTCACGCAGCAGCTAATGTTTCTGAAGTGGTATCTCAAAGCGAAATATGTATATCCATCTAAGATCGATATCTTTTCAATCATATTTACGCCGCAAATTCACGTTTCCCGAATAGATTTAAGTGGGTGGCTTGAAACCTACGTTTTCTGAAGCGTTAATAATACTTGCAACGATTTTCCAAATTAAACTGATTATCGAGTTATTCCGTGTATCCTCGATAATTAATGAAGCTACAGGAAGTGCGACCTACGCGAATTCTATTGAAAACACTGTAAATCAATCTGTGTGTGACACGGGGATGTATAATAAATCACAGTATAAATCTACTCGCAAGGTCGCATCGGATTCTGAATGAAGGTGATTCGTAGGAGTGAGAATATCAACGTGCTTATTTAGAAACCCGCGGACTTTAAATACCGACTTCCTTTTTTAAGATTGTTTTTTTATCCAGACCATTGATATTACTAATTTCGGAGAGAAAGAACCGGAAAGTATCGAAAAATTAACGAGGTACAAAACTCAGATTATAAAGTCTGTGTATATAGTTTACGATTTAATGTTTCTAATATTAGAGAATTAGGTTAATGGAAAATATATTGACAGACATGATATTCACATTTTTCTCCAATTTTAATAACCGCTAGCCCGATAAAAATTTCGCGGGGTGTTATCTTGGCTTAGTTTCATGTGGTAAGCGCGTAAGCGCCCGCGTCTGTGCGACTTGCAGGAGCCATTCCGCCACCCCTTGCGTCGCCGTAATATCGTCCCCCATTATTTTTATTAGTATCATATTTTCCAGCACCTGTGAACACCTATAACCGCGTGGCAAGATCGTCAGTAAATGGCGTACATATATAGGCGCCGATAAAACAGCATGCGCTATGGCTGACAATAAATTACTATTACTACTTTATTTATCGTTACGACGTGCATCTCCGTTGATATTATTCAGTCGAATATATTTTTTTAGCGCAAGCACGAGCAAACTAGACGCCGCCTAAGCTTACATTAACGACAATTAATTATATAGTTGATTAAAAATTTGTTTTTTTTCTTATTCCATTCTTGGAGAATTCAACTTGTATGGTTTGTAATGCGCAAATTTGTCAAATTTTTATTATTTTATAAAATTATTATTTTATTATTTATAAAGTTGATTATGACAGCGCAGAAGGGAAAATAGATACCGGAGGTTTTATATAAAAGTGATTCAATATATTACTCGACTTTACGAAATACCGTGGAAAATGAATATATCGTGATTGCATTTTAAAACGTGCACGTTAATTATATTATGCGTATTGTCGGTTTGGCGATATTATCGAATTACGATTCTAGAAGCATGGCAATTGCGGACGCATCGTCACACACGATCGACTGCAATCCCAACGCACCTGTTTCTATAGCTTTAACCCACTTACCATATCATGTACCTATTCCGCGCCATGTAAACGAATCATTTGCAGCGAAAGGCACAGTTGTATGGCTATTTAATCCACACACGATTCAGCCATCGATGCCGCGCGGTCCATTTCATTAGCAGATATATCGGAAATTAGAGCATCCATGCAAACGCAACATTATATATCTTTATTTATGCGTGTAATCGCGCTTGCGCTGCAGGTTAATGTAACACACCGATAATTAACTTCTTAAGTGAAAAGATACCTTCAGTAAAGTGGAACGCTTCTATTCATCTGTTCTTTTCGCCGTATCGGAATTATGCTCGCAAGACTTCGGGCTTTCGCGACGCGAACGATTCGTTTTGCATATTGCTCAAAGGAGTATCGGCGAACAAAATCTCATCCGTTGACCGACCAATATTCTCTGATTGAGATGCAAGAGGTTTATTCAACGTATGCAAAATAATTCGAGAAAATATCCGCGAAAAAGGACTTGAAACAACGCCAATTCCGAAACGAAATGCGGACGTGGATCGGCGACATCGTTTCATTTCGGAAGAATGCGAACGATGAGGCGCGGCGACGAGATGACGCTCTTCTGAGGTAATAAACGCGTGCAGCGTGTGGCAAATTTTCTTCTTTTTTTCAAGCAATTTGCATAATCTCGAGGTTGTCGGTGACGCTTCGCGTGCTGCGTGTCGCTCGTTAGATCAGCTTGGTAATCATACGCCGAAGCGGAGCAGCATACGGCGACAAAAGGATCACGCCGGGGCTCGCGTCCACGGCGCTACACGTGCGTAATGACCACACATGTGACTGTTACGCAGCTTCATCCTTCGTTTCTGTTTCCGGGTTCAGATCTGCCGCCGACGCATCCTCCTTTTCATTCGCGTAATTATGCAATGTTCGCACGTATATTAAATATACGCACGTGAATATACGCCCGTGAAGCCAATATCCATTAATAAACGCCGGACGCATGTCGGCTGCAATTTGCAGGCGATAAAGAGATCGTACCACTGAAATTAGTGTCTCGGCAATCGGTATTGTTTCATAGTTTGTGGGTGATGCGGATTATATTTTAGCCCGCGTCACGTCTTTTTTCCTACTTTTATGCTATAAATGATTGCCCTAGTTTTACTGTATTGAAATATGAATCTTTCCTGGTTCTATAGCTTCTTTCCTTTTGTTGTATTCTTCTGTACATGGTGTAAAATGACATCTTCACAGTGACTTTCATGGATGTCATTAACTATGTTGGAAAGCTTTCCTCTGTACGTATACCTACGCTTGAGATCGCTGTCACGTTTGCGAACCGGTCTCGACTTTTTTTTTTACAGACTGAAGAATAAACGGTGTCGTAAAAATGATGGATAGGTTTAGTTTACAATAGTGGCATTATCCGCGGCAAGCCTTTT
The DNA here is from genome assembly GCF_048541705.1 of Temnothorax americanus. Lineage (NCBI taxonomy): Eukaryota > Metazoa > Arthropoda > Insecta > Hymenoptera > Formicidae > Temnothorax > Temnothorax americanus. The sequence goes on along the minus strand of NW_027509264.1, from coordinate 742,050 downwards.
GCGTCACACGTAGTCTATATCCACGGATAATAACGTTTAATGTTTACTTTTTGAAAATCAATACTTTTTTTCTATTACACTTACTGTCGTAGAGTGGCGTTTCTCGTCGTTTAAAAAATTATTAATAATAATTTAATAATAAAATTAAATATCCAATTAGATTCTACAAATTATTCACGTGCACGTTATATGTCGCATGAAAGATTTACTGTCGGGTTTACTGCGCATCTACGTTTTTCTCGTGTATACCGTTTCTTACAGAAATGTATTTCAATGTGCCGTAAGCACTACGCATCTGTCATCAATGACTTAATGTTGACCTAAATGCAGCGGCTTCGCAAAATTAACGTGTATCTCTTCTCTCTGAGAATAATATAGCTTCGGAGTCTGCAATGTCTCTCATCTCTCCGGCCTAGTTAGAGCGCTTCTCATCGTATATGGCCCCGGGATCATTTCGGACACCGGTATGCGCAATTATGCACTGGTACGCCGGGTAAAATCGAGCTTGTCCCGTAACCCAGTTCCACGGATATCGCGGAAAATTGTCGGAATCCCGCCACGTGCGCAGCCGTTACCGCTAAGCGAGATTCAGTTACTGCACGCTCGCGGGAAGATATACGTACGTACACGACGGATATTATTCTACGTCGAAGGTTCGTTTACTCGATACGTGTCGCGATACAGAACTAACGTTGCGCCGTATTGCGTTTATACAGCGTTAATCGCGACGCTCTAAATACACCGCAACATCGGGACTCGGGCTGTTAGTCGTCGAAATTACGCCGGGGCGTTTCTCGTGACTCGCACCGTGACTTTCCCACGTAGCTTGTTGCGTTACTCTATTTCAAAAGAGCGGAAGAGAGAGTGAGAGAACATATTGATGCGTGTTTTTTCATCCGTAGAATTCCGGGGGGGGGGAGAGAGAGAAGGTGATCGGTAAACAGCATCGACGAGCTTGCTTTTTTCAGTGGCCAGCGCGACGGCATCATTTTTTTTTATTCGAACCGACTTGTACACACGCTTCGCGCGTATCGTGTTGAATAACTTTAGATATGAAATACACTGTGTGACTATGCTTTTTTTTGTTTGTGTCCCCCATCATATTTTTCATGTTTAGTGTTACTCTTCTCGACGCGCAGTTCCATAGAGAAGTGTGGGATTACTCGGCGGCGCTGAAATATCTCAGTCCTGACGCAGGCCATTATTTTCTCATTTAAGCGTGTTACGGCGGATTCGATAATATCGTGACGATCCTGGCCCAACAAAAATAAGAAAAAACGCGGGCTCGTTTGCTCGGCGCTTGAATTCATAATAGAGACAATTATTTCCCCATTACCTTATCCACGCGATGGAAATTTCCATGTAAAAGTTTACGTAACGCAAGGGTAGCAGTAGCACAGTCTAACAGTATGAGTAAAACAGTATTGACGTAATAAAATCTAATAAACTTCCAAGTTTAGGAAGATTAAAGACTTGTCGCGTATGATGCGCCTCTGCGTCCATTTGAAGCTGTTCATCAAGCGAGAGCAGCTCTAGCGGGGTATTAATGTTACAAAGCTCAATATAATCCTCCGAAACCTGAGACCCCGATTACAGGCATCGAAGAATACGCCAGACACAGGGGCCGATTCGTGCGGGAAATAATGGACGCGAAATATCGGTTCTAACGGCGGAATTTCAATAATTCCTTCCTCTCGTATCGAGCGCATGGCAACGTACGAGTACCCTCGCTACGTTACGCCTCGTGAACTCTTCTCGTATTGTTCTCGATCACGCGGACGATAATACCATACGTCGTGATTTTATCTCGGCCTATACGTTAATCCGCCGAGGACAACGTTGCCGGTCGCGATGCGACCGAAAGAGAGAGAAAGAGAAAGAGAGGGGAAAAGAGAAAGCAAGGGGATTCGCATGAACGGTCGGACAACGAGAGTAGAGTGAGGACGAAATTCGCATATCCGCTCAAATATATTTCCCACGCACACGTAGAAAATATCGAACCATCTCCTCGTTGTTCGAGCTGCCCTAGCCGCTCCCCACGATTCGAGAGTTCCGTTTATACGGCCAGGTAAGGGAAGTAAACTTTTTTTCTGCATTTAATGCCGCAGGAATGTGGATGCAGCCAGCCATGTCTGCGTAGTGCCGTGTAACAATGCCGGTTCATTTCGACTCTTCCGTTCTGGTTGCTCGGAGTGGATCGCGAACGTCGCGTCGGAGGAAAAAAGTTATCCTGTGCGCTGCGGGGAGCGCACTTGCACAGAAGTCTAATCTATTTTAGACGCGGGATATCTTGCAAATTATAGTCACGACGTCTGGCTCATGTCAATTAAATTACATTCTATTCTAGGGCACATATTTCTGAGTGGAATTGCACCGTAGTTGTTTAGTTCATACAGGGTAATGTTGATCGGACGGCGCCGGCGCTTAACTTCATTTGAAATAAATCTGGCTGGACGCGATAACTGGTGACAGTAATGCATTCTGATATCGAGTACGACATCGTGACTTTATAATGACATACGAGATTCGATAGGATTGATCTCGAGTTTAGGCTAATCCATCCGCCGTATAGGTGGATTAGCTTAGCTAATCCACATTGGCTAATCTACATTTCGGGATCACGCGATGCGACGATCATGCGCGGAATTAAGATTTGAATTTAAATGCCAGTCGCGAATACAAGCAAGATATTCAAATTATTCACGTAAAATCCCGTGAGAACGAAAACAAAATCTTCTCGAGTTCTATAACCGCGGATATTTAACAACTGTCGGCGACGATTCGCGAGTCGTCGCGTTCGTTATCTCTAATTGACACAGGGAACGAAATGTCCCGATTGGTGAATGTGGACATGTTTATGAATATACAAAGGATGTAAATAAATGCGGATCATTACGCGAGAAATGAATGTTCCAGTTTCTCTGCGGCGATGGCGGAGATCATATTTACATTTTGCAGAATACTGTATGTTAAAATTTACACTAATAAGCACACATCAAGATAAAACTCCCAATATCCGATTCACCAATATATTATTTAATGAACTTGTGTTTTTTTTTTCCAAATAGAAAAACGCGTTGAAAACGATACATATTTGATGAATTCAATTCTTGCTTTTAGTGAATATACATAAAAAGTACTTTGCGATTGTTACGAATAAACAGAGATTATTTTCATATGTTTATAATATTGAAATTTAAGCTATCTATTTCAAATTTTTATATAGCATACGCGACTTTTATATAATAACGTAACGAGGGCAGCTTCAACGCGGTTACGTTATTCATTGCAATAAATTATTAGCATCGGTAACGAGATACCGGACATAGACTATTTCGATAACTTTTACTATCGACTTTATGATGTATCTATCATCTCATAAAAGATTAATGATTTGTGCTTTCTTAATACGATCCCAAAGTTTCGTTCCCTTTTTACTCTCTTATAAGGATTACTGTTGAAAGCGTCAGAAAAAGTGCAATAAATATAAGGTAATCTTTCGTATTTCGATGAATTTTGGAAGTAGAAGAAAAGAATTGAAGTTTGTGAACGATTCTTGAAAATTCTGCCAGTCTCTCAAAGGTGTTGTTCACACAAGTGCAATAAGACTAAATTCTATCGATTATTTAACAGAGTATTTAATATACGATATGACATATACGTATACCAAACAATTTTACTTTTCATATTCTTATGCTTCTATCTTGCGTTACTTCTTTAACGTACATTTCGATTTCTAATTATTGGATTTAACCAATGCATATTGCACCTCTCGATTTTTGTATCATAGTATTTGCAATCGGTGAATGAGAAAATCGAGATTATGTCGCTACCTCTTGCTTTACAATACCGATTTATGCGTACGTGCCACACGGGACAGATATACCAATGCGTTAAAGTAGATTAATAAACACAAGCGCATTCAAATTAAGCTCGTAATTAAACACTCGCGAGGTGTAATTGCGGTACATTTTGTTATACGAGATAGCAACACCGATGCGATACGTTTAATTTCTGTGTCAAATGTGATCATCCGTATAAAGCATGCATGAAAGATACTGTTCCATTCGAGATTTGAAATCATAGCACTTAATAAAATGTTGCGATTAAAATGTTTTTTAATTTGTCTAAAATATATCATCCATCAATTAGACCGCGTTACATTTGAGTATCTACGAGACAATCGTTATAAACTATAATTCCATCCATATTGATTAATGTTGAAAAGTTCTAAATTCATTTGCCTTTGTTTGCGTGAATGTTTTACGTGATGTAACTTGCGTTATTGATTGATAGTAATTCACTTTGATTCGACAATAGTACCTGTTTTCAGTGTGTTAATCGCGAGTGTAATATCATGCTATACATATTAATTAATCCTTGTCCGGTTGCCGCAGTAGTAGTACCCTTTGGGCCATTTACGTCATTTTCGGCCCGTAGAACATCTCGTAATTTAACGCGTTGCACTAAAGAACATCCTCACGACGTCGCAAAGTTTCGGCTTCCTTGACGTAAAACTTTGATGGAACAATTCCAAGTTTTACGCGCTATAAAAGGCAGGCCGACTACGTCATATCACGGCAGATAGGTATCGTGCCGCGATCTGGATCGCGTCATTAACGAGAAGATATCGCGTATCTCTACAAATTACATCCGGATGATTCCGAGGACGTTCAACTTCGCGTCCAATCATACCTACAGCTTGAGCAATCTAACTTTTTTTGCAGGTTTAAAAAAAAAACGAGTTTTCGTTTTAAGCGGGATTAAGGTTCTGCACAAAGTGTCACAGGCAGTTTCTATATCGCTATACAACGCGATGTATGCATGTTTCATACGTGATAAACATCTATTACGAATAAGAAAGGATTGAGATCAAGGCGCAGTGAATGTAAAGTGACGCATGACGTTGCGAAACGTGCGTCATAACGCCTATTCCCCTCAGTCAATCCCGCGGATGATGGCGAAACGTCGATGCAGATGCACAACGGCCTCGATAGGTCAAAGTACGGAAGTCCTATTAGAATTGCATGCGTACTAAGCGGCAGGTATGCCGTATGTAGTCGGGTTAATAATTCACCCGACCTATGGTTAATACTCTATATGACGTCACCTAGGAAATCGATCCGTTAAAACTTGCAGTACTCCGGGGAATGACGTCTGTTAGAACTTATGGTCTACCGCAGCAGAGGTGGAACGTTGGTTAAACGCCGCAGTTTGCCCGATCGAAGTCGTGGACTCGAAATAAAATCTCAGTCGGAAAGCAGTCCGAGCAAATCCCGAGAACAATATACTCGCGTTTGTCTGCAATTTGTGTTTATCGATTATATTAATAAAGCAAACTTGAATAACCAGCGAGCACGTTGCACGAGGGTACGGTTAGTTAATCGTACCTACAGACGAATTACCGAATGAATTTCGTGTCAATCTGATCGTATACGTTTCGTATCAAGTGTCACGAAGTTGACAGGAAAATGGGGGGGGGGGCGCATATTAAAGTAGTATCATGCGCTGTCCATCAGCGTTTTCGTGTTATCGAAGGCCCGACGATACCTAAATTAAACAGGCGAACGCCCTTTCTTTCCAGATGTCAGGTGTCACACCAGTTATGAAATCGGCGGGCTATTATTGTACAAGTATATATGATCGAAGGGACCGACGTAACGGGTTTAACTCTCTTGAATCAGATTGCTGTACATCAGTTTTAAATTAACCCTTTGACGTTAATTTGGCGATATTCATTGTTTTCCTGTTAAACTTTGTGGCTCTAATAATACATTATTGATTGCTGTTTCGCGCGCAAATCCATCCTTTGTTGCAATATATTTTACAGTATTCAGTTGTATTGTGAATAGTAAGATATACAGTATTATTTATTTTACATGTATAAATTAATGTTTGTCTGTGATTTAGCGTTTTAGCGCAAGTTTACTCGAAATAGAAATTTTATTTAAATGAGAATGTCAATTTTCAAATAATGAGAACAAGTGAAAACAACTGCTACGATATAATGCAGATAACACTTAATATAGCTTCATTCATTATAAATTTAAGACAGTTTCAATTTTTAATCATAATGCACACATGATAATAATCAGTCCCGAAGCAAATGGAATATAACATTAAATTTATATCTTATCATGCTTTATACATGTCATCGTTAAATAGAGACGTAACGACTGACATGCTGCTGCGTTAGTTTTTCTTTACGCGAGGTATTCATCGATCCGTGTAAAAAAATATATGATTTAGTAATAGCATTAAAAATGCATATGCGGATTATGCGCGACATGCAAAACACATTCGTTTCATCGTATTTCGCAGCCGGGAATGACTGCGATTTATAGTGGCGTGACTAAAACTGAAAATAAACTAGAAATATCGCGCTTTTTCCGCGCGATACATAACAGATACACCGCGTGTCGTCGGTGTACAACCCGTATATCGTTTCCATTCTCTCTCTCTCTCTCTCTCTCTCTCTCTCTCTCTCTCTTTCTTTCTCCTCGATGGGCGCGAGAGCGTTTGTACGTGCGAAAGGTAACATGCGCGAGAGATAATGAGGCTTGGGTTACAATGTTTGGCAAATAGATTGTCTGAATCGTATCGGTTTCAACGAATTGCATCGTCGAGCATCCAAAGGCCAAAAAGGTACAACGAACGGGCAAAACCGTGCGGGCGCCACGCGCGAAACAATGAAAGTACATGCAAAGACAGACTGCGCGCATCCCGGAGGAAGGAATATCCGCTCTTTCGCTCTGGCCAGAGTATATCAACTTTGCGATGAGTCGTTTTTGTATACACCGAATGTGTACTTTGTGCGCACTGTGAAAATATCGTCGATGAGCAACGGGGGTTTATTCAGTCAGATATCGCGTCGGGTAGCATCTAATGTGGGCACACACGCGCGTTACATTCAATAGAAACGTACGTCGAAGAACAGATCGTTCGATATGCCGTCCCTATATAAATGAGTCAACCTTCAACATCTCACATTACTAATCGCCACACTCATTTAACGTTCGGAATGACAGCCGTCATAATATCTTTCCTTGTCCGAAGAGGGGATGATACGAGGCGATAGCTGCCTATCAGAGTTAGGTCGCTGATCGATAAGACTCTACCGATTCCCTTGCACGATATCATCTGCGTAACATAATACACAGATAATTGCGACAGATAATAAAATCAACGTCATTATGAAGCTATAATAGAACATCTGGTTATATATAGAGAGAAAAATTGTCGTAGCTTACTTTCTGTTTAAATTTAATAGATTATACAATATATACTCTTGTGATTGCTTCATTTGTTAAATTTGCATCAACTCCATTTGTTAGAAAGTTTCCACGAGGAGATATAATCATAAAATCCGAGAGCACGTCAGTTGTCACTGGAAATCATCGATCTGACGGTGTATCTCCTGCGGGTGACGTTCACCCCTCCGTTAGAGGGTCCGAGATAAGCCATCGAGGCCAGGTTCAAAGAAAACATATTTTCCGAGGGTGCCTCGGGCTAAAAATTAATATTCTTTCCCGCGTCGCTCCCCTCAACGAACGATTCATCCGACGTCAAAGCGAACGAGAACGGCCGACGCGGCGCGGTCGAAAGTGTTTTCCAAACTGTCAACCAATTAATCTTATTAATTTGTCCCCGTGCCCGCGTCGCGCCCGCGCTTTCGCGGTGTGATTTATGAGAGGTTTAATTAAACGTTTTCGTAAAGATACTCTCGACCCGGCAGGAGCGGCGGGGTCCCGCATAAATGGTCGATTCATATTCGTCGATTTATGCTAATGCGCCGTAAAGGAAGTGCTCGGTCGCGAAAAAAAAGAAGGAGAAGGAGGCGAGAAGCGTCTCTTATAACGTAACTTCCGACGGAATTTGTATTCTCGAGAGGGCTGCGCGTCCCCTGTTCTTAAAACAGGATCGCTGATGTTGCGACCCGAATGCGACGCCACGGCATCGCGCTGACTCTCGAAATTCGACCGTGCGATTTTCCACCCCAGTCGTTTGGGAAATTACCAGGCGTGTAATTTCCCACACTCGAATTTGCACTGTCTGCCAAAAAAGGAGGATCGCGGAATGATCTCCTCGTGATTGGACTCCTTGTTTTTCCGCGCCGGAAAGAAATGATGATCGCTCGTCGCCGAAACGGCGGGTATCAATTACGCACGGCACGGCCTAATTATTCGAAATCATGCGCGCGATCGACACGCACGCAGTTAACAAGAGAGCCGATTACCCATACAAACGGTGCTGACCACAGTGCCGGGCCGGGCCGGGCAATACCGACGTCCATAACTGCGGCAGATAATTACGCGGCTCTCTTGGCAAGCCGCGCGCTCTGCTTACAAATCGATATGATTTTTTGCGGGCATCGATCAACCGAAACTGATGGCCGCCATCAATTCTGAAGGTTACTGCAGCTCGTAGCGATAAGGACTGACCGTTAATCTATCGTCTGAAAAATTGCGTGGTTATGGCAAAGTGATTGCCATCCGTATAACGAAGTTTTTTTTTCGATAATCAACAGGTAATGTCGTTAGGTTATCGTTAACTGTAGACGTAGCTTTTTTCATGCGTTTTCCCTTTCAGCTCCGCAAAAACGGCAATGTCGCTTTTATATTAGAGAACTGCGTCGTTATATTTACTTCGTTCAAAGCGTGTCGGTGTGCGTCATATTCGCCCTGTCTCCGATCGTTCCGAGAGCTTCGTCCGCTTTTTTCCGAATTTATACACAAGCCGCGCGGTGCGTGCGGAAAAAAAACGCGACGCGTTAAAATTACAGAGTCCGTGTAAACCGGCCGTGTCACCGTCCGTTTCTCGCGTTCGGCGCCGTTGGAAATATTACCGGCCGTCACTATGGAATTTGCATCTGGACGATATTGGACATTTCGACGGCGTCGGGCATGGTAAAAAATTCACGCGACCCATCAGCGCCGATCGGCCGTTACGCGTTGTTTACATTCATCACGGTAAAACATTTTCGCGATGCTGCGGGCATACCATTTTAACGGCGGGTGTTTGTGCAAGCGGCGCGCGACGCGGAACGCGCAACCCCCGGCATGGATAAAATCACGCAGGAGTAATATAGATCCGGTCGTATTTTCCGCTTAAAATATGCCTAAACAAGTATGTACACTTCATTACGCATGGCCGATGAGGTGCGACGCGAGCGGCCCTTCCGGAACTTGTGACCGCGTTTCGCAATTACCGCGCGTGCGGTAAACAAACCAATTCGTCGCGTTTGTCGCACACCGGATCCGCGGCTTTCACAAAAAATGATCCGATTATAGCGGATTTTTCCAGCCGGTAGCGATAGATCGTGAATCGGCGCGAACGATTTTATCCGCGAAACTCGTGCCGCGTCTCTCCATCCACACGTAGATTGCAACGCGCAGCTTTATTTATTTAACCAGCCCGCGCGACGGTCTAGCGCATTTTGCTCCAATTCGCGAGTATGAAATGAGCTTTGTCGTCTCTCGATGCTTCGATGCATTCTCTGGTCCGCATAACAATATCTCTAATAGCGATACATCGCACGCGTGCACGTGTACATCAGGCCCGAGATCCGACTCGCTGTACGTTGTGCTCCGCGGCAGATAAGGTTTACAACGTGATAACTGACAGGAAAGCGGAGAATGGGGTGATGTTCCTCGCGTGTGCTGGCTTTCCGATAAAGCTTCCCGATGCCGCCATTCTGTCGGCCACTCGGTAGACGAGTTGTTGCGTGATCTGTGGCTTCCTCCTCGGATCGATCTCCATGCGTATATCTTCCCGAAGTTCCCTTATTAAAGTTCCTTTAGTAACTTGGGGCACATTCCCCCTCGGCTCATCGTGTCGGTTGATTCGATCTCCTCCTGAAACGTAAAAAGGACGGGGTCACATGTGACGCAAGAATAAACCTGCTCTCTCTCGAAAATTTCATTGAATTGTCAATATGGTTAGCAAACAAATGTTCATATGATGATTCCCAGCTCGACCGAAATTAAACAAATTTTTGGTCCACGTTGTTAACTTTTTGCAATTTTATTCTTAACAATGTTACTGTCATTGCCAATTTTATTATCCACACAGATTTTATTGTTTGCACGCTTAAATGCATCCACTGATAGACACGGGCAAACGTTTTCTGTAATATTTCAGTTGTTTTTCTGTAATATTTCGGTTGTTATACTCGGCAAATCACGCGACTACATTTGATTATACGCTCGCAAATATACTGCCGCGCATGACTCGGTCGTTTCCGACGTCGGTCGAGCTCCGCGTGCGAATTAAATCAAATTGGCGTTATTCACGTGAAGTTTAACGTCATTCGATATCGACGTGTACCCTTTTATACGACGCGGCCGCGTTGACGCCTACCTCCCGAGGTAACGGCAGCCCGAAAGGAGCATACGTAGGCGATACGTCCAATGTATATGCAATTTACTCCCTTTATTTAAAGCTGTGAAAATTAGGGCGACGACCGAGATAAGGGTGACACCACGCAAACAACCGCGGCGCGTTCAACCCTTGTCAACACCTTGCTTCGGCATATAAGCGGGCACGAAAATACGAGAATACGCTCACGTTAGGGTAGACTCTACGAAGCGAATATTCGATCACTTTCTCGGTTTTCTCGTCATGAATGCGTTTTTTGTTAGTTATACTCACTTTGCGGCGATCTTTTTCTCGATCCGTGTCCCTCGTTTCTTTGCAGTTTCTTCGCAACTGGAATTACAATGGTCATAATCTCGGTCTTGGTCTTATATATATATATTCCCACCAAACACACGACGATTCTCGCGGTCTGATTGTCCTTAGATTTGTACCAGCACGTGGCGGGCGTTGTTGGCGCGAGTCGCGAAAAGCCGTGCAAAGACTGCACGAGCGCAATAATTCGCCGGGTTATTGCGGGGCTTGCCGCGGAAACGACCTACATTTAAAAAAGAAACTGTCGGCCGGATTGCTTTCCGTCTGCAATGCGAGCCGGTAATACGTTTCTAATGTGCACGTTGGTCCGTAAATCGATAAATAATTTTTACCGCGCCGGTATAGCCTTCGTTTCGCTCGCAACGTCGTAAATCGTTGCACGGAAATAGGCCGGATTTATTTATCATCGCTTCGCTTGTACTCGGTGTTTGTTATTTCATACGTTTTTTTCCCCTCCAGTACTTTTAGTATCACGGTAGACTGTCGTTCAAGTGGAATTTCCTACTTCCGAACATATATGTAATAAAATCTCTTAATTGTCCGTTATGCAATATTGGTATGTCGCAGATCTGGGTTAATGCCGTCTTCTTCGTGATTGTAATAAAATTAACGTAGTACTTGTTTAGACAGAGAAATTAATATTTTGTTTCGCCCGTGATAATTAACAAAGAATGATTTATTTCGGCCTGACTGGCCACCTTTATTAAACATTAAATAGTCACGACGTTTCGACCATGGGTTGTGGTACTTATTACAATGTGTAAATTACGTATATAGAACGCTATTTTCTTATAGCAGTCAATATCGGCAAGCCAACGAAACTTGATGAATGCGCCAATGCGGACGTACACACGTGTCTAAACGATGAATACGAGGCACTTATGCCACCATCCGGGCCGAAATCCGTTTCATTGCGTTTTCGTCCTGCTGCGTGGAAGATAGACGACGAGGGGTGATTTGCCGAAGGAGCAGTTGCTCCGTGAAGGGGGCGAGTACACACTCGAGAGTGAGCTTCGTGCCGAAGGATGCGTGCTCTCGGGCTTACATTGCGCTGCGAATGTTGGCGTGCCCTGGCACGTGCTGAGCCCGATATTCTGTTTGGCAGAATAGTGAACCCGAAGTTCACTCTCTTCTTTCGTGGGATACGTGCGTGTTGTTGGCGTGCGATACGCGCGTCACGTGTTTCCTAGTAGTTTATTCAAGCATACAATATTTTTCACGTAATATTAAATTTCCATGATAAGGACCGAATGTTACATCGAATAGATACGGTATTATTACAATATTATTACAATAAAATTATTTCGATTTTCTTGGCTCGTCTACGAGTCAACGAGCAATTTGAACTCTGCCATTTATCCCGGCCAATTAAATCCTCCAATACTTTAACGATTAATTATGTTCAATACCTTGCGTGGATACCTAAATATATTCGCGCTACTTGCAACATACGCATATACCCTCTGTTTATTCGGCCGATGAGTACACGAGACGAGCGACGGCAGTGGCGTTGTATCGCAAATTACTGTTATCTGCGCGAGAACGAAGCGTCAGCAGCGTCGAAAGCGTCGTCAACGTCAGCGATGGCATCGTTGACGACCGGCGCGGCGGCGTCGCGATCCTCTCCGGCAAGCGTCGGGGCGCAAGCTTGGCTCGGGCCGAGCCGATAAAAGCCGAAAAGCCGTAAGCACGTCGTAAACCGGCCGCATTTCACCGCGGCGTCCCAGCGCATTAGCCACTATCTCTCTTTTTAATTAAAATTAATGCCTCATTACTTGCGACTCTAAGGCTCGTATTTATAATCGCGTTTCCACTGTGAAACTCAGAATTAGTTTTGAGACATAATATGGTTCAACAGACTTCTTAAAAAGTCTTTAAGATTTCAACAGAAATCTCAAGAGTCAATATAACATTCGTAACATATTCGCTATATGCTTGTGATTCAAGTAAAACACTCAAACGATTGTTTTCATATCAATTCTGAGTTCTATTTCTCGCGGTTGAACAATTAATCGATCCTTGAGAAAGAATCATATGTGTAAACGTCTTAATAGTTTTTGAATCTTGTATTCAAATGTTAAACTGGAAAAAATTGCTTGTCTTACTTAAATGTATTATAAAGACATGAAAAAAATTGCGTTTAAATATCATTTATAATATTTTACAATAAAAGTCATCAACGGTGTGCGAGTTAAATTAAGAGCAAGTGTGTTGTATTGTTAAATATTGTTTCACGATGATATATGCATCGAGCTAAAAACACGTTTATGTGTGCTAACGAAGATGGGGAGAAACAAAATAATCAATTATTTTCTTTTATATTTTTTACGTCGTCGCGTCGGAACGAACAACGCGATAATTGAACATTTATACAGATTTAATTTTAGATTTCGTATTCTTTCGCGATTGTCTTTCCTTTGTACGATTGAGCAGGAAATTTAAAGAACCAATTGTACTTTGATAGCACTGGCAATCTCGTGTAAAACGGTATCTTTTTAATTCAACAACAGAGACGAGACTCGACTCGACCCGACCATTAAGAAGTGTTGATCGAGGATTACGCGCGTTACACGCGCGACAAACGCATACGTAGATACTACCGTCGCATTTTGGGGATTCTACTAAGCACGTTAACGGGCCGAATTTATGCATCTCGAGTAGTCGACGCGCCATTGTCGTGTAACTAATGGAAATTTAAGTCCCGCCCGTAAATTCAACGGCGACTCCTCACTGGCATGCGTGTCACGTATCACTTACCAACGAACCCTATGTAAACGCGCCTGTTTACGATATTATACCCTAATGCAAGCGAAAGCTCTTATCCTATCCGTTCCCCCCTCCCCTCCCCGCGCCTACATACGTTGATGCCCTAGCATCGAATATATTATCGTAACTGCTAAATATTTTTCTTTCCTTCTCTGTTTCAGGTGAGCTTACAAGCCCGGATGACCCAGTGAATATTGCGCGCGGTTATTACCGTACGTATGATGCATCCGCGTTAATTAGTAACAGACGATCAGCGCAACCGACTATTAATTTCACTTAATCGTGCATTTAACTAATTTCTCTCATTCATATCAGGACAAACACATGATTCGGAATTAGACCATAATTTTGCCGGTAATACCAAAATTGCGCATCTCTTTTCGATTATCGTTCTATATCGTAACGAGATCGCACGCTGCATTAAACCGTCCTAGTTTGCACCAAAATTACTTTTTATATATAGATATGTGTGTGCGAGTTATTTTACGCTCTTTTAAATTGAGGTCACGAAGACAAAGAAAAACGAGCGACGACTCGTTTACGTCAACCGCAGTGATGAGATACGTCATTGTATGTCACACCGCGAGAGTATTAAGGAGCCGAAAAAAATATATGTATAATGTATCGTCTCAATGTAATAAATGTATGGGACGTTGTGCGCCTCTTTTTCGGCCAAGTGCGCGCAAAAAGAGAAGCCGTCGACAACTACAGATAGCAGGTGCATTAGTTCAAGTCGTACATACAGGTCCCCAAGAGAAATCATAAGGCCTTACCCTCGCCCTTCGTAATGTCGCGGTGCTCTGCGAGCGGCGAGGGCGAGTGCCTCTAATAAATCCTAATACCAAAACCCGTCCCCCAACCCCTATTACTCATATCCTCCGCTTAGGCGTGTGGTGCACACTCCTGCGCGCGAGTCGCCTTTGGTTTTTGAAATCCTAACTGGGGTTACGTTTCATTAAACGCCGCCCGGCCTCCTTGTCGTGCCAGCTCGTAGTAACATTTAGGTAATTATTTTACGACCGCAGTTAGATATCGAGCGTTTCGATCGCCACGTCATTGTCTTGATAATAGCACTAGGGAAAGAGTGTCGAGATTATTTTCTCGAATAAAGTTATAATCACGTGTCCTATTTTTGGTCCATTTGTGCGGTCAATTTTCAATGGCAAGAGTTAATCGATTATTGATAGTCTTGGTTATGGAGAACTCCGTATATCCGTAGATATATCTTCCGTTTATATATATATTCTCAAACAGATATAGCACATCCTGAAATAACTGCATCCGGATTATCGACATTACGTTAGGAGCGTCATATATTTGGAATAAATTATTCCCGCGCATTGTTGGGTAACGTACCGCGGTTCCTGTGTATCGATAACGAGCCAATTAGCGTATTGTTACCGCTTCTATAACGCGCGGCGCAATCTGCAAATCGCGATATCGGTTAAAAGGCATTCGCGCGTACACTTACTCGCGAATGGTTTCGCGTTTTGATGTCGTCATTGTTCGAACGTGCTAGATTTGCATTTTTCCCCCTTTCCATAATTGATATAGAGAAACGTAACGATAAATTCCCTAATGAGTTCCCTAATTAATCTTTGTGTCACTTCATTGTTACGATCGACGGATCAACTATCGCGCGATGTATCACGTCGGTCAATTAATTTCGAGAAGCGTATCTCTCCCTATTGTTCTCTTTTTCTACTCGGTTATATCACATGGTAAATGAGATAATTGCACGAAGGGGAGGCACTCTTCGGCTCTTCCTGCGCCGCCGTCGATTTCCTACGGCGGGGTTGAACCGCAGCGGCCGTACCTTCCGTATCCTGCGTCTAACGATTGTGATTCGCGATCCTCGGGCAGGTTGGCGTGATTGGCGACAATTACGCGGCATCGTTTCTTATACGCCTCTACCCTCCGTCCAATTATTCATTCCTTGCCGAAGTGAACTTTAAATCGCGGCCGGTTTCGGCAGACACGGCCTGCCTCCGCGCCCGCTCCCATCGCGCGTCCCTCGTTTTCTTCCAAGTCGGACTATTATTTACGACTACAGGCCCGGCTGCCGGCTATGGTTCGTGGTTTATCGTCTATATTGGCCGGCAGCCTCGTTTCGCACGCCATTCGTTAAATCAGACGGGGAACAGGTAGCGCGGCCATTATTGGCTTCTCCCGTGCTGTTCGACTTAACGCGTCGTGCATCGGCGATAAAACCACTCTGGATCATGGCGACGTGTTTGGATTGTAATCGAACGTTTGTTGCGAAACGTGGAAAATATATTGGCTAGACGGCAAATGCGATTTTCGCTCGAGCACACATACGATATTCCTTGGATTAAATCGCGGGAGAAAGGAGCGAACGCTCGCTTACATGGCAAGACTATAAACTGCGCTGTAAAATAGTTTAATTAAGAATCTACCGTGCGCAAATACAAAAAGTCCAATTTTCCATGCTGTTCTTGTACAAGCGGCGGCATCCATGCCGCCGAATTATATATTTTCGCAATGCAAACAAGCGATATATCGAGTACCGGGCCACGATCTCTCTCTCCACCTCCCTCTCGACCACCCTTCGTTTCACGTTTCTCGTTTATCCACCGAGTCTCCGGGCCACGACGACAATTTACATAGTCACCGGCGGCGCCGTTTTACATTCCCCTTTTACTTCGCCGGGGCAAATTTTCGGACGGGTGAAATTTCACGGGCGAATATCCGCGCGGAACGAGGAGGTAGGGGCATTCTCGCGCGTGTACCCGGTCGTGTCACGACCCTCAAAATCGCTTCGCGGGAACGCACGGTTATCCTCGAAAAATTTACACGTACGCGACCGGCCAATTTTAGCGTCCGGTCAGGTATCGGTCTTCGACTTGCGTAACTCGTCCTGCCGGGAGGTGGACCCCGGTCGTCGACGGCTATTTACATACGAGGATGGAGGCGGCGGTGGAAGGCGGCAGCAGGCTTTAATGCCCATGCATCATGCATATTCAAAGCTCCGGCGTGGTACAGCTGTACGCGGAAGCTAAATCCCAACGCGCGTCTCCGGATGGCTCCCCTCCTTCCTTCTCTCTCGCTCTCTCCGCTCTCGCTGTCCTCCTCCCGTCCCCGTTGTCCGGATTGAGCGTGTTCTCTCGTTCTTCCCTGATGTATCCTCCGTCTCCGTCGCGCAGATCTCTCTTATTGAAAATCAAAATTCAGGCGCGAATTAGTTGGGTAAGATCCGGAGGGACCGCAATTGTTCTCGTGCGGGCACACGCGCGCGCACGTGCACACTCGGAAGTATAATTACTTCGGAATGTAATGTGGTTCGCGTTTCACGCGGTTCAAGTTTCGCGCCTGAGAACAATTGAACTTCGAGGACCCGCCGGCGATGCGATAATTCCGAACTTCCGGCGCATATTCCTAAGAAACCGGGGTTTCCACGATCGCCTTCGATCGATCGATAACGCAACGATATTCCCAAGGGAGGATTTATCGTGGCGCAGTGCGCTGTACAGCGTCCCGCTGACTTCCGGCGATAACAAATTGCGTGGATTTAATTGTTGATATTTATCTCGGGAATTAGCACGTTTGCGAAAATATTTTCCCCGTCGTTTTTGTATAGATAAATGTTGTGACATACGCGGCGAGAGCGGCGATATCAATTTTTACCTCTATGAGCGCGTTCAGTGAAATATGAACGTAATCCTTAACATATTATGTTTGAAAAAAGAGGGAAGAAATACACACGAGAGTTTTTTGTTACCGCGACAATTAGACTTGGAAATTAATGTAAATAAGTATTCATTATGCTCTCTAAATGCAGAGAGCGAACTCAGAGACGGAAACGTTGTCGGTCTCTCCTAGCTCGCAGAGGCAGCACGAACGACAAATCCCGTGATCGAACTTCCGAACTGCTCGTGCATGAAAACAGGTTTGTCCGAGCCGGTGTGTTCGTTCTCACGGACACGCAAAGTACTTACATCCACGCGGAGAGTAAAACGGGACATTGCACGGCGCAAAAACCCGAGAACCTCATCCCTTCCCTCCCGCCGATCCGTTCGTGAGAGCCAAACGTAGCGGAGGTCTCCGCGAAACAGGCGGCCCGTGAACGAACTGCAAGGGTGTAAATCTGAAAGTTGGCTAACTGTCTGCTCTCCCGGGCCGGAGAGAACCAGCTTTTGCTCCCTCTCCTCCTTCTGTTCAATGCCGTTTGCCCCCGGAGGCGTCGCAACTATGTTCTCCGATGTTGTTGCGGGAGGCAAGAAGGAGCGACGGAGGGAAGAAGAAGATCGGTTGGGAGAAATTGGGGAAAGAAAGACGACGGGACGATACGGCACGGGGAAATTGGAAATTTTTATTGCCGCTTCGTTTCCATTTTACGCCGAATCACGCGACCGTGGCCGGTTTCACTCAACGCACCTTAACGCGATTCACCACCGGGACGTCATTACGGATTGATACTTTAAACGGCGCGGGGGCGGTGAAAAATAACAATCGCGAATCGAGTGGGCGCGTTTTAACGAAGGCGATTATAGGGAAGAAACTAAATATATCAGGTTTACATTTCGCATGTAACGGAATTGGAGTCATTTGAGTGTTCCATTGGTATCGTGGGTACGTAAAATGAGCGATGATAAAATAGATGAGCAGTTATTCTAAAGAACGTTCCGTTGATTAAAATAATGTTTTGCTCGTGCGAATAGGTAAACGATAAATTTTCAACGTTATACCGTAACGAAAACCAATAATCGCGACCGCAATAGAGGACGAATCCAGTTATGACAAATGCCCGGCGGTAGATGTGTCGCGACGGCTGTCGTTCGATGATAGATGCCGTGTCGGATCAAAGCACCTTTCATCATCTCGCGTCGATGTTACCATCGCCCTTTAATTTAACGACGAAAGTCTAATGTACTTATCACCCTCGCTGAATAAGCGCGAACGCTCCTCGACGTCAAAGAAACGTAAGCGGCTTATTTATTTCGACGTTTGATAAATACCGGCAATTAAGCTTAGAGTACATCGGAGGCGCGCGGGGAGCGAGGGACGGGTGAGAAGGTGAAGCGGAGGATGAGCGAGAAAGCAAAGAAACGCCGGAGATCGTCCATGTTCGCGTGAAGCATTCGCGGGACACTCGAGAGCGACGAAGGAGGAAATCGCAGGAAAGAGCGGGAGAACCGGACGAATGAGAGAGAGGAGCGAACGGCCCTCTTATCTGCGAGTTCCAATATACCGAGAGCAGTCCCCAGTTTCCCGTTCGCGCGAGGGCCTTGGCGTTTCTGCCGTCTTAATGCAATAAATGATCTCATTCCCGTGATAACTGCCTTGATATATCGCGCGCGCGGAGGGTCCAATTTTCTCTGGTTGTGCGTTGGCGGCATCTAAGATGGAGAGGGGAAGAGAGAGGTACCCCGGCGAAGAGTGACGGAGGAAGAAAGTTTTTTTTCCGTCTGTGAACAGCGGTCGAGAGATCAGCACGACTTGACCGATAAGACCGCGATATCTCTTTTTGTTATATCGTTGGTGCTTCGCAACATGTGCAAAGTTGTCGATATATTTACGACTCGGATCGGATCATTACATAAAATTTCGTCGCGGATCACGTACGGGCATCTCCTCTCTCTACCCTCGTTCCCGTCGACGTACTAACGAGTTCTTTTACGCGAAAAGTATCGCATAACTGCTCTTCGCACCCTCTTCAACGTATTTCACGCGACGGCCGGCCATATACACACCGCTGTTAAATCTTCCTCCATTCCACCAAGTCGACCTTTGTCTCTTATTGGACTTTTCACTCGTTTTCGGCGAGGGAAACAAGCTGCTCCGCGCTCCCGCCGAAGTTCGCGTCGAAATCAGCGGACCGGTCGAGTCGAGTCGTGCAAGGCCGTATATCAGATGGAGAACGTGGGTAGGTGGGTAGATACGCTGGTCTGGGACGAGGTTTAACGGCTCCCTCTAGGGCTGCCAGTTACCACGGTCCGATGCCTACCCTCTCGACCTGTCCGTCCCGGAATAAAGATGGCCGAGGGGGTTGCAGAGGAGCATCCGCGGAGTTATTCTCGTGGGGCTCCAAAAGGGTACGTATACACTCGTAACGTACGCGCACGGAGACAGGCAAAGGGCGTTGCGCATCCACCCTCCATCGCCGGACTCGATGAGATGTAAATCGCGCGGTGGAAGAAAATAATTTGATACGATCTGTGAGATATGGAGGAAGTGTATTTCGTAATTTAGTCCATTTATAGACGTGCTTTGCTCGCCCTGGAAATCACGATTCAATTTGATTTCGTTGCCGCGCGGCTGACTTTCTTCTGTGTCACCTATCGTCATTTACGCATGGAAAAATAAGTAGTTAACTTGTTACAATTAATGAGATAATCTGACACGCGGCACCAAAGAATGCTTTCAATTTGCTAAGAATATGTATATACCCTGTCAGATGTCGATATTTTCGTGCATACGAGTATATTAATTCTATTATTATTCTTCGACGGTAATTATTATTGTTCTGTCGCGTTTTGAGAGTGCGATACATTACTCTAGTTAATGTCAGATTTATCGGGGAATTAGCGTGCCCCCGTCAACTATAATCCATCAAGTAGGTTCGCAGTGGCCGACGCGACGCAACAATCTCACGACACGCTTCTTTTATGTTTCAATAACATACCACCGAGACATATATATACGCACAGTCTTCATCGTAAAATAGTGTAAATATAATAGAACGGCATGATGTAGGTGATCTAGGCTCTTGCAACTTTACCCGTAAACTCGATAAAACGTTTGGGCAAACTGCTTAAAATTCTTTAACATCATACTTTCTTGTCTCGCGCGCAATAAATCAAGATAATTATTCCATAAGAAATCCTGAACTACAATATAGCCATTATTATTATATCATGTTCTCGCGAATCGTTGTATTTCTATAGTTTACGATACATTCATTATAAGAATTGCGTGCCATGTGACGTAATTAATCAAGCGACTTTAGCTTATGGGCTGGCGCAAAGAAAAATCTTACTTATTTGCCCTCTCTCGTAATCATTAATCGAAGCGACCTTATATAAGGATGTATAAGTCAGTGAATTAAAATCGTTATATCTCAGCAACCGTTTAGTGGATTTGTTTCTACTTTTTTGTAGCACATCAGGAAGACTAAAAGAATGTTCTTACAAATTTTTATCCACTTGGTAGCGCTTTGAAAATTATGTTCTATACATCTAAGACTGTACCGATGATACGTCCTTAAAAAACGCGTTATTAGCATCGATAATTTCGGGTGCAGGGGAGGGGAGGAAGCGCATCGTAAATTCTCAATTGAGCGAGTTGAGTGGATGATCGATGATCTTTCGACAGCGCGGCGCGGTGCCGCGGTGGGCCAATAGGAAATTTCGAGGCCGGTTAGATAACGGATAATCTCGTGATATATCGGTTAGCGATATTAAAAGCCGAAAAGGGCATGCATATTGAGGGCGCTGCTTACGTATTATCAGATTGGTGCTGGCAGGCGCCGGCGGGGAATCTTGACGCGCGATGTAAACCTGTCAGAGCTTGATGGATCACACCGCCGCTGGAAAAAAGGCTACGTGGGCGAACGAGCCTTTTTCACCGCCTTCCGATTCAGCGGCGCGCGGGACTGATTTGAATTTAATAGGGGGTTAAATTACTGTGTGTTTATTCGTTTCGCACTTACACGCCTTGTAGATCCGTCGTGAGGAATGCGCGTTGCAAAAATCGGTCGCGCGCGGCCACGTTTCGAGCAACAGGGTTTATAACTATATGTAACAGGCTCGGGTTTTGCCCCTCGGTTCGACCGAATACTTTTCTGGTGCGGAACAATTGCTTCGCGTTTCGTGTTTCGCTCGGTCATCAATACAGAAGGCTTCAATATATACTGTGGAAAGCAGCAGTTCCCGAACCAAGTTTCAAAAGTTTTGATCTCACAGAACTCACACGCGCGCGCGCCCGTGCGATGGTTTCCGCGAAGCTATATTATTGAAACCTTCGATTTCTAAACAAGAGTAAAATACTTCGGGTCCGAAGCAGAATCGAAGCTATTGTACGATTACAAATCCTAAGAATACGGAGGCTGGTTACGAATCGTGAGCAAAGCAAAGGATTGTTCGATGTTCTATATTCTATATTTTTTGTAAGAAAAAAATCATTCGATATACGGAATTTTTCTTGTAACGCTGTATAATCATCATAACTTTTGTTAATTTCTGTAAAACCATCTTAAAAACGATATCGTCGTATTTACGCGACGTATCGTATATTGATATTGATATTGATATTGATTGACGTATATTTCCACGCTTTCGGCGATATTCTTCCTTGAATCGTTTTTATTTGTCAATATAGTCACTGTAATCATTTTTAACTACATAAATGATTCTCGTATTGAATTTGATGATTTTTTATATCTTCTCAGACGAATGTCTTGTCAGTTATTTTCCCAGCTGTAGCTTTCATCCCGCTCGCAGTAGCTCGTGAATTCCGACGCAAACTGCGGTCGAACAAATGTTTCACCAAATAAAAAGAGAAACGGAGATCGAAAACGAACAGCGTTGGTTGCAAAATATTAGCATGCCACTTTTAGCCGTGCACTACCAGCGAACAGTGTGTTGCAGCAACGTGCCTATTCCCGCTCGAGACCGAAATATATAGCGTGGCGCGCTGGTACGTTGCATCGCACGGCTATATCCGCAATCGCGTCGCAGTCCACGGCGATGGATGAGAAAGAGCAGATAAATAGAGGCGGGCGAATAGAGCAAAGGACGCGACCGGCCGTTCGTCGGTGCGCGAAGCGCATCCCGGGCTAAATCCCAAACCGTTTCCGTGAATTATTCCCGGCATTACGAAAAGTGGGACGGCGCACTTTAACCCGCACGGCCCCGCTCCATGCGCTTAATTAATCGTCCACCCACTGTCGCCTGCCCTTCTTTTTCTCACGTAGATTTATTGGCGTCTCGAGGCGGCGGACGCATCCGGAATCGCTTCCGAGACTTGCCTTCCGAACAAGGCGCCATTTATTTTTCGATATTCCACCGCAGGAAGAACACGCGTTCGCGATTTATGCAAGTCGATATTGCCGGCGTAACTATAAACGCGTACGCGGCGCGCTCGCGAACATCGATATGCAAGCTTCGAGGAACGCCTTCCGATTTATACTGGGCATGAATCGCAGTGCTTTTAAATTATATATATCAAACCGTTCACGTAAATACGACGATATCGTTTTTAAGATGGTTTTACAGAAATTAACAAAAGTTATGATGATTATACAGCGTTACGAGAAAAATTCCGTATATCGGAAAGGACTTACTGGATATATATTGCGCGAATGACGACGGAAATCTGAGAAAAATGCAAGGACTATTCTAGCGAAGCGGTGACATTTTCTGCAAAAATTCAGGGACGAGGTCAATTCCGACTTAGAAACGCCCCAAGGGGTAAATCGGTTTTCACCATATTTACGGCGGTCCTTTTCAACGCGATTCGCTTTAATGGGGGTTATCCGGCCACGCTGTATAGAACCTTCAATCTGAAGGATGAGGAGATCTCAAAAGAATAATGGTTCTTGGCGAGCGAGTCCGTCCTCGCACCGTGTGTGTAACGTATGCGCTTTTCTTTCCTACGATCTTTGTTGCCTGATGATTCTCAAATTCGCTGTCAGCATGTGGATTATCGAGTTGATTCACGACGTATGACTGATAAAGTTTAGATCCAGAAATGTCTGCAGAAATCAATGGATATATACACATGTATACGAGTGACTTTTAATTTTGAAAATATCGTTTCGCAACGAACACGTCGTCTATTTCACTTTACGCTTGCAGGAAACAGAGCATCGAGAAATGAGAGGCAGCCGGACGGCGAGCGAGACGGAAGAATTCCATTGCCGAATGATTTGCGCGCCGGTGAATTTGTCCGGTTTGTGGGCCGCGCGCGCCCGCCGAGTTGGCAACGAGACGAAGCCGCATATACACGCGCATTCATCATATGTTCCTGACAGCCACGGCTAAGGCCGGCAATTTATGCGCGTTTTGATATTCTCGTTCGCTTTTTTCGGTCTCGTATCGCGAATTCATTACCGGAGGGAGCGGCGCCAGCGACGCCGCACAGATAACTTCTAACGCGGACGAACGGCGACAACGAGCGCGTTGCACGAGCAACACAACTCGTGCTCTAATAAATTTGAACCTCTGATCTCATAAAAATGCATTGGATACATGGGGAATCTTCCGTGCCGCGCGCATGCTTTCGCGCGGTACACGACATATCCGTGCGTCGCGTCGTCGGGGCGAGCAAAGGCCGGGAAAACGGAGGCGCGAGGGGGAGAGCCGACGGGGTGAATTCTTCAGAAAATAAAGTTGACCGAGGTAATGCATACCGAATTTTCGTGGATTGCGTTTTGTCTTCCCA
Organism: Temnothorax americanus; assembly: GCF_048541705.1. NCBI lineage: Eukaryota > Metazoa > Arthropoda > Insecta > Hymenoptera > Formicidae > Temnothorax > Temnothorax americanus. The sequence continues at coordinate 718,194 of NW_027509264.1, read as the reverse complement.
GAGGTCTGTTTTCTTCGTGCAGAACACCGAAGCAGAACACAAGCCAAGATGCAGAAAGGATGCGGCGAGGATCCGCGAAACGTGGGTGAGAGCAGACAGAGAGTCGAGAGAGAAGAACATCGTCTGGCAGACTGGGTGTACCGGAAACCGAGAGGCAGCGAAGCGCGATACGACGTATCGCGAATCTTGTGAGAAAGCGAGAGCAACCGGTGGATTTTTATTTCAATTTATACCGACGCGGCGGACGGTATATGTCATTCGGAAAGCTCGAACGACGATGCGTATTACGCTTTTCTCATTGCAGCCACGCAATCCGCGCGCACTCGCATGGGAAACCGCGGCGCGCACCATTGGTAACATGCCACACCAAATTCCATCCGCGGAAGCGTGGAAAGCTTTTCGTCCGGGGCCAAAACGTTTTCTGCACATTTGTAACGGCTCGAGTAACCTTTGCACGTTTACAGAAGCGCGACCCTCTACCGATACCGGCATCTCCACCGTCGTCTCTTTTTCCCATTGAATTCGCCCGCACCGCTCGACAGACTCCGTCGTTCGGCGATCGCGTTCCGCAATTTATTTTCCACGCGTGGCTGCGCAGACCGGGTGCATCAAACGACCGCCGAATTCGAGCAAGCGAGACATAGAGAGAGAACCCGGTATCCAATTGTACGTAACTAACTGAACAACGCGTCTACCGCCGAATCGCGATTCCTTGCGTCCGACCGCGTCTCACATTGAATATTCGTGACTGCCGTCAAATGGACATCCGCTTGGAGTCTGGAATCGACAGGTTTCGCTGTTACGGCTGGCCCGCTAGTAATCGATTCGGCCACGGGCGACCGGAAGCGCAGTTGGTTTTGCGAGGAATCGTCTCTAATCCAAACTTGTCGGTCATGTTTAATTCAGTCGTGATACCTATTTTACGTGAGCCGCAAAGATCCTCTCATGCCCGGCATGTCGAATGGTTATGGATACGATTCGCCAGGGACTATCCTAATTCGAATCACTACTTAGGAGTCATGTTTAATTCAAGGGAATTTCGGGCCGCCGTGCGTGCGCTCGCCGACGGTTTCGTGCAAGACAGTAATTTTGTATAACATGCAATATATAATCACATCCTGCATATTCGTTATGTCTGGTTAAAATACACTGAGGCATGGAATAAAAATACACTATAAAAACAGAGAGAGAGAGGGGGGGGAGAGAGAGAGGCAGAGAGCAAAGAGGTCGTAAAATTATATTTACAGAGCAGAAATAATATTTATTGGCACAATACGTTCTCAATCCGTTGAAGTCAATTAACGTCATGAAAGGGATGCCGAAATTGATCAAATAGACTGATGCGTATTTAATGATGAATTTTGCAAGGTGTAGGGCTAAAGTAAAACGGAGGCGCGCCTCGAAGAAAGTCCATCTAGTTAAGATCCGTTAGTAGCCTTAAGGGAATATCGAGGTTTATCAAAGCCCGATGCCCCGAGTGCTTAACGTTGAATTTACTCGTTCATCTCTGATCTCCGGTCGATTAATCAGTGCTTGTTTGAACGACCATCGGCGGATTCGATCTAACATCTTCCGTGCGCGTTCACCACGAACCACGTGTGTGCACTCGACAGCTTCTGTCTAGCGTCCCGAGGGACAAACCCACGCCGGGCGGACCTTCGCCTATTACCTGTACACATTGTGCGCCCACGTAGTAACCCTATACGATATTACATCTGATGTAAAATCCAGCGATCCTGGTTACTGTCGATAACCTCATCCCGTCGTGTGTACGCGCGTCTCTCGGACGCGCCGGACAAGGAAAGAGCGACAAAGGGGGCGAGAGATTTGAGGGAACAGAAGCCGGGACACGTCGACAGGAACACCAGGATTATGGGGTTGGCCATCGCCGGGGTCTCTCGACCCGCAGGAACGACCCGAGATTGAATTATCCGCCATCAGGAGGGGTTTTGACCTCCGCTCTCGCGTCGGTGGAAAGTTCGAGGGAGAGAGAGAGAGAGACTGCCCACTAATCATATACCCGAGGGATGAGGTCGAAAACTCGGGTAGGACAAGATCCGGGATATTGCCGGGAAGAAGAAAACAACCGTCGTCGCGCGCGGTCGTCCACCAAACGGTGGCGTTGTCTTAAATCATCTCTGTTTGCTCCTATGGATGGTATTGCCAAGTATGTGTGTGTGTGTGTGTGTGTGTGTGTGTGTGTGTGTGTGTGTGTGTGTGTGTGTCTGGAAGAACTACTATCTTCTCCATTTACTGCGAATGCATCCAAGATCGTGTGGGAGAAGAAACCGGTGGAATCAGCCGAGAGAAAATAGACCGCTTTTTATCTCACCGCATGTTAGAAGTCTCTTATACGAGCGTCGTAAAAATTTTATTCACTGCTCTACATATCGTATTCGTTTTAGACGAATATATATTATATATTTAAAAGATTTCTAATTCGGCCAGGGCTACGTCATTTTTCTTAATTCTCGAAATTGAGACAATGAAAATCGATTTGCGACTTAAAGATAGAAACGTAAGTGCAGTTTTTCCCGGCGTATGATGCATTTTATGCTTCTAATTTCAAGCTGCAGGGATACGTTGCCGGCGATTCCGTCTGTGGACTGTTACGCGGTCTGTTAATGCAATATCGCGATTGCTATTTAATTACAGCGAACGATCCTCCGTACGCGGATTGCATCTTGCGGCTGACCCCGTTGGACGATGAGGCGAAGCGCGCGGTGGCGCGGCGGTTCAAAGTCCCGGCCGAGTTCGACGTTCGTACTCGCCGCAAACATTCCGCAGGGCCGAGGTAACAGATGCGCAATATCGCGGTGTCGTTTGCCGCCGATTCCCCGGTTATAGGGTCCTCTGCAGGAAGCCGCATACCGATCCGATTCTGTGACGTCATAACGACGAACCGCCGTGCTTGGCCATATTCGTGATTTGCACAAGGTCGAGACACAGGCTGGCAGACATCGGAGTTCTTGGTCAAGGATTATCAACCGTTTAGCGCTGCGGCCGCAATCGTCCGCAAACCTACGAGCTGCTCGAATATAATTGACTACGCCGTTGTCGTTGTATCTCCGTAAATCCTGTCGACGGCTGACGGCCGCACACCGCTTTCCTTCGTGAAATTGGCAGGATATTGTAACGCGAAGGACGATGTCAGTCATGTGTATTGCCCTCGTACGTTTGCACACTTAAAGCGGCTCCGTTACGTATGCATGTATTTCAGGCAGTTATTTTAAGCGAAATACAACAGATCGCTCGGCGAAGTGGGAGAACAAATGGAATTAACTCGGCCGCCGATTGAAATATCATCTACGATAGAGAGGAGGGTTATGCGCGCGATTTCGAGTTTTTGGTGGTTTGCGCGATAATCTAGGGATGAATAAATCATGAGTATTTTAATAACGTAAGCGCATATCGTCGACGAATAATTTACTGATAATTCGCGTACATATTGCCACGAAACGATACGAGCCACGTTTAAATCGTCAATTACCGATTATCATTGCCCATCATCCAAGTACCGGCCGTAATCTGCAGAAATAAATTTCTCTCGTCTCTCCTGCCGATTTATTCGCATTTGCGACAGAAAAAAGTCCGCGACGCGATTGCCACGAAGATTTTGTCTCGTCGTGACCGATCGAGAATTTCGTTATTTCTATGCGCTTAGTTTCATGTTCGCTTGGAAATCCGACGCGAAACGATCGGGTAACTTCTCTGCAGACGATCTGGGCGGCCCGGGCCATCTGGTGCGCTTCTGCCGGGTTATTATCGCGGCGCGATCAACCCTATCCGCGCGTACGTGCGCACGTTTCCACGCAGCCCTCGTGGGCCCATCCCCTTATCGGGCGCAATAATGGAAACTACGTCGTCGATTCTATTTTCTCTCCCTCGGGAACCGCGGGCGACTGCCCGCCCTCCGGCACCGGCATACGCGACTCCGGCGAGCCACGGCGTTCGGTACAATAATGGTTATTTATTAGCGCTAAATCAAATGCGTTAGCGTGCGGTTGCACGAGCGCAAAGCTAATATATATGATAATGATGATAATAATTCCGGAAGTGAGCGCTTTGCGCAATCGATGATTCTCCAAATCCCACCGCAAAGGCCTCGAAAGAAGAGAAAAAAAATAGAAAAAGACCAATCAATGTTCCGCCGGTTTAGCGTTAAAAATAAATTTAGGATCTTTAAAACATGAAACGTGATTACCCGAGGGATATACGAGTGATGGTTATTCTTTGTTACATGACTGCGAAATGTTCTCTATCCCTCTGAGATGGGATTATCGGTGCGCGCGTTTAATATTTAGGAACCAGAAATGATTTCGAAATCAAACGGGGCGTGCGTCAGCATCGAACAATAATTGATAACGGTCTGCAATAATGAGAGATTCGCTCCATTACCGTTGATTATACGACGGTTACCACGTCATTCTATCCCTGCCGCTGTCGGAGCCAAAGTCTATAGCAGTTTCGATATTGACGTAAAGTGCGCCGGTACACCGTTAATATCATCGTGAGTTCTGAGTTTCGGGCGAAGCTGTAATTGTAGCAAACCGCGAAAGCAAAGGCATTCCTTCGGCGAGCCAAACCACTTCCGGTCGCGCGGACAAAAGGCAATCTCCGCCCGATAGCCTCTGCGCGCGTTGTTGTTGGAAACATCCGACTCATCCGTTCCTGCAATATAATCCAGAGCGCGGATGGTCGCCGGTTTAACGTCCGCATGCGTTACGTATGCAAAATACGTAAAGTGCATGAAGTGCTCGACGCGACACGAGGCGACGCGACGCGCAAACCGGACGAAAGAGACGAGAAGAGGGGGGTGGGGACACCTTTCGTTCCTTCTAGTGGGGCCTCCCTCTCCCGTGGTCATGTAAAGGGCGACAACCTGTCCGATGCAGATTGCGCCCGCAACATTCGTCACCGCCCCTCGCCCGCTCTCGCGAAACCAGCCTGGTCTTGGATGGCGACGTGTAAACACGGTGATGTAATAGTGAGCAGCGTGTGGTCCCGACCGGGTTAGTATTGTGTGTGCATACTGATGTTTCATTAGCCCACTGTTCATGCCGCTCTCGTACTGTCAATCAAGTGCTCCACCCTGCGGCTGCTCCTCAGTTCGAGAGCGAAGCCGGTGGCGGTGGCACGGGCTCCCAGCGTCGCCGTTAGGATCGCTTTATAAAGGGATTACAATTATCCGATGTTTGATTAACCCCTACCCGCCGCGGCGTTGCAATCTGCTTAGGGCGCGTTACAGCGTTCCGCCCGTTCCGTTCCAGGCGATCGGCGAACGTCGTTTCCGATTGCGGCGCGATCCGCGATATAATTCGTTGGGATGCAATTTGCCACGGGCTCACCGGCCTCCGAAATTGGAATCCGCCTAATCTACAGAGCAGTAGCGTCGCGATGGATTTTCAAGGTGTGTCTAACGCAGCTGCTGTGCGCGGGAGGAACCGATCGGATTCGTACCCGTCAGGCGGCGCAAATCGCGCCGCCGGTGGGGTTGCTTTGCAAAGGGATTAAAATCACGCAGTGTTTGATTACCCCACTGCAAGAGTTAGGGGCGCATCGTTAAGATCGATATTTGCCGATACTGCGAGCGCAAATCTCGGATGAACAGTTGGCTTAACGTTGACGTTTCAACCAACTTGGCGCATGGCGGCTGTGTGAACGCTGCGGTTGTCGCGTATGGGCATGGACATGATTCTGTTCCGCTTGTAATGGCCAAGTTCTGTGCACATTTCCGCCAAATGTCAATAAAGTTAGCCCGTTACACGCGTCGGCATAAACCGGCACCGACTGATTGCTCTATCACTATATTTATATTTCACGACACTTTGAAATTTAAATAAAGCTCTTTGGATCGTAGCTCTTTGAAATGCCTCGCGGAATGGGTTTGCTGCAATAATAATCGGCCATTGGAATCGTTTTATAAAGAGATTACAATTACTCGATGTTTGATCACCCCTCCGAGCTTGCAATCTGCTTCAAGTTGCATTACGTATTCAAGTGATACACGCAACAGAAACTCGTGCGATAGTACAATAACATAATAACCCCATGCATTATTGCGGCATTGATCGCACTTAACAATTATCCGCGGTACGCGTCCTCGCGCGGAGACAATAATTTTATGTTTTTGTGTGATAAATAGAATATTTTTGATAAATAAGACGTAGAATTTAAAATATTAATTGTGGCTTCATGTTAAAATTAACATCGAGTGAAAATTATTTCATGAAATATCCGCTAATAATATTAGTTTATTTATTTTTGCACTCCCAATCTAAAAAGACTATTAGACACATTTATTATCACGTAATTCCGCTCGGATATAATGTTTCCACCGTTTAAGCGAAAAAGTGGACTTTGCTATACCGACAACACGGGCTTTGTACGACTACAAATTGGCAGAATGGAATATAAAATGTAAAGTTGTTTCAGTTGTGTTAAAAAAAAAAAAAAAAAAAAACGATAAAATGTTGGTTTTATTGTAGTATATGTAAAAGAATGCTTGAAATAGTTTGCATTCTATGTACCGCGTTTAAAAAATAGCGTGTGTACTAAAATTCATTTAATTTGAATAAATATCGCCCTCCGCGATTCGAGATGCGTTAATGCTCGATCGCAGTTATGAAAATGACCAATTTATTATAATTTAATATAAATGAACGCATCGTAGAATAAGACACAGATAACAGCAACAATATTTGTTTTTGATCTGGCTCGATAGTGATTGTTGGAATATCATCAGCTCTCGATTGCTTTTGTTGAACTTCGCAATTGAGTTCTTCGCCTGCGGCTCCCCTCCGGATCGGTGGTTCTATCGCACTCGAAAGATCGTTATCGCTTTGTTCACTTTGCTTTACATAAGAGAATTAACATTATCCGCCGATTGATTTTGCGTTTACAACATGACTCGCTTCAATTACGTGCACTCATGTGTTTACGCTGGCCAAACCTCGGGGCCAGATCCCTCAAAAAGAATTAAAAATAAATTAATTCCGTTTATAATAATGACTCACCTTTTATCCTATTTATTGACATCTATCGTATCTCGTTTTATTTCGTTATTTGATACGTTTAATAGTTGGCAAACTCTTTCGATTGTTACGAATCAATTGACTTTAACATTTATTTATTATTTAATAAAATCGGGTTAAAATCGTTTTTAATAACACTTAGAATTACTTTATAAAGAGATGATAATTATTAATGTTTGATTATCTTTTTATGCGTGGTGTAAGTTAGGTAGGTGCTTAAATTATGCGAACTGATAATGCATTCAAACAACCTTGTTGACCATTCGCAGCCAGTTATATCGTGATACGCTTCATGTGTTGTAATAAATAAAGTGTCAATCCTCCCAGCTGCGTTTATTCCTCGGTTTATTCGCAAAATGATATGCAAGTAAGATGAATTATATCATTATTACATTACATTCTGCATATTGCGATGCATCTTCATTAAAGAAAATTGATCACATTCTTAATTCTGCGTCATCATTATCGTTGTCGTCATCCATTAGTTTGTTTTAATCTCTATCTTGTACGGAGAGTTAATAGAAACCATACCAACTTTTATATTCCAATATTTTCGGTGCGCGAATACGTTTGTGAGGAAAATATATATCTCGCCCTCGCGTTGTTTTCTCTCAGATAAGTTAAAATTTACTGCGTTGAGAAATTTTTCGTGCCTCTCTGCAGTGCGAAAAATTCGCGCGTCCTCCCTCTCAGCGCCGCCGAAAAAGGGCGAGGATTAGTAGCCGCGGGACATTTTGCGGAGGTCGTCTATCTGATCATCTTCAAAAACGGATCTCTCCGCCGTGGGGGGATGCGCGCCGTGAGGGGTCAGTTTTGTGCGAGCGAGCTCTGTGCGCGCCGAAAGGGGGTAGAGCAACGGGTTTGTGCAACGTGTGTGATTACGTTGGCAATTACTCCCACCCCCGCAACTCAGATCGAAGTGGCCGCCCTCGCTTCCTCTCCACCTTCACTCCGTTGGCCTCGCCCGACGGTGGAAGGGTTGTAACTCGTTATTAGCGAGGAACGGCAGTGGTGGAGGGGCAGGTGATTACAGCCCCCGAAGTAGATTCGCCGACGATGATAAACGCGAGTCTGCAGATCCGATCGCTCTAACTCGTTCTCTCTCTCTTTCTCTTTCTCTCTCCTTTTCCCGCGCTTGCCCTTTCCCTTTCTGTCTCTTTCCTATATCGTTCTCTGTACAGCAGTTCTCTTTACATACTCCCGCGCTATTTCCTTCTTGTATTACGTTTGGCGAATCTTGATTAGCGATCTAGAAAATCTTGATTAGTGATCTAAGAAATGCTGAAAGAAATAGACCGGCCTATACCCCTTTCCTGTTCTCACGTCTTTTTCTGCTAAAACGTTTTTCTGATAAATATCGGTGTCAAACTGGAGCATAGTGCGCTAGAAGCGAGAAAAAATGTAATTAGATTGCGAGAGATAATCTAAATACTTCGATCCAACGTTTGGCATTGAACTTCGCACGCAAGTAGAGCGTAAAAGTGGCGTGTATATAGGGTGACAAATCTATGTGAAAGGCTCATTATAATTTTATGAGACATTGATGGAGTATATTTGTATAAATGGTTATGTATAACAAAGTATATTTGTGCTCCACTTCGAGTTTTACCTCGAAATATTAAGCCACAGTTTATAACTCATGAAGACGAAGGGAAAGGAACTATAGTACTTATTAGTTTTGCGAAAGTTACGCGTCTACAATCTGTCCGTCGAACGAACATGCCTTGATTTTACGCTCGTTAGGAGATTTAGCGGCAACGATGAAAGATTTTGATATCCGAGCGCGCGAGACCAGCGCGAAGAAAGGAAATCCCGGAGCCGAATGAATCAGAGATTTGCAGGCGAAAAAGGGGGCGCGGAGGTCAAGAGAGAGAGAGAGGGAGAGGGAGAGGGAGAGGGAGAGAGAGAGAGAGAGAGAGAGAGAGAGAGAGAGAGAGAGAGAGAGAGAGAGAGAGAAAGAGAGAGAGAGAGAGATCTCGAGTGTATTCTTTCATATACCATCTGAGTCCAAGTCCTGTCGAGAACGCGCCATAGAAAAGCCCTGAAGAGCCCTCTAAAAATGACTGCCCTCCGCCCCCGCGCGGGTGCAGGAAAGGTATTAGGGGGTCGACGAAGGGCGGTGGTGGTGGTGACTGCAGCAGCAAGCTGCGCCGGGTACAGCGACGGTAGCCGTACGCGTGGAACGAAAAGATAACGCAATTTATTTCAGGTTTTATTCATCCTCTTTCATTCTCTTCTCTCGCTCGCGCCGTACGGTCCGGCCGTGGCGAGGCAGTGAAAAATCTCCGCGTTTTCTTTTTGTTCCCCCCCCTCTCTCTCTCCCCCTCTTTTTTTTGGTTTTTTTTTCTGTCGCCTGCCTCGCTCGGTCTTTATCTGCGCCACCACCATCGTCCCTGACGCCGACATGCTTGTCGACGAGGATATTTTAATGTGCGCGCGGTACGCAGGCTTTATCGCGAGCGATAGATTCCGTAGTCACTTTGAGGATAAAATCGATAACGGATAAGCTAAAACCGATAGCTCTTTTCAATAATCTTTTCGCATAAGAGTATGAAACGAAAATCGGCTTTATAGAAAATTGAAACAACAGACAACCTCTTCCCTCTCCTCCTTCTTTTAATTCTTTTTAACATAAATAATTAATAATAAAGCAAAAATATACGCGCAACGCGCAGGTTGTATCTGTGGAGTAACATGTATGTCAAACGCAGTAGATGTTCACGTACGTGAAAACGCCAGAATAACAATTGAATCGTGCAAAGGATCAATCGAAATGCTTATTATTATTGAGGTCGAGCCATGACTGTTGCAGTATCGAACGTGAAACTGTGCGAGAGCTGTCAACCGGTGCGGCGGTGGTCGCGCTATAATTCGCTTTTCGACCAATCTCCATTTTATACCGGTGCGTCGCTGCGCCGGCATTACAAATGCCAACCCCATTTTGCACAACTCGACTTTGACATTGTCGATTATACTTGTAACAAACGTCGTATCAATTCAAATATTTCCCTTCAACGAGTTAGAACATTTTTTAATCGCATTTTATCTCGCAATTTCCATCAGCGGGATATTTAAGCATGATATTTAACTTGCGCGGAACGATACAATACCATTTTATATATTGACCTCTTTTGTTGAATTATTTTAATCTCAATTTATCAGATAAAAAAGGATCAAGAGAGATATATCACACAAAATCAATTTTGGATTTAAAAATAGATACCCAATTTTCCATATCCAATAACGATGGAATATCAGATCTTCTATGTATGTGTGCATGTGTGTGTATGTGTGTGTGTGGAAGAGAAACGATAAAAATATTTTCTGAAAATGGGCTTCTTCATTTATGTCGAGTCTATATTATAAATAATCCGACTTGATTGGCGGAATGACTCTCTCGGTAATGTGTTGCGACTCTATACAACTTGATCAATTATAGGGAGAGGATATCGTGCTACCAATTACGCAAGTTCATAGTTCGCTGTGAGGAACTATCAAGGAGTCTCATGTTCGTACACTAACTAAGAATGGTGCAAAGACGATGGGGAGAAAGGGAGTGGGGAAGGAGGCTAGAATAGTGTTTCCACTTCGTGCTTCTGATACGTGACCCATGGAGTAAATCTGATCCAAATCTGGTACAACTGCATGACGGCGATGCATTAACCTAATGAGCCTTTAACTAAATTGAACTGTTATATACCAATAGAACTGTTTGCATTTTGCATCTATGTTATGAATATTCTCGTAAAGTTTTCAACCTTATTTGTATTTAATTTAGGTAACAAATTAGCAGGCGTCCGACGTGCAATTCTAAATTTATCAACGCGCGTATCGATCGACCGATCAAAGTGTCACCCATCATCCTTACACATTTTCTTAAGCGCCGTAGGCCCCTATTATATAGATTAAAATATGCGATAATCAAATTCCGCGAAGTAAACGATCTTGTAAGTGTGACAGCGAGAATGGATACGATAAATAGAGGGATAGAAAAGGAGAGAAATAGAGACAGAGAGACGCCCAGGAGAGGGTTGATTAATGAGAAGGGCGTGACGTGGCGGTGCGCCGCGCACCAGCCACGCTTTGCCCCATTTCATCTCCGCTTTCACCCTCTCTTACGTCCCTCTTTTAGATTCTCTTTTTGCTTCCTTTCCTTTTCTCCCTTTGCTTCGTCATACCTATGTTATACTTACTTTGTCAACGAAACCCCACTCCTCTTCCGCTTCTGTTCTTCTCTTCGCGCGCCGTTCAGCCTAGACCGACTGAGATAATTCTATTTCAACCTTCGTTGCTCTTTCAAAAAATGTTACATTACTATACTCTTACGCAATTACGTTTCGCGACGTTACTCCACCCTATATACTTTTTCTCCATCTGATTCCGCAGATTGCCAACGATTCTCTCGAATTTCTCCTTTCGACCAGTCGTTCATTCACGTTTGTCGGTTTATTAGGCAAACGGGTCGGAAAGCAGCGGGTTATTATCAAAATTGTTGCTGCAAAATCCTCGCCCCCTGCATTTTCCGAATGTAAACGGCAGCCCGTTCGCATTCTGAGAACTGTTTCTCCGGTCGACTACCCTCGCCTCCCATTTAATCCGCAGCCTATCCCCCAGTTACCCCGGATTCTATAACCGGGGCGAAACGTGAATTCGCACGCACCTGGCAACCTTCGATCAGAACTCGTGCCACGAGGGTGAAATGAAATTGTAATCGTCGTCATAGTTACGCTCGGTTCCCACACGTGTTCCGAAAAACAAGGTACGTGAGTCTCGATGCTCTTAGATTTCAGCCCAGCGATATCGTAGAACGAGGAACATTAACACAGCGTGTTATGAAAGAGAGACTTCAACCGTAACGTCCCTAAATGCTGCTCCATTTGAGACCACTTGAACTGTAAATCCACCACTGTTCTTGGCAAATTCGATTAACGACACGAACGACAGGTATCGGACGCACGCCATGATCGATACTTCGGGAAACCTGGAAAGTTTGCACAATATCCGGCGGCGCTCGCACCGGGACTTTCGGTTTTGAGAAGAGTGTATTGTCGTGTCGGGGGTCCGGCGAATCCGCAAGCGGAGTAGACGAGTTCTAAACATGTCAATTCTGTCAAGAGCTGCGGCCGAGGTGGTCGAGTATGTGCGCATACACACGCCTAGTTTGACCCCTCTCGTCTGAACCAACTCCTGACAGACACGGAGGATAGAAGACGAACGTTTCACACCGGATAAAAGGTCCTCGAAACGCGTCAGCAGGTTTCTATCCCACGCGATGATCGTGCCTTGACCGAAGTGCGATTGCGAATCGAGACTCCGAAGACATTCGATCTCCCCCTCCTTTCTCCCTTTCCTTGTATCGTGTTACCTTGTTCCGAATTTTGTTGCCGTATGTACCTTCAATCGAAAAGTAAGTACTCTGCGCAATAAAAATGCATTTGTCTTTTTTTTTTTCGAAGGAAATATCTGTTAAAAATGACTCTACTCACACGGAAGTTCATACGAATCGTGAAAGCGTTGCAATACGTCTTACTGTTACCGGGTAATTTGTTAATCTCAAACACAAGAGTTCTTGACATAATACGTTTCTTTGCATATTATACGTGAAATCTATTTGATCGCTCGCACCATGCATCGCGCAGAACGTATCTCATTTTTCAAAGTCAGTGGCGGTGGATACCGCACGCAGCGAGATGGATAGGAAGCTAAAAAGGGCGCTTATGCAATTGAAATTACCGCGATGGAGAATATTTTCGCTATCCGCCGCGGGTGCGGCGCGGCACCTTGCCTCGGGCTCGGGATTAAAATAATAATAACGTTGGAAATTGGACACGGCCGCGGCGGCGGCGGCGGTACCCTCGTAATCTTTGGCGGCCATATGCCGGTGTCAGCTGGAACGAAGCCAGACGAATGTAAAAAATGATCGCGCGCCTAATCTGCCATTATTGTACGGGCTGAGTTTGGGCCCCGCCGCCGCGCCGCGCCGGTCTCACTTTATTCAATTGCAACTCTGGCTCTCTTTATGGTTTCGCATTTCCTTTCGTGCACGTGATAGGGAGAGATCGTATTGGTTCTGCACGTGCTCCTAGGATTCGTTTGGCTGCCGATAAGAGACGCGCGTTATGCATAAATCTGCCATAAAGATCATCCGCGAACACGAAAAACGATTGTAAAGCTTCACATTTAACAGCGATCTCGACGAAAATCGTGCGCGGCAGGTCAAATCTACGGTGTAAATCTTTCAAAAATAACCACCGGTTTTATAATGTCTCCTGGGGGGCACTGTCGAAAATAGTATATTAAGATTTTATATCCCAGCGATCCCGTAATCCAGTCGCGTTGACTTTTCTCATGAGAGCACGAAGGTACATATATATGTGTGTGTGCTCGTGCTCGCGGTTGAGTTTATTAAACTTGAATAACATCGACCTCAAATCGATTCACGAGGATGCGAAGCGATTTCAAAAGCTATCACGATAGAGTTCCTAAAAATCCCTGACTGCTCATACAGTTACCCGAACTCTCATCGTCTGCCTTCCCAGCATGACAATTCCATTCACCGCTCATTGATTCATAATCTCTATTGTTGCGATTTATATTCAACCATCGACGCGGTTTGCTTCTTTCTCGAATTTTACATAAATCCCGTCTATCCCGTCAAATGCACTATTTGCGAAATTTATGAAAGAGTGACTTATACAGATTAGTGAAAAAAAACCTAAGATAAACATATCCGAGAATTTGAAATATTCTTATAAACATTTAATTTTTGCACTGTTTATCATCTCGGTTCTTACGCCAAAATATATCGGAATATTGCAATTATCTTGAATACAGGGAGTCAATCATGAATCTTTTCCCCTAAGGGTGGAAACGTGAAAAATGAAAAATCTCTCTTTTTATTGATGTTAAATAGAAAGAGATAGTCATATAAAACTTTTCACTTTCCACGTTCCACATTAATACATGATTGACCCCCAGAAAAAAATGCAGAAAAAATCGATTAAATTCTTGATAGAATTCATTTTCTAGTATATTGGGAGAAAATAAACGTATATTGATGAGATATATGATAAAATAACTGTAGGATACAGCGAATGAGTTTTCCAGAAAGTCGGATTATTTATTGCTTGGGCCGAAGCCGGATGTTATGCAAACAGCGATTAAAGGCTTTTGAGGAAAATGCATTTAGATGCAAAAACGTGTATACAAGACTAGGAAATTGGAGCATGACGTGAACGTAGAGGGATTTGAAGAGCGAATCGTCCTCTCGTTACATATTGAAATTTATAAAATTGGTAGGATTTAAATTAACAGTATCAACCATAGCTTGGCTAAAAATAGCATGTATTCCAAATTTATCTTGAATGAATATAGAATCTAAAACGACGTTTATCCTCAAAGTAATTTCTGGCTTCTCGTTTTAGTTTGATAAACAGCTCGTTAGCTAACTGCTCTTATTTTCACAAGATAATTGTACGCGTGTATATCTTCTACATATGTGCATTGCGCGCATAATTATAAAAAATAGCCCGGATAATCATTTGGTTCTTGAATCAACGAAATACGGAAATCATTTATACGTGTATATATTTGCGACGGCAATGGTTTCTGCATCCGCCAACCTCCGTTTTTGTAGCCCTCCTTTTTTTATCAGATATAATGGCCGCGATAGCAAGATTCGTAACGATTCTAGGTCGTTGATACCCTCTCGGCGTGCTTAATTAAGAAATACTGTAAAGGTATTAGGCCGTTGCCGGAACCACCGAATTCAAATGGATGGTTTCCGCAACTAGGGTCGTTAGGGCGTTATCACGCACCGTTAACAACCTCGATTAGCGATTGTATCGTCCCTCGAAGTTCAGCGCACGTTCTTATGGGAGTGCGTTGCAAGTAATTTACGATAAGTAGGCAGTGTGTTTGCGCACGTACGCGCCGTGAATGTCTTTTAATGGCAGTAAATTACACGATGGGGTAAATATTTGTCGGAGAACTCAGCGGCGACGGCGGCGGCGCCATATACATTTCTCCGGCGGCGCATCAATATTGAACGATTAATTATTTATATTATACACGTATCGTATATAATTAATTAAGCAAATATTGGCACGCGATGCAATCGAAAATAATGTAACAATTATCGAATAATCTTTCGAGATGGGGAAATTGTAAAACCGTAGAAAGTTCTAATTGTGACCATTTAACGAAGTGCTGCGAGAGTGGCTATATAAATTACGCGTTGAATAGGTTGACTACATATATCTTACAAGAATAGTTTTGCTGAATGAACATACAAATGTGGGTACAACACGGGACATGTTATTACTACAATTTAGAACGTATATTTCTTTTACTCTGCACGCTTAATAAATAACGTTATACTAAAGGGACGAATCTGGCTCTACATAAATAGAACTTGCGTCGTGCGGCGACGTTTATCCCATTAACAATCGTGCGAGTCGCGGCGTGGCCAATTTTATCCGCGGTCAGAAATAGAAACGCCCGCGGCCCCGTCAGGAGATGCAACAGTTATATTAACTCGGATACAACGACCGGCAGGTGCGGATGTCGTCTTCCGTAGTGTAATGGGCAATACAATTTTATAACGATGATAAGATCGAAATAACTTTCGCGTGGAACATGCCTGCGTATAGGAGGAAAACGAGAATGCGCGAGCGCATTCAGACGAATCGGGGAAAAAAGGAGATAAACGCGTACGCGAATACGGTATTCGCGAGTGAATATAAATTTCGAAATCCCTCAGAGAGCGCAGTCTAGCCGTGGTCTATCTGGGCCGATCTAACGACCTATGGGTAGCACATCGGTTTTGAATAAGTCCGACATTAGAGGGACCGTGGCGTAACGTCGGTCGTTCCGCGGAGATAAAGCAAGATCGCGTTTCTGCATTCCCCGCGCACGCGAAGGAAAGAGAATACGCGAAGGGTTGGCGCGTGGAGATGCAGAAGAGAGAGAGAGAGAGAGAGAGAGAGAGAGAGAGAGAGAGAGAGAGAGAGAGGGCAGAGAAAAAGACAAAGACTGGCGGGGAGAGAGACGGAACAAGGTATAGATACGCAGGAAGAGTAGCTCTGTTCCAGAGTAAGAACCCCTTTCATTCCACGTCGGCCCCTCCTGATACCGTATAAAATATAGTATTGTTCGCGCTCTGTTAGCCCGGAGTGGAACGAGTATATTTAGAAAGGGGCTGCTTTCTTTCATATGTTAAGCAGATCAGTGTTGATGAGATAAAAAGAAGGAGAGGAAGAGACGGAGTTGGCAAGAGCCGTCGAGCCGTTCTTTCTCATTGGCGCGGTAATTCCACTGGCCCGTGAATTCTATACGCGTTTCAGGTCAACGTGCAAATGATAACCGATTTGACCTGATATTCTTAAGCGGTTCGGAAGTTAACGCGCGTTTGTCTAAAAGTGTGCAATGTATTCTTCTTTTCGTTTTTTTTTTTTATTCTTTTCACTGAAATCCGCAAAGGGACGAATTGTACGCTTCTTAAATTTTCACGAAACTTCACGAAACTCGAGAAGAGTCAAATACTTTCTTTGCCCCAGAATTTGTTCCGAAGCGCAAGGACTTACATTTACAACGAGAGAAGACAATTGCGAAAGTTTTTCCCGCGGGCGCTTCGTTTGCTAATATTAACATGCGGCTCATCGCGCGAGTTGATCTTCGACGTTTTCGCGGCGCGGATTTCAGCGAATCCGCGCTGGCCGATGGAACGAAAATGTCGAGCGCGCGTTACGTGCCGTGTAATTCCGACGAGTTTACGGTAGAGATAAGTCAGAGTTGACTTTAGCCGGATTACCGGCGAGGTCGGCAGGGCGGTAGGGCGGCGCCTTATTCTATCCGGCCGTTATTATAAAAGTCGTAATGAAAATCTAACGATCTACCGAGCGCGCGGCGTGGCCGCGACGACGCGGCCGCGGTTTCGCTGCGTTCCCGCGGCACGGAAAATGAATTTCGCCACGCTACGACGTCGCATTTAATCCCCTTATTTACTTTTGCTTTCAGAACACGTGCGGGAATTCAGCTGCGGCATGCTATACTACAGGACACTCTACCTGGACAGTAAGAGGGATGCCCTATATGTCGGAGCTATGTAAGTAGAACTTTTTCCCGGTTCCGTAATAAAATGTCACGCCATGAAAATCCCCGGGAAAAGTTGCGACGTTCCCTCGTCAAAGCCCGAGAACAGAGGTATTACGTCAGATCGCGCGTTGATGGGACCGTGTATGTATATGTACGTGCCACGCTGCGGATTTTTACGATTGCTGTGATTAAAATTCTACAACGTGTGCGAAGCGTGTGGGAATCGTGCCGTTTGATTGAATTTTCCGATGTCATCGAGTAATCGGATAATCTGAACTTTGAGGGATTACCCGTTACACAGATATCAGCTTTCGGGATAATAATTATCGTCGCATAGATATGGAATTGCGCCTCGTATATTTATGGAGGATGGAGAGAGAGAGAGAGAGAGAGAGAGAGAGAGAGAGAGAGAGAGAGAGAGAGAATATTTGAAACATTTTCATTTTGCAGTATCCAGGCTGTAACCGCGGACTTATTTACTTGTCTGCTTCGCTTTATAGAAGATGATCAGAATTCTCTCGCTCTAAATGTTTCACTTTGCAGAGAGGCAATTTATTCGGAGCCTTTGAGCCGCGGAAGAAAACGGCAAGAAATGCAAATAATACATATAATACAAATCGAAACTGACGATCTCGGCAATTATGGTTGTCGAGGAAATGAAAAACGCCGTGTCAACAGAAATCAGAATTAATGAATTTGCTACTTCATTATTCCTTCAAACGTAACAACCTTAGACATTGCGCCTGAAATTGTATATTGCGACTTTATATGCATATCGCGGAAAATGACGAATTCTTAACTCGAAACTTACTCGCGTTATCGGTTCTTTATCAATTGTGTTCTCGTTGTACACCGTGTGCTAAACTCTCTTACATGCGCGTATCTCTTAATATTTCCTGATTCCCATCCCGATTCAGATCTCTCGCGCAACCTAGCCGTAATTAAAAGTTCCACGAAGAGTTTCCTTGCCGTTCCCTAGGTATATAGCCGTGGTAAATCCGTTAAATCGATCGACTCTTCGCTGTTCGCACGAGTATCGCGTTACTATTTTCTCGATAGTGACTCGGCGGGAGCGAAAGCTCTAGGGTCGGCGTTACGCCCGCCGGGCCCGGGTACAGATTGCGGGGGGAGATGTCGCATCATTATCTCAGCGGAGTATTATTTCTTGATTCGGTTCCAGCCGCTTCTGTCGCCGCCACCCTCGGCGACCATCCGCTAACGTTCTCCCCGTTTTCCTTTTTCTTTTGTGTTCCCTCCCTCCCCTTAATTTAGTAAATGCCAGCAAAATGTTGCAAAGCCCTGATAATGGAGACGCAGCGGGGACGGGTCTTTCAATGTTCACGGATACAAAGAAATCCCCGAGACAGACAGGAACGATGGTTTGTTTAATCCCTTTGCGAGAGAGACGGAACAGATCGTCTTACGAAGTTCTCTTACAATTCGAACACGCGAGTATGTTTCCGTCAACGAGATGAGACGCTCAATTGATTTCACCGCTTTGGAATCACTTGAAGGACTTATAACTCGCAATACGTAGGTAGCAAAAGTGGTTACAATTTAATTTCTCTTCGAGAGAAGAAACACATATATAAAACATAAAATAATTAATATTGACACTCAAAATGTACGATTCTTTTAAAAAATAAAGTAACAACTAATTTGAACGTAAAGAGAAATCTAATTAAAAAAGATATAAATCATATTTCTCTGTACGACGGAAAAATAAAACGTCACAATTGCATAAAAGCTTCCGCTTTTGGAATAACCACCTCTCTCTCTCTTTCTCTCTTTCTCTTTCATCTTTGCGACGGGATGAGCTCGCCATATGGGGCGACAAAAGAAAAAGCGCAGTTACGATAAATTGCATTTCCCAAGGAAAGCGGCTACTTCGACTTCAACATTTCCCGTTTCCTGGCTTCGTTCCACGTGCTTGTGTCGCCTTGTATATACATACGTACCTATCTACGAAACTACAATATCGAATCGAATTCTGATAAGAGTCCGAAAGGAAATCGTTTCGATATTCCTTCTTCTTCAACGATAAGAGATATTTAAGCTTCATGAACTTAGGGACATAATTTTTAAATGGTTTTAAAATATATTCGATCTTATATATATCGATTCACTCGCGTAATCTCTGGATCACGATTCTTTTCTCGCATTCCTCGCTGTACCCATTCTTCGCGATGCCGTTTTTCCTCTGTTATCGCACGCGACGATCGATACACACGCGAGCATCGTTCCTCGTTAATTAGAAAGGTGATAGCCATTAATTGTAGTTTGAGAATCGGCACCCGCGTTGCGGTTCGCTCCGCAATTAAGGTACGCTAATTGAACGCTTCCAATTATCAAGCCGGAGGCCGCTGGCGAGACCGTACGAAAAAAAAATATATACAGCTCGCTTATATCCGAGTTCGCGGCTCGTGTCTGCCGTGCGTCTAGCGAAACGAGATAAAAATTCGTCGATCATATTTTCGTCTCGTTCGGTCGTACCTGCCGTTTTTCCTCGCCAGACTTCTATTGTGGCCACGATAATTCGGCGGAAAAACGACCACGACCGGGGATTAACACGTCGCACCTAGTCGCGATCGGTATTTCTCCTAATTGTCCTCAATAGCCGTTGCCGGAAACGCAATGGAGAGATTTTACCTTCGTAATGCTCGCTGCAACAACCTGGGAAAAGCTCGAGATAGCGTGAGAGAAGTGAGTTACGATCGCGAATGTTAGCAAGGTGAAAACGGTCACAGGTTTGCGGCGTTGCTGAGTTAACCGTGGCAATTGAGCTCTTTCTCTCTCTTTTCTCTTCCTTTCCTCCCCCTTCTTCTCTCTCTCTCTCTCTCTCTCTCTCTCTCTCTCTCTCTCTCTTTTCCGGACATTTTCGACGATGTTAGCACTTCGGATGTCGTATATCGATTTAGCGGATTATCCGTCGGGCTACAGCCGATAAAATTGTATAGAAGAAATAGGTTAAATTTAATTCATGCTAAATCGCGTATTTCAATCGTAACGTTCCATCCGTTTTCCATATCGCTTTATTACTTACCGCCCGTGCACGCACGTTTATTTTCACTATTATTTTATGAAAAGTGACGTATTAAAACGTCAGAGCTGCATTGCGGTTTATTGAAACGCGGACGTAACGTTATTCCGACGTGTATACATTCGTTGATTTATACCGGGGAATTATTAAAATTGTTCTATTATGTTAAACCCATCTCTTTTTCGCGGATATACATCTCCTTCCCGAAGGCGTCGGGGTAAATAGCACTGTTGCAAACGCCACTTCTCTGGCCCTTGTCATGTATTCCCTCAGAGTAGAGCGAGGAAAGGAGAAGAGCGAGGGGGATAGATCTCGACGCGTTGGATAATGCATCCCGGGTCAGAGCTGTCCGTCACGCACAACCACAAATTCAGACAACGATGCTTTTCGGATTTCGCCCGGCATTCGTCAGGTTCCTTCTCGCTCACGGTGAAAATGTCCGTATTATGCAAGCGAAACCCTATATACTTAGACATAAAAGCGGTGCAGCTGTTATCTCAAACCGCGACCTATTTCGGACGGAAACACGGACAATTCGTACGGTCATACGCGGCGCATTGTTTAGACTGTCGCGCAGATGTTATACGGATCCTTTAATTAATTAAGTCTTTGTCCCCTATTTGCATAATTAGCAATGAAATTTGTTGAAATTTCTTTCGCAGTCTACAAGGCATCTTTAATAGTTTAAGAAATTGCTGTACGACCTCGGCAAACTGCTCGAGATTTTAATTAAACTTTCTTTCGAAAGCCCTTAAGGCGATGTAAAATGTTAAATTGAACCAAATTCTTTCCTTGATTCTCAAGTAACACTTTCTTTATTTTTAGAAAATGTTCCACTTCTCGTGGAAGCGTGTCAATGAGATCTTAATGAAATTTTTTCTCCGCGATTTTCAGCGGCGAAGTAATTTCTCGGTTTGATTACGCACGTTTTACCAATTGGATTTCAAAGCGACTGAGCGATGACTTCGCAGCAATCCGCCCTTTACGCTGAGTTTCTCCCACAAATTACTTTCCTACGAATTTTTTCTTTCGCTAGTATGAGCGACGTGCCAGCACGTAGACGATACTCGCCTCCTCCTCCCCCTCCTCCCTTCGCATTTCCTTTCCACCTGCCGAACCCTCTAAAAGTTCGCCGAGACGAAAGTTCGACGCGGGTAGATTCCAAAGTACGGATTTGTTTTTCCACATCGGTATTTACTTTTTCACGGCGCGATGCACAGAATGAATGAAAAAGGAGAGTCGCTGAGGGATAGGTCTTCCTTCTAACTTCTCTTTCTCTCTCTTCTCTCTCTCTCTCTCTCTCTCTTTTTATTCACGTTCCGCGAGCGCATTCCGTCTGACTGCGTATTTCTATTGAAACGCGATGATGAATGGCTATTGGGATAAAGTTATGCGGCGCGCCGGCGTTAATGTTGCGAAACACACACATTTGAAATCTGGGTAAATTCGATTTACGATCGGTGGCGCCCAGCAGCGCGTATACCTTTCACGTGTGATCGAGCGCAGCACCTCAGATTGCCGTCGCGCGGTGGTCGCGAAGAGATTTATATGAAAATCGTCGCAGTTTCCTCGCATTGATAACGACTGGCTTTGCTATATTGATCGGAATGCGTGAAACGTATCATTTCTAACGTCGAAACGTGAAATTAATGCCACGACAACCGAAGCGAAATTATTAATACTAATGGCAGTCCGTAACGACTTTCATATACGAGAACTTTCATGACGCGTTGCGTAATCCGCGCTGTTTATTTCGACTCGTCGATTCCGATACTTATTATGTCTTATCCGTCAGTCTCGAACGTGAACAACGCGATCTCTTCCGAGGAATAAAATTCTAATAAAAACAAACGGCACGACGTGACTTCGGCTACCGTGGGGTAAAGAAAATACAACGCAAAACTCGGTCAGAAAGGAGCTCGTCCCACTTTACTCTCCGGTCTCTTCTTCTCCTACCCTCATAGAAATTCCATGCCGTTTGCGCTGGCATTTGCCGTGGCGGAGAGCCGTAAGCAAAGTGCCGCGGTGCTACACAACCATACATAACCGTGGCGAGATAAGGTAGGGTCGAGTCACGGAGAGTAATGCATCTCGCAGACGTTGGGAATGAAAATTTACCCCTCGACCCTTTCGTCTATCGCGACCACGCTTAATTCGACCGTTACGCTAACACGAAACTTTCCTCTTCTGCTTTCAGGGACAAGATCTTCAGGCTAAATCTAAGTAACATCAGTCATTCCAACTGCGAGGTGAGTTGCCCAGACTTTTATACATGCCGGATCCTATCGGCGCGTTTAGCGCTTAATGCGATAACACGCGTCATCTTACGTTTGCATCGAGTTCATTGTTTACGTATTTGAACTAACGAATTAAACCCATAATTAAAGTCGCATTTAGCTCTAAACGTGAAAACGTGAATCCCTCTGTGTTTCAGCATGATGAAGCTTCTAGAAACAACTTCGTAGAACTTTAACAAGGTTTATAACTTTTAATTACGTGATACGTGCGATAAAAAGTTGAATTTTAATGTATTTAAGTGAACGTTCTTCGTATTTAAAATGTGAGGATAATAGTTTTCATAATCATACTTTAAAGCTGTCAAGTAATTAAAATGGAATGGAATTTTAGTATTAAGTGGAACGCGATTTTAATATTACCTATAGACTATAAGCTGTAAATTCATTTTTCTTGAACCGCGCATAAAGAATTCATTTGCCAGTAAATCTCAAAAAGAACTTTGTTCGCTGTAGCACGCGCTTCCTCCCCTCCCCCCGGCTGTCTTCATATCGATTAGCATTAAATGTCGCATAATGTTTGGTCCCCGTTTAAGAGAGGGCGATAAAACCAGACCCCCGGTCGTAACTTGGAAAGTGGGCTCCGCTCGTCCCCATAAAACTGTCAATCATGCATAGCCAAGCGAAACGACACCGACGTCATCGGGACAGCTGACGCGTATCTGCCGGCTAAGCGATCCATTGTAGTCGAACGAATCGTACAATGATTTTTCCACGCTCTCCCTTGCCCGGCGGGGGTTCGGTTTAAAAGCTCATATATACTGTATTCGCAAAGTGCATATTTGCGTATCGTACGAATTATGCATATCGTACGAGATATAAACAATCATAGGTGCATTTTAATTACGAGGCTGTTACACATACACACACAAAATTACAAAATGTTTTATTTTCTGTGTCGTTTCTTCTAAGCCGACACAATTTTTATTTTGTCATTCTTATATTTTCAAAACTGGCATATCAATAAATTTTTTTTTTTACGTACACGAACGCTATCGAGTGAGTTTTAGTAAAATACGGCGCGCTTGGTCGTTTGGAGATTGAATCAAAATTGCTACGTTGAGATTTTGCTCCCGATGCCTCCGCGCCGAGAACGGTGGTCAGCTGCCAGACGCTCATAGAGGCCGGAGAGGGAAAATTGCTTTTTAACCCTCCCCGTTTGCGACAAGATGCGACAAGTCGCTTCCACCTGGCGGTGGCTATCTATATACGATTCCGTTCATTCGGTTGACTCTAACCGGGACGAAATCCGATCGTGGACGTTGTTCATCGATTTGTTCTTTTCGGAGAGACAACGAACGCCCCGCGGCTGAATTGGAAAATCGCCGTGCTCCTCCACCTGCCTCGACCTGTCCTCGCTCTCGACCTATAGCTTCCGGCAAGAAGTTCGTATCTTCGGGTACTTGGCGCAACGTTGGAGTTTCCGTGCGTTATCGCGATTTTACAGTGTCGGTTTCTACTGCTAAAGAAAATAGGCGGTTACCTCGGACTTTCCTTGTGAAAGAGGTGAAGGATGCTTGAATGGTATAACAAAACACTTTGACCGACCAATGTATACATCCAGCGGAACAATTTTATTTAAGAGAAGCTTGTTCCGGATAATTTCGAGTATCGCTTTAGGGCAGTAAGCGTATTCTTCTTTAGAAAAAATATTAACACAAAGGTATAATTAACATGTTACTCTTTTTTATACGGATTTTACGAGATTATTGTGTTTATCGGTTTAATTTACATGGAAATTTCGATGAAGAAAGAAAAAATGATTTCTTAAACAGATCAGCAGACGGAAAAAAATAATGAAACGATGTTTCGACATTGGGAGAGAAACGATTATTTGAAAATCCAATTATATTTGTATCGTTGAATCCATCACTCGTCGCGAGAACGAAAAACCACCCCTAAATACAGGATAGATAGAGAGAGCGCATTCGCCCTGACATTTCTTATTGGCCTTCATGCCAGATGCGACGATTGTGGTAGCGCTGAAACTAATTTTAACATGGATGACAATGCGGTCACTGGACACATAGAAATGCGGGAACGCGAAAACGTCGAAGCGCAACGTTATAGTTATTCCTTGCCTTCGGGCGTTTCGCCGGATCGCTCGTGATCATTAAATAGATACACGAAGCGAATTGATGTACACGCACGAGTTATTCGGCACGGACGAGCCGTTTTGCCCAAGTTACTCCGGAGCGTTTTCACCACGGAGCGACATAGAGTTTGCACGAACGTATAACTTACGATCCACATGCTGGGTATTCACTGGGCAACTTTCGCGAAAATGTGTCAACGATAGCGACGAAGTTGCATCCACATGCGCCTCGAAGTTCGCGAAAATGATGAAGCAATGACGAAATAATTCCGACGATCGTCTTCGCCAGCGATAAGTAAACTTATTTGTTGTGCGATTATGTAATCTCTTATGCGTTAATAAAGCATATTGGCGTCCGTGTTGTAAAACGTGAAAACATTTAACGAACTGAGAACTTCGCTAGATTTATTTTTTTGGCAAATTTTATCTGATTCCGTTATTTCGTGATGCGAATGCTCAAGTCCATTCGGCTCGCTTACAATGAAACCGCATCGCGAGGTCGGTGTGTTGCCAGCATCACCACAGAGTTCGATTTCATTGAGAATTAACAGGCATGGAATTTCGATTTTTGTTCGTAGCAGTATGTGGCTAGAAAACGTTAACCTAACCTGACGCGGGTCTGAGCAGGCCACAGGAATCGGCCCCCTTCTTTTGTTCTCTCTGTTAAGTCTCTAGAGTATTTTGGTCTGCGGTGGATGTTGTCGTGGGGTAAACTGGAAAGCGAGATACGTGGACGCGAAGGTGAAGGAGACGGAAGAAAGAATTCCGCGCGGATACAATTTTGCATTTTACATACATGCATGATGATCGTCCGGTTGCTAGAAGCGAGAAGGATCGCTGCGGGTGCTGTAAGGGAGATACAATATCGAATGGGGTCAGAGCGAGTAGAAAGTGTAAGTTATATATACGTAAGTCGAGCAGGCATGTTAAAAAGAAGCGAAGCCAGGCGAGAAATATAAAGGCAGAAAATATCAAATAATTTAGAAAACATTGAGTTTGTAAATGCGCCGGATATATTAAACATTTTAAATGATATTTTATATATATATTTTATATATTTTAAATGATAAACTTTTCTACGACTATAGTGATTAATCTTACATCTCGCTTTGAATTAATTGGAAGTATGACAAAATATTTGTTCAAAGTTCTTGTTTTTTTTTTGTTTTTCATAAATTTCCGTTTGGACGGTAATTGAATTTGGTTACGTTCGAATAAGCTGTGAAAAAGAACAAAAACAATAGAAAGGCTATATTTCTCGAGATTTTAGATGTATGTGTACATTTAAAACGGCGTATTTTCGGGAGCGAAAGTGAGAAAGGAAATTTGGATACATTTGAGACGGGTCGAGGCGGGTCTCGATAACATCCGCTACAACGTGAATCTACCCTTCGCTCTGGAGACAATGCCCCATGCTAATCCTGCCTCTGTTACAATTTCATAAGGGGAAGAAACGTTTCGTGCGTCCGCCCTGAGGGACCACACGCGTTCCAGGCGAGTTATAGTACGTGGCTAGAATAGATGGCCGAGAGGTTCAAAGCTCGCATATCCTATACAAAGGGACGGTCCTGTACGACGCCCGAAGAATACATGCGGAACGAAAATGCACGTCCTTCCCCCTGGCATTTTAAGAGTGGCTAACAAGTCGAGATGTAATTAACGCGCATTTTTTAAGATAGAATTTATGATTTTGAACTTTTGCGATTATTCTAAACAAACCACGATAGATTTTATTAGTTGGATATTCTGTAGATTTTATGTTAGGGAGAGATTGAATACATTTATTCGAAGATTATAAACTATATGATTTGCATTTTTTTTATTGCACTTCAGTGACGCAGTTTTAGAAAATTAATAAAATAGATGCTTATATATATATATATATATATATATATATATATATATATAGTGAAAAAGAATAACTTTTTCAACTAAATTCAGTTGGTCGGTGAAAGTATAGCTGCATTAACCGCATCGTGGTTTTGAGCTATAACTGGGAAACCATCAGGTAACTCTACTTCTACGGGTGTGTCCATCCAATCTTTGTATCTTTATAATCATCTTTGAAGACGTGCATCGAACGATAAGACTAGCTTCGCTCAAGCTTACCTATTTTTTTACGCGTTACTTTGCTGAAGCTCTCAAGTTTGCGCAATACGGGAGAGAAAGAGGGGTCGATTTGCAGCGTTATGGTAAAACGGAATAGTCTGATCGATCCCGAATGATCGGCAGTACGAGCGTATCGATCGAGCCATCGTGGAAAAGGAGTCGTCCATCGTTGATCGCGTAACGAATTCCGACGTTGGATGTCCGGCCGAGACGAGCTCGGCCGCGCCGTGAATAAAGCATGCGGCTGTTCGATGGGAGAAGCAGGAAGCGATTGGAAGAAGAGCGGGAAGCGCGTCCGCAAGCGGAGGGCGCGCGAGAAGGATGGTAAATGGAGTAAAAGTCAAATGCGAAACTCGCCAAGAAAATCGGAATCTATAAACCACCGCTACGTCCAATAAAGCAACGTCCAATCGAGAACGAGTGGGGATTCAACGTCTCTCCGACAACGATCGCCTATACCCGCAACGATACCCTATCCGATACCTATAGAGCTGTTGCACGAAAATCATCCAACGCGGGAGATTGCCCTAAGACCGATGGACCAAACCAAGCGCGCAAGGTTCACTTGATGGCACTAAAGTATTAAGAAACCCTCCGCGGGATTTACACGGCTGTAAAATTGCGAATGGGATACAGCAGTCTCTCGCGTTACGGCGCGGGCGCTTCGATTGAAAGAATCCAGATGCGCGGAAGGTGAAAAGATAGGTATATACTTGACATTCCGATACACACGTACACGCAAGTGTACGTGACCGACATAAGCCGGGCACGTGTTTTCGACAACGCACTCGCGCGCTAGCAAACAATTTCGTCGACATCTGAAATATAAACGGCCGACCCTGAGTTGCTTGCTAAAATGATGATATTAAATATACATTTAGCACCGGGCCACTACGTGTATACGTAACTTTCTTGCCGTGCCTTCCTCGGGAACGTCTATCCCTAACTCGTCGCATCCGCCTTCTCTTAGCCATCAGCCCTCTCAACTAGGGACGGATGGGCCTTTGCCCTCCTGCAGAGTTTATTGCAACGATGAATACGATATAAGACTGTAGCGAAATTTTAGTTTGACAAGCTCCCCTCGTCCGCTAACAAATGAAAAGTTATTGCAAGATTCGCGAGCATGGCGTTGCCGATAATGCCTTTGAATTTTCAAATACTTTTAATAAAGCGCGATACGTCTTTCTTCGTGATGCAACAGAATTAGAAAGTCACGAAACAAGATACTTGTAAAATAAAATATTTCCAATAATATAAGTATAGTATACAGTATACTTGATATAATTTTTTTCTCCGGTATTTTTAGTACTCGTCTATTCTTTGATCTAAGCACGTCAGAACCATCATCATAAGCTGATTATCGCATATGAACGGCTCTTGTGAAGTACATAAATAGTACATACACATCGTAACGTTATCGACAAGCTGGTAAATTACATTATGCGCCGATATATTTACAGGCTATATTGAAAGTGGTGTTAAGCGCGAGGCGCGAGTATCGTCTTCCAAGCGCTCTCGTTTCGCTTCGACGAGAAATTAATTACAAGGCTTTCTTGCGAGGCAATGTGTCCCTCCGTCGTATATTACTCGCTCTCGCACCCTCTCGCAAACTCGCAAGCAGGTTACCGAATGGTCGCAGTTTCTTCGGTGTCTCACAGATGCGCCTTTATAAATCAGTTTCTCCTGTAATCAAGCGGAAGTATACTACCGTAGAGGCAAAGGACAACGCGAACAGCGAGCGCGAAATGAAAAATTTTCGAACTTCCGCTCGGACCTCTTGTTTCTCGATTTTCCAACTTGTCGTATACACTTCCCATTTTCTTGATTTTTTCTGTCCTCTTTTTGCTCGCGCGGCACCAACTTCGCGCGTACCAGAATTGAATTTGCCCTCGGGCCAGCGCGGCCCGACTTCTCTCGCTTCGTAATACCCTTTCATCAGATATGAGTTGCGAAAAACTTCTTGCCGGTAATTTATTTTTTCGTGCTCATTACACTAACTTGCATAGTCTCTTTCCCACTTTTAATTTTCGGTGAATTTTTTTAAATACTGCGGAAAGAACGACAAAAAATTACGAAGATATTCGATCGCGTACGAATCCTTTTCACATTTCGATACATCTCTGTCTATGCGCCTGTGGAAATCAGGAGAAGAACTTCGCGCGAAATCGAAGACGCGAGGCGAGACAAATGGAAAAACGAGAGACGCGCGAGAGGAAACTGCGTTCCAGGAGTGAAACGTGTCGGGAGTCTCTGTTCTTAGTCCACGTCTGAGGTGGAAAATCTTCTTCAGTCTTCGAGCAAACACCGAAATTGTAAACAGAGGATCCTCGACGGAGCTCACTACCAGACTCGTCCCAGATGGTGTTCCTCAATGACGTTGGTAATTGCAGACTACGAAACTGCCCTATTACCCGACGAAGTGACTGTCAACAGCACTTCCTCTTCGATCTTCGTCGTCACCTTCGCAGCTACCGCTGTTCCACGAAGTTTGGTTCACGTTATCGCTGTCTCCGCTATTAAAAATTTCTCTATTCTTGTTCGATTGTCGAATTTTTGTTTAGAACAAATTTTGTACGGAGTATACGCTGTATTTTGGGAATTATTACAGTAGATAAATAAGGACAATAGAATTTTTATTTACAGCATACTTATATGTAGTGTATAATATATTTAGAAAATTACTACATCAGTAAATTAAATAAAGATACAAGATATTCATTTATTATACTCGACTAACTGGCAATATGTTACAAATAAAAATCGCGACGTTTCGACTCCTGTTTTGAGTCCTTATCAAGTGAAATCTAAAAAATACACAGGAACATAGCGCCAATTCTTACATTAATTGTATGATTAAAGAAATGGAGAGCAATACCTAGATCATCAAAATAGAAGGAGTCGAAACGTCGTGATTTTTAGTTGTAACATTGCCAATTAGTCGAGTATAATAAATAAATATTTTGTATCTTTAATCACTGGCGGACGAAGCTATACAATTATTTTTGTTAAATAAAGATAACATAAAAAAGTTATTCCATCGATATTTTCCATTGTAACGCATTTTTCATATAATATCTTATTTATAATTGAAGACTCAGAAACTCATCGCTCTTAATCGCTATTAATTGTTCCGTTTCTCTCGGCATTCCTCGCGCTCGTTCGTTTTTGTCATGCGAATCACGAGTCGCGGCAAGAAAAGGTACGATACGCGCACATGGTTATAGCAGTAAAAAGAGGTAGAACAGGGAAACTCCCGTGCGAGAGGAAAGGCGTTGCACGGTGCGAGTGAAACTAGAGTGCCTTCTCTCGCGAATTTATGGTGAAAGTGTTTAAATAGCCATACAGACCCTCCATCGTCGTCCTTGTCGCCGTCGTCGTCGTCGTCGCCGTCGCCGTCGTCGTCGTGTAAAATGCTTCGTCCCAGACTGCCATTAAAACGCTCGTGGAGAAAAAAGGACGAAAAAATATCGCGGTGCTCAAATACACTCCACGGCGCAACGACGAGAATCGCGCGAACGATTCTAAATTGCTCAAAGGAGTTTTTACGTTACGAATGCTCTTTTAAGTTAATGAGGATGTTACTCGGTTACGCGGTTATAAAATCGCGGACTAAAATGAGCTCTCAAATGGATTGTCTGCCGTGGCGCAGTGACATAAATAGGTACTAAATTGACAAAATGTAAAGGTGGACTGTCAATAGAGCGATTCTGAGCAGTTTAACGGAGCGTGTTACGCGCGTCTGCGCCACGGTAGAAATCAGATCGATAATTTCTTATCTCCGGATGGAAGCTACGTCCTTCGCGAACTTATCGACGTGCTGGAACTTTAGTCGTTAAGGAATTCCTTTTGGTTCATTGACTTACCCGTAATTGATACGAATAACCGAAAAGCTTTCTGTTGCCCCGCAGAAGCCGATCCCCGCGGAGAACTGTCGATGTGTCGGCGCGCATCGCGCATCGCGAGAATTGAGAGCGAAGCGTGTATCATTTCGCGAAGGCAGATTATTTATTGTTCGATATTTGATCGATGACGATGCGACATCGGTATGCATTGGGGTTGACCCTTCGAAAAACACCCTCTTTCGCAGTACAGATAGTGCCAGCGCTGCCGGCGTAAGAAGTAAATCACAAAAATGGAAATCCACGATATCGGATTGGAATCAATATTGAATGCAGATTGAATCCCAGGCTCTCTCACTCCTTTCCCCCTTTTTTCCCTCCGCACGTCTCCAACCGTGCGAGGCCGCGGTGCGGCGGCGGCAGGGCGAAAAGGTGCGGAGTGACGGCTTCCATTAGGAAAAAGTGACTTACGGCGCCGATCGACAACGAAAGGCACTTTTCGTCCTGCTGAAATGTCAGGTCAGTTTGCGAAAATTTTATGCGTAACGAAGGTTACCACCTGACATGACTACGAATCGGGGATGTAAACGTCATCCGGCGCTAAAGGGACAATATGAAGTCGGTGTTGATCGTACGTCATCTCTTTATGAATTTATCATGAGTATACCTTTGCTCTTCGTACACCACTCACGTTTCGATCGTACCATCGAGCTCTTCTTCATAATTTCTCTTAAAGCGTGTCAGTTGAATAAAAAGATCCGATATAAGGAAAGGAAAGTTTCGAAAAAGCACAAAGATTTTTATAAATTATTTGACGCAAATAATAAAACATATTAAATTTGTTCTCTCCCTCGGCCGCACCGTGACAGTATATGTGGCGCGTGATCAGGAGAACCTGAGGGGATCCTGTCTCTTAACGGTCCAATGCCCGGCATTACTATTTGATGAGATAAAAAGCGCCGCGGTGGCCTCGACTCGTGAATTTTTAAGGGAGCCTCGCAGGTACTGTTACGTTCCTCGAGTTTCCGAGGTTAGGGGGTGTCGATACCCTAGGGGATGCCACAGTAGTCTTCTGTCTTTAATATTTTAGCACGGTAAATTATACGATTCCTCATTCCCTCTCTGTGCATACGTTGATCTTTCACTTTCTCCATCTCCCTTATCCTCTGACGTAAGAAGACTCTGGTAAGAACTTTGATCCGCGTAAATGTTTTTTTATTTGTCGTCAGAAAGAAAAATCATGAAATATATTTTTTTTATTATTTAAGTAAGCAAATAGCGTATCTAGTATCATTCCTAGAGATGATAGTGGAAAATCGTAACATTTTTATTAAAGTAAATTAGAAGATTAATTTAGCGATTCACATAATATCTCTCGGAATGAGTCATGCTTGAAAATAATTACAACCCGCTTGCGTGTTTTCAACGCTACGTTTATAATTGCCCGGCGCCAGTACCATTGGAAGCAGCAGTATAAGCTGAAAAGGCGAAAATCAGCAGCGGCATCGACAAAGGCAGAGACACGCGAATGGTATAGCACGTCTTCGTTTCGAGGAAGCTAATCATCTGCGAACCGTCTCTGGTCATACTGCAGAAATGCATACGCACGCACAGACAGAAATTTTCAACCCGCATGAATCGCGCGATGATTAAGCGCGGAGTGTAATGAAGAACTTTTGGACGTTTGGACGTCACCTCTTGCCAAGAATTTAATCAATCCTACTTGAATACCGAAAGTCTGAAACTCGTCTACTCCAGTGTAAGTCTTCCAACGAAAGAAGCGAATAAGAGAGGCTTCCACGCATGACGAATAGAAAGAATTGAGTGCAGTCGAAATGGGAGTGCAGCCGTAAACGTGGTTCAGAAACGACGTCTTTTTCTTGAGATAATTTCAAGACATTATTTTCGGAATTTCGATGTTATTTGGTTGATCGATCTCTATAAATTTTCCAACCAATATCGAAATTCTTGAAAACATACACTCCCGTACTTCCTAGTTCGTAGTAATAACGTAGAACGGATGTGTTAATGACAAGGGGGTAATATGACATCTAGACCCTGACGCAAGAATGATAGGGGAAAATCCGCGACAGTCAGATTCCCGGAGTTTAGAGTAGGGGCACCACCGGCAGGCGAGAGGTGATGGAAGATATTTCTGTTTAATAGTCGGCGTATCACGCCGGTAATGGAAGTCGAGGCGTTTGCATGCCGGTAGGAACGCTCTGGCGCTATAAAGTTAATGGCGTCGTAGGCGGCGCGATAAAATGATGCATCGCGGCTTCGGGCTTGGCGACAATATTATTGCCGACAGCTGCATCTACGTGTACCCTTCTAGATCTCTAGCGTCCGAATTGGTAACTCACGAAGGAATGCGCGTGCATACGTGTTTTTTTTTATCCCAATCGTAGTATCTCACTCGAATTGGATAAGGATTATGATAAGATATGCTGACGAGCATGTTTTACGATTTTGACGAGATCACGCCACGTAAGATCGCTGTTAACGACATAACGTCAGTTGCAATGTTTAATTAGAAGCGAATGCATGTAATCCACGTGCTCGAAATCAAAATCCTGGGCTTTAAAAGTAGTATTGCACGTTGTTGTGCAATGTTAGTGTATTCTGTGGAAGAACGCGAGGCCTGGAAGCTTTCTCTCTTTCTATCTCTTCGTCCCTGCCGCAAGATTCTCCATCCACCGACGGCACCGACTGCCTTTCGCTATTTCTCGTCGTCTTCGTGCTCTCATCTCCGTGCCGAGCTTACAGACGGATTGTAATGATTAGTATAACGAGGAGATCCGCGGGAGGGGCTTATGGGTAAGCGCGGATACCGAGAATTGCTCTGCTTTTAATTACCGCCGAGCTACCGGCTGTGTACACCGACGCCTTAATGCACTGCGGTGCTTAACGAGTAATACATCGTTATCAACGCCCATGCGGATGGCGGAGGAAGATTCGGATCGTTAAATAATTTTAACGGTTTTCCAAGGTAAACGTTCGTCTCGCATTCGGGCCAATCCCGTCTTCTCGAGCGACGGTGAAAGACGGTAGCCTGATCGAATACCGATCGATGGAGGCTCGGCAAATCAAGGAGAATAATACAGGCGCGAGTCAGATGGAATAAGGTGGCTCGCAAATAGCCCATTATCACCGTTCTATTATTCCGCGTGTAACGTACACGCTCATCGGAAACTCCGAGTCGAAGTTACCGCATGAGGAGCGCGATTACTTGAGCGGAGCTAGACGCGTCTCGCTGTTTGTAAGTGGATTATGCTTATAATGGGGCATTCCAAGAGCGTTCCGAATATTGCGTCCGTGTATATACCGTGTATATACGCCGTAACGCCGAGGTAAATCATGTTCGTATCCACTTCAACCGCGTCGCCTGGATTCTCGCCAACGTACATCCTATTCGACAAATTGTGCTTAGAATGTGACTTTCGGAGTTCAGCGAGTCGTATGTAGAAACAATATTGTCTATTTATCCGCTCCGCAATGCGGAGATTTCAATGCGTTACGGTTGGCGCGCGGAGTTCATTCGCTTTGGAGTGTAAAATTGCGTACGACGCTACATACGACGTCTCCAGTTTACTACTCGCGATGCAGTACCAACTCGGAGTATCTCCCGAGAACGGGAATGAATTACAGATCTTGATTGTGCCTCGTAGAATCTGTTATGATTCAACGTCCGTCGTCTACTCTCATCTGTCTCCACTCGTTCAGCGTTCGTCGCGACGCGGGGCGATTCTTTTGGTAATTTATTGGTCGTAGATCAACGTCGGGGAACGCTGTTTTGACTCACCCTTACGTACGGCCGGGACAATGTCGAGCATCGACGCCATTTCTGGCCGTGACACTCCCGTGGAGCGGCACGCGATGTCCGCAGGAGATCGATCGTTAGGTCCGACGCGTTTCGGACGATTGACCTTGCAAACGAACCACTTCCTACGCCATGACCGTGTTCTACCGAGACACACACAGAACGCACCGCAATGTTGGGGACAAGATCGTTGCACAGCGTGACAACAAGCACACAGCACACATTTGCGAAACTCATTCTTCTTAAATGTTTTCACGTAAGAACATGGGTTACATTCCGGAATAATGTAAAGAACCTTGCTATTATGAGAGAAAGTCGTATCTGGAGCAACCAGGGACGCATTTTAAAATAAAAAGAAAGAGAAGTTTCGTTATTTTTTCTCACACACACGTGAAGACTTTCTTTTGAAATCCCGATTATTGACCTTCTTCTGGCGCGTTTCTAGCGTTTTTCCAGCCGCGTTATGAGAGGCTGCTGCGACACCGATGCAACACAGAGTTTGCAAAATGTGAAGTACGCACTTCTAACACTTCTCGTAAGGTCGAGCGACCGTTCGTAAGAAAGGACCACTTATAAAGAGAAGCAGTCCTACAGATTTTTCCCTCGAAAGATATATAATATATAATTATGGGATTGCTTCCGGCGACATAGAATTTTTCTTGTCTTTCAAACATAAAATATTCGAGTTTTTCCGGACATTTTCGCAAATATATCACGACAAATGTCATACGCGCGTAACGGATGGTCTCCCAAGTTTTCCCACAATTTTTATTTTAATTTACAATGCGGCATAATTTATGTGACATAATTTATGTTTTACCTTTGTTGCAGAGAGATGCTCTAAATCTGGAACCCAGCAACGTGGCAAATTGTGTATCGAAAGGCAAATCAGAGGTAGGTTTCTTTTCTCATAGTTTGGTTCGCGCTCTGTTTCGCACCGCGCGCAGTCTTTGAGATGAGTTTTAATTCCGGTACCGACAAACTGGCCCGAGTGGAGTGCGCCCCGAAACAAAAACGCGCCAAAGAATTGTGATTGCGAAAAAAGACGTAATGTCGAGGAGAAAAAAGATCCCAAACGGCCGACGTGCTGTAAAATAAAAGGACCTGTTTCTTTGAAGGCGCGCAACGGTGAAACGAAAGACGCAAGCTTGCTTTTTAATAGACACTGCAGCGGCGTCACTCGGTGATTGCGAAAGAAAATGTATCTCATTTGTATCTTTAGCGCAAAAGGGTCTTACTGTAGCATTCTCCTTTACGAATAATCTGTAATAGCTTCTACCCATGTCTTAATTTATGAATTAATTATGTACAAGTATATTTAAAATTTCGTTAGGTAATCTCTTTCTTTATTTCATCTACTTTAATCAGATAAATTTTAATAAACCTTAGCATAAAAATATTGCAACGTCGAGAGGAGTCTAACACGTGATGAGTTTTTCCCAAATTGCCGTCATTCGTATCTCGGTCGAAAATCAAAGTTAACCATGGAACTCTGATTTTTTAACGCACGTCCATTTTTATTCATACCTCGAAATCGCGGTACCGCGGCCACAACGATAAAACGAGCACGATCGCGTTCTGCCTCGTAGACACGCGCGCGCGAGCGCGCGCTTATCACAGCTTCATTTGTATGCACCGTGTACGCGTCGTCGTCGAGGTGTAAGGTCCACGCAAATATTCCCTACGTGACGACAAAGCCAATTCATTTCCTGTGCGCCGATTCGCCGCGAAATACGCGCACGACGTGATCGACCGCGACGATTCTGCCGCGCACGCGACACGATCTTTCGCTTTTCCGAAGAGTTTGCGAAGGAAACGCGGTAGCGTATTGAACGACTCTACGCGTACTATGTACTATGCCTGCAACGATTTTCTCATCGTCAATGCACGTTGCACCATCGAATTTAATTTTCCCTCCGACCTTTCTCTTTCCAGCATTTCGACTGCCGAAACCATATAAGAGTGATACAGCCGATGGGAGACGGCAATCGGCTTTACATGTGCGGTACGAACGCGCACTCACCCAAGGATTGGGTTATTTACGTAAGTTTTTATGTTGTTTTTAATGTAGACAATATATAAAAAACGCATATATATATATATATATATAACGTAAGTAGGGAATTTAGTATTGTGTACATTGATCATATCTTTAATAAAATATCGTGTTTCACCTAAATTGTCACTAAACTTTTCAAGTTACAATATGAGTAATTATTTTTATTTTTTTCAATAGTTTTCCCTTTTATACCTTACGAATTGCAATGTATACTAAATAAATTCGTTAAATTTGATTTTGTAATACGCGACAGTTTGTGATTGGATTGCGAAATTGTTAAAAACGACGATTGGCCTGGTAAAGAGCTGAAAAAAATGTACATACATACATGTATACGTTTAAACGTTCGCTGTCATTTGTTTATTGTAAATTGAAAATGCGAAACGATGTTAAATACATCCGCAACTTCCCTTGAAATGTATTACGGATTCAGCGTGATATGCGCAACGCACACCGATTTGTGTTGCTTTACGCTTAATTTAATTAATTAATAACAGAACGCGAGGAGGCATCTGAAAATAATATCGTTAATTAATTTTCGCGTTACGAATAAATTTCACCGCCACTCACGCATTCCTCGGTACGTTCCAATTTAATTCCCGTCGAAATATTTAAAGCCATATAATGAATAATGCTGTTATTAATGGAAATTTACATGCATTATCGCAATAGTACAAATCCGCACGATGTGATTTGCAAAGTTTCGCAAAGTGCATCAAAGCGGCCGGGCAGATGAATGAATCTTGCGCTTAAGTACCCGTGTAACAACACGACAAAAGATACAGCAGTTTCGCTTTGCTAAACATTACGAGTCCCGGGTGTACCGTAACATCTCGCGTAATAATAACATCCAGCCGCTTACCTAAGCTACTGTTGGAAATTATAGCTACTAAATAAAGTTAAATTACATTAAGACGTTTACGTTCGGTACGATTTTATAAATATATAATAACATAAAAATATAATAACATTAAAATCTCAAATTTATTATAAAACATGCTCTAAGATTATCGTAATTTTTTTCATTCACCAATTCATTAATTATTTTGAAATCGATTATTTTAAAAATTTAATTAAACTTTAATCTCGTTTTATAATTTTGTTATCTTCCATAAAGAGAAAAC
This sequence comes from Temnothorax americanus, assembly GCF_048541705.1. Taxonomy (NCBI): domain Eukaryota; kingdom Metazoa; phylum Arthropoda; class Insecta; order Hymenoptera; family Formicidae; genus Temnothorax; species Temnothorax americanus. Next base: position 680,685 of record NW_027509264.1, on the reverse strand, counting down.
TTCTTTTTAACTCATCCCTTTTGTTTCTTTAACGTCTTGTTATCCGTGTCTATCTAACCTCGACCCCCCAAATGATGTTTCTTTTTCCAGAGCAATCTGACTCACTTACCGCGCCACGAGTTTGTCCCGGGAGTGGGAATGGGCATCGCGAAGTGCCCTTATGACCCTGCGGACAATTCGACGGCGGTCTGGGTCGAGAAGGGCAATCCCGGAGACTTGCCAGCTCTTTATTCTGGCACGAACGCCGAGTTCACCAAAGCCGATACCGTAATCTTCCGCACGGATCTCTACAATCTGACTACCGGTCGCAAGGCGTTCAGCTTCAAGAGGACACTCAAGTACGACTCCAAGTGGCTCGACAGTGAGTACTCTTTTTGCAAACATGATCATTAGCTAAAAATTTAGTTAAATTTAACAGAATATCTATACTCTCTCATCGAATTGAAGATGATATTTAATGACTTTATAATTTTGGCGTGTTTGAATCTTAATGGTATCTTTCGAGCGCGCGTAGTATTTTCTGTAATTACGTCTCCCCTATATGTATGGATATCGATCGCTACGTCCACCATTGCCAGACATATTTAGATCTCCGCACTTCACAGAGGAACCTTTACTCGAAGCCAGATAATTACGGCGTGTCGAGGCAACAATGAAATTTCCATTAGGCTTAGAACGCATGGCATTAACGAGAAGAGGGGGACGTTCTTGATCGGCTAAAAAGCGAGACAGGTCTTCCTGAAGAAACCGCGTAGGAAGGGTGTGTTGCTTAGAAAATAGACAGGGGATGCTTTGAAGTAGGACCCTAGCGGCAAGCCAGGAACAGGCTTCGGGTTCAAATGGATGCGAATAAACTGCCCCGCCTATTTTCCAAGGGTACCATTGCCTTCCTCGCCGACGACGAGGACTCGCGCGAGGAAAAGCAAGGGAACGGAAACGATGGGAGTGGGTTACGAGTGGAATTATATAGGAGTTTGGAGGGCGATGTCGACGCTAGGTTCGCTATCGGACCGGTTAGAGAGGGTGCCGGATCTCTCTTTCTCTCTCCCTTTCTCTACAAACGGGGTAATAAAATAACACCCGGGACGCGATCTTCCTCTCGTCCTAAACGCTGCGTTTTCGACGAAAGTACCCTCTCCTTTTTCTCGAAAAAAGAGAGAAAGCGAGCCGACTGAAGAAGTTAAAGTTTTCCCGCCCGTCCGCGCCGGAAACCGTTCTCCCGCTCTACTCTCTCCTCGTCTCTCAGTCCCGCGTAGTTCGGAAGCCCGAGCTTTAATCAGTTTTACCGGCACTCTGATTCGTCGGCCGGGATTATTGCGATCCTCTCGATTTTTCGTTATCGGAGCGCGAACGTGAGAGGCGCGGCAAGAGCGGCCCGGCAAGGAAATTGGAAAATGTAGATTAGGACGTGCGTCGAATATAGACACACAATCCGACATGGAATTTAATAGCGTAACTCGCGGGAGGTAGGGCACTGCAGAACGCGCTGATTTGCGATGATCAAGTGTAAATAGAATCCGATTCGTTAGGTTCGTCGGTCGTGACGGGACACGAGGAATACGTCGAAAATTTAGTTATACGAGCGTTTAATATCGAAAATCCTACTCTATTTTTTGACTGTCTACGTTTTAAAATGATCGTCGAGCAAGTCCTGTTCCACAAATAGTTTACATTTCCCATTGAATATTATTCGTTCGTTAGTTCAGCGGGTCAAATGCAAAGGGAATATAAATTCCTGTTGAACAAAACTTTTTGATTTATTAATTAACTGCACAGTAAAAAGAATTGCTTTTTTTCGGCCAAGAAGAAAACAAATTGCCCGGATAAGAATTAATTTTAAATTCCGTCATTGTGCTACCGCAATCCTTTCGTAGCGAGCGTTTACGCGCGACATACCGGTTCGGAATAATGGTGCAAGACGGTTAGACGGCTGCTTTGTATTTCTCGAGGGGGTTGCTTCCGCTTTTCCTCACTCTGTCGAAGCGTGCCGCCACTCGAGCCCGCTCCTTCAGCCGCCGTGCCGCGCCGCGTCGTCGTCGGGTAGGAAGGTCGCGGTATCGGAGCGGCAAAAGCCGGAGGGGATGGGCGGACGACTTTGTCCCACTTTGTATCCTTCGCGCCCTCCCGCGGGACGCATGATTAGCCATTTGTTTCGTCGTTTAATTTCGAGCCAGCAGCCCTTTCGCTACTCTCTTCTTCTCCCTCTCTCTCTTTCCTTTTCCCTCTCTTTCGCTCTCTTGCTCTCTCGCTCTCTCGTTCATCTCTGCCTACTCCTCCGCTTCTGAAGCTGCCGGCAGCCACCTCCGTTCAGACCCTACAAGCAAGACTATTGAGCGTCACCATCAAGAACCATTCTCCGCATCGAGTTTGTCTATTAACAGAGGCGTTGATTAAAAGCAGGCGAGAGTCTGCGGAAGAGACGGATGGGCTCCACGCGCGCTCCTCGTATAATCTTCGCGACTCTCCGACCCTTCCTTCCCCTCATTCTCCCTTCTTCGCTCACGGCCTCTCTCTTTCTCGCTTCTCCAGTCTACTCGGCGGCAAGGCAAGACGCAATGAAGACTGATGCGGTTCGTGGTGTGAGGTCATGATAAGGAAAAGTTCTGGCTTTGGCTCTGAGAGGGTAAATCGCGGACGGAAAGGGAGACGAAGAAAAATAGAGAGTAGAACGCAGTGGACTTAACAAGCTCTGAATAACTAGCTGACGAACGTCTACTTTCACGGATCCATGCGCGTGCGGAATGACGCTCGAACATTAGCGTACAACCGTCTTCCTTTCGAACATCCGTTACATTTAAAACGTGAAGTCTCTTTTCGTCGAGATATAACGAGGCGCTCTTCTTCTTCAAGTATAATAGCAATAGCGGGCACTTTCAATATATATTCAAACTCTGTGTCGCACGACGCAATTAAAAGTCATCTCTCTATGAAACGCTTCGTCTCTTCTTCGGTAAATTATTTCTGTCCTTCTGTCTCGTGGCCCGTCTCCGTCTACACGGGCCTGTACCGCCCCAATATATCAAACTTCCGCCGTCGAAGCGTCAGACAATCGATTTAATCGCTGAACCGTGAGGGAGATTGCGGCGGTCTCCAGCCGAGTGCCGTCGCATAATGTAAAACCGACGAGAGAGGCCCGGCTTCGGCGACGGCGATGCGATTCGAACGTGAAAAAATTCGATTTTCTTCTCCATTTTCTCGCGTTACCAAATTCCGCGACTTCGTCGTTATACGGGATAAATCATTTTTTCGGTACAACAAGCAATTACACCAAGATTAAACCGCAACGCTTGCGCTGAGCTGCATTGCGAGTAACGCGAATATTCGCGCAATTTATTGGATGCATGTTGTAACTGGAACTAGTTTTTAACCAGACCACGAATATACGAAAATCTGCGAGACAAGTTGCAGCTGATTCGTAGTAAATTATTTCCAAGCGAGTTTGAGTGATAACTATACGAGTGCGATATATATTTCTCAACCGGGGCTCGACCCGGAATCGCTCGCCGTCTGTCGGAGCTCACAAATCGTTACGAAGTTGTTTCGGACTCTTTCTCCGCGCAACTTATCTCATTCGGAGATGATACTCAACTCTTATAACTCAACTAGGCGAGGTGCAATGATAAAGCCGACTCAATAGCGCTTCTCACATCGTGCAACTTTTCTGGACTCTGATAAATTGCGATTTAATTTTAGTTATTTATGCATTTGATGAGACAAATTTTACGAAACTCATTACAAATTAATTTTGCGAACAAAATTGCAAAAACAATTTTTCATTGAATTAAATTTCTTTTCCAATTATCACGAAATGTATTCAAGGAACGCAATCAAAGCGCATTGTTTCTAATCTAGCTCTGTTATATAATCCCGTTTTTTACTCTCCCTTTTTCTCAATTCTCCTCATGAAACGGGCGCAAAATAATATCGTTGCGCTACGAACTTGCCTGCGGTTAAACTGAATTCGGGGGGAGATTATTGTCCAGCACGTCTGAACGGAGCTGGAACAGTCCCAGCGATGAAAGTTTTTACGCATAGAACGAGCAAGGACATCTTCTCCCGCACCACCCCCGCGGCAAATACTCGATTATTCACGATTATTATTGTGCGCGATTATTGCGGAGTATCTACGCGAACTATCTGCTCTAGATGCAGTTATTTTGCTGTAGAATGAGGTAGACGCTAACGGCTAGATTACGCGAGCGTGTAAGCTGGCCGGAATATATTCCGCTCGAACAGTTTTGCGACTGCGAAATATCGTCTCGACGAGGAACCGTACGCGAAATTGCGAGTTTTAAAATGGATTTCGAGGCGCTCGAAAATATTAATTAGATTAATGATGAAGTAATGTTATGCCTCTTTATCTTTTCAGAGCCAAATTTCGTGGGTTCGTACGACATCGGCAGCCACGTGTTCTTCTTTTTCCGCGAGACCGCGGTCGAATATATAAACTGCGGTAAAAGTGTATACTCCCGCGTGGCGAGAGTTTGCAAGAGGGACACTGGTGGTAAAAATATACTCGCGCAGAATTGGGCCACATACCTCAAGGCCAGATTGAATTGCTCGATACCTGGCGAGTTCCCGTTTTATTTCAACGAAATACGTGAGTATCGGTTGTACAACGCAACACGAATTTTTGCGTCATGACATTTTTTTGGTATAGCATAAATTACACTTATCTCTCTATCTTTTTTGCCACGCTTGATTCAGGATTTTTAAAAATATTAAAATAATGATAAAGATTTATCATTATTTTTCTCTAATAAAAAATAAAAATATCGATGTCTAACGATACAAAACCTCTGCGTCTTTGGCGAGAGAAAAACTATTTTCGCTGCTATTATGTGTGTTCACATTCTGACATATAATTACATTATATGTTATAATTACTCTATTGCGTTGCTCAGAGAGCATTTACAAAGTGCCGGGTGACGACACGCATTTCTACGGTACCTTCACCACATCGACCAACGGGCTAATGGGCTCCGCGATATGTTCCTTCCACATTGACGCCATCCAAGAGGCTTTCCGCGGAAAGTTCAAAGAGCAAGCGACTAGCAGTAGCGCGTGGCTACCGGTCCTGTCCAACAAGGTCCCGGAACCGCGCCCGGGCCAATGTGTCAACGACACTGAGACGTTGCCGGACACCGTCCTGAATTTCATAAGATCCCATCCGCTGATGGACTCCGCGATCTCGCACGAGAACGAGAAGCCGGTCTTCTACAAGCGGGACGTCATGCTCACGCGACTGGTCGTCGATAAGCTGCGCATCGACTTCGTGGGCATCGATCTGGATTATACGGTCTACTACGCCGGCTCTAGTAAGCAAACTATCGAATATCTGTCACAATGAATAGAAACACGATCTGATAACTATTGTTCCTCCGATAAAAATGCGTAAACACGTGCCTCTTGTCGCGTGTTACAGGCGACGGCCGTGTTCACAAGGTTGTACAGTGGATCGACAGTAACGGCGAGTCCCAGTCGATCTTGCTGGATGTTTTCGACGTCACGCCGGGCGAACCGATACAGGCGATGGAGATCTCGAAGGAACATAAGGCTCTCTACGTGGCGTCGGATCATCGAATAAAGCAGATCGATCTTGTGATGTGCACTCGGCGGTACGACAACTGCCTCCGATGCGTCCACGATCCGTACTGCGGATGGGATAAGGACACAAACATGTGTAAACCCTACGAACCAGGGTAAGTTGTTCTTTCTCCGCAAACGCGATCGCAAAATTGCGAATACACACGCGGGGCGATTTATAGTCTCTAATTTTACGCGCAAGATGCATACATATTATATAAAAAAAAAAAATAAAGAATGAAACATATTCGATTTTAATCATAATTTACTCGCTTGATTACGAATTACGGCACGCAGATTTCGGCGCAGTAATATTTGCGCCGATTTTACGCATCGTATATTTCAGTTATCGCAGATTTATTTCCGCAGATTCATTTCCGTTTGGTGAAACAAAATACTTTTTACAAAAATAAAAAAAAATGAAATGAAATAAAGAAAAAAAAATTGCAGTTGGCGATTCAAAATTCAATTTCAAAATATTTCGAAATAAAATCACGGCGACGTAAATGTTCGAGATTACGTTGTTTGCGACAGAATTCTCGAGCGTATAATCGTAATTTCTTTTTTGCTTTTCGCGCAGTCTTCTTCAAGACGTGTCGAACACCACGGCGGATGTGTGCGACAGCAGCGTCGGCAAACGGAAACTGGTAGTCACGTGGGGCCAGTCGGTGCATCTGGGATGCTTCGTGAAGATGCCGGAGGTGCTGGCGAACCAAGAGGTACGGTGGTACCATTACAGCAAAGAGAAGGGAAGGTATCAGATCGCGTACAAATACGGCGCCGGCGGCGACAAATTCATCGAGACCTCGGAGAAGGGTCTGGTGATCGTCGGCGTGAACGAGCAGGACGCCGGTAGATACGACTGCTGGCTCGGCGGTGCCCTCCTGTGCTCGTATAACATCACCGTGGACGCGCACAGATGTTCGGCACCCGCCAAGTCCAACGACTACCAGAAGATTTATTCGGACTGGTGTCACGAGTTCGAGAAGTACAAGTCGGCGATGAAGAGCTGGGAAAGAAAGCAAGCGGTAAGTCGATTCATTCTACTCGCTCCTCTTCCGGGATCGGTTTATAGCGTCGACTGATATATTTCTTCAGATGCCGGGAGCATTTTTATACGCGAGCGAAATAACGTTGCCGTATATCTCAGATATTCATATCATCGTTCGTCATATACGTATAGGATCGTCATAAACCGTAATTGAGCCGTTCGAAAATTTGCATTGCAAAGCGATGTACAATTCAACGGATTCTACGTATATTCATATCTTTATATGCATCGGAACGGATGGACGGAAATTAAATATTTATCACAAAATTGCGCGACGCGAGGTAGAGTTTATTGTGGGAAAACATACCCACGGGCGTATATCGATAATGTGTATCGATAAATATAATTGCATTTGATAGTAGTAAATGAGAATTACTCTGTGATTGTTCAAAATTGTTCGTAATCTTTTATGTATTATGTAACGACAACTCTTAACGCGTATCGAAATACAATTTGCACGGCAAAATTATTAATGTGACTAGTCCATTTTACGTTCGCTGTATAAATATTTGCGCTTGCATCAAGTCGATCGTTAATATTTTATTATATATCATAATGAATTAATTCGTAAATAATCTCTTGTAATCTACACGAACATGCTGTAAAATCGATCGTGATCGGTTACGATATTTATTTATATTCATTTACGGCATCGAGCGAACTGATTTCATGCAGCAATCGTTGACATCCAATTTCGAACACGTGATACACGGTATACGAGGCAACATTTAATACAATACATCGGGGAATCGAGTTGCAACTCCCTTCACAGCCTCTCAATGCACAGGCACACGCTTTCTCTGTTGCAGCAATGCGCCTCGAGACAAAACGACAGCAATCAGAATCTACACACGAACGAGGTGTACGGCACGCCCCTCGTCTGATGGAGCCGATCGTTGGGTCCCTCGACGAGCCGAGATTACGATGACACGATGATACGCATAAGTGTCCCGCCGAGGAATCGCGGTTGGACCACGACCGGTTGGATCGGCCTGGCCTTCTTGTTGGCCGGTCACGCCACCGCACTCGGCCCGTTGGTTACACGAGGACTCTTAAGTGACTGAGGCCGAGCTGCGATTCGCGAGCCGGTGAACTGAAAATCTAAAAAGGTGCGAAGAACGTACGCGTGATCGATCGTGCATACGAGAGCCTTTCGTCGGCGCTACCGATCGCGAGTGACCATCAAGTTTATTGGCGGTCGGTGACCCGCGAGAATATTTCAGTACCGTATTCGTCGTGCACTCGAGACTTTTCGATATATATATATATATATATAATATCGTACTCGCTTTGCTGTAAATAGACGTGTCGCGCGTGAGCTGCAAAAATGAGACCGAACGCTGGATGCCGCGAGAAACCACGAGCGCGCGGGACAGCGGGACGATCCTCGGCTTGTAAATTCCGATACGGATGCGCAAACTGCGCGGAGTGATGTTACTAGGGGTGAACAGATGGATACCTTCTGTGCCGAAGAAACGTAGATAAAATTACGATTCCTCTCACACACCTGGGCCGGTCGTTGCTGGAAGAGCTGAATGGAGAAACGCGCACTTCTCTTTCCTGGAACTTTTAATTAATTTACGCGACGGAGGGGAATATTATGTGTACATACGATATCGAAGTCTCATTTACGGAAGACGACGCGACGTTGATCGCGATATCATCGTGACCGAGATATCGATTACCAATAGGACGTCGACAGCGGTTAAGCGCGGTGAGTCGAAAGGAGAAAGGCAGCGTTCTCCAGCAGTTGTTTTCGCATCTGCGACGAGCGAAGTCGAGGTGGAAGCTTCCCCGACAACGAGGGTGGAAGGCATCGATTGGAGAACCAGTCGCTACGGCTCGCACCCCGCGAGAGGCTGAGAGGAAGCGGCGGCGGCGTCAGTCGAGGAAAGAAAGGTAAAACGTCGCGCCGGAAAAGAGAAGAGAAAAACGAAACGTGGCCAACGGGCGCGTTTACGACGTCACGCAGGTTACATATGAGATTATTATCGGCTTTAGAGACTTTCGTGCGAATCGCCGCGCTGCTGCGCTCGCGCGACGCTGGTTAGCTTTCCATATCACGTTCGCCACTTTTGCGGCGCGCACACGCCTATTTTCTACCTACCACCCCCTCAGACCAGACCTCGTACCCCTCCGCACCATCGCGTTTTCCTTCATTTTACCCTTCATATATCGCATCTCGACGATCGCTTGAGCTACCGACCGTTATCTTTTGTTTGCGAGAACCTTCGTGCCGTTTCGATCATCGTCATTATTCTTCGCGTACCCACGTGAAATGCACGGCGCGAACGAGCGCGCGATGACGCCGCGTTTTGTACCCGTACACATTCGCATTGTGTCGACAAAAGCGCGTCGTACTCGCGTGTCGTGTCACATCGCGCTCCAGTTCGCGAGGAACCGTCGAGTACCTTCGCGTCATTATCGTCGAGAACTAAACTCCCTTCTCCCATTCCTCCCTTCGAATCAAGGTGCTACGCGGGTCTATTTCCTCCCGAGGAAACCGGCAAGACTCGTGGTCTCAGATCCATACGTACATTTCCTTCAAGCCTGTCTCCTTTTTTTTATCCGATTCTTTCCTCAACGGACACACACACACACGCACACACACGCGCGCGCGTACACCAAAAACGCATTACGCGCTTAATGAGCGACTAACGGTAATCGCTATGTACGCGCCCGTGCACTGTATATAATACTGGACTTATAGGGAGTCCCGTGTACACATTTTCCGTTTAGATAAGTCTAATATTAGCGTAGAGATATACATGTTTGCTTATAAGTTTTCGATGAACATAACCGGAGAGATCTCTCGTTGCATCCTGCGATATCGCTAAGTAAACCGGAGTAACGACCGCCAACAAAGCTAAACGCGGTGCTGGGGCACATCGAGGTGGGCGATCGTTTCGACGACTTCCGGACTCGCGGCTGCGCGGGCTATCGGAGCCCAGCATTGTGTTTTTTTATCCGCGTATACATCCGACACATGCATGTTTTGGCAGAAAAGCCCATAAGCGCGGTATCCATGAAATTTGCTTCATCCGAAAATCAATTGGAGTTTCGACATATGCCGTTATACTTGATTTATCAACGTTAAATACGTCGATTACCTTTTCTTTTCTTTTTCTCTCACTATTGTTAGCTTTATTTTTTTTATATCGCTCGAGAGCGAAATGGGCGTTTTCCGACTTCGTGATTATCTGTACATAGATAATAGCGTTATATTTTTTATAAAAAAAAAGAAACGACGGAGAAGACTTACTGCTGAAAGCAACGGTATGATTTTAATCTATTGTTAGTATTTTGACTGCCTGCAGTCAAGTTGATTCAAAACTGGAATATCTGGATAAGTGAACATTTTTCGGTGCAAACCGATATTTTTCGAACTTGCACGAAAATAACAGAAATTCAATGTTATCACGCTCCATCGCTAATTTTACAAATATATACGTCCTCGTTTAGCAATCGTCCATGAAAATATGATGCAGAACTCGCATTATAGCGGAAATAGCGTTCGTGTTAGCGTCCGTCCGACTTTTCCTCGGAGATCTCCACGTACATTTTATAATCAACGCGAAAACAAATGTTTACCGATGCTCATTTAGCGCCGTTTGTCAAACGATCGACGTATCGAGATAGCACCCAGCCAGCCATACAGCACACACACACGTAAGCTAATAAATGAGTAGTAGAGGAGGTCATGACGCCTTTCTATATACACGCGGATTTCAGTTCCCTTAAATAATAGATAAATAGTTCGTCGCATCGGTGATAGTTTCATTTTTACTTTTAAGTTTGTACATAGACATTTATATCGTAATACCCACAGTATTCTCGGTAATATGTATAGCAGCGCGAGGATGCCCGATCGAGCCTCGGCGCGCGCGGCTGTTATTAACTTCTGTACAGAGATCGTCGCTATTGACGATTTACCTTTTGTACCTATAAGGCTCAACCTATGCGAGACGGTACGCGATAAGAGGAGGGACTCCGATAAGGAAAACCGCTGAAGAGATCTGAGAGATCTCGGAATAGCGGAGTTGTACCTAAGCGAGATCTAGGGAGACGTAAGAGACTAATACAATAATCGGTAATCTCTAATCCTCGAGTATGTACTTATTATGAGCTTCAACAAGTATTGAATAGTATTATGATTATGACGTAGTATTAAGGCCGAACACACAGGTTAGGGATAAAATCGAGAGACTTTCGAATCGACCGAACCAGCCGCGCCAAGTCGCGCGGATCGGCGAGGATTCCGCCGCGCCTCGAAAAGTTTCGTCGCTCTCGGGGATTCTAGCGCACGACCTCCCGGGGGTCGCTCCTCGTCGATCCGATCGGTCCACTCGTATCAACAAATCATCCTTAAATTCCTCCAGCCATCAACCGACGTCCCGGATCGTACTAGATCACAAACGCGTCTGGATATAGAGAGGAGCAAAGAAGAACGGTCGAAAGAGTGTTATGTACGCGTGTGAGAGTGTGAGAGTGTGTGCGTGCGTGCGTGCGATTGCGTGATGTCACGGATTGATACGTAAAGAATAGTAACCTACCTATCGTATATTTAAAGAAAGTTATAAAAAGAGTAAAAGCAAACGTAATATTACGATAGAATAGTGAAGTACACGAACTTTGGCTAAGAGCGCCTTCGTGCAATCCTTGCGGACCACGTCACGTCGACTGCGTGTTCACGGAGGAAGAGTGGGGGAGGGTGGGTGTATCGATCCTGGACGATGTGGTCCCGGTCGCAGAATGCGAAAAAGTGCGTGCCCGATGCGAGTGCACGAGGGCGCGCTTCGGGTTGGAGTAGGCGTGATCACGGAAAGCAATCTAAGTTGAACCTAAAGTTGTTAGATATATTATTTGTAAGATTACTGTATGTTGCGTGAATGCGATTGATGCGGCGGGATATCGCGAGCGAAACGATCGATCGGCGACGTAGAGAGAAGTTAGCCTGCCCGGCTATAATAGCGTGGCAAAGTATTTTCGCCGCTGTTCGTCGACACGTGAGCTCGAAACGCATCCGAACGGAGAAAAAGAAAGAAAAAAAGTAAAACCTCAAACAACACTGCCTGCGAAATCCTAATCGATTATCCCGCAACGTCGACCGCGAGAAGGCGAGATAGACTATAGACTCGGTTTAATGTATGCGACACGAAACAATTTTGGGTGACAGTCCCTACTCGTGGTTACTCGTGTAAAGGAAAACGCAAAGGGGGAAGAGACGCCCTAACTGAATAATTAGTTACGACGACATACTACTATGATAGGAGGAAGGGAATGGAAGGATAGACCCGCGATAACGATTTATTAAAATATATCACTAGGACTAGCCGACGACTGTCTTAGGTTTCAAGTATCGGAAGCGTAGACTCGTTTCTCGAGTTGTGTAGCGAAGGAGGGGTGGAATGGAACGAGGAAGGATTTTGCTACTCATGGCGCTGCGTGTATACCCTTTATTTTTTTTTATCCCGAAGATTACGGAAGAGCGGGAATGATCCGTTGACCGATTTCCTCTTAATTTCGCCCGCCTTTCTTTCCGCTTTCGTGTCGCCGGCGCCGGTTTTTCTCCCGTGGACCGTTTTTCTTACCCCCTTTTTTTTACGGATATATCTTGCCTTAAAGCAGAAAATTGGAGCAAACTCGCGCGCGCGTGCGAGATTAATAGTCCATTCGTATCGTGGAAAACTCATCCTTCATCATCGCCGTATTTTTCTTCGTTCTTTCGGTACGCTTCTTTTTTTTGCATTCTGCTCGTTCCTGTCGACAGCAGAGCGATCAAGGGTGGAAATTAGGGCCGGGCGGTAGCGCGCCGTGAGTCGTTCTGAAGCTCGTAGATGCCGATATACCGCTCAGGGGGAATTCAATTTAGCCGCACGATGTAAGGGACGGATCCGGCACCGCTCGAGGTATAACGCCACCGTACCTCGGCGTGCATCGGCGCATCGGCAGTTTTGTTTATGGAACGTAATCGTGAATATCGATCTTTCTCCAAGCGCCGCGCCAAACGTTCTGTTTGTTCGCACCGGGCGATATGTCTATCGATTGAATCAATTCGGCCACACACACACGCGTCACTCTGCGCTTGTCCTACGAAAATACTTTCGGATCAGGACAAAACTGACTTTTCGAAAAGCTGCGTAAGATACGTGGAAAATCATTTTTATCTCGGGATAAAATCAAATTTTTTTTGTCTACATCTTGAAAAATTGTTTTGTAAATTGTCTTGTAAATTTCTTGTAAATTTCTGCATGTTTGGATTGAGAACGAAAGCGGAATCGCACTGAATATACTGACATAATTTTAATCTGCGTTGCACACGATCGCACGCGATACACGATCGATCGATTCACGGTACGCGCCGCCTAAGAATTCAGACTTAATGACACGTATGTGCGATTATCATCGTTAATACACGACTGTAGGTAATTTTTAGTTCAAAGAATTTCGTACGATAAGAGACCCTTTTAGATATTCACCTATTACCTAAACCTAAACATCCAATCGCTATTTTTATCAAAAAAAAAAAAAACATGTTAAAAATCTTTAATAGTTATCCATTGTTCACTATTGCTATAATAAAGTTTTGCTTTAATAAATTATTGATCTGTACGTTATTAATTTATACCTACGTCCCACATTTCGCCAAGTCAGCAGAAGAATTATAAATATAAGTTCCTCAAGGATAGATACTTGATACGAATAAAGTCTTTTTTATTGAAAAGATAAGCTACTTATAGACTTCTTTACTCGAGGAACTTCAAATAATGGAGGAAGGACATCAAGGAATGCGCCGGAAACCACAGGTAAGTCCAACTCCCATAGACAACTGATCACGGATGCTTTCCAGTTCGTTGACGCTCTCGTCGACGGAGGGAGGCATGAAATTTGCGACCTCGTGACGCGCAAAATGCAATCAGCGGACCGCGAGAAAAAGGATTGAACGTCGCCCGGAGCGACGACGAACATTTTGCTATAGCGAGTCTTCGTTCGACCGTCACCCGATCGATAAAACAACCTTAATGGTGTATGTATATTCTCCGTTTAAATAATTACGCTCGATTACGGACTTTACAGTTTACATATGTAGCGGCTATAGACTCCCAGCTTACGGACGTCATCGGCGTCCGACTTAGGGGAACGGGCGCTTGCGTCATACATCGTCTTGCGAGCGAGGTATTGTCGCGATGGGGGTTCTTGATCCGTTGTGACGTCATCGAAACGCGTTACTCTTTCTCGGACATATGCTTCTTCGGAACTTTGTGACGTGGACCGACTGACTTCAAAGGTGCGCTTTGCAATGTTACCGCGCTTTACGCGGTCGGCTGCTACGAGAAAGGTCGTGGGAACGCAATGTGCATGCCAATGTTCCCTTAAACGGGGTTGGATGTAAAGCCGCCCTGAAATCGACATGCCTCGTACCCAGTTGTTTGTAGTATTTAAAGAACGCTCGCGGTAGTTTATGTCACGACGTATATCTCCGCAACGTCGTCACAGATTAATGCAATTTTATCTTTCACGCATATGGAGACGTACTTTCGCAAGGGTTTCACTTCTCGCGGACGAAATCGAACGAAGTTCAACGATCGAAACAAACGAAGCATTTCAGTTCTCGTCAATATTCTTAAAAGGAAAAAGAGTACCACGCAAAGGTACGAGCTGGAAAAATCGATTTGACTTAGATCGCATCTCGACTCCGAGATTCCTAAACTCACGCGAAATTCAATTTAAAAATCTAATCCGATAAAGCGATATATCGACACGTTACGCCGCTGCGCGCTGGAAACTTGCGCTCGATCCAGCGAGGTTTGACGGGTTGGTATTAAATCGGCACGAGTCTATTGATCTTAACTTTGTTAGCCATGCCAAACGCCGATGAAAGATATATACATCGCGTCGATACGGAGATTGAGTTCGACTATCGCTTGATGGTACGCGCGTGTTCCATAAGTGGTTACAATCAACGGTGCTTTGCCTGTCGCCATTGAATAAAACGTATTCCGCGGCTACTAGACCGGGCGGTGGACCATTGGCGGCACGTATCGATGATAACGAGCGATATCTGAGTGCGTATAGCGTAAACTGCAAACGCAAATAGCCGTCAAAGCGGCGCGTTTATGGTCGTCTTTATCGCTCCGCCTATGCGCGCCGACGTCCTTTGTGAATATTTCAATTTATCCGACGCGGTTGCACTATCCAAGTTTTAATGGAAATGCCCGATCCGCTTTAATTAACTATTAAGGCCTATCTACATAAGACGCAGAACGCGAGTCGCAAGCACACACACAGTCTACAGTCTAGCCTCTTTGTTAGATTGACATGTAGACTGTGCGTGTGTCTTGCGACTTGCGTTCTGCGTTTTATGTAGATAGGCCTTTACGAACTGTTCGAGCGCCGAATTGTTGGGCGCGGAGAGGGCCGAATGTTTATTCTTTCGGCGCATCCCACGCATCACGCGAATATTTGCACGTGCGGTATATCCGCTAGTTTATATTCGTTTCATATTTGTGCCGCGAATATATATGCATGGGAGTTTATCCGCGAAGCTCTGTGCCGCTTAATTCACTTTACTCTTTCTGGAACGTTGTATGTGTGTATAATACATATGAATACAAAACTCGATCCTGTTTTGTTACAAACATTCACATTACAATGCTCTATGCTATCGCGCAATGTATACTCGCATTAGTACTTTTGATTTCCATTAATAATGCACATTTGTAAATGGGTTAAAATATTTGACGCAACACCCCGTGCTATACATAATCTATTAATTTCTACTTATATTGCGTTCGATATTTGTTGTAAAATAATGCACTGTGCAGAAACTATATTAATTAGTTCAGGGAATATTGTTATTTACGCTCTTTTGCTAATAATATATAACGCGGCAACACACACTCTTTCTCTCTCTGCAATTACAATAGAAGCCTAAAAAATACCTGCCATCCTGTCTTATATTGTCACTAAAAGAGCTGACCTGTAAAGAAAAAGTATTCTTATACCTGCTATTTTCGTAATATGGATTAAGATCGATTGAAGTAGCGTTAGGAACAAAAGTTATATTTGCCGTCTTTTTTTATCCGCTTAATTATCTGACGCGCATGAAAATATTAAACCGGATAAGAAACGTTTACCTCGCCAGTCAATAATTAACCTAATTAGCAGTAAAGACTTTTTATCGACCCTACTGGCTATCATTATAATCGTCTTGACGATACGGTCATCGATTTTGGTCAGTTAATCGCCAAAACCATGGATTGCGATCCTTCTAAATAATAAACGATGAATGGATTTTGATGCTTATATATATAAGCATCATCCCTCGCACTCTCTATTTAAGTGAAAAAATCAGGATTCGAGACTAATGATCTGGCCTGCGATCCATTAATGTATCGCTTCCTCGTTTCATTTCCCATCGCGACATTCTACTCATGATTAGCGTATCATTGTCCGCTCGCCACTTTTGTTCTCCTCCCCTTTCCATCACGCGCAATGATTCATGTATTGCTCTCCTCCACCTGCGCGTGAAGTAACCAATGCAAATCGGTTAGCCCCGACGATGCATTATCGAGATATCGACCTGTCGCGACCCGTATTTCCAGCATCACCGATATAATATTAAAAAATCTACTATTCGAAACCAGTCAGCCGCGCATCGATTTAACTTCACGATAGCCGCAATTCCCGTTTTAACCGTCATTTGTCTTGCGTTCGGGGTAACCGAATAGCGTATTAGTCCGTTGACATTTTTCGAATTCTAGCACGAGTTTTCGCTCCTGTTTTTGGCTTTACATTCAGCTCAGTGAGTCGCTTGTTAAATTTATGCGCCATTTTACCGTTTTATCTGCTCGCCAATGGATTTTCGCAAATAATAATATGAAAAATACAAGAAACAAAAATAGAGAAAGATGACGTTGATACAACCGTACCATTTTAATCACTTATATCCTTAATAATATCCTTTTCAACTGTCTGAATTTTATAGCAGATTTACTTATTTTATTACACTCTTCAATTCTCCGCTTGTATAATAGTTACCTCTTGCTTACAAAGTTGACCACCTTCTTCACATCTCGTCGTTCGTTTTCGAATTTTCTTTACGCCAACCATCTCTTCCGCGCACTAGTGTTTTTTCTCGCTCTCCTCCGTTTTTTTTTTTTTTTCCACTATATTGGATGGGTGGCAAAATTTATAACGCCACCCTCGAGGTTCAAGGATCTGAGCGTTAAGGCTCACGGCTTCCACTATCCAGCAGTATACGACTCCACTACACTCAACGGCCTGATAATGCTTTACTTGCATTATGGAAAACAGTTCGTTAAAACCGTATTATCCGCTCCGCCGAGCGGCGGTACCGGCCAGAGGCTCAGCTGCGTGCTAGGAGCTGCCGTATATCGCGATATATCGTTTCTCGATGGTGTTCGCCGTAGCAAGTACTTCGAGAATTCATGAGGAAACTTGGTGGGTTCAAAGAGAGACCTTGGCGCTGTTAAGGGTTGCAATAGCGCAAGTGATATAGTTATCAAGAGCCTGGACTGTGACCTACTGCATACAATATCTCCTCGCTATCCTTCGTAGATCCTTTGATCTGAGGAAGGAACAAGAAGATGTCTAATATCAACTAATGTAATAATAGTAACCGGAGTTGAATGATTATTTTACGGAGTTAATTTGCAAAACGAAATTAATATTTGCCTATAAAAAATATCTAAGAAAGAAGTAGGATAAAAAGCTTAATTTTCGATATTCACGACGTCGTAATTACTTTTTGATGGTCTTCAGTAAAATTAATAATTTATTAATAATTCTAAAGTTCTTTTCTTTGCCGTAACATTTAATTAATGCTATAGTAAAACGATATCATAAATAATTTATAGTGATACTGTACGATATAATGATGCCAATAACGATTTTTCTGGCGTGACGACCATTTTTCTTATTCATGAAAATGGTCTCAATTCGAATTCGGCATTGTCTTCGACTTCCGTCCTTATCACCGTTCCCCAGTAGCTTCCCAAGAGATCGCAACGCGCGACGAAAGAATCTCCTAGTTCTTAAGGCTTTGGGGGGTCGAAGCCATCTCGATTTTCAACCGTGTCGTGTTACCACGCCCACTGACTGCACCGCATCTATGGTCTCATTGTGCTTTAAACAAAGCGACCGCCGTGAATTGTTCGGGATTTAATGAAAGAAGAATCCCCACAGTCACCATCTACGTCTGTCCGCAGGGGTCCGGCGTCAAATCCTCCGACTGATTCCTGAATTTATCGGGAGGCCGCGAAATAGGCATGGAATCTGTTAAACGAACCGTGAACCGACACCCGAGAATTTTTCACCGAACAGAAGAAAATCGCTTCGCCGCGCCGTCGCGGCATCGGGACGCTCATCGCGAATTCCGTTTGAGGGCCGATTCGCCAGGCGAAATCGCTTCATTTTTGGCTGTCTCTTAATTAACGGGCACGCACGAGAAAATTGTGGGAGATTCTATATTGGTAGAGGCACGTGATTAATCCGTTACTATTTTAAGCGAAGCGAAAATTTGACAGGTACATTATGGACATTTAAATTTTAACTGACGCGCCGCGCCGGCGTGATCGCAGAAGTGTGCACTATATACAAATGAAAGCTCTCGTTGTACGTCGTACTTGTTACCGCTATTTAATCCTGTCGTCAACAGGTATGTTTCGATACTCGACGAGGCTGCACGATGACACGTTCATAGCAGAAAAACAGCAGATAGATGGTTTGTGCAAATCAAGCTTCTTGTCAGTGCTTCAAATATTTTGGCAAAATGCAAGAGTCATGCAACGTGTAGCGTCCAATGGCTCTCAGTTTGAAATTAAATCCGGCAAAAACTCAAACCTACGTCATAATTACCGTTCAAACTTTTTACTTAAAGCATAGATAAATACCCATCTATTTCGATAAACTTTTAAGGCAACAAACATCTCTTCGTAGAATATTTTTCTATAAATTTATATAATATTAATAAATAAAATTTATTGTCAATTTTTTTTAAAGAATCACTGTACTACCCTATGATCTAAAAGAGTCTTTATTCGATAAAGAAATTAGTACGCGATTCCGACTATAGTTTTACTCGCTTGTACGAATTTTTATTCCGCCTTGGTCAAACTTTCAACTGAAATTCTTACGAACTGGAATGAAAACAAGAGAGACTTCTGGATGTGACGTGCGCGCGGGAGGACGTTTTAACGACTAAGTTTGGTGGGTGCGGGATAAGAGAGAAACGAGAGTCAAACTTTTTGACGACTGCGACCACACCGGCGAGATAAACGTCGCCCCTTTTACGAGTCGCGACGGAGCGGCCAGTAGATAGCGACATGCACGGGTCAGCCGTTCCCGCAGCGGCGCGGGCGTAACGACTTGTTTTGTCAAGCGGCAGATCGAACGGCACAAATCATTCGGTGACCAGGGAGGGACGGCAGGATGAGGGACGATCGTGCGTCGCGGAAATCGCTGCGAGCGGCGTTTTCGTAAACTTTCGGGCCGCCGTTCGTGGAGGAGACGAACGGAGGCCCGCTGTTGCGGTCGAGGGAAATACGGAAACAGACGCGGAGAACCATCGGAAATCAACGGGCGAAAATTACGGTCCCTCCGCAGTTAGCGGCAATGACGTTAATGGCGAATCGTAGCGGCGGGCGGCGGCCCGTGTGTTGGTGTTTGCGATAATAGTTACGCGGAGCTAATTCAGCGAACCACGTTAATCCAACGTTTATACGTTACATCGCACGATATCGTTGTCATATCCGGCACGTTTGACCTAATAAAAATATTGCCGACAGACATGTAGCCAGGAACTATTTCTTGCGTCCCGCCTCGTCCAGCTGCAATCGACCACCTTCTTTCTCTTGTTCATCGTTATATTTTCTCCACTTCTGTCTTCCCTACCACTTTGTCCAACATCCGACAAATCTCTATAACGGCCAACATTGCACATTATTGCATCGGACGATACACGACGCTTCGTATTTCTCTCTGTCAAACGTATATAGACGTTTCTTATTGGACTCGCGGATATTGTTTTATGTGAACCGATGTAGGTAGTCAGCAAATCTACCCCCGGCGCCGGCGCTCGGACATTTTGTCACAGTCGCGCGGATAAAATCACTTTAAACGAGATCCTCTCACACGGCGGATAATTGAAATTTCGCCGTTCATGATACGCGATAATGAAATTATGATGCCCCGATATAGAAAATTGAAATTCTCACGCATTCGTCGCACTGAGCTGCATTGTTAAAAGGGATATCACGTATATCCACTTAATCATATTAACGGCGTATTACTCGCGATCGCATAAAAATCCCTCGCTGGAAAATGCAACGTAATATCATTGTTGAAAAAAAAAAGTAATATTTCAACGTAAACACCAATAGAAAAATGAAATCTAAGAAATTATTGATTAATTACTTTACAAGCACATGCAACGAAAGTGATATTGCTTCTAAATGTAGGTGCAGAATGAATGATTAGGATCCGATTACCTAATTGTAAGTTAGTCACATAGATACCGAAATGGAAGTTGCAGTTTTTGCTTTGATAAAGTTAAATTCAAACGGCCGAGTTACAGTGCTATGTCGTTTAAACCGTGAAGTACTTAAGCTAGAAAATTGAAAGCAAATTGCATTGAAATTTAAAAGCAATCCTGAACCTCGTTACACTGGAATAACACGCGGCTACAGTCCCATGCTGCGTGATCGGTCGAGCCGTTTTAAGCCGATTTCGCGCGAAGCGGTAAACGAATTTCAACCAATTGCGGTAAAATGTAATAACGGAATTGCTCTCGCCGCGATATAAAACAAAAGCGCCCGTAAAAATTTTTTCCCATTTCGTGCTTTCAGGTGGGATAGTTCAGTCTCAACTACAAGTCAATTCTTTTCTTCATCTCCTTCTTAAAAAATAATCTGCAGTCGGCGCAAAGCAAATTTTGATAAACAAATAAAAAATTTATATGTTTAAGCAAATCTGAAATTTAATTGTATAGTATTTAGTTTTAAAGCGCATGTCAGCGTACGATCTCTCATCGATATCGCCCGGTTTTCTTTCATGTTACGAAGAAAGCCGCGGAGCGAGAGGAAACGGACGGAGGAGCGGAAGGCTATACGTGCGGCCAAGTTTCGGGCTTTCGCGGGCTTCCGCGCGGAAGCAGCCTCTGATCTATCGCTACTTTAAACCAAAGGTAAAGCCACGCGGCGGCGATCCTGCGGAACGCGGCGTCTTTAAACGAGGGGGAAATCGAACTTTTCCAATTGATTCGACTTAACTGGCTGGGAGGGAATCCAGCACGGTAGCAATCGCGGAGCGCCTTCGACTGACGCCGCATCCCGACGCGACCGCCTCTATTCTACACCACCTTCGACCTCTCTCTCTTTCTCTCTCTCTCTCCTTCTTCTTCACTTGGACGAACCTGAAGGCGAAATATCGCGCAAACTTTATCGCGGCCGCTCGCCTCGCCTCGTTCAGCTCGCTCGCACGCGCGCGAATGCTCGCCTTACCTATGGTCTGCACGCTACGTATATTTGTACGTCCGACTTTTTGACTTTTCAACTTTCCGCGGGAGATCGTTATCAACTTCGACCGTGCTCCGCGAATCGTTCGATTTTCAGAATCGCCAAACGGATAATTATAGCCGCGGGTGAACGCAGCGAATTCCTGTTGAACATCAAATAAAGAACAAAAAAATTATTTTGCAGTTATAATTCCATCCCCGTGTAGAGAAGCAGATATATTTTAACGATTTTAATTTTATATACAAAGAGAGTGCTTTTTTATCAGAATTTCGAATTGTATTGTTTGAGCGAGCAATTTATCCCGATTAACGCGATAAATAAGATGCAATTTACTGCATGCAAGAGATTTGTAAATTTTTAATTATAACATTGCAAGAAAGTATTATGCCTGGTCATTTACACATGGTCGTTTTAATTTATTTTCTATTCTTTATATGCTTTTTAATATATGTATGTGGTAATGAGCGTGCAACATTTGTAATATATTTTGGAATAAAATTATCAGATAAATTGAGATAATTAAGATATTCAACTTATATAATAAATCAGAATATTTTTAGTTCTTTTTAATTAGTTTCTAGTAATGTATGTAGGTACATATAATTTGTATTTCATGTAGATATGTATATACATATATGTCACAGTAAAAGCGTGAAATTAGTAAATGTATACATTTACTAAATTTTATATTTTAAATTTATATTTTTTAATAAGCAATATATCATTATCACACCGATACAAATTGGGTTGGGTCAGATTAATTTTTTGGGAGAAACGAGATGCACAGCCCTTTATCTCACTACACTCATATTTATAAATTAGAGCCCTTGTAAGGGTATACATTTACTGAATTTCACTTTTACTGCAATTTTATGAATAAAAAAGATATTTTACAGGATATAAGGAATATATACTTTATATTAACACAAGTCTCTATTTGTTTTTATCATTTTATGTATATGTATGTATTTTAAGGAGACATGCTGAGATTTTCAAACCAATCACGCTTGAATACAGCTAGACTAGATATTACGTGATATTTACTGATATCTACTACTGTCCTATAGATCGTCATACTACTCGAAGTCGGAGGCAAGTGCACTTTACGCGCTTGATCCGCTTGTCAGGTGCGCGCCGGCTGCGTAAATCAATCCTAGCAATAATTTCCCGGAATTAATTAGCGAGTGATTGACACGGCGTTTCGAGAGCGCCCGTACTCCCAAGCAAAGCTTCGGAATTGAATGCGGAAGGATAATTGGTTTCGGCACGCCGACAGAAGTAGCCCATACGAAGCCGGTAATAGCGAATTTGCTATCATCGCGTACGCGAGATTAACCGTATATTTGAACTATAGATAAATGGATATCCTCTCTAAATCTCCAGACTGACGCATTGTTGAGGAATCCAATGAGGAACCACTACAAGAAACTATACCATAAAGAAATTAAATTGTAAAAAATTGACGCATGCGTCGCTTTTACAAACATTGCTTAAAAATATTACAGATTATTTGTATTGCGCATCTCCGTGCGAAGAAATACGATTGAAATTTAATGTATTCCATCGTATTCCACTTCTTAAGACTTATACGTAAGTGAAACTGGCAATCCAAAATGGCGTGCCTTTGTAGCTCGGTCGAGAGCTCGGTATAATCAACGTGACAGAAAACTCGATTATATGCTTTAATGTGTCGCATAATGTCTTCGTTGACCGTAAAAGCTATGAAATATATAAGGCGCCAATATAGAAAGACGTTGATTTTTATTGACTTAACTTTATATAAAAAAATAAGTATATTACAATGAACTAAAAATTATTTATTTTTATGCAATTATAAATTAACTAATAACTAACTCATGTAATTCAAAGAATCGTACCTACCCCAATTTTTTCTTTTCTTACATAACAGTGGCATAATGTTAATAAAAAAGCGTGCTAAGTATATATTGTACTTTACAATATATAAACTTATTATTATAAATTTTTCTGTATAACATGCTTTTATATTGTGACGTAAATTACTATGAACTGGCGTTTCTCTGACGAGGTGAATTTTAATCATGCTGACGTAACTTATAGCGCGCTTTTTGACTTATTTGAGCTTCGAAGTTAGTGAAAATCGATTGTCCGTCATACTTAATTATGCTTGAAAGCCGAGAGAATGATTTATGGGCGTGTGAGCCATTTGAGACTATGCAGGTCATATAAATGAGCAATCGATGAGCCAGTAACACTATCTAGGAACATTGATAGACGATCTCATCAAACGCATCACCCTCATTCTCGCTTAAATCATTTTCTTTCGTTTTATCATCAATATTATATAAATTGTTGATATACATACTAATAACTAAGAAACTTAATAAATGCAATGCTTATTTAAATGTTATTGATATTTTGAATAATAAATGTGAGAGAGAGGATAATAAACCAATTTAATAATTAGAATAATTTTCTTCACTAAATTAGCAACAAAAGATGCTCTAGCACAATGTTGAGTTCTCTGTTGAATTCTCTTTTGTGTCTTTTTTTAGTTCTATTATTCTTTTTGTATTCTTTGCATAGAATAATCACAGCAAGATCATTTTGGTCTCGTTTAAAAGCTAAGACTCTATCGCTTCAAATCAATGCAGGGTTACTATCTCGAACGATTAGTTTGCCAGATGTCATCGATTAATTATATGAAAGTAAAATTGAGTTTCACCCGCAAATTAACTTCTGTTTTTAAAGTAAAAAAATGATCGCATGATTAAATTATCATATCTCGTTTCAGGAAATTAATGGTCTGAAACAAGTTGTATTAAAAAATGCAATACTTTTTCATTTATATATAACGATATTAAAATTTAATACTATTTTATATTACTCTTTTTAGGAAGTTAAACGTTCAAATTTTTAATTTTATAGTATTATGCGGTAAAAATTAAATGCATATAATTATAATGGATTAATCTAAATAATTGTGTAATTACTTTTCCTTATTGAATAAATTACTCAAAAATACTCGTATAACACAGAAACGTAAAAAGTTGAAAAAATAACTTTTTCTTCAAAGAGAATGTTATTACTAGAAAGATTATTAATAGATGATATTCAGCAAAAATTTCAAGCACTTTAAAAAATTTGTAATATAACTGATGTATAAAATTGATTAACTAACGTGCAGCAATATAGTGCAGCAATCATATATAAAGATATTTACGTCGTTTTTACTCGATAATAAAAATGTATATTTTTACTCACTATTAGAAAATCACAATATCTAAATATTCCTTAGAGATCGATTATTTCGTCTATCACTTTCTTTGTAGTAGATAGTAAGACATTTACATTCTTTTAATAAACAAAAACAAAATTTTATGTGCTAATAAAGCTTTCATTACCTTCATATTTTTAATATTAAAGATTGATATATACAATTTGAAAATTATATTCGTAAATAAACATACTAAGTTATGTGTAATGCCAATATGCTAGGAAAATTATTTTTAGTAATGATACATTAATAATTACTTTCCTGTAACCGACATACAATTAATTAATTCTGAGTTTGTTTTGGAGAAAATCCGAGTTATCGCGGAAGGCAATGACGGTTAATACAACTCTGACGCCATGGCAACTCTCGATCCTCCTTTTTTGTCTGGATCTTGTGGTCTCTCTCTTTCTCTCGATCTATCTATTACTTTTTGCTTCTGCCGTAATCCATTCGACCGCGCTCAGTTGTAGATACCATCGTAACGATTCCGAGAACGAGTACGGTATTACATTGTCTCTCGTGCGCGGCGTAATGCCCACTAAATCGACGGGAATGACGAAATTCGTGAAGTTTCGAGGCTTTTAAACGAACACCCACAATTTATAGCCGTATTACATCCACTGCTGGAGCACGCGCCAGTTAACTGGAACGCCGGGCGGAGTCTTTCGCAAAATTCCTGATGTCTCTTGTAATGCGATAGCGCATGATGCATGACGCTGAGGATGTAATGCCACCGTGAAAGAAGGGATTTCGAGTGAGATCCTATTACTTCGACGGCGCTTAAATTGAAAGAGTGTTGTTCACGCGATACTAGTTTGAAAGAAACGAAGTAGATTAACATCCACCTCTTCCAAAATATTACACATTAACGATAAAATATAGCGAGTTCGACTATTCATTAATTCATCTCAGTTTACAGCGAAACGCGCACGTTCTTGTCGCACACAATGACACTTGACATGATTCATGCCTTTTCAGCCTACGTTAGTTATAGATAACTAATTATTCTCCCGTACGTACAAACAACGTAGCGCGTACGCGAAATTGAAAACATCGTTTGGGGTAACGCGTTAATGTTTGTTGGAGCCTTTGACACGTTTAGCCATTTGCGTTTGACGAAGGATTCGGGCAAATTGCAATTTTCCGGTAGGGTCACCAAACGGTTGAAACTTGAAAAATATCAGCCAATTTTCAGTACACTGCGTGCCGACTTTTCGTACCTGATGAGCATTTTTCTATCCCATCGTTTACGAACCTATCCCTTCTCGTTTATCACACGTATCTCGTTTATCACTCTTGTCTAGGAGACAGAGGAATTTTTCCGATTAGTGTCCAAGCCTTCGGCTGAGCGTAGCTAATCGCTCCGAATAACATTTATCGCAGAAAATATATAACGCAACGACATCCACTCAATGCGATAAATTAATAAAAAGTTATAGAATAGAAATGATAACATAAAAAAGTCGTCGCTTTCACGAAAGATCGCTTTGATGAAATTCCGAATTATGTGACCATTCCACTTCCACTTCGACATTTATTTGGTGCGATTATGGCGATTTCATGTTCCGCATATTCATCTTCGGATGCTACATTTAACTAACGTATAAAGTGCGCATCCCCGACGCGAAATTCGTACTGCAATGTATGCTCGCGTTGCGCTGGAAGCGACATGTAGACAGGTATGATCTACGCTATGGGCACGAAGCGAGCTGGAACTTCGCGAAATAGGTTAGCGGAATGGACGCGGAAATGGGCTTCGAATATTGAAACTCTTAATTTACATACCGTCCGCCCGGCTCTGCCATCAAATTATTAGGAAGTTTAAGGACACTCGCGGCGAATGCTAATTCGCGACTGCCGGGTCGAAGGGTATAAAGATTCCCGGCAGCTCCATCGAAGCGGTAATAGACTCCATAAGCAAGTCTCGGCAGGTGCTCCAAAGTTTTACCTTCCTCTTCTAAAGATATAGGCGAAAGTTTCTCAAAACCGTAGCGCCCTCGAAGACGGTGAAATGCGGGCGGAAGACGCTACGGATGCATGGAACTGAAAGGAGTAACGAAGACGTCCTTCTGTTCGCGACATGGTCACGGCTATGCAACTACATTATACCGTTAATATTTAGTCAGTGTCTTCTCTAATTTATAGCTCGATGTAAGAAACGAAATAATACAATAAAAAGATTAGAAAAGCTCAATAATCGATTATTTTAGCCATGTGATTGCTTTGGAGCTTTCAATGCGTTAATTCATTCATGTTGCTAAATCAAAAGCATAAAGAAATATTGATACAGACATTAAATTAATAAATCTGGATTTTCCCACGTGAATGTAAAGTATTTCTTGTGTTTTCATGCGGCCTTCGAAATTCTCTTTCTTCACAACCACTTAAATCTTCGGTACCGAAAATAGTATCGAAAAGAGAGAACAAGAGGGAGGGAGGGAGGGAGGGAGGGAGGAAGGGAGAGAGAGAGAGAGAGAGAGAGAGAGAGAGAGAGAGAGAGAGAGAGAGAGAGAGAGAGAGAGAGAGAGAGAGAAAGTGGTATGGGGGATTTTCATGCAAGAAAGTCCCGATCTCTACGAGCTTATCGCGTACGGCGTACGCAGAAATACGTTTCGAGTGGTATAATACAAAGATTACGCGAAGGACGTGACTTAACATAACTCAATGAACCTCAGACCGAGTTAATTAAATCCAAGGGCGGTCGATGGAGAGTACAGGGAAGATAAAGGCTGGTGGATGGAATGACAGAAGAGACGGAGACGGTGTCGAGCGCGAAGAGAATTGCTATTATCGAGACGTCGTTTTCTCACCCTGTCACTCTCCTTTTCCTCTCCTTCCCCCGTCTCTCCCCTTTCTCCTTCTCTCTCTTTATCTCAAGTTCTTCCTCATATTCTGTCGCGTTAGGCGAGAGTATACATGTCAAACCTTGTAGACACGGTGGAAAGTCGGCGGTGGTGTACGCGACGGAGCGCATGCAGGTGGATGCGCGCACAACAGTGTGCCCGTACCACCTACCTTGTTCGAAGCTTCGCGAGGTTGAGCGAAGTGCTCTCCACCGACCGTCACGTATATCAAAGCGGGTTAAGGACTTCCCGCGATCCCTTCACTTATACTTCCGCCGTTCGCGCGCCCGCGGCCCACCAGCGAAATAATATTTCGCGTAATCTTCCGCGCTCAAACGAAACTTGAGTGGATGCAAAATGCGCGTAAATGAGGTGCCCGCGAGGCCCTCTCGTTGAATGCACGCTTGCACTGATAAACCGGTGACGTTCTTGAATACGCCTGCCTAGCAGAAAATGTGTCCCAGAATTCTCTTTGCGATCCTCTTCTGGAGATGTGTTCATTATGACGCCGGATTATCTTAATAATGCGGAATTCATCGATCAACGTCACTCTTATTGTACAAAGTATTATTGTATAACCTTAAAGTTAAATTTTTATGTAATTTTTTTCACCGTTTGAAATACTCTCTCGAACAATACATTTTCAGAGTCAAGCATGTTTCTTCTGTGTGCATGAAATATGGTATTTTGCGAAAGGTATAAACGACAAACCTTATAAAAATTGTAGAATAACCGGCAGAGAAATGGCAGTTCGTGCAATTTTTTATTTAAGCTTACATTAGGTAAAATGCATATATTAGATGCGAACCGCAGCGCAAACGTTACGAGTTTCGCGAATTTGCATTCAGAAGTATTTCGCGTTCCGGATATTTATGGAAGTAGCATGACCGTATAACGAAGAAGTTTCGAGACAAAGGACGGGATGAGCCGGCCTGGGTCTGAGATGATAAAATATTATTGCATCACGCGGTTTTACGCAGAAACCGGAAAGTAATGTTGGTAATTCACGTCTTCCTCTCCATCAGCGTTCGTAACTGTTTGTTCCCGACGGATGTTTATATCCTGTCGCGCGGGGCTTAATACAATTTCCTACAGCCTTTAGGTACCGTCCACTTACCCCGAGAACGATCTTCTTTAAAAGGAATGTAGGTGACACGGAGCTTCGCCGTCGATATCTCCTGTCCACCCGCGGGATTCTCCCGCCCGCCGTGCGGCAATAAAACCTACAACCGGATATTCATTTCGCGGCTGGATAAGAAAAACGAGTGCCCGGAACAAAAGGAGAAATTGTTCAACTTTATTCCGCGCGGAAGTAAAGCGATATCTTCTACGTCGGACGCAAAGAATACCGCAACAAGGCTAATTCGGCATAGTTTACGGCAAGGTAAAAAAGGGCGAAACTTAACTTTACAAACCGGCCCGTAGTTTGCGATGCACCGAGTGATACTTCCGTAATACGGGGACCGGAACGATCTGCTTTAACTTAAATTAATACGATAAACGTTAAGAGAGAAACTCCAAGATATTTTTTCCGGGAAACAATAAAAAAAATATAAAGGAGAAATGTTCGGTACTTTTATCTTTCCTCAATGTAATCTCTCTGGTGCTTACTGGTTCCTAGAATAAATCATAACTAATGGCAATAAATTATATCGCACACTTCAATATAACTGGCACCGAATAAAAAATTTCCTATTCAATGTTTGCTTTCAATATCTACTCGTTATTTGAAGTTAAACTTCCGTGTTGCAACAGCGAGCGCCGTATGACATTCTCAATGATTAAGCCGCACTTTTGTAATCAGCGAGACAGACAAGCTCACCCTTTTTTTCCGAGGATGCGCGAGACAAGCCCGTTGGGCTTTGACGTCGGCGCTGCACGTTATCGCGATTACGGCTAATTATCGTCGGGTTAATAAGCCACGGCGACAATCGCGCCGCGCCGGGAGAACGTGCTCGCCGCGAGAGAGAATTTTACGCGAGGCTGCGTTGTTGCCACGAGTGGCTGCATCGTCGGGGACAATCGTCCGCACAGAAGCAGCCAGTTACACACCGCTAACTGGAATAGGTCAGAAGTTGAAGCAATTAGCCCAGTTTGTCGCTCGCACGGAAAACAATGCCGGAAAGTTGTTAACGATGTCACGCCGACCACTGCATTCTCCACTTTAAACGTTGTTTCCGGCCAAATTTGTCTATCCCCGTCCCGCCGCGCCGGCCTTTGCCACATTCACACGTCACTCTTGCTGCTCCTTCTATCTCACACTGTCGTCAGATCGGCTTTAATTATAAACAAATAGAACCATGTTGTTCATATATGCACCGTTTGCAGAGCAAACAGTGGAAATCTCGACGGAGTTCCCTCGCAATAATTATTCAGATTAATAAATATTCTATTACTTTGACGGATGAATGTTCCATCAAATGTCTTTGCGTAACGTCTCGTTGCACGGTATAAGAACGGAATTTCCATTGTAATTGAGTTAATTACGCGAAACATCGTATGCTCGCAGCAATTAGCTCTCATCTTCCGCCTGCTAAGGGGCTTCGTTTTTCGCGCAACTCTGTCGAAGACGTTACGAGATGCCTTTACGACAGTCGTAATATTAGTCGAGTGCCGAAAGCCGATTCGGATGAAATAGCATCTGTAGTTGGTAAGCGGCGCGATATTTACCGTAGCTAACGGCACGGGGCACAACGTTTAATGTTTAATTAGGTCGGCGCACCGGCGTCGCTATGTGCCGCACAATTAAGGAAACATTAGGTAGCTAAGGACGTACTAACTGAGAGACTTGAAATCTGCCGAGGATTGTGTTATTAACCTGCGTCGTTTCTCTTAAATAGAATATCAAGATATTGTCCGTTTCATGCCGCTTACTTTCCCCGTAAATTGGAATATTACATGACATGTAATCTCGGATGCTTATTAATTTCTACGCGATGATATATATATATATATATATATATATATATAATTATTCAAAAATATAAAATAAATAATAATGTTTTGCATATAAAAATTTAAAAAAATTATATGTAGGTGTGTATTCTATTTATCACAGCCATCTATTTTTGCCGTGTTCAGTATAAGAAAAAGAATGAAAAAAAATGTTGATGACAGCAGATTATAGTTTAGCGGGATGTTAATTATGGAAAAAACCTCCCGAAACGTCTATTCACGGCGAGCTTCAATCGCGCGATAAAACCGTGCTCTATACATCGGTTTGTCGAAAGAAGTTTTAATTATGAGAAGCGTTGGAACGTCGAAAGTAGGGCAACGACAACGACCTATCGATTTTTACACGACATCGCGAATGCAGAACGCTCGAGTTCGAGAGGCGGAGAAAAAATGTCTCTCGGCGGTTAGCGACGAAGAAGTATAATGACTTTCGTGAGCACATGCGCCGCACCTGGAACTACTTGCTTTAAATCTGCGTGCGACGGTATCCCGTATTAACATTTTTTGCCCGAGAGAGTCCTTCTGCAAGAACAAAAAGTCCGGCCATTATGCTAATCGGTAAGGACACGTGTTTGTAATGGCCTATTTTTACTTAGCAGTGTTACAAGGACGATGCAAATGCTCCTTACCGTTCTACGGTGATCCTGGAGAATTACGCATCTCGATTTAAACTGTCGATTAATTCGGTCCGCGTCTCGAGTTTTTTTTATCAGGTAATTCACATATCGAAATTTTATTTTTTGAACAAATAGTAGGTATGCTTTCTCGCCTAAAATTGTTGTGCGCAATACAAGAGAATATGATTAAAATTTTCTAAAATTCTACACCATTTAAGAGGTCTTAAAAAAATAAAAAAATAATCAAAAATTTAGTTGCCAGATTAAATTAACTTCAATATTCTTTAAATTTATATAAACTTATTCTGTCGAGTGTATCGTTCGTCGGAAAAGAACAGTTCTCCAGTAATTAAAACGCAAACTTTAAATCGATGTGACTATTTACCGAAATTACACCGTGCTAGAAGCTACGACGATCTTCCGCAGATGATAGTGATAATTACGGCGTTAACTTCTTTCGCAAGAAAAAAAAGGAGAGGGAGGAGATTGGGGGAGTTGGCGCGGGCAATTAAGCGAAAAGTCGTATAAATATCAGGGTAGATCCCGAGCATACGGCTTCGGAGAGGGTTTAGGCGCAGAGTTAAGTTTTCAACGGTCTCCCACTCTCCCAAGGCTCGAGATGGGGACATCAGATATCGCGAAATGTACGGCGGGAGCTTATTTCCTTCTACGTATTACGTTCCAACCGAGAGTTTCGCGTCGGTACAATCGTGAGCTACAGCAAATCTCTTGCGATTCTGGACGCGGCAAAGGAACGAGAGTGTTTGTATAAAGCTGTATAGCATTAACAACAGCATGCAAAAAAATGGAGTAAAACTCTCTAAAATAGAACGGTGTCAAAGAGTAAATTAATATACATAGCTATGCTTTTGCTTCATTTCTGTCTGTGCAATTTTATATGCATGATGTTGCCGCGTTTTAATTTTCTAAAGATTCGAAATGCGACATATTTTTGTAGTTGTTTTTATTTTTACGTTTTCCATTTTGAACGAAACGGAGCTGACATGAATGTTACAGTTAATAATCTAATAATAATATTTCTGTGTGAATTTGTATACTTTTTCAACTCAGTAAACTGCGCGATGATTAATTATCTGTCGGTTTTAAAACACAGCTCTTTGTTGAAACAGAAAAGCTATATGATCCATTTAAACCGATAATTGATTTAACTTTTGATGTTAAGCATCCTTTTAAATCACTGTAAAGAATTTATTCAAAAAATATATATATTACCTCAGCCCGAGTTCGAATCTGGGCCTTTCTACAACCTGTGACGAGCGCCTTTATCGATTTGACCATTGAGTGTGAGACATGCACAGAAATATTATTAGGTCAAGATCCAGGCCGATTGAAAATGGCATCATCTCTATTTAATCTCTAATTAATTCTCCATTTTGATTAATTTTAGGTGACGCAAAAAATACGGTTTTACTTTTGCATCACACTTTTGCTTAAATTTTCACGCGACATCTAAAAATATCAATGGCAGAATTCGTTTCTTCGTTATAACAATTAAATTTAATACCTACATGGTGATTGTGGATGCATAACTCCGTTGAATTATGAGGCGATGCTGAAACTCTAAGAGATTAACCTGCTCATGCGCTTTAATGCATATTAAATGGGTCTAAAAGTAACTCGATCCCATTTACGAAATTCGTTCCAAGAGCCGCAAGAGCTCAGTTCTTCTGCTCTCCTCCTTTATGCTCCGTGAAACTTCATAGCAGCCGGAACGGCTTTACAACGTTCTTTACAACGAATTACATCTACAACAATGCGTTAGTCGACGCGATAAATATATCTTTGTGCGGCGTGATTGCGGATTAAATAAAACGTCTTGGGGAAAATGTAAAATCTTATTATGCGCGAATTATTTCTACATCGCCAATGATATTTTATTGATTCGATACGAATTCTAAGCGATCGCTACATCGCATTGCACGCTGCGGCATAAATCGGAGAAGTGCGATGTAAGTGCAACGGTTTATCACCGATCCTTGTGACAGTTATAATGAGCACAGGTTTAAACTTTCAGACCGCAGCATCAAATGACAAAATGTCGCTGCGACATTTCGCATTTTAGCATCAACAGTGGAGTGCACGGTCCATATATCACCTGGTACATACAGCACATATCGCCTGGTTGGCAGGTTTCTCATCCGCCTCATCCTAGGAACCGCCTCACCTGGCGAGAGACTGTTACTTAAGAACATCATGCGGAACCACCTAGCGAAGGGCCCCGTTGTCCAAGAAGCATTCTCGCCCATCCTCGCAATTCATGCATAAGCTTCCATCTCCATAAAGGAGTTAGTGGTGTCATCCCGGTGGGTACTCATGTTTCATGAGGCTTACCCGCGATACTAAGCTGGCGGCGACCCACATAGTACGCGAGCCAGAACAACGCCTCGGCTAAATAACTCTGCCGAAGCAACCATCCCTTTCCTCCGGCTACCTCCGCCGCGGCGCCGTCCCTGCGGAAACTATCCCTGGCTTCGCAGTCACTCCCCCCCCCCGCTGCCATACCCCGTTCGCCCGTTAACGGTCGCGTGGTTCCACGCAAATTCAGCCGCGAGTTACAGCAAAGCATGCCAAATATTGTCAACCGTCTGACCCAGGACACTACTTTACTACTGGCCCGACTCGCGCGAACGCTCCGCTACTACTGGGTAAATTGAGATTTTATGTCTGACGCAATAATTGCCGTTACTCCTTATTACTGACCGATCAGCTGATTCAGACGCTTCAATTTACGTATGGCTTTTTAATTAAATTAAATTAAAAAGTCATTTTCTCCCTTCGATTATTATTATTATTGTAAATTATATTATATCAAACGATATATCAAATTTTCGACGCAACTATTTACCGCATTATCAAATATTTATATCGCAAGTACTAACTCATCAAAAGACTGCATTATACTTATCTGTGCGTGATCCTCGGTTCCCACTGTTAGATTATAATTTTATATACCTGGTACCAAGAGACCGAATAAGATGACTAATAATAGCGCAATTACAAAGTTTTATTACATCGATTTTAGGGGAATAATTGCGATATCCTATTCTCTTCTGCTGTCGGTGCTTTACGTTGCAATTCGCGCGGTTGCAAGACAAACGAACAATTTTCTTGACCGATGATTTCTCCCGACCGCAAAATTCTGTTCTGCAAGGACCCGAAATGAACATGGAGAACAATCAAATCGCTTTTTGCTGCGCTGCAGCCAGACCAACGGTTGCTATTTGCAAGACTAACCTTTCGGCACAGCGGGATTGGTTTTTCCAGTTGGTGGAGACGGTCGCCTAAAAGAAGAACTTACTACGAGAGAGGTCGAGAGGAAAAATCGATGAGACTAGGAAAAAATAAAGACGCGTATGTGTGCAATAGTTATCGCACATTTCGATGGAACAATGAGATGAATCTAGATCGTATTACCGTCCGGTGAACAACCCGTTACATCTGCTTTTCCTCTCATATCGATATCAGTATACTCGAGCTCGAGGCATCGAGGCCCATTGCGCAATCCTATACATCGTGGGCTCGAAATACTTGGGCGGATTCTCGACGCGAGCTCGCATTTCGAAAGCTCCTGAGAGATTCTCGAGAGCGCGGACGAGGAGTGAACACCGGCGTCTGTATATAGTGAGCGCGGTATTCGAATAACGCGCGCCTTGCAAATTCTTTCCGAGACCCTCTTTCTCTCTCTTCTCTTACCTCCTCCGCCGTTCTGCATCGCCCGTCTGGGGCCCACCCCGTCCACGTCGCGCATCACCCGTTTATTCGTTCGACGAAAGCGAGAAGCGACCTGCAATCCGACACCGCGGCGCTGTACGCTCGGCTTCTCTTTTGGCGCGACATCAGCGCGGCGACGCGACGGCGACGCCTTCCACGAGAGAAAGAAGCGTGGCTGAAATACCATCCTGCTACCCGCGCACTCCGCTGATATCTCTCGGCGAAGTGAACACGATACCCCGCTCGTACCTTGCGATCCTTACGTACTCTTTTCGTCGTTCTCCGCGGAGCGATATCGCGACGTTATTAACGGTGGTGAAAAGTCGGAACTGCAAGAACGTCATTTTTTGCCATGGCTGCCTGCGGCGATCGATCCTTCAAGGAAAAAAAAAGAAATGATCTCAAATGTGTTAATGTCACCGCGGCACGTGTTAATGTCGCGCTACTTTTTACTGGCGTATTTACACAATTTACTATAATTCTTTTAGTTTTCCCGTTTCCCAAGTGGCAAGTTTATATATCGAGAGATTGTTCAACGAGCGCTGGCGGAATTGGAGTTGACTTTTCGCCGGATACACAGCAGATTCAACAAAGAAAAGATAAAATTTTTTGCGTCAAAAATATCTCGTGTTCAAGATCATATCTTTTACAAGTGTATACGTGAAGTATTCGCGACCATGTGGCACAACGGAAAAATATTCCAAGAATATTTCTTGCAAATATCTCCGTGATATTTTCAATGTAATATATCTTTCAAATGCGCGTAAAGTAATATCGTCCTACGTAGCAATATTGCTTGGCATTATTCCGTGAACTATATACGGAAAATAAACATTATAGTGTCAAAATTGTTCAGGTCGAGGTACACGGTGATTTGTAAAGGGATACATATATCGCTCAAAACTGCGCGAGGATAAAATCTGCAACTTTGCATATTGCTGTGATCAAGACGCGAAATATTAAGATGAGCTTGTATTACACGGAGATTCGTTGGGTAAAGACAAAATAAACGAAAATTATTCCCCTAACAACTTGCGAGGATCAACGATATGGTCTTCCATGTTTATTAATAGCGCTTTCCTTGCCGAAACTCACCAGTAGGTAGATTTACTCAAGCAAATTGCCGGATTCGTAATATCGAGTTAACCCTCCGCTACCGCCCCTTCCCCACTCTCCCCCCCCGTGAGAAGCGTGAAATGAGAACCGAACGTCCTTCTGCACAACCCCGCGAATTTCGAAGCAACTCCTGAATCCCGGAGATAAAAATAATTCGAGCGCCGGAGATTACCTCAGCGGAAGGTGCCACTTTGTTTCGTCCTTGTTTCACCTTGATCTCACTCAAAAGAGCAACTTTTCAATTAAACTTTCGAGAGCACTCTCACAGGAATCGTTCGAATCTTCGACAATTCCACGAGCAAGTGCGCTAAGCCGTAGAATTGAAAGTCAAATGTACTGTATTCATAATCATTGCATGAATCTCGTGAAAGAGTGTATGTGATATATTCAGAATAAAGTTTTAATTAATAATATCTATCTAACATCGTTTTTGTAGAAATCCATTAATAAAATAACAAATAATAGTTTATTCATCTCACGGTTGTCCGTCGTCCAATGATTTTAAACATTATGTTGAAACTGTTTTTTACCTTCTGAAGTCATGTCACATTTTGCCTTTTATTTTATAAATTAATTAGCGTGGCCCAAAATAACGATTAATTTCATTTAATTTAAGAATTATTAATTAAAAAAAAAACGTCTAAAAATGGAAATACTGCTAGTTGAATCCTGATTGACGAGAAAATTTTATTTTAATCTAATTGACTTTACATAATTTGTAATTTAGTCAAAATTTATACTCGACTTCCATTTATAATGTTGTATATGTTTAATGAGAAAAACATTTGAAGATTAAAAATACATACATGTGTGTGGGTGTGTTAAAACATAAATACGCCATATATAAAATTACAGGTAAAATTCTACTGTGAAATCTGACATAAATTATATAATTATAGATTTTTTAAACTCTAAAATGAGCTTATGTAGCAAATAATGTAATTATTATAGATGTATTATTTAATTCTTTCTTTTATTAATGATAACTTAATTGGCTTAATAATTGTTTAATTATGATTAGATATTAATAAGTTAATTAATTTAAGTTTAATTAATTTAAAAAATTATTAAGTTCTTTAATAGAAATGGAGCTTTAAAAAAATGGTCAACGAGTTATGTGTGTATTGTTAAATTAAATATTTGTATATTTGCGTATATTTCTATTATTATAATTGTCAGTGTATATCATCTAAAATATAAAGAATGCCCGTAGCAGCTATCTACACGAATTTAGCAGTAAAATAGAAATTATATTTTTCCCGTTTACTTTCTAATAAATTCGAGCGAATATATTTTCTTTCGGTAGCGACATGTCGTAAATTTGTTTGTTTATACTTAAAGGCAATATTCTAACAGATGGTTAACAGGTCAACAGATTATATATTCTAAAGATTTTAGAAACCTCTGCCATAATGTGTGGAAAAGGACAAATTTATGAATAACGCTACATTAATATCGATTATAAGTCTGGACGTAGTAACGAAAAGTTGGTTTAACCACGTCGTAAAATACTTGATTAAACAGCAAGATGCGGACCTCGCCCATTACCTACACTTTCTTCGCCATTTAACTGACGCTAATTATCAACTATAAACAAATTTAATTTCCTGTGGGTGCGGTCTAAGAAGTTGATTAAGAGCGGAACGGCCTCATGTATATTAATTATTATTTTTATGCGGTCCGTAAACGCATCGCGCCGTTAAAAGTTCTTTTATTAATACGAATTGCTACTCGTAAAGTAGCGGCTACACCAACCAGTCCCTGTGCCTTACGAGTCCTTAATTAAACGTAAGTATCTAAGCTGTAGTTCAGCGTTAGTAAATGGACGAACTTAACATGTGTTATTCAGACATTTGAATATTATGTTAGATATTGGAGAAACTTTTCATATCTCTCAAATTTAATTCAATAATAATTTTACTCTTATTAAGCGTATATTTTAAAACGGTTTTGATTAAATTGACAAAACAAATTGTATATATAGATATATACCCATTTCATGTTAAATAAAAACATTTCAAAAAGCAGTAGAATAAATTTTGTAATCTAAATCCTCTTCTATTCGTATTTTTTTACGTATGATGATAGTCGGGTCACGAAAGTCGGGACAGCTCTGAATTTATAAGATAAGATACGGAATCAGTTTATTTTAGTAGTATCAAAATATATGTGAGTGAAATCTCAAATCTTCAAATATGTTTTCTGCGTTCGGAGAAAAAGCAGCTAGCCGTTGCCGTCCGTTAATACAAGTCAGCGCTATATGCAAATTTAATAGGAATCGTTCAAGTCCGAATGAAAGAACTTCACCGGTTTAAAAAGGGTATTACTCGCGGACCGCTCGTGGTGCCGAAGACCGGAAATGTAGTATATTCCTTTCGAGGAGTAGGAAATTCTGATGATATCTCTGTTTGAAGTTGCTTTGGAAGTACTGGAAGCCAATTTCCACATCCCGCCCGTCTCGACGCACGTCCCTTTCGCCTCGCAGACGGATTTCATCTACAGCCGCGGAGAGAGCGAGAGGAAAAGGAGGAGGATCTTTCTCAAACGAGCCGCCAACGTTTACGCTTTTTCCCGCGGCCTCCGCTGGGGCAAGACCGCGGCTTCCGGTCTGGAATTTACCGGAAATAATACTAGCGCGCGCGCGCGGGAGGCGACTCGAGCCGAGCCGCCGCGAGTACACGCGGCGCGATAAGGTCTCCCGGCGTCGCGACGCGGACGCCTCCTCCTCTCTCTCGCAACTTTTAAACTGCCAAAGCCAGCCCGAAGTTTCCGGGGCTTGCACGAGTTCTCTCCCTCGTCCTCGCGACCCGGCGCGGACGCGGGCGCGTCGTGTCGCGACGCTTCAAACCGCGACGTTTACGTCGCTGCAGCCGCGGATAAAGCGTCGGAATTGCTCAGTGCGCATGGCGCTTTCGTCTGGAATTTTACATGGATTTCTACGTGGACGTAACAAGTTGGCACTGTGCGCTTCCTGACTAAAATACGCAGCCACAATTCCACGCTGTGGAATGCGTGGCGTTATAAATTGCAACTTATTGCGTGAGGTTTGTGTGAAATCTCAACAATTTTCTGATAAATTTCTAGGCAATTTCCACAAAGATTTAAATGGACACTATTTTTCTACAAGTTTGGAGAATATTTAGCAAGCTTAAAGTTAACACTGGAAGTTTTATGAACTAATCTCTCAAATATCTCTCAAATATCTCTTCGCGAATTATGTTAAATGTTAGTTTTCGACGTCGCGCTATTGAAACGTTGTCAGCGAAACTATAATAAAAGGCACGTCGCGAAATCTTCGCTTCTTGAGAATCGCGGCAAATATTATTTTGGCATGAAAGCGCGGGACGTCACGCAGTGCAAGCAAACGCCGCGCGTTTTGTGCCAGTCAAGAAGTCGGTATGCGTTTAGAAACTCTCA
Organism: Temnothorax americanus; assembly: GCF_048541705.1. Taxonomy (NCBI): domain Eukaryota; kingdom Metazoa; phylum Arthropoda; class Insecta; order Hymenoptera; family Formicidae; genus Temnothorax; species Temnothorax americanus. Next base: position 641,575 of record NW_027509264.1, on the reverse strand, counting down.
AATTTTGAGGGTATGTCGAGCACCGTTAAATATTATTTCATTGCGAGCGTGGAGATCATCCTCAGCGCGACGTCAAGAGATCTCGACGTCGCGGATGTTTGAATCCCCACGATCTCTGTGTTGAATGCGTGGGTGAATCTGTGCATTATATTTGTTTAAAGATAACTCTCGGTCGTGTCGAACGGAATGCCCGTAAATGCGAGCGCAAAACAGGGCGGTACGGCACGGTAAGTGGAAGCTTCGGAGGCGTTAATGGCCGGAATTTCGAAAAGCTCGTTCTTAACTCTAGTCTGCGAGGTGACGTGCGGAATACAAAATTGATCTTAACGAGAGATATTAGCGCGTTGTCCCTGTATGTAGAAGATGCATTATAATGGCGCATTCAACGCGCCGGTTACTCGTTCGTTTCTCTGACAAACTTTGTAATGTATCCAGTCAAATAAAAGGAGAAAGAGTATTTCGTTTTAAGTATTAAAACGAAAAAAAAATAAATATAATCGAATTAAAAATATAATCGAACGAGATGGTACAACGCGCTTATTCGACTGTTCAAACTATCGAGGCGTGAGCGGCCTGCAATGATCTCATTAAAATTCTACTTTCGACAGCTCTTACTTTCTTATTGACCACAACGTCGACTACGACGCCGCAGTGCTCGTCGCGCGTCAGAGAGTTCGTTTAACGACACTCTACCGCAAACTCTACCAGCACGCCGGGCGTGCACTTTACGATCGCTCCACACTTTCCGCTCGTAATTCAAAACGGACACGGTGCTGTTCGTGATGAAGATTCCGCGAGTTCACGCACGCGCCGACATTTTCGATGCGCCGCGATTTTCACCGCTCGCTCACCGACGACGCTTTAATTAATATTCCGCGTATAACGCGATAGCGCGCAGTTTCGGTGATTTCTGTGCGTTTATATAAACCGACCGTTTACAGCCCGGTCACGCTCTCAATTTCTATACGCGGCCGGCCGATTCCGTATCGGTGCTTTAAAAAATAACCCGGCACCCGTCGCGCGTGCGGAAAAAGACTTCGTTATTTTATTTTGAATGTAAGCTTAATAACGAGTTCTATGTGGCAGTGACAATAATATTCACATTTTTGCTAACGCCAGTTCCTTAACATAATTTTATCTTCTCCGTCGTAGTTATATTATAGATTTAACAATGATTCGCGGAGGGATATGATAATCGGGCTCACATTTATGCTAATACAGCGCCGTAAATGGTACTTCCGAGCTCTCGCTAGAATTTATTTGTTGTCTCGAAGTAGGAATCGCGCGTTGTTTCGGGCCACTGGATTCTCATGTTTCCCCGCAATATCATCAGCACCAGCGATGGGGTAGGATTGTCAAAGCGAGAGCCGCCTCGCAATTCCATTCCCCTTTTAAACTCGGCGAGATATAATCTGTTGTAATTGAAAATTATGCCGCGCGGCTGAGCCTCTCAAGAAAGCCGCGGCTCACCCCGTTGCCGGCGGCCGTCTGCGATCAGTTTGTTCATAAAAGAAATCTAATAAATTCCACGCAATTCTGCCGCTGGTCGGCACGGCTATAAATAAGTGAGAGCCACAAAATTTCGCTCGTGGCTGGCAGCCGCGGGAATACGTTACGCGGTGTCTTTAGAAATTGATTGCGGCACTTCCGCGGAACATGAAACACAGTAGTTCGAAGGAGATTCCGTGTGATATATTGTATGGCCGCGCTAGAAGCAAATGAAATATGCATGCGATAATATATCTGCTAATAAAACGCGGATTGCAAGCTGCTAGGAAAATCTCGCGCTGTAGAAGTATAATATTAAGGTAAGAGGCGAGGTTAATTAATTAATTACTCGTGCAAAATTAATTCCCGAATAATTACGACCGCAAGTTTTTTCAGGTATAGCATGAGGCGATGAAAATATTTAGCATTGTTTAAATTGTCGGCAGATGACGCACGATGCGGATAAATTTGTTGTTAATATAAATTTATTGTTAATGCTGTTTTATTATTACAATTTGTGCGCTTGTTTTGTTCTTCAATGTGCATTGAGATCGGCGATACAACAATAATTTTAGTAATGGGGCTGTATCGGCGCTACGACATAAAGCTTACGTTTCGCCTTAGAATGAACGGTGACGTGCGCCCCATTACAACAATCAGAGCTTATCGCGAAGCGAGAAACGTGGAACGGGAAGAGTTCCAATACCAATGGAGAAACGAAAAATCGTCTTTACCCAGCCGACCGAAAAGACACAAATCTTGTATGTCGCGAGACCTAAGATCCGGTTCCCATTATTCTAGGATTTCGTGTATTACCCATAACGAATGACAAAGTCGTGAATGACAAAGGGGAAAGTTCTGCGTCTTGCGATGTCGCGATTTATCGTATACGAGTTCGATGCCTAAACTTTAAAATTTATCCCGTGTTAAACATGGAAATATCTTTTTCTTATTTAATTTGATGTTTCTATCGCGTAATTTTTTTTTCGTTGCGTGTCTTTCTGAATCGAGAGTTCTAAAGGACGTATATCGACCATGCGTTCACACCAGAATCACCGAGTCCTGACTCGATAATCCTAACAAGCTCCGAGAACTTACGTAAAATCACGTTCTTGCACACCCTCATCAGTCGTGCGCCAGCAGTACCATCCGTCAGCTCGGTATATATGGCCGAAGGTGCGTATACCGAACAAGTTCGCTGAATCTACCAAGGCCAATTTAGCAATTAAACTACCCGAGGAGAAGAACCAAAACTAACCAGACAGACCCCCGCCTCAGCCGCAACCGTCGCGATCACCGCTACGGATCACCATTGCCACCGTCACCCCGGTGTTAGCGCCGGTAAAACCACCCCTTGTAGATTCGTGCTCATAGAGACCGTGATTCTTGTACGGATGAGGGACACCGAGATCGGTAAGAAGGTTACATTATTGCCGCGTTTCGAACTTCACGGCCCATAGACCGCCTGAGGTCGCGGCAGTAACTTAGGACCAGCCGGTAGTAACGCGCGTGCACGAACCACGACGTCAGGGGAGAACAATGGATACGATAGAGGATATGGGGGTACCACGATAGAATTATTTCTGTGTTTGGCAATATCTTCCGGCTGAACTTATTCTGACTTATATACGTTACGCGACGGAGAGAAAGAGAAACAATTGTCTCCATCGTGATACCGAACATGATCGATGGAATGGGGGTGGATATCCTGTGGCTTTAGACCTCAAGGAATCGCTTGCATTATCATTCATCTACAAGCAATATTATATTATTTGTACATAGGGTGGATAATTTTAGCGCAATATTCTTTGTACTCGTAAATTATTTTACAAATATTTAAAATCTTCTCTTCCTGTGTTTCTCCAGCAGTAGAGAATGACGTGAGTGGGTCCAAGATAAGTTCGGGGTACTTCCAAAGTACACGCGAATGCAATAGTGTCTGCTTAATTATACATCCGGTGCGACCGTGGGTGTCATTACAATTGGAAGAGCAAAGTTGTACTATTAACTTGGAGCTACATACGTAACGGAGAGGAAGTTACGATCGCTGTAACCTATCATTTGAGTTTCAAGAAGAAATTTTCTTCGTTTTCTTGGTCGGTATCATCACTAAGATCCGACCTCTCGCTAAAGTTAGGCCGATAACGTATGCGCCAGATTTTCACGAGTCCAAAGTCAGCGACGATGGGCAAAAAGATCGGAAAGAGAAGAAGAGAAAGAGAGGGAACGGCGGGGAGGAGAATATCCCCGATAAAAACATAAAGTTCGAACATAACGGAGCGAAAAAGCAGATCTAAGCGATTCTGAAGTATGACAAATGTATACACCAACGGTTTTCGCACGTAAGAAAAGAGAGGAAGAAAAAGAAATAATTTCCCGAGCAACCGTTTTTCTCGAGACTTGTGCTGGAGTCAGTCACATTGATGCGCTCTCTTTTCACGAACTATTCATGCAATATAATCACCTAATATATACGGTAGCTATAGTATCGAATCCCGTAAAAAAATGGCAGTTAGTCACCGTGACGTAAGTAAAATATTTCGCATAACTCGCGCCATCGAATAGAATTTTATAGAACGGTAATATATAGCCATGCACCGTGCGTAAATCATATTTTATACGGGATCATATTTCGAATTAATTAAAAATTAGTGTGCGGTACATGACGCGGCAGCTCCCGTTGTGCATTCCTAAAATTATTAATAAAATTTTTCACGAAGCGATAAAAAAACGCGGTGATTCCAGAGCACTTTGCATGTATGCGTCCAACTGTGCAAGGTTCTTCGAAACCGTCGCACGTGTATTTCGCAACCCCAAAGTGCTCCATCTCGAAATGTCTGTAGATTATGCGCAGACCAGTATGGACGGCGAGGGGGGCGCCACGGAATTAGCAACCGCACTTCGGACGATAGTTCATTATGCTAATTAAAGTTGGGCAAATATTCTACGAGTGTGGCCCGCGAATCCTACCGGTTTGATTTCCATCCCTTTTCACGTTTTTCTTTATTTTTGCTGGCTGGTTGCCGCATATCTTAAGCCGGCCTGTAACGGCAGCTCCCTTTTCACATTTTTTGTTCAACAGCCCTCGTGAGAGTACGTTACCATATCATGCCGATTGGATCGTTGAATCCGAAAAAATGCGGCACAAAAATAAAATTGCTTCTCATACAATAATTTCATTAATATTCTACTGCAGTTATTGATTATATTTGAATAATTTAATCAATACCTCGCGCAATTGAAAGTATGGAGAAACATCGACTATGTAAACGCGTTACAAAGTTTGAATCTCTCGTCTGTTCATCTTGTCGCCAATTACTCATCCATGCGAACCCATCTGCGCGCTGCGTATCGTGATTGCTTTCGATGTCTGACTTGCGAACTTGAAAATATATACGGACAACGTTAAATGAACGTTTCGGACGTTTTGGAAGTAATTTTTATGAGCGTAGCGGAAGTAATTTTGATGAGCGAATTTTGCGAAATATAATTTTGGCAGCGTTTCAATAACAAGGAGTTTCTCATGCAATATCCGTCTCGTGTCGTGTTTTTTTTTTTTAATTAACGAACGATCGCGAACCGTTCGCGAACGATGATAATTTTCGGGAAGTAGGCCACGCGCGATCGAGCACATCGCATGCACTCGCGGGAATTCGCGAGTGCTCTTTTTATTGAAGCGCAGTAAAGTTCATTACGACTGCATTATGGTAATCGGGACCGTAATAAGCTGCGAAAGGTATCGATGCACTCGGAACGAAAATGGAACGCGGGCGCATACGCGAGAAATTGTTCGCGGCCCGCTGCGCGATCAATTGCACTGCAGCGATTGGAGACCCCGTTTTTAATATATAATTCAATTTTCTATACTCCATTATATCGCTATTTTATCCAAGTGAAATAAAAATTAATTCGATATCCTCGAATTATTTCGAGATTGCTTTATCAGAAAATATAGACGCGCCGATACGGCACGCACGTTTGCTTCATTTCAAACTATGATAAAATTTAACGAAATTTAGTTTATAAACTCCGCCGATTAAGTACAGTTAAATAACACACAAGCAGTAGTCGTTAAGTGGGTACACGGGTGAGGTAAAATTTTTATCGTAAACAAACATACTGTAATCGCCGCAAATTACGAGACTGTTGGCACGGCCGATTACCATATCGCATTATTAAATTATACACGCGAGCCGATGTAAGAGTGAACACGATCGATACGATCCTTTTATCGCATCAATTTTAAAATCTGCCCTAACAACGCGGAATTACTGACACGCCATTCGTGTACGATCGTCACAAAGTGAACTGGCCTTAACGTCGAAAATTTCGTCGAAATAAAACAATTTAAACAACAACAAAAAATTCGAAAACCGTCTAAACGATATTTATGCTATTCGAGTCGCGCCGCGATAAATGTCGGCTAGAATTTACGACAAATCGATCGTTCGTTCGTAGATTAAGCTTTCCGCACCTCGGCTGGAATTTCCCGCGGCAATTCGCACGTATTACTCGCGCAAACACGCGCGTGCACAATGGCCGTGCGCCACCTATAACGGTACATAAAGTGAGCTTGCACCCGTTATCGTGCCCGACCTCGTAGCCCTATACACCGATCTCACCCCCTCGTCGTCGCCAGCGCTACCGCCTCTCGCACCCTTATCGGCTCAACAAATTTAACTTGATTTCCTATACGGACTTTGCGAAGCTCCGGGGAAATACAGAGCCGTACTGCCTGTCTGCGTCTAAACTCGCTTTACGATAAGGGCTAAACCCATGCAAGCTCTCGCGCACCTCCGCAACGGGCGACCTCCATTCATCGATGCTGGAATCTGGAATCCTCCTGACCCGAACAGACAACTTTTCGTTCGGCGCGGAGCGCCGGGATATCCGCAAAAGTTTTTAAAGCAGCAGGGAATCGGCATCCCCCCCTTCGTGGAACACAAAGCTGTGGATGGACCGCAAGAATTTCGTGGACACGGAAGACGCTTTGGAGGCTTCCGTCCGTGAAAGAAGTGTATCGTCGGTGTGAAACGCATTATGATAGTCAAATTTTTCAAATAAATAAATAGATAACACTTGAATTTTATAGCGTTTTTCACTGGGAGAACTAGTGCGCACTGAGTGCGCACTCGTCATGGGCAACGTGTTTCACTGGGCATTTCGGTGCGCATGAAAACGGTGCGTGCTGTTTCACTGGAAAGTCTAGTGCCGAGTTTTCGCACTTTAGTGCAAGAATTCGGCACGAGCTCTGAGAGACGGTGCCAGTTTAGTGCAATATGGCTGGGCGGGATGCACGATTAATATTTGAGCTGTTAGATTTGCTTTCATCATCATCATCATCTAGCAGTGATGAAGATAATTTTTTACAAGAAAAAAATCCGCGAAAAATTCCAAAGATTGCAAACTTTCTTCAGGTAGTACATAACCTTACGGATAAGGATGTAAGCATACATATATGTACATTTTATTATCTTTATAGATTATAATTTGTATTATTATTGTATTATTATGTAAAACAATAATATGTTTTGTATAAATTAGTATCAATATTACAAATAATTATATTATTATAGTTTAAAAGTCATTTTCGTGTTACACGAACAACAGCCTACAAGATAATAGAGATGTATGCACATTCTGGATTCTATCCATCTGATCGGAGCAAAAGAGGTAGCGAACCTACCACTCCAGAATTGGATATTTTGTCATTTTCACAAATTCTTTGTAAATTATCATTGATGTCCGATAACTTTAAAACTCATGAATCATGGATCTTTCTTGGAATTTCAGTAAAGACATCAATCAATCTTTTTCGTGCATCACATATATCCTGTAATGTAATTGCAGGAATATCGTGCCTATTATATATGTATATATATATATATGTAGGTCCGGAAGTATGTTCCGGGACTTTTATTTTTGATATCGGTATATTCCGGGACATTTGGCAGTTTCCAGGACTGTCCTGGAAAAAATTGATGTCCTGCGGCAATTTTCGGGACAGTTTTTTGAATCTGATTACTTATATATGCGTTATATTCCAGGACTGTACATTTCAAAAAACGTAAACAGTCCCGGAACATACCTCTGGACCTACATATATATATATATATATATATATATATATATATATATATATATATAGCATGTATGTCAATAATTATTATCACTAATTTAAGAATTTTAGGCGAGTAAAGTATATATAAATTAAAATTATTTATAAAGATATATAAATTTTTAGGTTGCTGGTTTTCCTAATGTGATTGGTTGTGTCGATGGGACGTCGATTAAAGTTCGAACACCAGCACATAAAATAAAGTCCACTTACGTAAATAGGCACGATATTCCTGCAATTACATTACAGGGTATATGTGATGCTCGAAAAAGATTCATTGATGTCTTCACTGGGATTCCAGGAAAGATCCATGATTCCCGAGTTTTAAAGTTATCGGACATCAATGATAATTTACAAAAAATTTGTGAAGGGAAATTTCATATATTGGGAGATGCGGCATACCCTATAAGGGAATGGCTAATGATTCCCTATAGGGATTATGGAAATCTGTCCGATAAACAGAAAAAATTTAATAAGAAGTTTTGTGCAACACGAGTACTGATAAAGCTTTCCATATTCAGAGCGACAAATATGCACAGAACTGCACTGAGATGTTTAGCTGGAAGCGCAAGAAATTCGCACTTTCAGTGCACTCGGACAGTGCCATCTGAACTCAACGAGTTTTCGGTGCGCACTCAGTGCTATCCAGTGAAAAACGCTATTAGATATGAAAATAAGCAATGCACGATTTTCACCCTGAAGAGAAACAAAAAACAAATGTAAGTATCGTAAATCAACACTTTGGTACCGCACAGGTGGCTCGTTAACTCGTAAGAGCTCATAAATTCGCCACGCGAATGAACCAAACGGCGCGGTAATAATTATCTTCGTCCGTGGCTCGTCCGCAGACAAATCTCTATGTGCCGCGTTACGTACGGATTTTTGTCCGAGATGAGCTCGGCGCACGAGTAAATTCAATCACGAACGGGCACGTCCTCCCGGATTCCCGTTCCGCCCGTCCGTGCAACCTTTGCGCACACTGTAAAACTATACTCCATTACTGGTGTATTAAACATCGCGCAGTTGTTCCAGGGGATGACGGCTCTCCGGAGGCCCGGAATGCCGAAAGTTAGAAAGACAGAGGCAGCGGAAAGAGACGGAACCACACGCGCTGGCGTGTGATACACACAGTCTGGCGCATAGTCTGTATAATTCAGTCATATCCATGCTAATCCCACCGGCCGGCTTGCGTTATTCTCCATGATGGATGCACGGCCACCGGAGAATTGCCCTTTTCATTGAAATACAACTAAAATTAAACTCATTTGCCGCCCTCGTGAATTTACGGCGGGGGTGGCGATGGCGTCCCACTCCTAACAGACGCCTGACACTCTACGAACGCGAACACGTTTCGGGCGTACATGCGTGTGTGTACGCGCCGCGTAATTTGATGTCCATGATTTTTGCTTGATGAGTTGTGAGAGAGTTCCATCGCGTTAGACAATACCGGTAAAAACTGGTCGACAAACGACGGTAATTTCGATGATGTTATTGCGTTAACATCGTCGCTACACGCCAGTATTTTTCCGACGGCAAAATAGTGTAGCGGTACATTCACCGCGTATATAAATAAAAGAATGTTCGTTTAAATTTTTCTCTCGTATTGTCTCGTATCGTTACACCGACGGAGAGAAAAAAAAAGAGGTAATGTATTCCTTCGCCATATAAAAGTCCCTACTAAAATAAATCTTGAATAGCGTCATTGATCGAGAAACGAGAGTTCCTTGCCACGTTCCGCCGAGAATGTAGTTGGACTGATATCGTGGGCACTTCGTGCGCGCGAAGAACGGGAAATGGGATAGTCCACGACGAAAGAAGTAATTCCTGAAGACAGCGAGCTTACGTTCTCAAGCTTCTCAGTTCCCAACAATCTTCCCGGACTGCGGAGGTATTTCCTATCTCAGAAAAATGTTGCGCAGTGCGCTCCTGACCTGCTCACGATGTGAGAATGTCGACTGCGAGCAGTTTCTTCTACACGTTGTAAGATTTTATACTTGCTGTCAAGAGAACAAGAGAGCGTAAGTCGATACAAATTTCATTTCGTTTATTATACGTTTCTTAAGGTATCTCCCCCATACTCTCTTGCGCAGAACCTCTTTACTCGATTTTGGGGTGTCAGTTTCTCTTTTCAAAGTTAATTTTATTACGTGCCGTTTTCTCAAGTTTTTCATTCTTAAACATTTTGCAAATTAGCAAAGATGAGCAAAAGGATTCTTATGTTTAAGCTGCAGAAGTAGTTATACTTTTAATTGTGAATCTATTTTGCTTTAAATTATAACATGTGTAAATCAAATATGTATATAATAACATTATAGCGTATAAAGCTATATAATATTGTAATATTAACTAATTAATATATGTATATGTGATATGCATGTGGTAAATGTCATGTACGCAATTATATAAATGTACGGAAGGGTACGTGTATTGTATGTTGCGCGAAAATGATTTCGCAGGCTGTTGCAATTTGTCGCCTAATACGCGTATAATAGCGACAATACGCCGTGTATTGTCTAAATTGTTCCCGTGTGTAAACGAACGCGGCCTAAAATATATCGTGTCTCTAGATCATAATCGATATTATTATCGATATTAGCCGCAGTTGGGTCGGCAAATTGTCCATTAGGTTTATATATATAGACAATAGCTTATTGTGAATATGGGTTCCCCAAGAAATATAAAAGGTAAGCCAACCAGACAATCTCACCGGATAGAGATATTACGGCAGATGTAACGGGTATTTATTCGACAGATGTGTCGATATTTTCTCATGGAAAGTGCAAAGGGTCGGGGTGGAAACATGCCAGGCAATATCGGCGTAAGACGCGCTGTGTGTCGCCCGAGAGGTTTCACTTAGCCTCCGAAAAATGAGGACAAAAAGACATTCGAGCGATCGTATCGGGACGTTTCACGGATCGTTCCGCGCTCGATTAAATGCGATCGGTATCTACGCGCTAATAAACGACGAGGATGGCCTTAAAGCGTGCTTCTAGCTCCGGTGAAACCTCCGTCGCACATAACACTCCGCCACTTTGCCCTCGCGCTTCGTTTTTCTCGATTTTTAGACACACTAGCGCAATTTATTTCCCATACTTTTTCGAGTGACGTTATTACGCTCGAAGGTGCGCGTCTGTGTGTAATCGCGCGGCCCAATTGCAGTATTTCCGAGAAGTTTCGCGCGAGAAAGAAGTCATAATGAAATTTCAATGTTCCGGCGCAGTCACTTTTACATAAGTTCCGGCCAAGTACCATCGGAGATACGAACACCGCCCGCGCCGCTAACTTGGGGAAACGTCGCTCGAGAGATCTTATCCCTTGTAGAAGCGAAATTGGAAAATCGGAGGCGGTCGATTGATTGAATGACTACTCGGTAACACTGTCAAAGGAACTTAATCTGCATTTCATTCGTACGACTTTAGCAGCGAGCTATATACCAGAAAATGTTTCGAGTTCGACGAGGCAAGGAGTGGGCGAACGGCGGCACTCGCAAGTGCTGGCCCAGTTTTCCCTTTCAGATATCGACGAACCGTGTTCGAGACCGGCTTAGTGGAATAGCGATTGTCGAGATATTTCAACCCCTTGTAGAGCCACAAACGAAAGAGCCGGGACGGGAAAAAGGGAAAAGGGAGAGACGATGTACTCCTGATTTATTACGACAGAGATCATCAACCTTTTCAGTCTGCTTTGCGGTTCTTTCTCAATCGATATGCATGGGATCCTTTGGTTAAACAACGAAAGTTCGTGAGAGCTCAAGTCTACCGCGCGCGGGCGGCCGCGATTTTAATCCTCCGACACATCGAAAGTTTTCCCATGCTAAGAACATCAACGAAGACCGAGCTGAACAAGCGAGTCGAAGTACCTAACAGAAACAAAGTGCCGCGATTTAATTCTCCCGATCGAGGGTCTTCGGTTCGGCGAGGCGTGGCGAGGGACATCGAAGCGGTAGCGGGAAAACGGAAAGAGAATTTTATTGGGAGGGTACCACCGCATGGAAGCATCCCGGCGAAGAATTCGTTAGGGTCCCCGCGATCTTTGTGACGTGGTGTGCGCGCACATATGTGCACGAGCCGACGCGCCCACAGGCAGATACGCGGACCCTCCTCTTTCGTGAAATAGCCACTCGGCCACGACGTTTTAAACGGCTTCCAAACGAAGTTTAGCTCCGAACGCAGGCACGTACACACGTGTGCGCGCGGGGGCGCTTACACAGCGCGAAGATCGGGCAACGCCTCTTTCGATTACCCCGAGGGCTACGAAACAAATCAAGCGGATGAACACGCGCGGATATTCAGGTGCATTTCCCACGGGTGGGATGCAGACGGTAGAGTACCTCCACAGCCGGAGAAGTATTCCTTTGTGCGTCGGGACTACCGGATCGCCTAGGACAAGAATCTATTGCACTCTCAACATGCACCGCAGTCCCGTGATTGAAAAAGTGTAATAGAGGAAGCGAAACTTTCTACTCACGAAAAATAACAAGACTGCATCACTGATATATCGCGAAATAAACCGATATAGCAAATATCAAAGATTTAATTAAAAATTGATTACTTGTTACGATACTTGTTAAAGTCGTCAAAATTGATAGAAATTTTAAACTATACTCCTCCATAAAGTTAAACAGCCACTTCGAATAAATGGTAAAAGTATCATAAGGTTTTTATCTATACATGTTATGTAAAGATATTTGATAGAAATATATATATGAAAATTCAGATTTGTCAGTTGTCGTTCTAATATACATTCGTATCGCTTAAACATAGATCACTAGTAAGAATAAAATCACTAATTCGTTTTATGACGAGCGAGTTATTCGGCATAATAAAACGGAGATTAAATTTAATTTCCTTTAATACTAATCCTTTTTGGCGAAATGGAAATCCGAGAAACGCGTCAAACCACTGAATTCCCTTGAATATTCAACTGCATTTACCTCAAAGTGAATGTAGATAGTAAGCTCTGGCGGAGAAATATTCCTTTGTTAGGATGATAGCCACGTATTCGGGCTGTTGAATTGATAGAATATGAGTGTGTTCCAGGAATATACATGCCTGCACATCAATTTTAATGAACGAATTATCTATCACGTTAAAACTGCTTATCTTGGAATATAAATTGCATTTATTTCATTTCTAAATATTTCTTTCGCAGCTAAATCTGGTATATATTACTATAAGAAATTATTCGAGACGATAAAAACCGGTGATAAATATAAAAAATATAAAAATATACTCTCTCTCTCTCTCTCTCTCTCTCTCTCTCTTTGCGTTGTAAACATGTAATTCTAATGTTTTCGCAATGTGGCGATACATTTTTCTTCCATCAACCGGAATAAAATAAGAGATCTTATTTGACATTTTTATCTCGTCTTTTGTATTCCATGCGATGTACATAATGTATACAAGACTGTGTTACGTATATTTATATGCGTACAGTATGCGAACCGCAATGAGAGTGCAAGCTGCTTTGCAAAAGATAGAAATATTCCTTTGTCAGACGACACGCTCTGTTACGCGCATCTGTAACACATCGCCGCGGGCCATGTTCCAAAAATGTATACATTTCAATTTCAGTCACGCAGAGATGCGCCTTACAGTTACATCGCGGTCCTATACGCTGGAAAATGTATTAAACTCCCATCTCATCGATATAAACAGTAGAAATCTATTTTCTTTAACTTTATCGTAGCAATATCCTTATATTTTTATAGTGTATTACAAGCTATTGCTGCACGTGTAATAACACTTTCATCCAATGTCTCGTTTCTTTCATAACTTGCCTTACGCAAACATGCTGATTAAAAAAGTAAAAGAACAACAAGAAAAATGACATTTGCGGATACATCTATGAGATTAGCGAACTTTAAAAATAAAGGCTGGAAAAAAAAGAACCGTTCCCCGGTTCTTTTTAAATGGCTGCATAAGAGAAATTGTACATCGAAGTGATTCTTTCACGGGGAAAGATTCTTTGATATAGACAATGCTTAGGAGTTCGCGGCGATGCATCCGTAAAGTACAAGGTTTGCCTCAAAGTCTACGAAAGCAAAGTGTATCTGACGCCGCGGGCGTCCTGTCAAATATATATACGTTTCAATTCCTACTATAAAACTGCATTTCACAACCGCAAGTCGCATGCACCTGACGCGTTATACGTCATTCTACACGTATGTAATGTATGCAAGGCACTCGAATATTAATGCCTGTAATGTGCCAGGATGATTGAATCGCAAGGTAAATCAAATTTGAGAGAGAGAGAGCTCTGTGCTTTAAGGCAAAAATTTTCATCTGCGAAACTCGATATGAGCTTTCTTACAATATTGAAATAACGGACTGAATACCTTAATGGATTAATTGATACATCTCTCGTTGCAAAAAAGAGTATATTACATTATCGAGTTTGCGAAATGTTGTAGTGAAAATGTTTATTTATCACCGCGTCGGTGCAGTGTGTGAGCTATCTGCGCCTTTTCTGTGTATTCATACGATGACCTGATACATCACCGTGATATATCCCATTTCAATTAATCAAGGGACATATATCGCTGTCACGGGCATAACGTTTGAGCGCGTGACCGCGGTAAAAATTAAATGCGATTCGTACGAAAAAATATCCCGTTTCGCTTCCGTGATCGATGCCATTAATAACGAGCGAAATTGCGCAAAAATTGTGCGTATTTCCACCTCTCCCCCGGCCCCCTTCGGTTTATTTTCCCCCCGAAATCAATTGATTGCGCACTCTTGTGCGAGAGATCCGAATCGATTCGATCCTTTCGTCGTGTCGGGCAACCACGAAAACTAACGTGAGAAGAGAGAAATACGGAGAATGCGCAGTTAACCGTCCTGAAACGATTAACTGCAATTTTCGTGATCCGCCGTAAAATACGGAAAATCTCGTGACTCCTTGCAATTACGGTAGCACAGGGAAAGGATTTAGCGGAAAATAGAGGAGCGCTCACCACATTTAAAAGCGATATACCTCAAAGAGTAGGTGCGGGTTTTTCGCGAGACATAAAACCGCGCCGAGACGACGCAAGCTCGAATGAATTATCAGTTACTACTGGCTTCGGTGCGAGAGAAAGGGCGAGGGCGGAGAAAGGTTAAGCTGTCGCTTGACGTACGAGGCTAATGAAAGCTTAGCCCTGTAATGCAATCTGACGGAAAGCAAGCCGGGCGCGTCTGACGTGATAGGTCAGTCGAGGCCGGTCTGAGTTTGTGCGCGCCGGCAAGACAAGTGGATTACCCGTGGCTTTGGGGATGGCGGCCATATAACGGACGATCTTCGACCCTCCTTTTGATTTTGTTGCTCTTCTTCAGCGCCGAGTGCCGACCTATCGCGCCTGGATATTTCCCGCCGTCAATGTCCAGCTATTTTAGTCTTTCTCTCCCCTCGATCCGGGAATGGCGCGCGACAGTTATTGCCGTGGACGATTTGTCTCGTTCGTGTCTCGAGACGGGGCTCTCCCGGCCCTCTCGCAAAGAATCGAGATCACGACGTTGACGGAGAACAATGACCGATTCGCGCGATCGCGGTCGACATGACCGCGGAGTGAAATATTATATATCTTCTACCCAAGTAGCTATAGGTATTTAAAATATCGCACGAAACTAAATTAATTATCGGCTATATCGTCGCTATGATGCTGTGATATTCGGTAAATGAGATTGGATTGAGTCGCGGATCGCGGAAATATTACAGTAAAAAACTCATTTTTAAACCACCGCGCCGCGCCGGTCTAGATCGCACGAGCGAACCCGAAGTTGTATGTCACATGCGAGAATTTCGAGACCGCCCTCGTATTTCACGCGACGACGCGAAAGCGCGTGGTTTCCATCTCTTTCCCTTTTCTACTCTCCTCGCTTTCTCGTTCTCCGCGGAGACACGCACCGCAATTCTTCCATGGCGGCGCAGTTTTTTTTTTCCTCGGCAATACAGCTTTCCGGCTGCGTGATATCGACTCCCGTTACTTAATTCAATTCGGCACGACACTTCGCTGTTTCCTAGAAGCGTTTAGACATCGCGATCGATTGGACGAGTGCGGTAGTCGGTGCCGCCATTGTTCAAAAGTCGCGTTTCTCTCGGCGGACGCGACGGCGACTTCCCTTTTCCCGACGGGAAAAATACAGCCGCGCGCGACACGAGCTTAGATCGCTATCCAGTTTGGCGAATTAGATCCTTCATTGGAATTGACATGTTCGCAAAGGCTTGGTCGTTTACTTCAGCAGACTACCAAGATAGAAAACTCATTTTGATCTGCTTGATATTATCATATACTTACTTTATTACTCCGAGCGTTACAGTATATCCTTGGCACACATTTAAACTTAATAAATTTCAATGGTAAAAAATATCTTTGCAAATTCTACGTTTTACAGGTAAAGATAAAAAGATGGTATGCGGGACAAAAATGATTTCTCAAACACGCACGTGCAGAACGATTGCTCACGCCAATCCATCTGGTAGATATTAAACATAAAATAGCTGTTTTGCAAGTATAAAATCATATTCGCGGTCGGCAGTTTCGTCTTGGGAGCACTGACAACGATTGGTTTGATTTCGGACAGGGTGAATAGGCAATAATTGGTTTTATCTGACTGTGCCGACCCGGGTGGGCATAATGAAAATGATAGGTCGGCACGCGAGCGAGCGAGTGAGCCGGCAACCGAGCGTTACACTCGCACAGCAGCAGCCAGCAGCAGTAACAGCTTTTATAGCAGCCACTCGGTCTGCACGATATTACTATTTGCACAAAATTACGCTGGCGCGCAAGATTGCCGCACTTATGAGCACTCGATCAACCGACGCGACCGACGTCGCTCGAAACAATCGCGTGCATTCGTCTCGCGGGCGCCCCTCGTAGTTTTTCTCTCTCTTTCTCTCTTCTCTTTTTTTTTAATGAGGCGATACGTGACTGGTACCGCGATAACAATCGACCGTGGCAGAGGAAAACTCGAGCACGGCCATAGCCTTCGAACGATGTTCGAGCTGACATAAGGGATACTTCAAATCTATAGTTTGTATCTTACGCTTTGGTAGCAAACTTTTCTTTTTTCAGATAATACCACGATTTTGTTGACAGATTTTTTTGTTATATTACATGACGTACATAATAAGACTTTGATAGTTTCCGTTTTCCTGTGATTAACAGAGCGATTTCATTTGTTTACCACGCGAATTTACGAATTACGCTCCGCTGTTAACAACTGCTTTACAAACTGCATTATTGCGAACAAGCGCTACTAAGCTCGGATTAATATTGTTCATGAAACCAAATTGCGGTTGGTATCTATGAATATTTACGTTAAGAGTTATTTAAAATATGCGCTGTGTAACACACGAGATAACGCGTATCGTAGGGCGGATCTCGCATCTGTGCTGATTAATGTGGCACATGTAAAGTTTCGACAACGCTCGAATCTGCATATCCACGTTACGTCGTAACTTTCTAGGGGAAGGATTAAATATGGTCACGCGTTGCTGCGCACAGTCGAATGCACACATTTCGAACTGTTGCATACTAATTTGCATACTATCAAACTCTCGACGGGGACCAAATTGAATGATTCGTCAACTGCGGAACTTATGGCTGAGGGACGCGCCGCCGACTCGCGTTAAGCTCCGAAATCTCTTTGGTGCATTTAATTACCGGCGCAATCTGTCGAAATCGACAAAATCCCCTCTTTACTCGACATTATACTAATTATCCGAGACCATAAACGCGATTTCTTTTTGCCCGCGAGAAAGCTAATGGCGTTTCGGGCTGGAAAGAGACTCGGGTTGTCGGATGGTCGGCTGACGGGGAAATGTGATAGATGACGAAGCCTTCGTCTGTCCGACGGCGGAACGAAGAAGTAGGTCTCATTCGCTTCACTGCCCGTTCCGTGAACCATCCATCATAGCGTAAGAAAAAGTGGCGAGTTGCCTTCCGTGTATGAATATTTACGAGTGCAAAACAAAGGCTGCAAAGGAGTACAAGTCCGAAAATCCGTCTAACAGCCTTAATCCTTTCACGGACAAATCTTCACTTTGCGAATTTAACTGTTACTTTGCCGCTTATTTCTATGCTTATTTTTCCTCAAATAATAATTCAAGACGACACTCATCTCTCTCTGTTCATTTGAAAGTTATAAAATTAATAATAAAGTTTTCGATGATTACGTAATCAAAAACGATTATGGATTTATGGGTGCAGTTTGATTCATTGAACTCCGCTGGGCCGTATAATGAAACACGGTTGCACAAACTCAACTGTAACGAAAATTGATTAATTAAGTATCTTGCTAAATTCAGCCGGTAATTCCAGGTTAATGCATACCATAATGCTAAGGCCATTGTTCGTACGTACACCGTCGCCCCCGAACGATACGCCGCATTATTCCGGGTAATGACGAGAGAAATATGGTTATTTTCGGTCCAATGGGTGAGCGTGCTTCCATAGTTTATTGCGTTTTCTATCTGAAGTATGCCATCTTTATTACGTTATCGCGCGCTGCGTGCCGAGCGCCAGTTTATGTCGACAGATCCGGCCTCCGATATACGTTATAAGAGCAATAATTAGCAGTTTCTTTTTCAATTTTAATACCGCGCTAATCAGCCATGTACAAGGCATGGATAAGATACTATTAAAGAGACCAGGAGTTTGCATAATTTGAAAATTTCATTGTGTACCGATGCTTTTTTTAACAAATTCCATCGCGAGAGCAAAAATAAGTGACATGGAAAAATACAGCTGCACGCGAAGAACAAGAGACGTCCAATTTTTTTAGTAAATCTACTTGATCGACACGAAAACTTTATAGCCGTAGCTGTGTGGCTTCAACATTATCTCGTCGATTGTTCTGCCGTAGTTCTTCTCTTGGGATTTTCACGATAGAATCCATTTACTAACGTCATTAATATTGTTTATGTTCTTTGATCGTATCACGATTCCGTCAGGTAGATAGATAACGAAGATAACGCAAATGTTAATATCGGACGATATAACGGTATATTCGTTACGACACTGAATGCTAAAATTTATTCGCGGGATTGCTTGAGCCAATTCATTCAACTATTTAACACGTCTGCACAAAAATCGAATCGTAAACATCACTCATGGCGATAAATGCACATAATTTTCTCCGGAGCCGATCAATCAATCAAGTCGCAAGTCGTGAATGGCGAGGGTGGGAAAAAATATCGTTGAAATAAATCTATAAATCTATATACGTTTCGCTCTCTTCTCTTATCGAGTGAAACGACTGCGCCTTGAATCGCGTCGGCGTGGAAAGCCGGAGTGATGGATGGCGGTTAGTTATAACGACGTCTTTATTAATTAGAGCGCATATATCTAACGTACAATATTATATATAAAATGAAGAGCGGATGTGCAGGCGTATATACCCCTGCACTTTTGCGCCCCGGCGGGCATTAATATTCAGAGCGGCTCTAACAGTTATTTTGTGCCCCGTTTTTATGTTCCACGGGAATCGGACGGGGAATATTCAATATATTATTGCCAGGCGTCGCGCCGCTACCGGGGTGCCTGCCCTGCCTGCCTGTCTCAATATTTTATTGAAATATATATCGCAATATACCACGGCGAGCGGCGGTCGCGACAGGGCCGTCGCGTCGTGGCGCGGCGCGCCGCGCCGATTCGCGGATATATTTTGGGCGGAGGTGTTTAAATTATCATTGAGGCTCATAATGTCACCGCCGTTAAATCGTCGCGACAGGAACTACGACAGGAAGGCGCGCTAGCGTGGTGTATATTATTTCTCTTTGTCCCGCGATACGCTCAAATTTACACGGCCGTTATAACACGGTATATACAACGTGTATACATAAGGTATTTCTACATCTCTGTTTGGCAAATACTTTCGCATTCAGCAGAAACAAATGTAACAACTAATCAATTTTTGTCTTAATATTCGATATTACTATTAAAACAAAATTATACCGCAATCATAAATCATTAAAAATAAAAGATATGTAAAAAAAATATTTAAAAAAAGATTATTATAATGTAATTATGCAATCGTTTCTCACCTTTTTTGCGTAAAGTTTGTTCAGGGAGGAAGCGAAACTTTGCCTACGTCGTATTTTCCAGAGAACCAGCCGGCCCCCCCTGCACGCACATGGCTTTAACACACGCACGCAGTTCGGAAAATGCCGAAATAGCAGTGCGCTAAAAAACGCTGACACTGACAGCTAAGAGCATACGCAGCGAACATATATATCTCACGTTCCTTCCGCGACTCGTTTCTTCCCGTTGCGTCCCTATAGCGCTAACTCCTTGCAATCGATATATCCTATTTTTTTTGGTATTTTTATATCTTGCTCTGTGTCCTATCCCTAACAAGTTTCGTCAGCCACCTCGAGAACTCAAGGTGGTCGCACGCATGATATTTTCATGCAGAATACAAGGGATGAAAATTGGATGCGCCAAGATTCAAAAGACGATACAAATACGTATACTTCATCCCGTATAGACAGCGTGACAAATTTTCCTTGTGCATCCAATTTATGCGTGTAATTTAGAAAGCACCGTCGCTGTTTGCACGGTACAATTAATATTTCCGCGTCCAGAGTTGCGGTTACCAGGCAACGTGATGCGTCGCATCGCCGGGCGTTGTATATACCGGTCGTAGTCGCATTTGCGACAAATGCATATAATTCGTCGCTCGTTAGTGTAACGAACTTCTCGTTGAATGGTTCGACAAATTCGAGCATTATGTTCGCGGGCGATTGTGCCGCGACGGCAATCAATATCTAGCGCGGATATGCTTTAGGAGGGACAACGTCAGGGATCGAAGCGGAGAACGTCGAAACGGTGAAGATTCAAAGGTCCTCGTGGAGGCAACGTAAGATGGGAACAAGGAGCAGAAAGTCATGTCGACGGCAGTAAGAAGCTACTATACGAAACGGTAAACTAATCCATATAAAGCTTCGATGTTTCGAACGAAAGCTAACGCTACGATCGAATTGCATCGTTTCCGATGCGCTGCGAGTTCCCGTGAGATCTCTTCGGCAGTTGTATTGTCTCATTCCAAAAATGATCACGAAGAGCACACGCCGTGGCATTACACATACACGTTCGGAAATGCGCTTAACAGTATTCATAAAAAATGCAGACGCAAGAGTGCTTTAATGTGTCACGCGACTGCGACGTGACAAAATCTGATCTATTTTAATATCATTCCGAAGCGAATTAAATTATTAGCAGGGGCCAGGATAATAACTTAACCTAATTGTAATTTCACGCCATCTGCAAGTTTCATGTTTTCCAGGATACATAGAGCGTTCGTAAAGGTTTTTCTTTTTACTTTGCATACGCTTTCGTCCTGCGACAAGAGTTTCATGTCACTCGATCGTGCGGAATATATACTGACCGCCCGTAAAAAAAAGAGAAAAAAAAGAAAAATGACTGTTCCAGGGGCCCGTAAAATCGACCGTAAAATATTTAACGACAACGAGACCTTATGTTTCGTTACCACTATACTGTGCCGTAAAATCATATAAATGTTCAAGATAACATCGATAACGTATCGGAAATCAAAACGTTCGTTTAGCCGAGATCGCGGGGCGGGCGAGCTGCGTGATACCATTGTAACACGCTTCGTTGCTCGTGAAAAGAAACAATCCACTCTAAAAATACATAAATATTCATATAGGACTTATATCCAGCTGTATCATCAGTGCCATTTTGCTATTAAAAAGTCTCGTTTTAAAAATTCCACATCGCGACCACTGTGACTTCGTCATAAACGAGTTACTGGCTTCGGTCGCGATATGATTGCCTTATCGGGATTTGAATGTGTCACCGCGTAATGTTCATTTGCGCGGTCAACGTCACATCACCTGTCTCATTTGGCGTGACCCTCTCTCGCTAAAGACAGAAAGATTTTCATATATAATATCCGTGCGGGGGAGCCGCGAGCCGAGCTCGTTCCGGAATGAAAAGGGGAGTGGGTTTCGATGCCGTTGCGCGCTTGCCGGGGTGTACCTGTCTCTGCGCGATGGATGATTGCCGCCGCGCGTCATTATTCATTCATTAAATGAAAAAGCAATGGCACTTGCCGGCTCGTGGATATTTCAGACGCTTCGCGCTAAAGTCAGCCAGGGCAGCGAGGGTCGTTTCCCCTGGGACGAGAGGTAACACCGAGCGGGTTGCGTGAATCCCCATCACAAAAATTCCATGGGTTTCCCATAAAACTAAAGCGTCCTTGCGTGTAATGGACTCGACATTTTGGAATGTTACGAGCAACGGGGAATTGGTATGATCTCTACCGAATTTGGCTGCGCATGAATAAAAACCAACAATATCAGAGAAAAGAAGGAACGTATTTAAGTAATAATAGAATAGAATAGTAAATTCGTTTGCTGGCAAGCCTTACGCGGTGGGGTGTTTAATTAATTAATTGTGAATAATAGATTTATTTATTTATTTTAGTAATTATAATATGTGTGTATGGTATTATTAACGTTTTTCTTTATATAATACTGCTTACGGTAAAATCAGCTTTATATAATAAAGCAAAAACCTTGTTTTGAAAAGCGGATATATGCAATTGCATGTGTTGCATAATGATGCATCTTTTATGCACAATTGTGGTAAAGGTGGAAAGATATATTGTATGCCCGCGATAACTGTCCACACAGAGATAACTTTTTAATTTGTTGTCGATCAAACCACGTTTCATTAACGATATTTAAAAAGCCGATGATTGTTCGGAGCGACGTTCCGTTTTCATCGTCGATATTAAATGATATCGCTTTGTCGTGTGCGATTCGTGTCACCAGCTTTTCCATCGCGGCGCACATAAATTGCATTTCAATAACAACACAGAATTAACTCTATCTCGTCTCCACATTTATCACAGCGCACCGCTGATAGAAGCCATCGATCCGCTCAAATCGCGGATAACGAACGCATCATCACAATCAATGTCATTGTCGTGAGTTTTATGCACTCCTAACTCTTAATAACACACAATATCTGTTTCGCCAGTCGACGATCCTATTACCGATGCGCGCAAATGACAACATATGGAGGCGACCTCGATATCGCGTACCGTGAATGTGTAATGAATTCGTCGTGTTCAAAGACGTGGAAGTTAATCAGACTTTCGGTCGCGAACGAGCAATTTGCCGGATTACAGTTCGTCAAAAGAACTATAATTGTGTATCGAGATTTTCACGGAAAACGTAGAGATAATGCGCCAGAAACGCGCCAAACACAAATCGCGCGGGGAAGAGTACTTAATTATGCATATTTTGCACAAATGGGAAGTTAATTTAGCACTCTTTTCGGCATGCATGGTCCTCAATAATATTAACATGCAGCGGGTAATGCAACATTTTTGATTGTATCGCCATCAATGCATATAATATTCGCGCTCGTACTGTACTTCAGATTGAAATTTGTGTTAAATAAAGCATTTAGAAATTTTGGTCCACGTCCAAATGCGCACTTTCTATGATGGAGATTATTTTTAGCAGAATTAATCGTGATCAATCGTTCGTTTGCCAGACTGCAGTTTGCTGTAATAGGGTTACAAATACGGGCGAAATAGCATTGCAGCATAAATTACATAACATTTTGATTTTAATTTTTTTCCATGTTTACAATACAACTACACGCGTAATTTAAATTTAAAACAATTATGACCTAATGGCCACCAATACCCATTGTAGCGTACAATTTTCCATTATTATTAATAAGATTGATGTTGCATGCGTTCGTATACCACACAATGCTTTATATTTTGCGGACCCTTTTATCCACGGAAATCGCGCGCAAATCATTAAATACTCATATACAAATCTTTTATATTTGCAGCTTTTATTTCCTTACTTTTCCAACAATTTTTTAACTCTCTCTCTCTCTCTCTCTCTCTCTCTCTCGCTCTTTCTCTCTCTCTCTCTCTCTCTCTCACGGATGACCGAGGTTCGATTTGTATCACGTCCGTGAATAGCTTCCTAGCCGCGAACCTGCGTCATAACGCTCACGATGCGCTTAAGCGCGCAAACCGTCGCCGTCCTGCGGCGGTAATTCAAACTTGCACGAGACATTAGGTTGTACCGGAGTAATAAAATCTCCATTTCCCGCAGGACGCAGTCAAGTCGGGCGGTATGCATATTTAATGCCGAGACGGCACGTCGAAGGAACGAAAGGCTCTCGCCCGGCTACGGCGCGCCTCGTCCCGCCTCGTCTTGCCGTGTCTTTCTAAGCTCCCTCTCTATCCCCGGCCTGACTCTCAACCCTCCACTCTATCTCGCACTCTCGGCATTCGCCAGCCATCCCGCTCCTTCTTGGATTAATGCCACGTTCACAGTACTCGACGTTGCAAGCCCCCACGACGACGGTAATTCCCCGTGTAACTGGGCGATTATGAAGTAAAGCGACTTTCAACCGGCGGAACCGTCCGCCTCTCTTTTTCCCTTTACTTCTCTCTTTTCACGCTGTCTGTCTATCTCCCGATTGTCCGATTGCAATGCGTATGCTTCGATCCACATTATTTCAGTATTCACATCGAAACCGAGCTAAAGCGAATATCAGCTAAATCTCGAATCTCAATTTTAATGAATATGTTACGAATGAAAACGTAATGCGACAGGTTCTAAATAGAACGTTAACGTATATTTGTAGAAGCGAGTTTAATGTTACCTCTCTAATATAAGATAGATGACTCCGTGGCTTCATTAAAAGCCATTGGTAATCTATCACGAGACATTTGAACTTTAAGAGACCGCAGGATAACACGAGCGCTACCTAAAATAGAGATCGCAATGTGGAGAGCTTCTCTTGCAAAAACTGGGCCATTGGTACATTGTACCCGTCTCTACCTCTGGCCTTCCATCCCTGCATCGAGCTGGCATTCTCGAACGAGAGTAACCGATTTTATACCGGCGTGTAAATCTCAATCCGTAGCGCGACGGCCGCAAGTCCGTTACAAATGTAACAGAAACTCGCCCGCGGATGTACATTTCACTTATGGCTCGACGTAAAACTTGGCATACCTCCATCCCTTTTTTTACTACCCCTGACTCTCGGATCTACGTTAGCGATCGCGCAGCGGTATCGGGTGGTGCATGGACAAATATCCTACAAACGTAATGCTGACGGAAGAGGGAAATGTTGCTCGTAATTCGCATTTGGCCGGAAACCTGTGCTCGTATTTACAGCGCAAACACATTGTACTGAACGTACCGTGCGTTTTAAGTCTTACAAAACTAATTAGCGATAGCCGCGTGATGTCCCAACACGTTCAATTACGCGCAATAACGCACATTCGTCCTAAAGGATATCTTCTCTCTTTACGCGCAGCACGAAACTTTATGACATCTATATGGATATTGTATGTGTTACGAACAAAGTAGCAAGTTTAATTATAGCGCTTTGTTTCAAATCTAGATATCTCCTTCATAAACATAACAGTGCAGCTGTGTAGAAATTCGTGTAGAAATAAATGTTCTTATTGTCTAACGTTTTATTTAGCAAATGTTGCTTTTCAAACAATTTAAATGGATTCGTCTATATTTAATCTTTCCAAATTCAATTCTCCTCGTCATAAAGGCATCTTTTTGTTTAGTCACAGTTCTCATTCGTTCGGTGCCTCGGTCGTAAAAAAATCAATGAGTCTTTATGAGATCTCATCGATTTTGAGTCGCGTGATTCAGTCGTAAAACAACTTTTATACGCAATGGTGCACTGCGAGAGGGGGGAGGGGGGTATTGCAAGTCGCTTCTCGAGGAAATCGAAGACAAGAGGCGTACCGGCTCAGCGTGGTTCTAATACCCTCGCGCGAGACGCCACCCTCTTTCGCCGCCCTAAAGTGCCTGTGTGTACTCAAGCATATTGCCGCGGCGTGCATAAAGTATGTTTAGGTGAGTATACAGACGCGCGCACGCGACAACGGTGCGAGAATATAATGCGATCGACGCGAGAACGGCGTCGAGTCGCGGAACAAGAGAACATAGACAAAATATTATTGCTCGATGGGAGTTGGACGGGGGTTGAAGAGTGGCGCTGTTGCTATTTTTCGAGTACCCTCTAACTGTTGTCGAACCACTCGTGATAGCGACGTTCGTATAACTACCTGACGCGAATCGAAAAGCACGGTATCTGCCTGCGCTAACTTTTTTTTGCGGTCGCTCGTGAGTACTCGAATAGTCTTTCGTGTTACTTTCTGAGGGTAAACGTGGGGGCGAGGAAATCGATTTTGCGGTGGATTTAAGCGATTGAAAGTCGCGGTTGGCTTCGATTATAACGTCTTCGTGATTTGAAAGCCTTGTAGATGTTTGATGAAAAATTATTTTCATATATTCGGTAAAATAAATTTTTTTTTTATAAAAAGAACTTAATGCAAATAATAAAATGTAACATTGCTGGATAGTATACAAATATGTACTATAGAGTTATAATTTTGAATAATTCTAAAAACAGGAGATCTATTTTAAAATTTCGATAGAAAGAGAGACCGATCTTTTAAAACCGGGGTAATTAAAATCAGAAATTTTATTAAAAAAGAAATATCCAATAATTATTTCGGTAAAAGTCATAAAAATGCTAGATTACAGAGTTACTATCTGTTAAAACCTGTTATTATTTTTTAACTTAAGGTTCTACTTTTGATATAGATTTCAAATCTAAGATAGTTTCCATTTAATTAATAAAAAGTAATAAACATTAAGTAATTACACGTTCTATCGAAGGAAAATTTTCTTAAAGTTTTATTTAAAAACTTATTTGATCGTATTTAAGATCGCAAATAAAATTTTCATTGCTTTTAATTTAGCACTTCGGCATTCGAATAAGAACACGTTGACCTACATGTTGCGTTCGATGAACATTAATGCTTACGTTATGTCAGCACAGTTTGGTTGTTGAAGTGCATCGTAAATTTACCGTAACGACCACGTCGGTGCTCAGTCAAAACAAATTGATATTTACAGCGTCTCTCGAGAAAGAAAACAACCATTCTCGCGAGAATTTCCGATGAGAAGGATAGCTCTTTTCTTACTGGATAAATGCATGTAAAACTGTTGATAGCTATAGATTAATTAAATAGATGACGGATTTCTCGTCAGTGTGAGTCGCGCAGATAAAAATTGCATACGTCGACACTTTAAAATTAAAGCGTTCATATATTTATGTTGAAGCTGCGAGACATGATTTAAAACTGCGTTCAAAATTTTGCGTGTATAAGATTATTACCGATCGTGTTGCTAGATAAAGCTTATGGCCTAGCGAAGAAACATCGTGGTGAGTCGTTTACTTGCCAAGACCACGATGATATCGTTTAAGGCAATTTACCAGAACGAACTTTAAGGCACAAAGCGAACAATGCTTTTGAGAGATACGGCAGAGAGTGCGGGAAAGGTTGCCTCCGCTGGCGATCAGTGCGCTTTGTGCACTGGAAAGCTTTTTAGTTCCTTTCGTTACAAAGAGTCGGCTAATTAAACGCATTTGTCACATTATTACGTGCAAACCAATCGACGGAACACCTAACGGAGAATGCTTGGAAAGACTCAGAATATTTCTGTAGGATATAGTCTTATAAAAATTGCATGCATGGTATGTAACTTATGGAGTATCCTAGACGTACGTTCTACATGGATTTCAATTCCTTGACAAAAAGTAGAGATAAACTAGACGTAATAACGATTGAAGGGAAGGAATCTTTCTGCGAATTTCGTCGTCCTTGCAAACGAGGGATATACGTATATCGGGGCTCGACTATGTGTCCCATGGGGGCGTTTATGGAAATATAATTCGTTGCTGCCATATCCTTTATTCATAAGTTGCAGCGCCGGTAAAGGAAGCGATCCGCGCCCGCGCTCTCGCTCAGGAATAGTGTGTTTGAGCACACCGAAAAGTAGACTTGCCGCGACGGCAAAGGCACCTACCGAAACACTCACCCTGCACCAGTCAGCTGCATTTCCCAGTTGGCTGACTATACGTCGCAGATACATATGCAGCGTGCATGCAGTCGAGCGTACGAGACGTATACCTACATAGTATTTCAGAAACATGACGCACCTCGGCGGCC
Organism: Temnothorax americanus; assembly: GCF_048541705.1. Classification (NCBI taxonomy): domain Eukaryota; kingdom Metazoa; phylum Arthropoda; class Insecta; order Hymenoptera; family Formicidae; genus Temnothorax; species Temnothorax americanus. Next base: position 613,939 of record NW_027509264.1, on the reverse strand, counting down.
CGTATTCTTGCGAGGAGCGTAAAATAAGGCGCCGGTCTTGCTTCTCTCGAGCACACACAACGAGCACGCGGAAAAAAACTAATTAATCCCGTGTCCATGCTGGCTCTCACGAATTGTATATGTACGGGTCTCTGAATAGTTTTCCTTGGAAAAGAAAGCAGAATTGTTCTTTTTTTTCACGTGACGCAATTTCTCATGCAACGAGCAAGCATAGGCAATAAGCAAAAATTGATATAATCGATTTGTTTTACGAGTGTAATGTATACGCGACCGCAAATTAGATCTTCTCGGCACGAGAGATAGCAATTTTGCTCAACGATTACGCGAGAACGCACCCATGTGCGGTTTCCAGAAGATGCGCCGGGATTTCGTTGTACTCACGCGTACCAGAAGCCGCGGTTCGCGTATCTTAGCTCTAAGCTAAATCCTGCATCTTCCATTTTGCAAGAGTTGGTTGCCGTTAATCAGAGCGTGGAAAACGCAACGTTTAAACAAACTAAACTTGAGACCATAATAAGATAAATCTCGTAAAATGGATTATTTGTATAAGCATTTACGAATTCTTAAAAGAGACTATGAGATGTATACCCTTAGTTATATTTGATACGTTTCAAGAATAGCTATTTCGGTCCCGGCGTGCTGCATCATGTGAATAGTGTTCTCTCGCTTTTAACAACAAAGATATCCATTTGGATATCAATCAGTTATATAGGCGGTAAGATTAATAGCATTCACGTGGCACTCGGGGAAACGTAATTTGCAATTAATATCATTCAATATCAACATCATTCTGAAATTAACTGTAAGTTAAACGATGAAAAGACACACGAGACAGGTAGATAGATAATTTGTAATTAATATCGCATAGGCCTGCGGGTAATAATTACTCCACTCGAATTTTGTCCGCTACATATATGTATGTGCACACGCATGCCGCCACTCGTCAATATGATCAAACTGCGCGCGGACCACTTTGCAAGCATTAGCACTGTCCCGTCGTTAGATTTTGCTTCGATCTCGTTGCCATTTGCGCGCCCGAAGCGCACAACGAGCTCGTCGCGTTATTTACCTCCGTTATTTGCGACTCGTCGCTCCCGTTACCAGTTGCGTACTTTTCGTTTTCGTCGGTTTCTTTTACTCGCGCTCGACCGTTCGATGCCGTTTCACGTACAACGTGGCAGCGCACGAAAAAGAGAAGCCAGCAGGACGGAAATTTATCACCCGCGAACAGCAGGTTATCACCTTGAAAGCGGATTTTTCGGAGCAGTTACGGGGCAGAAAGAGAGTGCACGGAACCGCCTTGTGGTTTTCGTGTTAATGGCGGCAACCTGCGGCCGGCGGACGGCGGACGGAGAGCGAGCGAGAGTGAAATCGCGCCATAGGGGCAACCGCGAATGAGAGAAGGCAAGGAGATGGAGGGCGAGAGAGAGAAAGGGATCACCGTGGGAAGGCGTGCGAGAGGACGGCGCGGTTAAAAAGAACGGGCGGAAAAGACTAACGGAGAACAAAAGGGTGGTGTGCTACGAGGGGGTGCCACGTACGTCCAGAAAACACGGTACTGTTATAATAGTCGCAGGGTAGAACAGAGAGACAGAAAGAGAGAGAGAGAGAGAGAGAGAGAGAGAGAGAGAGAGAGAGAGAGCGCCGGCGAGTGAAACGAGGGGAAGAAAAATGAGGCGCCGTTTTCGTAAGTAAGGCACTCATTTGAAGAACGAAACCGCTGGCGAGATGAAGTCTCGCCCGGCCAACTCGTAACCGTCTAATTATCCGGCAGATACTCTTTCTGACCTACACTTAACAACCCTCTCGGTAAACTTTTTAATTACTCGCCCCACCTGCTTCTTCACCCTCGCGTCGCCCATGACTCTCCCTCGGTATAGCGTCTCTAATCTACGATGAATATTTACCCGTTCTACTAAATTAGTCAGCGACATGCTCCCCCTCCCCCCCCCTCGCTGTCTGCCTGCTGCGTTATTACAGTGGAAGGAATCTTTAAACGAAAGTTCGCCGCTTCAATTTCAATTTTGGCATTCCGCAGACGAGAACTCGCACTAATGTCGTATGTCGTGCCGTTTTCGGCTTCCTCAGGGAAATTGTTATCGCGTAATTGCTCACAACTCGCCTCGATAAGCGTATGGGAAACATACGTCAAAATATTCCTCCAAAATAACCGTATTAGGCTGCGTTCTATTGACTACCATTTATTGTATCAAAAAACAGAAACAAAAACAATTGCAATTGAATGTTATTATAAATAGAAGTTAAGGTAGTTGTATCGCGACAGCAGTATTAGTAAAAAATAATGGTCACACTGCAATACGATAATGTACGGAAAACTCTACTTATATCTGTGTAAAACTTTTGACTGAGCTTGTACTCTGTTTTCACTGTTTTCACTCGCGTCAGTAATGTCAGTATACCATCGAGATTAACTCGCGACGCGTTAGTATGTGCTATCGAGGTTATTTTGAATAAATAAAAAAAATAGAAGCGGAAATATCTGTTGAACATTATATACAAAGGAAGATTAATGAAAAAAAAAGTATTAAAGAAAAGACATAAAGCTTTAGCGGCAATGTCTGAACTACATATATATATAATCTTCATATGCGCAGTGTTGCAAGATCTTTACATCAGGTTAGCTGTCGTATGCGTCCACCGCTATGAGAAATTGTGTACTTTGTGTAACAATTGCTTCAAAACTAAATTGATAAGGGTCTTGCACTTTTGTAAGAATATTTTTACAAGTCTCTTTTGTCATCTCTTTGTTTTTCATTAAAAGCCTATGAGTAGTTTGATCGCTACAATTACAAACGTGATATAGGAAGCCGTTTTCGTCCTACGATACATGTAAAAAGTGCTAAGTTTGATTTCCATTATTGCAACTTTGGCATAGTCAAGCTTTTTCTACTTGCACGTGTGTGTGGAGCGTATTTACATTAATATGCTGTTCAAATTTTAAAAGATTCCTATGAAAATGGGTTTTGTGATACAACTACCTTAATATAGTTTCTATTAACAGGTACCTCGATATGGGAATCGCAGATTCTCGTGATACAGAGTGGCGCGCATAAAATCTACTCCAAAAGGCAAAATACAATTTCAAAGTTATGTTTCGTCTGCGTTTGTCTGCGTATGAGTCATGCCGTATTCAATTGAACTTGTTTTTATTGTGGAGAAGTATATTCGCACATGTTCTTTCGTAAATGCGCACAGAAATACGAAATATAACTTTAAAATGTATTTTGCGTTTAGAGTCGGTTTTATGTGCGCCACTTTGTATCTTCCGAAAGACATAAACGATCTTTCTGAGTTCTAACGCGCAGCACACACGGCACGCAATCTACAGCGAAGATTTCCGCTTCATTCTCTTCCTTTCGTATTTCTATATACGATATTACAGATATCGCCGAAAACCTCCGACCAACAGTAAGCAACCGTCTAGTGGCAGCTCTCTATGTGGAAAATACCATTACGAGCCGAACCCGGGGCCCAACCCTGCATCTTCCGCAAACCCCCTCATTGCCGCTCCGTTTCCTTACCACCTTCGGCCTCCGACGAGAGAACGCGCGGGTTATATTACAGCCCATAGTGGTAATCCTAGCCGGCATGCACTTAGAAACCCCCCCCCTTCTTCTCGTCGTCGCCGACTCCTCGAACGTTCCACCATCCCTTTACGAAAATATTTCTGACGCGCGGTGTTACTTTTTGGCGGGCGCGGAAGAAACCACTGGCCTGCCGTCCCTTCGCCTGCCTTAGATAAGTGGATCTCGCGTATAAACGTTGCCAAGAGGATGCCGGCATGAGACGATTCAATTTGATTATCGGCTCAGAGAGAAAAGTTGCGTCTCTAATGCGTCGCCACAAGATCACGTGTCAGAGAGAATATTCCCTTAGCAGAAGATCCTAAGCACGTTATCCGTTCGGCGAATCATGTACACGATAGGCAATGGAGAATGCGTTCGGATGTATCGTAAATTTGTAAATGTCCAAAAGCGTAAATGTGCAACTAACATATATAGATTAGTGATGGGATTAAAAGTAAGTTCGAATCTGTTGGCGTAGTTTCGAACTCTCAATAATTACTTTGAAAATTAAAAGCAATTCTTCAAATACTCGAACCTGGACGAAATATGTATGTTTGAACCTTTTATGAGTATTCTACTAAAAATATAATGAGGTGTTATATAGAATATATGTACACGCACAAATCACTCTTCATTACAATTTTACATTATAACTTATACATTATAATAACATGACATATTCGAATACTACTTGTGAAAAAGATTTGATTTTTTATGATAGAAATTACTTATAAGAAGTACATTTCGAATTCTGCAGATACTCATTCTAAAATTCGAAACTAACTAATCGGGATTCGATTACTCTTCGCAAGTACAATATTACGTATATAAAATATTACGTATGAAATATTGAACTTGATCCCATCTCTAATATAGATCGGACAATTCTGTTTGCTGTTCACCATCATTTGATATGTCTATATATCTCTGCGACATACTGTCTGGGTTATCGAGAATCGAAGAATCAAGCGGAGAGCAGAAATCACGGAGCTAAGAACGCGATAAAGACCGGCTACTTGAACCGCCACAAAGACACGTCGCATACCCGCGGTATTGCCTCGATCTCGAGTCATACCTTTTCTGGTTCTCGACTGCACGAGAAGAATTCAACGGCAGAAGTGGTTCGTCGAAAAGCAAAGGGTAGCGAGAGGGTGGCGGACGGACGGAGGTATCCCGACAAGGCTCTTGCTCGAGAGAGACCCCGGTAAATTGGATTACGGCCTTCTCTCTGTTTTCATCCCCTCCGGACCTCACTTAAGATCATTCTCCCTCGTCCGCTCGTCTACTTCTACCGTAAAATTAATATCCGAAGATGAAAGAAGTGGCGCCGTGGATCTGGTGGGCGCGCCGGTACACCCTTCTCTGTTCTTCCCGCTTCGTTTTCGATCTTCATCTATCTTATTCTTTCTTCTCTCTCTTTCTCTCTTTTCTCTTGACATTATATAAAATAATCCTTCGAATTTGACAGTCTAGCTAATATCCTGTGGCATCGAAAGATTCCCTGGTTAATCCTAAAATTGGTGCACTCGAAGAAAAGCTGGGCAGGATAAGAGAAAAAGGGAGATTATACAAGAAATAAAAACGCAGTGGACTTAAATAAGAAGGAGAAATGAACAGCCATTTCGCGCGGACCAATAAGTAATTATGGTATACGCGGCAAGGAAAAATGCGACTTCGGCAACTCGGCAATTTATTTCGGAACTAAAAACTTTTCGCCGCATATTCGAGGACCATACGTTATCGTTAGATCGTAAATTGCGTAATTTGCCAGGCGAATTTGCTGAATATTTATCGCGGTTATCGATTCGAGTCCGTGCTGTTTTTTCGCCTCGTTCATTCTATTCTTTTTTTTTTTTATGTGATCTGCAAACAGCTGCGTTGCAAGCAATGTGTATGCGCAGGGGAAAAACGTTGGCCAAATTTTCCGTCGATTCGACGACGTTATTGTCGGAAAACGTGTCGTGTAAACTTCCGTGCCGTATGAGGATAATATTAAGCACATATGTCGTCGTATGCCGGGGAATGGTTCTTCAAACGGGTTAATTAGATCGCGATGAATAAACGACGCTGTTGAGCTTACTCCAAAGTCTGAATTTAATGCCGTGCGGCCGAATCGTAATCTAAAATTTATCGACAAATTTATATTACGCCGGCACACAAAATACAACAGCCTTCATCGTAAAGCACGAAATGTAGTATTGTATAATATTTATTCAATGGTCCGTAGCACGGAATATCTTCGTCGTATATAACCAAACTAGAGAAACAAGATGCATGCGCTAAATCCTGTAATCCGAGCTGAGTCACGAATAATATCGCTACCAAACACGCTCTGCGCAATGTCGTGTTGCCAATATATCAGCGACAGTTTTCTAAAAAAAAAAATCTTACTTCGTTGTACATTACAACGATATTTTCAATTTGTCGTGGCATCGAGCAACACAACCCCGGTAGCACCAATATCCTATAAATGTTCATATAACGTCCATAGACATTCTGGACATAATATGGACATCCATAGGATATTGTGTGCTGTCTGGGAAGGTTTTACACAGAAAATTGTAAAAACCTTTATCTTAATTTTAATAGTATAATGTAAATGTGACAATTGGCTTAATCTAATTCCTAATGCACTAAGTGCGTGGAAAGTGTTACATATCATGACCTACGACTATCCTCCTGATTTCGAGACGACAAGTGGGCTTGTTTCCAGCAAAGAGCACGAGCACGTGTATCCCTGTATGTACAGGGAAACTCGCCATCTTTCGGACGGCGTATCTTTCAAATAAACTTCTATTTGCCGAGCATCGTTCCGGAGAATTGGGGATTATTGGATTCTCGTTAGAGTGGCTAGCGGGCGTCTCACCGAAATCCAGAAGCGGCTTTTCACGGCGCTACGAGGGGGGTCTTCGGAATCACGGAAGAAGGGTGGTTTATTGGTGGGCGGTGGTTGAAGAGAGGTAACTTCGTAAGACGCATCCTATCCGCTCGAACCCTCGGGGGAGTCAAGAACGGGAGAGGAAGGGGAAGGGGACACCGGTGCACGATCCTGGGCGGCTCTTATCGATCGGTCGTCGCCAGCGTGATAATGGCTAGAATAATTACCAGAATAATTAGGACGCGGCGATGAGAGGTATTGAGGATCGCTGGAGCGCGCGCGATCACTAGCTAAGGCCGACAATTCCTAATGCAAGCGCCGCCGACTGCGTAATTCGTCGTCGGCGCCGACATTCTCATCTTTTAGCGGCTCCTATCGAAAACCCTTTAGTGCCACGAGACCAGGCACTTCTAATCCGCCGCCACGTTGATTATACCGATCGCATTCGAGTTCGACGATGCCGCTTTCCGAGATAATTAGGGCGCGAGAAGCACCGTTCGAGCAGTTTGCGAGATTAACTCGGCAAAAGCATTCGCTCCAACGGTTCTTGAAACGACCGCTCATTTTCACTATGCACAGAAAGGATAAAAGGTCTCTGCACGTAGGGCTCCTTCGACAGATATCGAATTAATTTTCTTTTATTTTAGGTGTAAAATTTGTTTAACGCTATCGCGTGTTAATTTCTTTACTCCGTAAGCTGGCACCTTAATATATTTTATGTAAAGTAAAAGTATTTAATCGAAACGTATTATGTGATACTGTATGCGAGCGTGTGCATTAGTCGCGAACTTAAAGGTTTTCATATCGCTGACGAAAATTAAAGGAACGTCCCTGCCAATGCCTGCCTCAGCAATATGTGGCGTCAATAACGCGACGGGAGCACGATATGGCGTTCTCTTCCCGTCTCGACTCGAACGCATTTCCAATTCAAGTATCGCGCGTTCCTTTCACGATCGCATCTAACTTCTGCGATCCGTTTCCACCTTCTTTGCCGCCGGGACGCGCTATTATATTCATGCGCGAGAGAGCTCGCGCGCGACCGAAGCACACCGTCTTCGGCTTCGCGAACTTTTGAACGAATTAATCACCTCACGCGCTTCACCGCCATCGCCTCAAATTTGGGACGCGGGGAGGTTGCGAGAAACGATAGGAACGAAGGAAGGGCGGCGGCAGATAAGATACGTGCCGGGTCTTACCTCGTATGGTTCATAAATGGCACACACTGATCCAGGAATGCATTAACAAGTTCGGCGTTATCAATTCCTGCATAATGCCGCGCGGAAGAGAAGCGTCGCTCGCCAACTTCGCCAGTCGTTCGCGCGTACGAAATAGTTTCGCCTCGGACGTGCTCCGTGCTCTACGAATACCACGTACACGACAACGGGACGTATATGTGCACGCGTGACGTTTCCAGACGTGCGTGTTTCGTACCAAAGTATTCGCGAACGCATACCTAGTTACACGTAGAAGGTGTGCGCGCGTCGTGTCGGAGATGCTGTCCTTTAGCTACGGTGCAAGCGTGAAAATAGCGATTACGCGCGTGTATATCGCGAATAACATATACAGAGACCAGCCGCATGCGACATATGCACACACACGGTCTCGTTACACCGGCCTATTTAGACGGCAGACGCGCATTCGCGCTGAGACTCTCTAAATACGTGACACATAATTCAACCAACTCCATAACCAAGTTTCAAGTTATACCGGTCCCCGACCTATCCCCATCTAGCCCCCTTACTCGTACCTCGCCCTCTCAATTTCTCCCCAGTATGCATCGCTACCAATAACGCCGTGACTCCTCCGGGCTTTGCTTACTTGCGCCAGTGTGTGCTCGAAGGTGCAGAAAGTTTCCTTTGAATCATTGGCGACAGACATCGAGGACGCGAGCTATTAGCTCCGAGATAGATTAGGCGACTCAGTATCCCGGTTATAAGTAAAGGCACTGATGCGACTCAAAGTCTGGTAGCAATGTTTGAAAATGTCACAGTGACTTTATAGAAAATTGGTACAAAGCTGCACTAATGTAGAAGCACAAAAATAAGTCTATTCATATTTATATATTTTAATATTATTCTAATATATTTTTAAATAGAAATAAAAAAATTTTCAAATTCTCACGAGTTACATACTTTTTACAAAAATCTATTATTTCTTTATAAATGTTGGGTTGTATACCGATTCGATGAATTAAGTATATAAATTTTGTTTAATAAATTTTATATTATTTTAAAAGATTAGTTAAAATACATGTTAAGAAGATATCGCGAAATTCGCGATCATAACGCAAACACGCTTTAAGGCTCGATCGAGGATTACGAGAGATATATACCGAGCAATTTCTCGAAATGGATTATGAAACGTATACTGCAGGTAATGCCCGCTTAAGCCCCTCTGCAAATAACGAATATACAAGGCATCGCGTCGGTTCTGTGCGCGCGGTTTTGCTGGCAATACGGGCGCCTCGCCCACGGCGACGTTCGCGAATCGGTCGCCTGATATTCGCTGACGAAAAACGAATTGCACTCGCTCGTCTCTTTAACCAGTTTCTCGCAGTCCCGTCACGACTGAAATCGAGTCACGAGTGGAGCGTGTACACGGCCCTCGATTTAAGGAGCGTCGCTGTGAAACGCGGCCGACTGGAAGATTTCTAGCGCGACAAGTCGTGTCGTCTTGTTGCGGAAATCTCGTAAGAGCGGTACTCGGCCCTCTTATTGCGAAACGTGGCTCTATCCATATATATATATATATATATATATATATATATATAGAAGATATTTAATATATTTAGTCGAAATATATTTGATTCTAATTCCTTCTCTCGTCATGCTATATTATGATAATTATTACGCAAATATCAAGAAGGCGGTAAAATTTCTAGAAAAAAATTAATCGATGTAAAGATTATCGAAATATTTGAATCATCGGACATAATAAAGTAAATGAATGCGAGTTGCTTTGACGAGTGCAGACGAAACCACCGTATCACTGTCAATAAAGGCAACCGATTGCAGAATACGTGCAGTAAATCCTTCCGAGCGACGACGAGGGAGACGACGCCGGAAAATCTTCTCCGCTCACGAGATAAAAGCTCCTCTCGTAGAGCCTGGCCGTCGATTTATGCGCGGATATATTCGAATGAGCGCAAACACAGTCTAGCAATAACTTCGGACGTAAAATTGATATCCGCCATCAATCTGAGCTGCGAGCGCGACAGATAGATGTGCGGGCGGTAGACAGAGGAAGATAAAACGGGAAAGTTTCATGAAGCAACGTTTATCGCGCGGCGGCTGTTTGTGTTGGCCGTCGCAGTATCTGCGATGGGGAAAGCCTACAAAAAGACAAGGCGGCACTCTGTAAAATCGTCAAAATCGTCTTCCGTTAGTTGATACGCCGCGATTTCTCCTTTTTTTTATCCATCGCCTATCGAAGAAAAACGAGCGACTTGAAGTTGAAACTTTTCATCGAAAATAACGGCAAGCGGGGATGAGAGGCGAGGAATGCAAGGTGGAGACAATCGTCCGTAAAAAACTGTTGATTTCCTGTCCTTCGAGTTCGTTCTACGCGAAGCGTTGAGGAAGCAGCTCCCCCGGAATTGCGAGCAGCGCGCGCTTCACATAATCCCGCGGTAATGGCTTTCGATAGTTGCTCCGATAATTGCAACGACGATCGTGCCGCGTTTTTCGCGACGGGTTCGAGTTACTAAAGATAACTTGCACAGCCAGCGTCGCGGGTCTTTGTAAGAATATATCGCGCGCTTGCCTGCGCGGAAACTTTTTCGTTCGATTTGTCCTTGCGCTCATAAATGAAAAATCCGATACTTGGCACTAAAACGCATTTACTTTAGTTCCGAAGCGAATAATTTGAGCTCCTTCACCAACAATACATTTGTTTGCGTTTCATTGGACTTTCTAACTTCAATTATTTGATGATTAACGTTAAACATTACTTCCAACTTTGATTATTTGATGTTTAAAGATGATTTAAATGTAATGATTAAAGTTGCAGCATAATATACTTAAAAATTATAAAATTAATTGTAACCATATATACTTCTATGTTAAACTTGTTTTCACTATATAACTGTCTTTTAAAATTCTTTTATATTCAATTACCTCGCATGAGCTAAAGTGATGTCAGACAGAAACCATTTATTTTAATCGTAACTGCGTGCAATAAAACTCGGTGAAATCAGTAATGCTCTCACATCGATAGCCGAACACATTCAGTTAAAATGCTTCGGTCCCGGCCGACATTGAATTTCGTAGGCCAATTTCACGGTACGTTTCTCGTTAAAAAAATAGCATGCTGCCGCAGCCCGACGCGGCGCGACGCACAGCCGTCTGTTGCCGTCGCGGTTACCGAAGTGATGCGCGCTCGGCATCGGCGTTCGCGTCCGGCGAAATACGAATTCGTTGATGAATGATGAATCCCCTCGAAATTCTCAAGTTGCATAACCATCGCAATTTCGCAGCGCGTGACGTAATTTTGAATGGAGATTATTCGGATGTGCGGGTGTGCACGCGCGGATTCGCCGGAATTCGCTTTGGCGTTCCTACACGCGGGCGTCTGCGGTGGTCGGTAGCAGGTAGGTATGTTTGGTGGCAAGCTTTGTGTCAGTCTCGTAGTATACCTGTCAAACTAAACCCGCGCCATGGTGGATTATAACGCGGCGGTGGTACGCGGGATTCTAACAGTGGCAAAAGTAATAAGGAGAACAGACGGTAGAGAGTCCGATTAGTACGGAGCGAAAGAGAGAAATGTACATTTTGGAGGCTGCGCTCTGTCCAAAAGGATGAGGAATGGAATGGGTTAGAAAAAGGATTGAGATAGATGGAAAGAGAAAACGAGAGGATGAAAATAGAGTCGAAAATTGCACTTATTATAAGTCGTATTATATCTACAAGCAACAGAAAGCAATTATTGCTGAAAGCAATTATTCCGCTGGATCAATTGTAGTAAAGTTTTTTTCCAACATTTCTTTAACATGCATATTATTTCTTCCAGTACGAATTTTGTAAATCCTCTATCATATAATTCATCAAACTATTATAAAGTATCTGCAAGTTGAGCCTTGAAAAATCGCCGGAGCGTTGAATCGATAAACCGGCGGTGCGACACCGCGAGGAAATTGATGGATCGTAAAAAAGCGGGAGTAAGGATGCGGCAATTAAAACGATAGAGTGTCTTGCGCGAACGTCCCGGCAATGGAAACTTAAGCGGTAAACTTGGGCTCTAAAATGGAACTTCGTCTTTTAAGCTTTAAGCTTCTGCGGACAGCAGGCGTCAAAGCACGAAAGCCATAATGTCACTTCGTGGCTGTGGATGTCTTTACGACTTTCGTTTAAGCGTAGACAGTTACAACGGTATCACGATAAAGAAAGACACCCCGTTTTGTAGAGACGCTGGAGCAATTTAGAAAATATTACGAGCAAAATATCTTTGTACGTCTCCAGCGTCAACTGTGTTTCTGAAAATATCTGCTTTTACTTTTGTTTAGAATTGAATGATTCCGAGCTGCACACTGACAGCGACGTACTTTAATATATTTGTGCATTTACGTACTAGCGGGAACAGTCGACGCTACCGAATCCCTTTTATTCAGAGGGATTCGGGATAAGGCAATGCGAACCCAACGTCTCTCGCGAACGAACCAATCGTAAAAACTTTTCCAATAGGGTCCTTTAAGCAAAGTACGCCAAGGGTGCGATTTGAGGGCGTCCAGGATCGAAGAGATGCTGGACGTGGAATCTTCTGCGAGCTTTGTCAGTATAACTCGTAAAATCCGGAGCTTTGCTCCGACCTCCCGCGATTCAGAGATTTCATCGGCACGCTTACATCCTCGAGCAACTCTGAGGATGGACCCGCGAGACTTTAAGTGATTTCCCCACGCTGTTCCTTCGCGTATCTAGCGTTTATCGCGTCGTGATATAATGAGTCCCGAGTGGATTGATTCAACTATAAAATAGTTTAATTTTAGAACTATTGGAATCATATTAAATATACGTAAAATTTTAATAAACAAATTCTTTTCGGCGGAATTATATTCGTCAATTTTATATGCAATCTTTCTTTTATTAATAATTGTTATTTTATAAGATGCATAGACCGATTAAAATAATTAAGTTATTCTAAAATTTATCTGAAAGGTATATTCTATTCTTTAGAATAATAAAATTCTGACTTTTCTGCAACTTTTGTTTGTCTGCATTTTAGTTTATTCCTGATACGTTTAAGAAAAAAAAATTAGCATTAATAATGTCTCAAGACACGGTGATAACCCGCAAACTTCTAAACAATTTTAATTTTGAAAAGAAAGAGTCCGAAATGAGAATCATAATTTATCAATTACATTAAAGTGCTGAAAGACATTAAGATATTAATTTTACAAAGATCTCTTACAATCTTGTTCGATTTTAATATCACAATGACACATTTCTTATATCGATTACAAATTTAATTTTAATATAGAATCTAAAAATATTAATAAAATACTTGGAATAATTTTGTCACTAAACTTGTTTTAGAACTCATAAACGAGGATTTATCTTGATGTCGCGGTAATTATGTAAAACGGGGATATATAAATCGACCTACAAATTTGTAATTAAAATTTCGATTAAGCACGCTTATTGGAAATGTAAAACTTGAACAACGACGTTAAACGGCGGATCTTATAAAAGGATATATACGAGACGGAAAATTAGCACGACCTCGCTCGCGAATAAGTGTTGCCGTTACGTCGCAGAATATATGGTAGCTTAAGTAGAACTTAATTAGAGACTTCGAAGCGAGCAAGTACTTTTTCTCGTGTAAAAGAGGACACGGTTTTCGCGTCGCAACAAAATGCAAGCAGCAACCAAGAGCGCGGCGTACCGTGGTTTAATTGGGGCGGAATTAATGTTCGCGCGGCTAAATGTAAATAGAAGACAGAGAACGAAATCGCCTTTAATTTACTTCCCTGATGCAACCGTGAAAATAGATGCGCCATCATTGTCTAACAACATATCTTACGACGGTTTTTCCATTCAACGTGAATTGCGTTCTATAGCAGTCATCTCGTGTATTTTCACAGGAATAAAGAGACTATACACGACGAGAATCACTCAGCATCAAACTAAAAGCTAAAAGCGCAGCAAAAATGTGCCCTTTTTGCGAACGGCAATATTTATCCCGTTCGATAAATTTGATCAAGCACAGCGTTATGCAGCGGCACTGTCAATTTACTCGCGCGCATTAATCCATTTTCATTTCTTCACGGGCGAGAAACGAGTATCTTATATCGCGCAGAATTTATTTTATACCAGCGATCCATATAACACCGTCGAGTGATTTAAATAATAATCCAATCCGATCCGCCGTCGACGGTCGTCGCGCTTCGCAAGTTTACGTTTCGCCTCCGTGCCTCCTCGTCGGGACAAAGCAAATTTGCGAGATTGCGTTTCCACGAACCCGTGGAATGAGGAACCGGGGATGTACGAGGAGGAATAGGAACGGGATTAGGACAAGGCAGTTTGTACAGCGCGCGACAGTAATGACCTCCGACAAATGATTCTTAGTCTATTTCGCGTCCAGAAATACAAAAAAATATATATTGGCACGATAATTTAATAAATGCAGTTTTTCATATCCGTTTAAAAAATAATATATATTTTTACGATTCTGTATATATTTTTAATTTATAATAAAAATGTAGATTCTAAGAAGAATATTTGAACTTCAAGAATTTACTGCAGGAGTGAATCACCTGTTAACAAAAATATTGCAAAATATATTTAAGTAATTAAAAAGTATATAGAGTAATTAAGAAAGTAAAGAGTAATTATATAAAGAATATTTTTGTCTGTGATAACATTGTAACACCCTGTACCAAATAGAAAGACGAAGAGTAAGTGATGGGGAGGTAAGAATGTAAGAGGGAAGAACAGATCGAGCGGAGGATGGTGATGGTGAAGCGACAAGTTCCATTCGCGAGCCACGGGACGGATGGGCCGAAGTTTTAAATGACTTTGGTACTAAAACTTTGATGGCATTTGTCAGTTTCCCGAGGCATCGAGAATTGTTTCGCAACTTTTAAGCCATTTTAAAGCGCCATTATTGACTCATCGTTCCTCGCACGCCCGATCTCTATGTTTCGGGAATAGTCCTTATAGCTCTTCACCTAAGTCGCAGACGCACCTGCTATCTTTACGATACCGAGGTACCGTTTAAAGCGATCGGTAATAATGCTCGCGAAACACAGGAAAAGTCCTGGAACGTTTGCACAGCTGCGAGAGATAAGGTAAACTCCGCGACAGTTTTGCAGTGCACTGTTTATTTTGTCTTAATTACGTTACGGATGTATATTTAAAATTTTCCCGTTTTCCGTGTAAATTCTTACTACGTGCGGCGTAGGAGCGCCTACAAATGTAATAAGGTGACGGCTTTTAAAGACGTGTGGCATTACCATAACTGTACTGCACCTGTTTTCGCGTGTCCACTGCGTCCTCGCTACAGTATAATAGTATTCATTATGGAAGTACTCAGTAAATTGCTAGTGCAACTGAATTTCATCAAAAACACCACTCCGTGGTGTCCTGCTCCGAGTTCAACTGTATTTTAACATGGTTTCCTCCGCAACCCTTCGCCATTTTGTCTCTGTACTTACGTGTTATTAGAAATAAATTTTATAATTGCTGCTATAAATATTATTTCTCCATTGAGATATATCTTATCCGCTAAAAATTGTTTCATAAACCATATAAAACATATTTTGCAGTGTAATTTCTTTCATATTATGTATAGTATATAAAAATTTTTATTTGTACATTTTTTAGTCGATATAACATTTCTAAATGTAAAAAATAACACGATGAATGAGTTATTTTAACACAAAATTTAGAGTGGACTTTCATTGCCATTAAATTTTTTACAGTGTATTCACCACTTTTATAAGTAATTTTAAATCAATTTAATTTTAACTCAGTTTTTGTTTTACATAAATCGTGCACTCAACTTTGAATAAGAGAGCGAATGTAAAAAAAAACTATTTTAAAGCATCTTTATTTACGCGCAATTCTCCGACTTCGCTGTTCATCTCGATTGTGCGATTCGTTCGCACGGAAGTGTCCGCGACATTCGAGGTGGCAATTCTGCTAAGTAGTCTCCCCGTTTGAGCGGCCGAGCAGCAGAGAGTAGTAGGAAGAACCTACTCGTGAGCTTTGAACGGCGACAAGACGGGACATTAGCGGTAATTACCGATTAACGTCAACTTGCTCTATCCTGTCGCGGGCGTAGCTCGTTTCTGGATTGTCTTGGGAGACAAGTAAGGAAAACTCAGGTAGAGGTGCCAGTGGAGAACCGAAAAGAAAGTCTTATCTGTGTGTGTGTCTCAACCAATCAAGACCGAAGCACGTTTCCTCTGTGCCGATATTATTGATATTATTGCGTATACTGTATGTTGACAGGAAAAAATCACATTTCGTAAAAATTAAATAAGCATCGCAATTGAAAAAAAATTATTTCCAATTATACAAATCTTACGAAAGAAAAATGACATAACTATTTCTCGACGTCCAGCAGTTGGTTAAATATATTTTTAAGCCTAAGGATTAATTGTTGGCAACTCACGGTTATTTTTTAACTCAATCTTTCTTTTACTCCTCGAAAAATCGGTTCAAAATTCTTACGGAACAGTATTTAAGAGGAGATACGCGCGGGCGGAACGAAATAAAGAAATATAGCAAAACGGTGCGAAGAAGCGGAAGAAAAGAAATTTGCGGCGAAGGCACGGAGGATTAATCCGTAAGATTTACAGCGTGGCTGAGCCATTATCACGTTTCGTCGAGTGGATAAGAGGAGCTTGCCCTCCGGGCTTTTAATTCCGCTGCGCGTGTTTCGCCCCGTACCGGCTTCTTTTTCTCTCAACTTCTTTTCACGGCGCGGCGGCGCCGACCGCAGCCTTAACCCCTTAACCGCCTTATCGTCCGCGGTTGCGTGTCATCTTCACCCGGTGCGTCTGACACTTAATTAGAGCCGTTGTGCGCGAATACGGCGTGCTTGCTGCAACGCGTCCGCCAGGGACGTGCGGAATCTCTCTCTGGAAACCATGGAAGTCCACTTTGCGTTGCTGCTAGCATTGAATTTTAGCATGGGCGAGAACATGGGCACCGTGCGCAATTAGGGTAAGAAACAACGACATTGTTCGATCTCATGCTACCTTATCGATAATTTCTAGCCTTTTAAAATTGGAGGAATAATTAGCACGATATGAATAAAACACACGAAACTTTTACATGACAACAATGTGCAATGGAAAAGGCTAGTATCAAAAATATATGTAATCCTAAATCTATGATATTATGATGGCCTCCGTGTACATCGATAATGCGTATCGATAATGCGGAATTCAAATCGGACATATAGGCAATTCGCGATTTTTCGACTGCGAGAATATAAATTAGTATATTTAACATCTTTTATTTATTAGCTTAATCGCACGGAAAAATACGCAGCGGACTTGCAGTTACAAAATTACAGCGTATGTTTGCACATAGAAATGTCAGTCACGAGCGAATTAAACGGCTTAAAACGGAACTTAAGCGGATTTAGATTTGTAAAAGGTGCGGCGCTGTGCGCGCAAAATATGCTTACCATGAGTTTATGCGTAAGCAAGCGTTTTCACGAGTTCATAAATTGCCGTATCGATCCAGATAAAATACAAGTAAATATACAATTTTGAAACAATCGGTACGATGTACACGTATACCAAACAATTATAAATTTCTGAGCCATCATTATCACGCACTTATTATATCTCTCCAAGAATAAATAATTAATTGCGGAGCAATAAACTATAAAACAAAAAGGCAACAATTACATCAAAGAGAGGTATTAATATCAAAAGCGACCGTACTGCCAGGTCAAATTTGTTAAATTCGGCTTACCCGCTCACAAACTAGAATCTTATTTCAATTAATTTGGCCGAATAATTAATTGCTTTCCCAATTAAAAGTTTCATAATTTGTTTTGAGAGGCGCTTTTAGCAGAAGATGATACAGGACAATGTCCGATCTCATTTTGTTAATAAAACGCTCATTTTTGACTTTTTACAGTCTTTCTTTTAACGAGAGAGAAAATAACACGGAAACGTTAAGCGATTCTCAAAGTTCGTTCACCATGAGATTAAATAAACAGCTTGTTTATTAAAACTGACGAATTACTGATTTATCTGTCCATAATTCTTG
Source organism: Temnothorax americanus (assembly GCF_048541705.1). NCBI lineage: Eukaryota > Metazoa > Arthropoda > Insecta > Hymenoptera > Formicidae > Temnothorax > Temnothorax americanus. Next base: position 596,249 of record NW_027509264.1, on the reverse strand, counting down.
TTATACCTAATATCAAATGCGGGCCAACAGATAGACGAAGAAGCGCACTAGCGTAATTTGTATTACACCGAAATGATTATTATTCAATAATAACGACTTAACAGACAGCTCGAAACGCGTCCGCAAAGTCTAGACACGATTTTCATGAATCGTCCAGCTCGACGCATTGCAAATTCATTTACCAAAAATAGATCACGTGAAGCACTGTCACTGTCACTCATTCATGTCGCGGCGAATCCATACGACAAATTGTCAATCAATTACGATAATCGCGGTAGATGACGACTTTCCGAAACAATTATTCCTAAAATAGTTCATAGTTCCAAAACGGTTTACATACGGTAAATGATCAAATCCGAAACTATTCTCTCTCTCGGAATTGCTTTTATTACATTTAAAACGATGTAAACGATTGAAGAAATTACCAATGCGCATATATCTCCGAGCATTACGATCGTCGACCTATTTTATCTTGACTTAGCATTGATAAAGCTAAAAAAAAGTTTTATTAACTATAGTTTATATATCAATAAATGTTAGATAACTCACAATCAGCTTGTTTTTGCACGGTTTGGATGGTCAGTACTTACATCGTTGATCATTATTATTCAATTTATAAACTCCGTTGGTGCACCCTTTGCGAATTAAACCGCGGCGAACGTGTAGTAATGTGTAATCTGAGTTCTAACTTGGTGGCCGATATATACACCTACGTGCAAACTCGCGAAGCGCTACGTAGAACTTGGATAGAGAGGTATAACGATAAAAAGTGCGGCAAAAAAAAGAGCCAGCGGATAGCGGCAGAGGAGAGATCGAGGAACGGCACCGTTGAGAGATGGTGGGATTAGACTTGCAACTACAAACACGGGCGAAGTATAGAACGGCGGATAATTCTTCGTTCGCGGCTCTCGTGACCCGTTTTCGAAGTTAAGGCTATTGAGGCGCGGAAATATCAAGAACGTGTATTGCGTTTACCCTGCGTTTGCCGCGGTCGGGCTTCCGGGATTTCCGGCGTTCGATTTACGCTCCGTGTTTACTCTTATTACAGTTGCAAAGATTGAACATTGCCTTGAAACTTTTATTATCGCGATATGATCCCTTCGTCGAGCTCTTTTTACGCGTTTTGTTCCGTGATATAAGAGTTTTAACTTTCTAGTCGTTGGGCAACACGCTGTACGAACTGTGTCAAACGTATCTCCAGCTCCCAGAAATAGCTGTAATAAGTAGCGAAAGTAACAATAAAGAAGGTAATATTTATAACTATTTTTCACAGTAAATATTTTACAGAAACTAATATAAGGCTTTCAAAGACCTAAGCTTGGATCGCATGGCTTTTGATTCTAATTGTTTGTAAATATTTTAGATAATGCATGGTATAATATACTGCTCATCTATCATATCTATCTAAGAATATCTGCTATAAAAGTATAACAAATATATATTAGAAAAAGTAATATAAATATATAGACTGTGACAGTTATTGCGACAAATCCTCTGAGAGAGCTAGTCGATATACGGTTCGTAATCGTATATTGGAATCAAATCATGAATCTATCATAAATCCTGAAAATATCGCTATGAAAATCTGATATCCAAGCTACTATTTCCTCGCGGTATGGTTTCAATTTCGCAGCTATACTTCTGATAGAATTGATGCTCTAAGACAAATGGTATATCCATCTTAACTTTACATAATCCTTTATCAATCGAATAAAAACAAAGAGATCAATAGCGTTCACTACATACGAATATTGACTTAAACCGTTGCCGAAATATTTGACGTACATATTTAACAATTAAAGAAATTTAAATCGACCGTAACTGGCAATATATAACGTCTTTACCGATATGAACATTGAAAAACTGTGAGCCAAACTTGGTTTGTCGGATTCACACAGCACTTTTTTCAGATCAATATCGAGACATCATTAATTTTGACCATGGTTTTGGTCAGTTGATGTAATTTCTAAATTAAATAGTTTTTAAATTTTATTGCGAAAAATATTACTCCAGCCAGGGTTTGAACCTGGAACCTCCCGTATACCGTGCGGGTGTCGTGCCAATTCGACCACTGGGGCTGTGGTAATATTGATCGCAATAACAACTATAAGATGGAGCACCGATGCTTCAGTCGACGGTGTATAATAAACAGAATAATACCATATTTAAATTGCTATTAAAACGGTGCTAGAAATCACATTTATAATGCGTTAAAAAGTCCAAGACTACCGGCGAGGTTTAAGTTATGTTGCAGGAACGGGACGAAGTTGAAAATGAGTTTGGGACTAGTTCTAGGCTACCTTGAATGCCTTTTACAAAAGTTTGGCCAACTTTTGGATTATACCTGGTTCAGGTTTTCGACTAGAACTAATTTTCGTTTTACGGAACCGCCGTTACCTTTCAAAGAAATATAACTTTTTTACTCTTACGTGAGAAGATATATATATACTAGAAGATATATAATAAAAAATGCTTTGAACTAATCAAAGTCAATTCGATAATTTAGAAAATTAATATCAATAATAAGTATGAAGCGCGCAATGCAAGTCTCTTATCAACAATGAACATGCGCATCAGACACAAATAGAATAAACAAATTCAAAAGAGGCTACACGTTTCTTGAACATAGGGAAAATGTTTAAACTTCCGGAAGAGAACGACAAAGATAATTCGCAGTGCCAAGGGAGGATCAAGGTCTAGAAAACAAAGAAACTCTCTCGCCAAATTAATGATTTAATTATAAAGGAAACTTTTGCGGCCGACCGCCATCGCGGGCGCACTCCTTGGGGAGACGACGGTGGCTATCCCCATGGATAATTGAGGATGCTAAGGTCGAGTCTTATGGGTAGCCGGCAGACAACCGTGGGGATCGGACTAACCATGATCTATGAGCAGCCTGCATATGAGTGACCTTTGTCCGCCACTGATCCCCTCGGGAATCGAAAGGGTCGGGGCGCGCACGAGGTACCGTCGGCTTGTACCAGACGTAATGGAGAAAAACTCTCCTCTCTCTCTCCCCCTCTCTCGTTGCTCTGTCCGCGCACGGGCTAAGTCGATTTTCGCCATCCGACAATCGATTATCGATAACGGGCGGATTAACGGGCGTTAAAACGTGTCCCGTCGGTCGCGCTCGGCAGTTTTTGCAGTACATTTCGCGGGTTGTATATTTTTCCGCGGCCCCATCGCGTTTGTTGCACGTTGTTTCGATACAAACGACGACATTTCCGACTTGGAAATGAAGCGCAAGGCGCGTTTATCCTAAGCTGGCTTTCTATTGTGATTCCAAAGCCAATAGTATGACGGCCGAATGGATACAAATGTCCGAGCTCGTTGCGACACGGACTTTTATCTCTTCGAACAATTTCTGATCTATTTTAAATTAATATTTTTACTTTTACGTTTATTTTCTTCGTTCTCAATACTGTAAAAATTGATTGAATAATTCGCGAGTCGCAAATACTATTGTAAAACGTTAATACAGTATAATGTAAATGTCACGAGATATTTTTCGTACTTTTATGCTTTTCATATTTCTTTTATGACGCACATGCCCGAAAGGTGATCGATTTTCTGACGGCAGCGTAATTGAGGTCCGATTACCAGATTTGAGAAACAATGGTATTCCACGCGCGGCTTAATTAACGTCATGGTACCCCACAAATTTTTTAAAGAAATCCCCGAGGGTAGAAAAGAACAGGACGGTTTCAGTGATTCATCGTCACAATGCGGTATTGGGACCTCGATGTCTCGGAGATAATATCCCCTCAAAACGAGCGCAAAACGTGGAGCAGGGAGCGGTTGACTGACAAGGCGGGCTGGCAGAAAATCTTATTCTTCTACTACGAGAAGGAAGAAAAAAAATGATGGTAACACAACGGAGGGTGACGCCTCACCCCCTAGCTTCGAGATATTTAAATCATCGTCGGTCTCGGAGCACGTTCGCCATCTCACTCGCATCATGGTGTCTACCAGACGATAAATCATATCCCCTTGCGCATAATTGCCGTAACGATAAATATTTGTCTTGACTGACAGTGAAAGGTACATTCGATCGGAACTTTGTTCACTTCGTTACTCAATATTCTATCTCAGACGCGGATCTAAGGTGACGGGATGAAATCCATGAGAGAGAATAAAATATAGCGAACACGGAACAGCATCTTATTTGCATCAAACATTTGCGTTGTATATCGTTTTCTAGAATAAGTGGAATATTTTCATCTACTGAGAAAAGTGAAATTTCGAACGTTCGTCTACTTAAGAAAAGCTTGTCTACGTAGACGCCATTGTGTTTACCTCGCGTATAAGCACGAGTGTGTGCATTCTCTCTGGTAACAATATCCTATACCTTTATTTTACGCAGCATCACATTTCGATGAGGTACACATACTGCAAGCACGATAGTGGAACGAGAAACAACAGCTCCGGCAGATAACGCGATTATGGCGTAGATAAGTGTACTCGTTATTCCTCTCTCCTTTCTCTCTCTCTCTCTCTCTCTCTCTCTCTCTCTTTTCGCGATAGCGTATTTTCGAGATACGCATTCTGTGTTATTTCTATTAGCTCCCGGAAGAAACGAACGCAAGATGAAGTCCGCAACGATATCTCACTTCTTATCCTCAACGCGCAACTTTCTTGTGTTTTTGCTCGCCCCATCCTCACGCTTATATACAGGTGATGCAACGTCAGCCGGATGAAGATGGATAGAAATCTGTTTCCGAGATAATGCGCGGAGCATCCAGTGATTTCACGCTCGTCATTCTGCGATCGAAAACTTCCGACCTTGCCGTGTCGTACCGTTCGTTTCCTCCCGGCCTGAGAAATTTCGAAATTACTCGGGCGTTGAAATTGGCTCGGCGCACGGTGTCCCGTTCTTTTATACGGTCGCGCTGATATATATTTCAAGATTAACGGAATGTTTCTTCCATGTATACACCATCGCCTCGATTATCCGTGGGATCGGCAGGATTAAATGCCGACGCGGCACTTTCCCACTGGATTAGACACGTCGTGGACCAACCCACCGCTTGGATTTAGTACATTCAGCAGCAAGAGGCAAAATAGAAGTACGATGAAATTGAGCTTGGTTTGTGCTAAGAAATGTCTTATTTATTAAATATAAAAGTATGAAAAGGTTGCCCCTGCATGCAGCAGTATGAAATAAATATATCGATATATAAATTGATTCTGTAAGCGTACAACATCTTGTACGCTTCAGTCTACTGTTCACAATAAACAACAGGACGAAAAGTTAAAAAAAATGAGAACTTGCTCGATGACCTAATGGTCTTAATGAGAAAGTTTTCCTTTCTCGACGCATAAATTTTGTTTAACTCCGGAGAAGTTAGTTCTTTTAATAAATAAAAGAAAACTTAGTCTGTAAAAGTGCGCTTGTTCCTCTTTTCTCGAGACTCCAACGAGACAGATGGAATCGATTTAAAAAAAATTAGGTTTCTGCGAGAAATTGTAAAAGCTGTTCCCATTAATACTTTCTTTGCCTTCGCAAAATACCGATTCGTAAGCACAAACGAATTTGGGTGAAAAAACTAAAATATGCGCCATTGAATTATTGTCCTACGCGCGATTGTTCTGGCGAATAGATTTTCTTTTGAATATGGGACACGTACCATTTGTGTCAAGCACACCGCGGTATTTATTTAGTGCCACGCTCGCAATATAATGAACTATTGAATGTTTAATACGCTGTGGATTAGATGAACATGCAAATTGGTGGCACATTACCATAAAATAGCTAATACCACCCTATAAAATATTGGCGGGCAACTCGATCTAATATCGCATAGTTCCACGCGTACGATTACACTAATTCGCAATGAAGTCAAATTTGGATTGCGTTACTGGAATTTCGCTTTAATAGCAAACACGTCGCTTTATCAGCACAGTACATTACAGCTGTATAGCGACGATGGTTAAAATTTTGCTGTTAGTAAGTGATGCAATTTCTTTTGTGTATATATAGTAGCTTTTCAATTTTGCATCTGTGTATGTGCTTGTACGCGTTTTTGTGTGTTGTGTATGTGTTGCACTTAATACTTTCTCCGTACTTAACTTATTACACTACTCTGTACTTCTTGTGCACGCAAACGCGGAGCGCTTTCGGAAACTCGGGGAAAATATATCTCGTACGGAAACGCGTAATCACCTAGCAATGTATAATACCTCCAAATTCTTTCCTCCCCAACAATCATATTACACGCGGCGGAAGGAATCGCGGGAGAGAAATTAGCAAAATTCGTTTCCTCGTTCCTTGCGTTGCCGCGATCTTAAATCACGAGAGAGGGCAAAGAAACATTCATGCCGGAGAATAGACCGCCGAAAGGGGACGGTATAACGGCAAAGAGCAAAATTGGGATTGCGATCGGGAGGCGGTGAAGTTGAGGTACGACGAAGGGGGGAGAGAATAATCCACGCGGTCGTATTTAAACGAGTGGCCCGGGCACGCAATGCCACGTGCCCGAAGATCATTTTCTTGCGTCTACGGTGTACAGACTATCCGGATTACAGACCAATTTCATATTAATTTCCGGCTGTGTGGAAGGAGTGGGCGGAGGGGGTCGCGGGGGGAGGACTGAGCGAGGCGACTGCGCAGGGTTCACCGTCAGCCCGTATCCCGGAAACGTGGCACGGGACACGAGCGTGCAACGGTATTTGTTAACGTTACCACGAAATTGTCCGCGGTTCCGAGACTTACACGGCATTCGCTCAAATTTCACCGCGAAATTGCTCCTCAGGCGAGGAGGGCAACGAGGGGGAAGGAGATGGAGGAGTGTGGTGAGAGGGGTTCAGCCACTTTGTCCATTGCGCGTGCCCGAGGTTTGATAACGCGCGGCTGGCTAGGCGACACGAAAGCGATCCGTGGCGACCACTCTCTCTCGTTTTCCATCGTTGCACGCTCGAATTGTCGCGGTTGAGCCCAGACTACGACGCTAGAATCGACGATAGGCTGCTTAAAGGGCTTAGGTCCTTTCGGCAACAGCCTCGTCACGAGATTCTCGATGCAATTTGTAGAAGAAAATAGGGTAAAAGCAGATAAATGGGAAAATTAGTAGTCAATCTACTCCTGTTCGCGATGTGTTTATCGAATCTCTCCCATCTCTCACAAAAATGAAGGATTATCTGATTTAATCCACTTTCCCAGATTTGCTACGCTTTTCCCCAAATGCGAACAAAAAATTCTTATCGGTAAAAAGACACATTAGTCTTTTTTTAGCACTGTGCCATGGTCGTGGAGTAGATAAACTCTATGATAAACTCTATTTGCCATTATCGAAAATGTCTGTTAATGAGTTCGCTAAAAATCCTGTTTCAGAGATGTTTCACATTCGCTAAAATTTCGTTGAAATTTCTTTTTAGATGAGAACAAGAAACGAAGGAAAGAGAAAGAAACATTACGAAACTGAAAGGAGAAATAAGTTCGAGAAATCGGCCACTTGGTTCATTGTGCGTGTTGGAGGTTAGAAGTTTGATAACGTACGAAGGGTAGAGCGAGACAAAATCGATCCGCGACGGCGACAGCGCCTGCGGCCCGCCGAAGCGAGAAGTCTTTCATTTTTCGAATTCCGGCCGCGCTCTAGCTGGCCATCTCCAAGAAATTTCATCCGTTCTCGTCGGGGCGTTCTCTGAAAGCGCGACTGGAAGAGAACGGCACTGTAAACCCGTTCGCAATTTTGTCCATTTCACTTACCGCGATAAAAGTAATGTCCTACGAAATAGATTGTCCCCATAAAATCGTATCGAGTCCCTTTTGTGGTCCCGGATAGCGGTGAAGCGTACACCCCGTTATTCTCGGAAGCGCGAAACAAATGACCGTCGCCGCTTTATTCCGCGTGACATTATCGACCCGTCGATATCGCGAAGTGCGATTAGATTTATGCGAGCGAGATCCTTACAAGGCGCACGAATATTTGTGACCGCGATTATCGGAAACCAATGTGACTTAATTCCGCGACGATAAAATTGTAAGCTATTAAGATCTCCCGAAGTTAAAGCTACATGTTCTAACGTGAACTGCGCTTGCTGCTATCTTGTATAAAATGTAGGAATATCAGTATTTCCGTATTAAGAATCGATGCGACCTAATTCGATATCGATAAAGGTAAAATTAAGTCTCTTTTTCTTGCGGAAAAGCGCTTTATGTAGACTATGTAGAGCATGCAGAAATCATATTAGAAGTAGCCTGCGCTTGTTTAAAGATTAACCGAACAAGATATTGGAATATCGTGGTTGGTGGAACGTCATGTTTAAAGATTTCACATCTGGAGTAGATATTCAACGGAGAAAGTAGACATAAAGCCATGTCTATTGAAACTTTACTGTGGAAGAGAACGCGGACGACATGTCCCACTGAATTGGCCGTGCAAGCTTCCTTAAAGTTGGATATGAATGTCACTCGAGCTGCATTCGAAATTCCACGACATCGAGAGACGTGTTTAAATGTAAACGACAGTTGAAGTTAATCGAAAAGGAGAAACAGCCGACCTTTGAAATAAATATCGAAGTGAAATGTCGCTTATATAAATCACAGCCGCGCGAAATTGAATCTCCGCGATATCAGAACGTCATGTGAAAACCATACGTTGCATTCTCGCGAAAATATTGATAGTTATCGCGGAATCTAGTCTCTTTTTCTCGTCAAAACGTCTCGCCAGAAGGTGGGCGACATTCGATCGATCTCCGAGTCGTGCCATCGCAATTGGAGCAACAGTTGGTTTTTATGCAGACTAATATTCGGCAAGCGTGACAGAGGACAATTTAATTCGGAATCATCCGTTTATAATGCATCGTTTCCATTGTAGTCCTCAGAATTGTCTCTTTCTCGCTATTACTGGCTACATATATGTATACAGAGTTGCGTTGCATCAAAATAATGATAACTTTATAAAAAAAGCAAACTTTTGCTGACAAAAGCGAACAAAAGATCTTGAAATTTTAATGACAACGCGAATCTTTCTAAAAATTTTATCCACAAAAGTAATATTGTAAACTACACGCTTTAATTAGACCTATTGAAGAAGTAAGCTCAAGGTTTAAGAGAAATAGAATATGCAAAACAACGCAGTTTCAAAGTCCTTTCGTAAAGGTTATTGTCGATCTAGAGAATTAGAGGATTAAATCGACCCGTTCTTGCACCTGACATATCTCAAATACGGGCTTCGTGAGAACAGACGCGAGGGGGGGGGGGGAGGGCACGATGGGAAGTTCACGAACATACAGTTCATTCGCCCCCGCCGGCGTGCGCAGTTGTTCGGTGGCATTATTGACAGAGGTGCGGGTCGAGTATGTAACTTTGTTAGGCCGAGACTGAGGAAGCAAGCCGTCGTGCCCTGAATTCGCAATGCGTCGCGCCCCGCCGGATTCCGCATACTAATAGAAAATGATTTTTAAACTTTTATACATGATGTAGCAGCAGGCGATCGTTTTGGAAGAAGGCACGGAATCCGGAAAGTCCGCTCATGTTTAATTGATATCACGTTGTGCCTGTTTTATTTTAATTGTATGGAAACTTATAGCTTTTAAACTCACTTATAGCTTGAAAATCTTATTGTTAGTCTATCTTTCCTCCGAGAGGAAAGATAGACTAACAATAAGTAGTTGCACTCATTTGTGCAACTACGAACTTATTAAACTTTATGTAGGTAACGTGTGTGCAAGCAACCGTGATCGAAAAAGTTAATAAAATTATCATTTCTATCTCTCGATCACATAGGAGAGAATATACTTAGATTATTAGAATGTATTTTGCAAGTTAAACCCGACGCGTAAAAAAAGTTTTTATCAAAATCGCGAATCGGTATAATCGTTATCTCTATATAAAAAAATCGCAGAGATATGATTTTGGCCTTGTTTGAAAACTGAGATTCTAGCGCTATGTATCGCTTATTTTAATCAACTAGTTTGCGAGATGTCGTCGATTCATTACAGAGATTTAAAATAAATTGCATTGATAAATACAAATTCTCGTGTTTATAACGATATTAAAATCAAACACTGTTTTATTCTTTCATTAAGAAAAGAAACATGAAAATGTTTATACAGCGCGCTTTTATTGCATAAATTTGGTTTAGATAATTATTATGGATTAATCTAAGTAAATGCATGATTACTTTTTCTTGCTAAATAAATTGTCTAACAAATATAATTGAAATGTGAAAAGATGCAAGGAATAATTTTCTTCTTATCACAGATAATGTTATTCAAAGATGTTAGTAAATGACAAATTATTACTAATTAAAATTATTATTGGGCGTATTAAATTCTTTCTTAGAGTTTTTACACAGATATTTAATATATAATAATTATGTATTTTAAAAAATCTTTCCCTTAAATATAATACTTTTTCAAATTTTATTAAAATTGAAGCGTAAAATGGAGCGACATTTATATAGTATCAATTAACTCCATTGTTTATTTTATACGACACTGTAGTTATAAAGTTAAAATTAAAATCTAATTTTCTGTATGTACACATTTTATTCAATTTTTTACGTCTTCGTACCATTTTTCTATATTTAAAACATTTGAAACGTACACACAATTGCAAAATATGAGATAAAATATGATATTTATCTACTTCGTTTCTATATTTTTACATTTATATCTATATAATCTCAGCGTAATTGCGGTTTATTAAATATTATGAAATAGTTTAAAAGCTTCTTTTTTTAATTCTTATTTTAATCAATCAAAGAAACAATTTAAATAAACAAGAATAAACAATTAATATTATAAGTAACACATAATATATACAATTATTAAATCACTTACAATCACTTTCAATATTGCTCCTTCATCATCCGTTTCCTATAATTCCTTCTCCTCTTTTTTCTTCTCCTCCTTTCAGATTTTTTCGCTGCAGTTAACACAGTACTCGCAAAAGAACAATTAATAACGACCGCACGCGAATTAATTATAATCAAAGTACGATTGCGCGACATTTTGCATGGCACGTTCGATATTAATCGTACACGACTCACAATCTCCCGAAATACACGAAATTATTAAAAAATGTATGTATCTCGACATCTACGTGTCACGATTTTCCGTTACTTGAAGCATTCGATCTGACAATTCATGTGTTATTCCCCGCTTTCTATCTAAAAACCTTTAACATTAAATTACGTTTGAAATGGCGAAAAACGCTATGCGAAATGAATTCAGATCTAACTATCACGAAATTATTCGTGAACCGTCGCGAAACGATAATGTATAATTTCTATCCTCTATCGCTTTGATTCTATATACCTTGAATGAATGAATGAAAGAATGAATAATAAATTGTCGCGAAATATCATCGCTGTCTGCCGGTTCGACTTCCACCGCTCGAGTAATAGTGCGGTATTAACATCGTGTAAACAACAGCCCGCTGTGTATTGCGATAATAAACACTGAGACCGTGCGCCAAGCATTTTGTTGTCTCGAATATGTAATTCATTTATTCACTAGCGTCGAATCGCGGCGAAGGGGTGGGTAAGTTAAGAAGTAAATTAACTAGCGAACAAGGCGTGCCAACTCGCTCTGTATTAGAGCTCATGCACAATGACAGGAATAAGGAACAAGGAATTAAATATAAGAGAGAATTCATAGACACGGTTTTGAAAAAAGGTACGACTATTCTCTCTATGTTTATAATTCCTTGCTCTTTATTCCTCTCATTATGCATAACCCCTTACCGTCACTCTATTGTCTATTCCGTCTGTGGCCACATCGATATATCGAACTCGGATCGGGAGCCATTATCGTTGAAAGAAAGAAGACTAGTGTCGAATATTCTACTACTTTTTATCTTTGTATTAATTTTGACGGGTGGATTATCGTCGCGCTTTTCCGCTGTCTAAATTCGACAATGTAAGAACGGTAGTGTATAACTATAACGTTGACGTTATTTGAAAGATAATGCCATGGAAAAAGAGAGAGAGAGAAAGAGAGAGAGAGAGAGAGAGAGAGAGAGAGAGAGAGAAGGAAAAGTTTTTTTGTAATATTATACATATATAATATATAATTTTCGCGGCAACAAATGTATAATACTACAATGTCGTATTTTAGATCACGTATATAGAATCGAAAATCTTGATATATGACATTGTGCGGGTCGTTTTTAATAATTGTTATAGCTCGAAAATTATGTAATCTCAACATTAGAATTTTAATCAATTTTTAAAACATCTATTATTATATATAAGTACAGTCATGGGACTCTTATATCAAATTGTAGCTAATATATTGAAGAAGTCCATGAAAAATAATACAAACAATTAAAGTTACATATATATATATATATATATATATATAGAGAGAGAGAGAGAGAGAGAGTTCATTAAAATAATTTAAATCTATGAATTTTTTTTAATGCAGTCGATAAACTAGCGATGTCACGCATATATATTCTGCTTCAAGATACACAGTATATATTCATGCACGATTTAGCAAGGGGAACTTTCACGTCCAGACAGTTAAAGTAGATATGTCGTAAGTTTTACATGCAATGTCAATGAAACTTATGTATGACGACAACATCCAATCATTGATAATAGATTATTCCGTGTATTTTACAAAAACCTTTTCCTTTATTATATATCGTATCTTTCCTTTTCGGGGTATCTTAAATTCTTCAAAAATAAAATGCACTTAACGAGAACTTGTAAATAATACATTAAATATATTTTCTTTGAAAATTTTCTCAACTTATGTGATTGTAAATATCACATTTTTCTTTCTTCCGTTTCTTTTCTTAATTATCTCTCTTCTTGTAATAATAAACATTTTACTAAATATACTTAATAGTCACACTTTAACGATACTTGATCATGTACATGATTCAGTTATACTGCCTGCACATTCTTAATTTACATAAAAATTACGACATAACAAATAAGTGTCACGACACGATCTGTATGTCTATTTTGAGCGGCGGTTTGGTCTATTGACGGGAGCAAGTCATGCAGGAACAATTACGAAGGAATCTGAACGTTCGTTCACACACTTTACGAGCAGCAAAAGGGGAGGTTACGCGCTGCAGGCGAGAATGGTCTTCAGGATATTAGCACGTTATTGCCGGGGCTTATTGGTTTTATCGATTTTCTCGTTGTTCTACCCTGGCGGCCCTGTCTACCGTGAAAACGAATTAACATCCCGCCGTTTGTGAGGAGTGAGATGCGAATCGACGGCCATCGGAATCTTGTTAATGGCCTTGTGTCACACTCGGACCTTTGTTTTCGACGGTTTTTGTGTATAGGTTAGGTGATTTTGCATTTCGTGAACCACTTTATCACTCTATCGTGATTCACTAAATACCCGTTGTGCAATGTTTGTATTTGTGTCGTAATATATGTGTTTTATTAATAAAGTCAATTAATTTTATAAAAAATAATTTTACGAAAAAACATATTATTGTAATAACAATTTTGTATAAATTTATCGTACATTAAAAATGATAAGCGGCATGTAACAAACGGCAAAGCATATTTACGTACGCATTGTCAAACAGAGATATGTTTTTACATGAGACATGATGGTGATAGACATGATTTTAATTGCAACATAAATACTGCGTAAACGACACATGAAAAATTAGACAGATAGCAGAGATATTTGTATGGATCCCGTAGCGGTAAAGCTGCGTGAGATGAAATCGGTTATATTATACCTCGAGCGCGTGTTGGTGGTACAGTACAAAGAGTAATGGGAGCCCATTATCGTAAAAATATAGTAACTCCGCGGGACGACCAGAGAAATTATGGAAATAATTTACGCAATGGTGGAAAGTGCAGGGTACAACAATCCCTGCTAAATGCTGCCTTTCTGACAATCGATTTGTACGCGACGCATGAAAACACGCACGGCCAAAAACACACCCCCGCGCGTAGCCATAGCTATAGATTTCACGGATTTTTTCACATTATTGAAATATCAGAAGTTATTCCGCGCGTTTGCTTGAATCAATGAAAACGTTTATTATTTTCGAAAGCAGGACCAGAAATATGTCAAACATATTTCCACTCAACTCCGAATAACGAATGTCATAATGGGATATTTATGAGAAAATTAGCAAAAACCCATTTGTAACATCCATTTACAGTTCAAACGGTATACAGGGTGTACCGAGGTATTCGAAGCTCAGTTATGAAGATATATATTACATAATACTGGAAATAATGTTTTGAAGAAAGAGTAGATTCTAAATGTGCGAGAAAATCGAGGGAATTATTAAATACAAATACAAGTGATGTTTTATACGTATATATTGGAAATTGTAGTTGAAGTTGTATAAGTTTCAAGCAACAGAATTGAGACAAGATAACAATAGACATTTCGCATACTAAAGGAACGAGACGAACGCTCTTAAGTAACGAGTCAAGCAGGAATAGTAGACGCTTGTAAACAACTATCAAACTCTCTCTCTCTCTCTCGTCGTACGTCGAGTTTTCACACCCTACCTCGTTTACATTCGTTTGTCGTCGGCGTTGCATCCGTACCGCTTTACTTGTCTTTCGCTTGTCTTTCGTTGCTTTACCTGATGATACACCAACACCGACGAAACCTTCCAATCCAGTTTTTCGCGAGAGAAAACGAAAATCTCTATTCGCAACACCAAACAAACCACCGCGGTTAAATTTAATGGGTTCACAACCTAGCAAAGTCAGCTTTTTAAACCAGATAGAATTTAAAATACTGTTTCCGTTTACTTGCCAAGAGATCAAGTAATGAGCAAATTTTTTGAAAATTATACTTCTCAAATTACTCTTTGTTTCAAAGTATAAATCGCCCTCACATCTTACGTATTTTGATCAATCACCGATAAACTTCGAGTACATCTGTACGCGAAACGTCGAAAGCCACAGGTTTAATTCATTCTTTCACGTGGAAGCCCATATATAGGTATACATTAAATTCTGCGGATTCTTCGCGAAATTGCTCGCCGTTTCCGGCTCCATCGGCAAGAGCCGGCGCGGCGGGTCGCATAGAAATGGTCAATCGGACCCGTCTGTTCCGCGCCGAAAAATTCTTATCGCAAATAATATTCGTCAATCGGGACGGAGAAACACCGATCTTGCGGGCGAAAAAGGGATGAATGCGGGGATGAGAGATGGAATTTCGGCGAGTCATTACCGAGCGCGAAATGTCGATGGCCAGCCAAGTCCCACCCTTACTTCCTTTCCTTCTATTGGCCGCTTATTTCCACCATTTTCCACTTCTTTCCTCTTCGCTCGCCATCCCTTTCACCCACGGAAATGGATATGTTTTCCTCGAACCAAACGCGTCGTTCTCTTATTCCGCCCTCGGCCGAGCGAATGAGACAACTAGATATTACTATGCCACCGCTGACCCGTGCAAACAATGACGCCGTGAAAAGTATCCCTACACAGTAAACAGGATGAAAAATATCTGGCCTGGTTTTTCGTCCGTCTGCTATCCCTCCCATAAGCTGATTGAACGCGCCGGAGAAACTCCGAGTTGGACATGCACGCAGCTTGTCGACGAAACGACGCGTCATCACAGAGATAAACTTTTTTTGTCGGAAGATTCATGATAGAAAATATTTTTATAATTGATAATCCTCTGCCGAGACTTTTTATTATACAGGTTACGCGCGGATACTCGGTGATATTGATAAGGGACCGTGGCTTCTCCGGTATTCTAATTGACTAACTATGGGAGCTTTCCAGCAAGCGACATAAGTCGACACAAGTATCGTTTTATCTTTGTTACTTATTACCAAAAAAGAAAGAAAGAACGATGCTTGTGTCGACTTGTGTCCCGCCGCTTGCTGGAAAGCTTCCTATAAAATGACAGTTCGATATGCCCAGTCAGCCTACCTTCATTCCATCTCCACCACTCATGCTGCCGAGAAGCCGCGGCTCCACGTGATATAAAATCACGATAAACTTATTTCGTTCTTTGCGATCAATAAACTGTTATCTTACAGTTGGCGGTTTATTTTGTAGATTGATTGGCATTGCCTAAGGTAACAATTAATTCTGTTCAATTAAAAAAGTATTTTAAAATGGAAATATTGTTATAGTTGAATCTTAATTAATGAAAGGATTTCAACTGAGTTAATTCGTACATAAATGTATATTATTAAAGCTCATTTGAGACAATCTGTAATTCAGAATTTACAATAGAGTTTGTTATATAAGTTTTATAATGTTATATTCTGAATAATATACATTTAAGAATAATCAGAATACATGAGTATATTATATAAAATACATATTAAAATATGTACATTTATCAAAAAGCACGAAATATAAATTTGTAGATAAAATTCTATCGTAAAATCTGCCACAAGTTATAGATTGTCTAAAATGAGCCTGATATATTAAATTGTTCAACTATTATTACTTAATTCCCTCTTTTAATGATAATCTGAATAATTGACTAATTACCACATTAAAAAAATTATTACAGCTATTATTTAAAGAATAAAGTTTATCTTATATTTTGCTAGAAATTATTTTAATGTTTTACAGATCCATTGAGTTTCAAGATAAGCTTTTCATTAAATAAACGTTTTTTTCTCAAATTTTCGGGAAAAGATGATATCTACAATATTCAAAACGATACGAGCTTCTCTCACAAGTCGATTATTGAATCGCGAGAAATTCAGTAAATATTTATTGTACAGTGAATGTGCAATGACGACTCGGGAAAGCTGTTTAGTAGATTTGCTAGATTTTGCAGACAAAATTTCATTCTCTGAATGCCCATTCATCGAAGTGATCTTCATTTTTTATCAACCTCG
This sequence comes from Temnothorax americanus, assembly GCF_048541705.1. Lineage (NCBI taxonomy): Eukaryota > Metazoa > Arthropoda > Insecta > Hymenoptera > Formicidae > Temnothorax > Temnothorax americanus. Next base: position 579,487 of record NW_027509264.1, on the reverse strand, counting down.
AATACCTATAACGACAAAACTTTCGAAACAAAATTGATTTGCTTGAGCAAGTCGTAAAATATAAACTTAATATCGTGAAAAAAGTATTATTTATATATAGAAAAAAAGCTACGCAAACATAAATGTGTGCAGATCGCGCATTTCCAATTTTCATTCGCGATGTTTGCACGCGATCTAGTTAGCTGTGGTTATAACATTTGTCGAGAAGCCGTAAGGCAAAAAATAATTGCGAAACTCGGAAAACTGTTTTTTTTTCACGACTACGGGGTAACAACTACGTAGGAAAATTGCCTGTAACAATATTTATGATAAAATCAAGGAGGAAATATAACGGGGAAAGTTTCGCAAGTAATTAGCGATTGCGAAGTAGCGGGAACGTGAAGCGCGTAATTGATGATTTTCATCGAGTACGATCGGGGCTCTAATGTTATTTTTATCAATTAGTAAAATGTAAATAACAATCCAGAAGAAGAGAGAGAGAGAGAGAGAGAGAGAGAGAAATTATCGTTATGAAATTATTAATTCGCAAAGTACGTTTGATTCGTTCGGAAAATTCTGTTCCTTTACATCACAATGTGCGTGAAAAGATGATATTTACGCACGTATGTAATAAAAATAAGTTGAAATGGTATCGAGATATTATCGCTAATGTAGACAGTATTAATATTGCACCCGTCATATTCGGATACACGTGAGGATTCCCATGACGTTGTTAGGGACGCTTTCACATCTCGCTCGCGCGCGTATGCTCTTACATTTTCCGGGCACGCATATAATACATGTGCACCTACGAGAATGCAATTACTGATGTGTGCCCACGAGACTCGGAAGAGGTAGGCGCGGCATTTATCGGGGCGCCTCTGCACGCGCTCCGATCTACGGGGACACGAAGCGACAATAATGGCGAGGAATCGATGCCCCCTCGCGTGTGCGAGCGTACGCATTCGCGGTACGCGTAATACCGCGTAATAATGCGCGGTTACATACGTAGGAATATTATCCGGCGCGTGTATTATCCGCGCTGCATACCCGACGACTATGGGGGGTCGAGTATGTGCGCGCTCTCTCCCCATTTCTCTCTCCCTCTCCCTTTCCATGTATCGCCATTCCTATTTGAGATTAGCGCAATTATCGGCCCATCGATCAGCCTCCTCCGCGTATGGAGTATACAAGAAGACCGTGGACACTGTCTACGTTAAACTATCGCTCTATCAAAAGAATGAACGTGATTGATTCGCGGACAAAGTGTAATTTAGAAAAGACGCGGAGCCAGTAGGGACCACTTTAAATAAAAGCATTGTTTTGAAACGCCTTGATTTTATAATCGCCGATACATCGTTGCCGCTCACGTCGACTTTCATTGCTTTTCCAATACAAGCTGAATGGAAGCGAGCGACAACCGACTAAACGACTGTCCGCAAAAAAACCGATTTTCAAAGCTAGTCGTTGCGCCGTTCATTAATCAACGAATCGTATGGTCGTCGAATCTCTCAATACCTCAATGCTCCCGGAGAAAAAAGAACAATCGCCCGTTTGCACGGCATTTCCATTGGCGAAGTTTGCGAAGTGTCTCGACTGCAAATTCCTCGACGCTGCATCACGGCACCGGGTCTCGGAACGAGATTACGAGAGCAGTTAACGATATTCGGTACGGACTGTGGGGACCGGACTAATCTGATAACCAGTAGGTCGCATCGGTCGTCCTTGATCCACCTGCCGGGTCCTCCGTTCTCTCCGTCTCGTTCGACGGACGCAACGTCCGATTGTGGGTGGCGTCGGATGACGTAGGATTACTGGTAGACCGACGGTGCGGTGTCTGGTTTTCCATAATTAACGTTCGTACGAAGGATCTGTTCCTAAAACAACCGTACTTGCGTGCGTGTGCGGACTGCGGCGGAGTGGTGGAATAGCCGATTTCGCACGATTCGATTTAAATAGCCGAATATTCGTGGTACGAGCAAACGAGCCAAAAAAAGCATAATGAATTATCGTTACCTATATATTGATCGTTCCAATTGCTCAAAATTTTAATTTAATGCTTGACAAGACTGAATATTTTATTTAGTTTATACTTTAGCATATTATTCGTTTTCCGCAGTGGCATCTAAAATTATGTATTTTATTAAAAATAGCTGAATATTTGAAACACCAATAAGAGATAGTACAAAAATACAATCTCAAATAATTAGTAAAGCAGAAACGACATTGTTACTTTGATATTCCGAGACCTCTGTCGATTGTTCGTACCTTAATCCGACCCTGGACGGACTGATCGGACCGAAAGTCATCCGTAGTAGCCGGCTTTACTCTCGGTTCGATAAGTTAATCTCGGCTGTCTACTCCTCCGCATGCTCGTGACGCTCGTGACATTGCCCTTTGATTTATTAGAACGTCGATCAACCCCACGCAATGGACCGTATCGAATTTCAAATGTGACTGTTTGCCTGTCTCTCGATATGCTTGAAGTTTACCTACGCATGGCGATATGACACCACTGAAGAGAAAGAGTAAAAAGACGAAACATTCAACCACGTTAGATTTATGTGTTTACGAAGTGAATCGCTGACTCTTGTCGTTTTTCCGTATTTTTCAGTGTGTTTCAATAGGATGACGAAGTCATAAATGTTACGGAAGAGTAAATTTAGCCAATTTAATTGAGTTTTTGTATTTTGAAATACACTGGCTTTATATTAAAAATTTTTAATATTTAATATGTTTTTCCAACGCTTTTGGTTTTAACTAGCTATACATATGTGCTACGTAATATTTTACTAAAATTAAACTAACAAATTACGTCGATAACTGGGTTCCGAATTTATATACGCTCTACTCCATTTATTAAAAGCAACATGCAGAAGTAATGAATATTATAATTCAAGAGATGAGTTGCAAATCAATATTTAAATTAATAAGATTCTTTTAGAAATTAATATTTATACGTATACGTTTGTATTAATATATACTTCTCTCACGATCAAAACCTCATAATTCAATAATTTGAATATTTGATTTGAGTATTTATAATTGCAGTTAATTAATTTAATATACTATTTATCCAATTAACACAATTCCAATGCTTGACTGAATATGTATAGCGATGAATAAATTTAATTGCAAATATCATGGTGTATGAGAGTTATAATTATCGTGAGGTCAAATTTTTAATTTATTTTTATAATATCTTGTAAAAAAAAAAATACATATATATATATATATATATATATATATATATATATATATTCTACATGATTCTTGATAGGAGGCGTTAGATTTGAAATAATTTGCATATTTTATCGACTCTCTCTCTCTCTCTCTCTCTCTCTCTCTCTCTCTCTCTCTCTCTCTCTCTCTCTCTCTCTCTCTCTCTGTCTCACTCTATACCAACTTACCTTACATCTAAATTAGTATGCGTGCACCAAAGCGAGCCTTATGATAAATCTCGTTATGCGGGATCTATGCGATCTGCGTTAAGTTAACACGGGGTAGGAATAATTGCGCCCGCCACCGCGAGTTCCGATGGGAATTCTCGAGGCGCAGCATTCAAAGCAATAGGCACCTCGAAAACTCATCGGGTATGTAGATATCAATAAAAGGGATTCTAGGCTGTGGGCCGTAGCATCCGACGTGCACGATTCGATCGGCTCGTTCTCAGCAATTCGCGGCATGCTGAGAACCGAGCAGCAATACCAGCCGCACCAAAACCGTAAGGGTTGGCGCTATGCCGACCCTACAGTTGAAGGGGGCAATAACATACCGTGAGTTGCCTCGGCAGTACTACGAATAATGGAGCTTCTCGACTATCCATGATTAACGCGGCAATAACGATTATTTATAGTCCTAAAACAATGTTTCACGCTGTCCACCCCTGTTCGTTTGCTGTTCTCTCGTTCGACCTCCCCCCACTGTCTCTCTCTTTCTGCCGCTGCGCAACGTCTGAATCAGCCGTCGGTACTTTCCCCATGTCCGTCTCTGAAGCGGATTTATGCAAAAAATTCCAAAACACCGTGGAAGTGTCTCCGTGGGGTCCTACTCCACGCCTAATTAATCGAACGGGATGAGTTACGGGGTGCGGGAGGGTGCGCAGCTGCGATTGGAAAAGTGAAGGATTTAGTAGCGCATGCAAAGGGGCTTTTATGAAAGTCGCGAAACAGATCCCTTTGTCCACACCGCGATCGTAGATCACCGCTGTCCTCGAGTATAGTAATGGGGGGAGAATATACGGGAGCGACGACGTATCTCGGCGGATGTAATATGGGTTTCGATCAACAAATGCCGCGAGGGAAAACAGCAGCAGAAATTTACCTATTTATCTATAATTCCGATCAAAAGTACATTTTGCTATACGCAATGGGAAATGAAGTAATACGGAGGGGAGCGGAGGAAAAACGATTGAATACATTTTACATTTATATTACAATGTAGGGTCGTGAGCAATTTTTCTTTACATTTTTATTACATTTTCTTGTTATAGAATGGCACTCAAACCATAAACGTGCATGTCTATAAATAAAGTTCTTTTTTTTTTGAGCGTATAACTGGAGCAAGCTTTTTATAAATATGTATATGTTGCAGATATTATCTTTATATTACTAAATATTTATGTTACGTTCAGCAATTTATTTGCTTGCTATCTATTTAGCGGTTCTACAATCAGCAAAGTATATGATAATTTTCATATTAGAGAGGCTCTAGAGAGAGAGAGAGAGAGAGAGAGAGAAAGAGAGAGAAAGAGAGAGAGAAAAAGAGAAAGAGACAATATGTTATAAATATTATATTAGTTCATTTGAACTCACCGACCGATGCGCAACAGCGGAGTTGTAAGCTGTAACCCTGCGTTGATCTGTAACATAAAAATAATTTTACATTATTAAAGCAAGAAATTGCGCCGGGAGTTAAACCTCGAATGAAAAAATGAGTATTACGAACGAGTAATGAGCGAATCAAGTGCTTGAAAAACGGAATCCGCCACACACACACACAGGACAGCAAAATAATAAGTAAATAACAATTACCTCACGGTTGCCCCGCTGTCGCCAGATGCCTCCCAGGCCCCCTCCTCCTCTCCTCGGTCCTCCTTCGTTGTCACATCTCCGTCGGCGCACTCACTCATTCGCGACGTTCACGAAAATCGACGATATCGTCGCTTATGATCGCGCGACACTTTACACGGCACTCCCGGTGTTATCCTGCGTTGATCTGTAACATAAAAATATTTTTATTAAAGCAAGAAATTGCGCCGGAGTTAAACCTCGAACGAATGAGTATTACGAACGAGTAAGGAGCGAATCAAGTCGCGCTTGAGAAACGAAATCCGCCACACACACACACACAGGACAGCAAAATAATAAATAAATAATAACAATTACCTCACGGTTGCCCCGCTGTCGCCCGATGCCTCCCGGGCTCCCTCCTCCTCTCCTCGGTTCTCCTTCGTTGTCGCACCTCCGTCTCTCACTCACCCGCGACGTTCGCGAAAATCGACGATATCGTCGCTTATGATCGCGCGACACTTTGCACGGCACTCCCGGTATTAATCTCGCGACGCGACGCGTACTTTGTTACACGGCAACGAAAGAATCACGACGGAGAAGCTACGAACGAAACTATAGATCCGCTTGATGCCCGTTGACCCCGGACCCGTGACGTCACGCAGGTATTAGAGGTAGACGCTAAATGGCGGAAAGAATTTCGTAATCGCGCGGCCAACTTCACTCGCCGGGAGCAACCGTCGCGTCGCGAGGACGCTACACTTGCTGCTTGATTAACTGCGATTAAATCATCGATTTATGAACACTGCGTATATCACCCGCACTATCGTCAGATATCGAAACACCATTGAATATACGTTTAAGTTAAACGCACGGCGCACGACGTTAATAGAGACTGCGATCTGCGATCGCTAATTAAACACGCGGCGTCATTCGACTTTAGGGCTCACTCGTATCCTTTATCCGCGTTCCGAAAAAAACGACGCTAACTTCATTCTGAACTATTCTGAAGACCGCACAAACACGACGCGAGACGCGAGAGAGAAGCAAGACCGATTACTCGAAAGAATGTAATCGAAAGTCAATATTACCGAATGCGACATACCTCGGCGTCCGTATAAATTCCGCGAAGCACATGTATTAACGCAAACATTCGATGTATCACAGTATTCCGTAATCTCAATCACCGGAGTCCAACGATACGCATTACTCCGCGATGCGATCCGAGAGCAACGACGTACGTGAGAAGGGAGAAGGGAGTCGCGAGCGCGCCGCGGTAAACACGAATAGCGGCGATGGAGTGGGGGGTAGGCTGACGAGGCACGCCGAACGAACGCACCGCGTCTAGTTACCCCATCTGCCCTCTATCCCCGCAACACATGTTACCGCGGCGCCCGCGACCCGGAACGGCTGAAGTCACTAGATATCAATCCAGTGACTTTAGCGACGGCCGCGACCCCGTTCTCATGTCGTCTTACTCCCGAATCGCATCGCGGAGTAAAAGACCATTGCACGTAACAATGTTTTAGTTGTAATCGTAAGGCCGTAAGAAAATAGACCACGCGCAGTCGATTATTCTCCTTGAGCTCGAAGAATAATCGAGTGTGATTGGTCTATTTTCTTACGGCCCTACGATTATGACTAAATCGTTACGTGCAATGGCCTTTAATTGTGTTTCGATATCTGACGATCGTGGGCGACACAGTGCTCATAAATCGATGATTTAAATCGCAGTTAATCAAGCAGCAAGTGTAGCGTCCTCGCGACGCGACGGTTGCTCCCGGCGAGTGAAGTTGGCCGCGCGATTACGAAATTCTTTCCGCCATTTAGCGTCTACCTGCGTGACGTCACGGGTCAACGGGCATCAAGCGGATCGTATAGTTTCGTTCGTAGCTTCTCCGTCGTGATTCTTTCGTTGCCGTGTAACAAAGTACGCGTCGCGTCGCGAGATTAATACCGGGAGTGTCGTGCAAAGTGTCGCGCGATCATAAGCGACGATATCGTCGATTTTCGCGAACGTCGCGGGTGAGTGAGAGACGGAGGTGCGACAACGAAGGAGAGGAGGAGGGGCCTGGGAGGCATCGGGCGACAGCGGGGCAACCGTGAAGTAATAGGCAATTGTTATTATTTATTTATTATTTTGCTGTCCTGTGTGTGTGTGGCGGATTCCGTTTCTCAAGCGCGACTTAATTTGCTCCTTACTCGTTCGTAATACTCATTCGTTCGAGGTTCAACTCCGGCGCAATTTCTTGCTTTAATATGTAAAAATATTTTTATGTTACAGATCAACGCAGGGTAATACCGGGAGTGTCGTGCAAAGTGTCGCGCGATCATAAGCGACGATATCGTCGATTTTCGCGAACGACTGTCGTGAGTGAGTGCGCCGACGGAGATGCGAAGGAGGACGAACAGAGGAGGAGGGGGTCTGGGAGGCATCGGGCGACAGCGGGGCAACCGTGGGGTGAGTATTCGTTTATTATTCGTGTTATTCGTTTATTACTTTTGCTATCCCGTTCTGTCACTTTCTCAATAAGCGCGACTTGATTCGCTCATATACTCATTATTCGTTCGAGATTTAACTCCGGCGCAATTTCTCGCTTTAATATGTAAAAATATTCTTACGTTACAGATCAACGCAGGGTTGCAGCTTACAACTCCGCCGTTGCGCATCGGTCGGTGAGTCATTTTTTTATTTTCGGTGATAGTGATACCGAATAGTGATACTGAATAGGACCGTGGCTTCTCCGGTATCCGGATTGATAACAATAAAATCAAGGTCCTGTATGCCATGCAATCAGCCTACAGCCTCACTTATTGCCGAGAAGCCGTGGCTCCATTCTGATCGCGCGATCGCGCGGCGATAAATCGATAAAACGATCGCGACTGTTCGTCGATCGTCAGTATTAAGGGATCGAACACAGATGATCCATTTCGTAGCTCTACAGAAAAGTGCTACACAAAGTAGCTTGTTCGGGCCCTAACATTCTCCTGGCGCGTTGCCTGATGTTTATTATTACAGCGAGCGGTTGTGTGACAGAGTTGTATATTTACACAAAGTCGCCACGCTGTCATTCGTACATACAGTGAAACTCAAACCGGCAAGTAGTTGCGCGAACCGTTCCGCGTGTGTCGTCGTATATATTATTCCTCGAAATATGGGGTCAAACATGGGGAAACGTGACTAGAAAATACCAAACTTCATAATTATCACAGTAAGCAATTATTAGCTCTCGTAATTAAAAATTCATAAACGTATTAAGGCGACTGCTTATCGAAGCAGATTTCGAGTGATTTATTTACAGTAAAAAGAGTGAAACGCGCAATAAAGAATTGGAATTATAAATTATTATTTCGGATTATTGACAGCTTATATCTCTATTTTTAGCTTATATCCAGAAGATTGCATAAATTAACACGAGTCACCACCACACCATCCACCCAGACGTACTTCCCATTGACCATTTCCGACAATACAAATTCGTTAAATCGTACGGAAAATTTTTGGTTACGCTGGCACGCCGGCAATGCGCATTAATAAACCGACGGAAAGGGAGCGAATCAGGGGGGGGGGTCGACCAAAGGGTGAACGCAGACATTTCAGTATTGCGCTTTCCCTGCGAGAACGAAGCTTTTGTTTAATTGCGTCGACCGTCACGGTATAGCAGATTCGTGGGACACTAATGCGAATTTTGCGAGGGGATCTGAGATATAATGTCGTAGGTGGACCCGCGCGGAGTTGTCATCCGTTAAAATGTGTCTAACGTAGCAAACATTTTTCATTTTCATAATGCGCTCGCTAAATATAAAATACCATAAATATAAAATACCATCCACATGAGACTTAGTACCGTTGAATCTCACTATTATATTCCATCTGGTTTTTAGTACGAATGTATTTTATATACATATCGACGATTTACTTAAAAAATTATTATATCGTTATCGCTGATCGATGATTATTATATATCATTATGCTAATTTTTCGTTGAATTTACAAGTTTATTATCGCAATAGCATCAATTCTTGTGTGAACGATATTTAAAAATTGAGATTCACTTTCGCAGGAATATGTTCGTCTCTTATAATTCATTGCTCTAGCGAATTTGTTTATAACGTGTCAAAACGCGCATGAAATCGCGCCCATAAATTCTCTTTAACACCGTATATACTCCCGTATCGATACGACTTTCAGCCCCTCTTAATTTCACTCTGTGAAAAGCTAAACTTTTTCTATATTCTCTCTCTTTCTCTCACAATTGTATCATAATTCGCGAAAGGCGTAATTGTTAGCTCGGAGATAGGGAAAAATCGTGGGGTGCTCGCCACGAGGCAGAGAGAACGGGAGAAGTCTTCACCCTCCGCTCGTATATCTCTCGCGAGTTAGGTATATTTCTGAATTTTTAATCTCGTGAAATTTCACACCGTCATAAGAGACGCATGCTAACGCTCAAACTTGCACGCCGCTCCGTACCGAAGACCATTGTACGTTTATTAAACGCATAACACCGTCCTCCCTCCTCTCTCTCTCTCTCTCTCTCTCTCTCTCTCTCTCTCTCTCTCCGAACTTTCGGAGATATATGGAGCGATTTGATCTTACCCCGTGTCGTCGTGATTCTGCCGAAACGTAAAAACCGTCTGTATAAAAGCTTCCTGGCGTGAGCTAGCCGGGAGCTTGTGACGGCAGCCTTCATCTTGGGAAATACTCTCGTTAAGGTACTCTCGTTCTCGTACGAGGATAAATATTCGCAATGCGAATTTCAAAGAGTTCATGAAGAGTTCGTGAAGCAAACCGAGTGAATCGAGACAAGATATTGACTGATAACAGAGAAACGTTCTCCAACGTGGTTTCGGGGTGTTTTAGTTTGCATCCTCTTTTATTTATCCACTCTATTATTTTACTGTCGCACCAATGTCAACGCTACACGTAACAAAAGAGTTAATAATAACTACTTGCATTGCGTGCGGTTTACTTATACTTGCGTACAGAAAATATAACATATACAGAGATGTGTGGAAATTCGGTTACATCAAATGTGTCACTGGTATCAAAGGGGACGAAATGGGAATATAAAAAATATGAGATGTTTGAAATCTCGTTGGCGGAAATTCAAAACGTCCGGCAACAATCGCGACCGCAAGGGTGCTTGTCCGCTTTAGAAAAAACCCTCCCGTTTCCATACGTAGATCACGGGCGACAGCCGTACGTCGTAAAAAAGCGTGTGACGGCTCAATATTTCGACCGGGGCCATTCTCGCGGCTTGTTCCTCTGTTAGCGATTGATTCCAATCAGCGATGTCGGGACGCTTTGTTGGGAATGACGGACGACAGGGGCGAGGTGCGCGGCGGCTCCCTTCTTTATTGGTGCACCGTCGAGCCATTACTTGGTTCACTGTTAACGTTAAGTGCATCGCCTATAGGTACACGGTGTCAGGACACCGAGGTAATAACGCCCTGCACTCGACCGTGCGCTGTAGGTATTCTGTGGCTGAGTGAGAACCGATTACCTCAAATTCTGCTTCCACGAGCGAGACCTCTGCTCTCTTCACGCGCTCTGCTGTAGCTACGAGGCTATCTCACATTCGCCATGGCTTTGCTTTGCAATCGGAGAATACGGATTCGTCTAGTCAACGCTCTCGCGTAACAGCGTCTGTTACTATGTCCGCCTATTTTCTCAGGGAGCGTTAGATATTAAAAATTACTTATGTATATTAAATTTAAAAAAATATTTTTCAAGTTGCTCATTATGAAAGCGGATGTCTGATGAACATTTCTTGATTTTTATGAAAGATTTGTCATCCATTTAGTCTTCTCTGCTTAAAACATCACCAATGGTTCGGAAACGTTCACTGCCAGATCTTCGTAAAAGGCTGTTGGTAATCCGACAGTGATTCATAAGGCTATTCGCGTTAAGTGGGTCAGCGTATCCTGAGTGAAAGATTAAAAAAGGAGATTAAGCACCAGCCATCCCTTTACATTCAGTAATACGTTAAAACGCCCGGAAGAATCGCCATTTAATGGTGCTAGCGCACGATTCGCCGACTCGCCTGAAATTCCCGATGTAACGAAAGGAATGCCCGGTTAGATATTGAAGCTCTGGATGTTTTTATTACATCGTTACGCGTACCCCGGCACGTCATATGGTCGCATCGTCATATTCCGTCCCCGCTTTTATTACCGCATGATTTTATTATACTGCTCGAGTTTTTGACTTTTAAATAACGCTCGGTTTACGAGAGAGAAGGACACGCGGTAGCGCCGTGATATATCTTATCGGCTATCGCGTGATATTAACGGGGGACAAAGCACGAAAATTGTGAAATATTCCGGCAAGATTGATATTTTTAAAAGAAATTATATATAAATGTCTTTTAATTTAATCATATAATTTAATTATAAATCAAAGAAGACAGTATACCGAAAGTAATATTTTACTTGATACAACATTAATTCGTTTTAATAGTTTTTTTAAATAGTTTTGATAGTTCCCAAGATGTAATTTAGATGTTCCACGAACATTGCGTCCTAATTCATATTTTCCCGATATAACCAACCGCGGGGGATTTCGCACAAATCAAATTGAAATTTAACTACTTATCGAATATTGACATCGTGCGACAGATACGGATCTAATTAGTATCCATTTATATATAACTTAAGCACACAGACTAGATCTGGCGTCGTTTTATCGATGATTATAAATAACGAATTGATAATTCGTAGATATATCACCGATTTAAGATTTACAAGGTTCAAATGTATTAGAAAAGTTAAAGGTCCTTTTTATTCTTGGTTATAGTTCTATTTTTCGTATACATTGCGACATTTACCGAAATTAGTCGTGACCTGTTTTCGCGTAACGAGTCTGACGGAGCGTGCTAATTCCAAAAAAGGTGCGGTGCATAACTCGATGCAAGAGGAGAGCGACCTAAGGCGTTCGATTGGAAAATGTCCTATCATGCAGCTTAGATCGCGAGAGAATGTTCAGTATCGTAAAATAAGCGCTGCGCTACACGGCGATTACAGCGGGTATAATTGAGGCGAGTCGGAATCGGAAATCCCCTATTATCGGATTTCGTTTAAATTTACGAATATCCCTATAAATATTTATCAATACACCTCCTTCATCTCCGATGCGCCGCGTTGGCTCGCGTCTATCCGTGGACTCGGAAATATTCCATCAAGTATCCGCAAAGTTCGCTAGCAGTCGCTGAAGCGGAAGTGTGAATTCTTTTTTCGGAAGGTGCGCGCTGAATTATCGTCGGATATTGAGGCCGGTTGTCGCGACGCGAAACATATTCTACATGGTGATTCCGCCGGGGTTCACGTCCCATTGGCTTTTCGGTTATTACGTACAAAACTGACACGAAATTTTCCTCTGTCACGATACATCGGCTTTTGAAACTCTCAAATATTAAATCAGATATTGCACTGAGCGTCAAACTTCAAAATCAATATTCGTAATATCACAGAGACATACGTTTTCTACCCTCCATTTGTTCCGACAATTATCGTTATCCGCGCGTTGAGTTTCCCCGCGAGAATCCTCTCGTCGCAGATTTTACTAGTTCTCGAAGAGAAAGTCCACTCGGGATCATCGCGATAGAATTACGCGCCACATCATTACTGGCGCATTTCTAGTTGTTACTTAAAATAATACATTGCCGGGCGAAGGCCACAAAATATACACATGGTATTATAATACCGACGCGGTATAATATATGTCGAGTTTACGAGCTTATAAACCGGAACGAACCTTAATATAAGAATGTTATAGTGTGGTCTTCATAAATTTTACAGAGTAACACCGCATTTTACCGCGATTCGATCGTATTTTATTCATACGTATCCGCGGTATGATTATACCATCCAATATTTTATCGATAGGTCCATCGGGATAATGAATTGGTTATAGTTAGTACTAAGGATAAATGTGTCGAGACATAACATTTTACAGAAACTGATACGATTCTATTTTCAATAAAATATGATATGCAAGCATATTGTAAATAAATGCATAACAATGCATAACGCAACGTAGTTTTGGAGACCGCTTAAGCGCGTTCACCAACATCGTTTTTCCTCCCCGTGAAACTTGCAATCCGAAATAGTCATCCGGAATACGAGATTAGTAATCGTAACTTTCGAGTAACATCGACGACGATCGCGATTCTGACGAAAGAAGAAATACTTCACGGTGACTTTTCCTCGCGAGAGAAACTTCTACGACCGGCAAGGAAATTACTTTCCACCAAGCTACGTATCCCGCTCCGGGGGGTTTATGGTCTTGGAGCAGCGAACGACATTCGCGGCGGAAGACGAAAGGAGCCAGGAGGACTTTGACGATTCAGCACATTTTCGGTCTTTCGTGTTTCATTGAGGCGCGTGTCATCGCCGAGCTGTCGAATGGAACGGAGAATAGGATGATCTGCGCGGAGAGATTGCGTGAAATAAATTTACTTCTTTTCGGATTTTCACGATCTTGTCTCAAAAATCTAACTAATGCAAACCTCTAACATTGAATTTGCAAATTGTTTTTTTTAGAAATTATTTTTACAAATTGTCCAATAGTTATAAACCATGGCAAATGTAACTTTTTGCAAATAAACTTCTAAGTAGATTGTTGCATTATAAAGCAGATAATACTATATGTATAATGTGCGGTAACCGATAATCGACAATGAAACGTGTCGTATTCTCTTCGCATTCGCCGCATTGTGGGCTGGCGAATCCGCAACGGATGTGAATGCGGAACATTCAAAAGTTTTTAAACGTGTTGTGCCACTATTGGACATGTTAAATATCCTCTCGTGAATCAACGCGGTAGAGATAAGTTTGTGTTAAATAAATTCAATTCCTTTCATTTTAACGCGACTTTAAATAATAAAAGTATTTCTTTTGCAACACAAATATAGATACCGTTTATTACTATTTACGATACTTACAAATTAAGTCACATTAAAATTGGAGATGTTTGCTGAATGTTATTAATGCGTATATATTTAAAAAAAACTAAATTAGATAGCTGAAAACCAAAACGTAACATATTAATACATTCGTTTCATTTTGGGTTTACGAACTTTCGGTACTTTCGTCCCTCTCACGCCATATTTCTGGATTACGACTGCAAGTACGCGACCATACCGAACGAGCCCACCTAATTAAGGCGTTTGTTCAACCCTATGGATTATTTAAGTCAATGTCACGCTACTGGTCCTCGAGAGGCTCGTTAGAAATAGGGCCAATTACCATTAAGAGGTCGACGCGGGACGGCGGTTTCTCAGCTCCCGCGATAGCGAAAGAGTCCGAAATTATGCGCTCGTGCTGTTCCCTTACCCTCAGCAATAAACTTGAAAATCTTCCATCAATCCGCCCCTTCTGGGAACAGGAAGAGAGATTGTCGCCTCGTGTTTGCTGTACGTACACGGGTATGGCATGCTCGTGCGATATGTATGTGCGAGGATACTCCGCGCTGAGTAGCGACGACAGTTCTTCGCTTACGACGCGACGCCGGCACCCCGCAATATCTGGCGGAATTAGTTGTCGCCCGGGTCCCGAGGTTAAAGGGACCAGACAACTGGTTAAAAGGATTATCCCTGCTTACGTTACTCGGCCCAAGCTAATGCCCCACGCATTATTAAATCATTCCTGGAACCGTCGCGGAACAGCAGTCTGTTGCCGAATGCCGTAAGACATGAGCGCCTCGTTCTCGTTCATTACTGAATATTCTCGTTGGCGTTACTTGGAGAGTAACCGTCGCGAAAACACGGAATTACCACTTAGAGGAGACTCCTCCAGAATCCCTGCTCTAAGAGCCTGTTCCGTGCCGTATCCCCTTGGTACTTGACCCCAAGTTCAAAGAAGTTACCTTTGTCAAAGGGTGCTGGAGTACGGAAATTTTATTCCACAAGTACCGACCTTGTGGAAGCTCTAGCTTTTAGTATTTTTTTAGTTATTTAACGAATAAAGCTGTTCGCAGAACTTCAACTTAAATTTGACCTAGACCGAATTAAATGGCACAAATAATGTTGGAAAATATCACCACCTGTTTTCGAAAGAAGAAAAATCTAATGTTTTTTTTTTTCTAAAATATGTTTTGACAAATTGAATCGTATGAACAGCCCTATAGAGAGAAGAAAGGCACTCTTAAAGGATAAAATCAAACAGACGTAACTGGAAAAGTTTCTACTGTAACTATACATCCCCTGAATGAGCAATGAACTTTGTCCGCCAAATGGGACCGAAGAGCTCGCGATTACGCAAATCTGCCATAATTCACACGAGCATCCTTGCTCGTTGAGGTTACACGACTGCTTACCATACTGAAAGTTTCTTAATCCGCGGATTCAAACAGTACCAACTGCATCGTCGTGTCGTGGAAGAAACTCAACTTTGAAGCGTTGTATAGCATTCGGTAGCGCAGTCTATAGTTTCTTTCGCGCCCCGCTTCTTTCTCCTTTCGCCACTCTTCCTCTTCCGCCACTTTCTTTCTCGAGACAAGCGCCGGTCGAATAGCTTCCTATTTGAAGTTATGGACGCTGAAATCCTCCCGGAACTGTCCGCGTAAGTGAAGGGAACGACGAAGTCATTGTTCCGCGGGTCGATCGTTTATTCTCCCGCGATGCATGCTTCTACAGCAGCACCGACTGGCCAGGTAGATGCAGTCGCATTTCGCGTCTTGCTCGCCTCATGTGCGATCCCTTTACGCTCCTCGAGTTTATAGGCGCAAGCCATCGTGTCCACGTTTGCTTCAGGCTTTACCATCGACACGACCCTGCCTGCCGGTAACTCCGTGCCCGCTATCGCACCGTGCTTACGAGCTCTCGCTCAGGTTGTATCGCGAGGAACAGAGAAAGAGAGAAACGACCGGAGCTAGCGTGGAATGGAATAACGGGGTAGCAATCTCTCGAGGTTCGAGTCCCCGGGGAATGATTCGCGTCGTAATCACGGACTTCGTCTTAATGAAAATTTCGTGGCTTTCACGTGGCGGTAGTACGAATGTTTCGGGGAAAGAAGAACGCGTATTTCGTACGTAAATAGGACTTCCGTCCATGGAAGTCTTCTGTAACAAACGCAACGCTGCTCTTGAGATGTAAATCGGGTTTACATGATAAGTGTTTAAAACAATTATTTGCATACGCATTTTTATTATTAATTATTATATAATAAATACAATTGATCAACATTGCTATTTTACTTTATAATTACATGAATAAGAAGATCGGAGATTATGAGAAATAAAGAATAAAAAGACTTGTGTTCGACACATGTGAAAGCTCCATAGAATTATAAAATTTATCTCTGGTCGCCCACACACACAAGAGAAAGAGTTTATTAATTCACGTTGCATTTGGAGAACCCTTTTTATGCTTTCGTATGCGTAGCCTTGAATATTGCATTGCAAGGTTCCACGCAAAGTAATTGCTCTACCAAAAGTTAGTAGTTTTCATGACTAATGTAACGTTAAATTGCGATGGCCAATTAGAAATGCGAAATGGAAGTAATGAGTTTTGAATTGCGCGTTGTAATTAAGTGCCGATGATTACGACGATGCATCAATCAACAGGTGAATCCGATTGTTTTAGACCGCTACGATTACCGTGTTCTAACGTGCGAGCAAGTATGAATTATGACCAAACTTAACTTATCGCGCGTTATTGTCGGCGGCATCGTCAGTCGCGTCGCGATACCAATACGATCGCGCGGCACAAACATTTCTGTATGCATTTTTCAAAATTTATCGACGCGATAGCGTCAATGTTACGAAAATTTTGCGCGACCTGAAACCACTCGCGCTTGCGATGTCGCAGATATCCAAAATCGATTCCGGAAGCCAGCTGAAACGCTAAGCGCCGTTTTGAGTGCGAGGTCGCACACGCTACACAACGCGCATTGATCGGGGAAACCGCAGCGAAACGGAAAGTGCTCCAACAGCAGACCGCTCTGGCTATTCCGCTGGGGAAAAATATATTTTTGCAGTGGCTTAATCTGAAAATAATTCGACTTTATGGTGACATTTAGCCGCGTGGCGGCGGCAGCGGGCGGCGACGGGCGCGGCGGCCTCAAGGGAGCGCGAGCACAACGCGCAGCTTCCGTCCCGTTTCACGTACGCTTAATTGTTAGACACGTGTGTGCAAGTCCAATTAAACCATTATGTGAGGGGCGCGAAGCGGGAGAGAGTAATAGAAATATAAAATCTCGGCGGAGTGCAATAATTCACTGGCGTTTCCGCGTCGAGTTTCGCTCACCTCGGCGTTTTAACTGGTTTTTATAGTTTCTCGCGTTTCCCTCGTTACAGCCCCGGGGTTTTGCATTCGTCGCAACTGCCTTATCGGTTGTAACACGGTCGTTAAACACCAGCGCGACGTCGGGGTTTGCGCAAAGGGAATGGGGAAAAAGAGCGGGATAAAAGGAATATGCCGCGCAAACCCTAGATATACTGCGTGACTCGCCTCGCGAAATTTGAGTCGCCGTGTCCCGTGCGGCCGGGATACGTTCAACCGCTGTTATTTTCAGAATTCGCGGGCGAAAATGAAAAGCCGCTAACGAGAATTCGTGCGCCGCAAATCTCACCGGTACAAGTCCTCGCACCCGCCGTAAGAGCATCCCAGAATTTTTCCATCGCGATTTTATTTTCAGCCGCGCGTTTCACGCGCGGATGCCGTATCGGGTGGAAGAGACGCGGCGGTGACGAAGCAAGCGCGAGAATCACGAGCACGTGAAAACACGTTGTCGATGAGGGCGAAACGAGGGTAGGTCGGCGCGGCGTGCGGCAGTCGGCCGGGAATAAGTTATGAACTCTATGCATTTTAAATGACTAAATCTCTGGGCCGAACGTACTCTTTGCTGGATTTTTCCGGGCGAGAAATACATTATTGGCCCGGCAATCTCCCTAGACGCCGCGTCGGCGTCGGCGTCGGCGTCGGCGTGGCATCACCCGGCACATTGTACGTGCAGCGTTATCGCGCGTTACACCCGCTTGTTCTCGTGTTTCAAGAGGACACAACGTGCCGCCCCCTTCCATCGTCTTCTTTTATTTTCTCCCTTCGCGTCCCTCTGACGCTCGCAGGCAGTCGAGTCGTTGCGCTTACATTGCATCGTTCTGGAAGGGACGCCCGGGGACCTCGTCGTACGTGCGTAAAGTCACCATGCACGCGCCTGTTGTTCCCGCAGACGGCGATGTCGCTGTCAGGAGCACAAATACAAAAAATCTTAAGAGCGAGATTTGTTCGTAAGAGGATATTATTGAGGAATCGTGAAGAAAAACTAAATAATGCAATAAATTGAAAAGCAATTTTTCATTTTATTTTTGTAGACAAAAAAACAATAAAAAATAGATTGACGGATATCAAGCAAGTGAGTACAAATTATATGACAGTTATTACAGTATCATTAATTTTTTTAAATGAGCAAGATATATCTCTTACATTTTTATCATTTTTGATACCTCAATTAACATTATACACGCAATCGTCGTAGATATCAGAGAGAAATAACAATCTCGAGGATAAGTCACGGGCCGCTCCAATATTTACGCGGCCGCACGACACGCTATTATGTAAACGGATGAAATTTTATCGGCGCTCACGCGTATGCAAATCGCGAAGGAAAATAAAATTTGCATTGCGCCCTTTTTCCACGCCGCCCTTTTAGAACTTCGGAATCCAATCCGACGGCGCGCACTCTCAAATTCAATATGGTGCGGCGGTGCGCATATGGCAGTGTGTATCTCGGCGGGATCATAAATATAATAGGTCTAGAGTTAGAGG
Source organism: Temnothorax americanus (assembly GCF_048541705.1). NCBI lineage: Eukaryota > Metazoa > Arthropoda > Insecta > Hymenoptera > Formicidae > Temnothorax > Temnothorax americanus. Next base: position 560,733 of record NW_027509264.1, on the reverse strand, counting down.
GACGCGTTGCATGATGTATCGTATATAAAATTAAAAGTTTGCGACGAGATAATGATTTTCCGTAAAATTTTGCTAAGGAAAAATTAATTTTCAATTGATTATCCGGGATTTTTAAAAAACTTTGTACAGCGTCAGATGCGTTATCGTGATTATTATACGATTGAAATCTGCGCAGATTTGCCTTGTAGTATTACTTGTTTCTATGTAAATTTATTAAAAAGACGCCGCGCGCATAATCGCGTCGCCAGACATTGCGCGGTAAATTAGATTACTATCCACTCATCAATTCCCTCTCTCTTCTACTTGGTCGCGTTATCTGAAGAATTAATAAAGGCTGGACCCTGCGGAAAGGTACGGAGGGACGAGGCGCCGAGCACCACTTTCAATTCCGCATTTGCATAAAATAATCCATAGCGGCTGGACGCGGTGAGAAATTACATCGTGCCGTGGACGATCTCGAGTACCAACCCAAGGGGCGTCGCGGTCGAGTGGAGATATTTATTATAGGAAATCAATTTCAAACGAAGGAATGCGCGCGATCGCGGAATTTAGATAAGAAATCAGAACCGGCTTCTTATTTTGCGCGCCATTATTGCCGCGGAATCGACTGATAACGCTTTCAATTATTGAATTATTGAATTATTAAAAGAGTCGAAAAGAGAGAGAAAAAAGAGAGAGGGGAAGAAGAGCAGGGTGCGGTCATTTCGCTGATCTAAAGTTTTAACGCGCGCGACACATAGCATACGTGTTCGAAAGTGCTATTTCGCCGGGTTCTGTGTACATGCGAACTTTTAACCAAAAAAAAAAAAAAAAAATACGCATTCTAAAAGCACGCCCGCGTCGACGATCGACGAAGCGCGAAACTATATCAGGCGGTAGATTTTTATCATCGTACGCATCGAGCGAGAGGCTCGCCTTTTAAACGTACGGTACCAGCATTTGATGCTCATTGTACTCATTGGCAAAAAAGCCGGCGAAGCGTGCAAAATTTATTAACTTCTCTCTTCCTAACGACGCGAGACTCCATATACCGCACATCCGGTGCGTTCGGACACCTTCCCGAAGCCCTCCGTTTCCATTAAATACACCGCACCGCGACCGGGGAGTAAATTTTTTTCTTCCCCGTCGACCGTCATATATCTTAAATCAGTTTTACGAGCGGCATCTTCGACGCACGGAAGCGTCGCGAATGACACGTGGACGAGGGCGTGGATGCAAGCGTTTTGCAGTATATTGATGCGTTCTCGGTGCACGCCGAGCTAAGGGGTCGAGGTCTCCCGGAGGTCACGTCATTTCGTGTTATTAAATTTATATAGACGACGCGGACCTCTCTGATCCCGGCGACGTAGATTTGTCAGGAGGACGGTGACCCCGCAGGCCTTGTGGGAATTCAATATTGCACTTTCCCGTGTCTCTGTCCCCCTCCTTTCTCTGGAGCACCGTTCTTCTACCCTCTTGGGGAGGCGCAGCCGGCAAATGTTTGTGAAACTAATGCAACCGTTCTGAGATTTGATGACACAAAGAGCGAGAGGACGAGGAGTGAGCGAGAGAGAAGGACAGAGGCAGGACAGGATGAGTAGTACGGGGATACACCCGACAGTTAATCTTTTGCTCAAGAGCGATCACATTTTCGGCCGGCAATGAAGACGTAGAAAGTGTAAAGTGTAATATTTAAAGCGCAGTCTCAGACAGCATAACAGTGAAACAAAGTTAAATAGTTAAAATTATTTATGTTTTAATAAAGAATACGTAATAATATAGAAATTATAGTTTAGAAAATGAAAACCTTGAAAAGAAAGCATATCTTGTGGAGAAGGGGGAGTCCACTCGATTCAAGCAAAAAGTTTTTCCAAGTAATTACAAAGTTTCACGACAAGAATTTAACGATCAGCTCGCAATGAAAGCGTAGGAATTAAATAAGTATATATATATAATACGAATTTTAACTTTCCGAGAAGTTCATTTCAGAAAGAGATGTTCTACTTGTTCTTGTTCGTAAAGAAATGAAGAAGTCTGACCTATAAGACACATTAAAGTATTATAACGGGAAATATAACCATATTTCTGTGCCGAAGTTAATTATTTAAGTGCCAGAATATTTTTATTAATATTTTTATTATATATTCTTTCATTTTAAAAATATGGTTTATTACTAATAATTAAATAACACGAAACAAATTATTTATATAGAGAGGAGTGAGGACACTATAGAGTTCACAAATACAGACGAATAGCTTGTTTTTCACATCAAAGCTTATATTTTACGCTGCTGGAATATAAGCTCTGCTTACTCTTAATTAATTAATTATTATCAGATTACTAGTGCATATCCATTATTCAGATTTCAGATTATAGAGTACACATACCGCACAGTATTCGGCTTCATGTTTATGCAAAGTATACAATAATGTTTGAATAGAAGCGACCAATATTCTAATCATACAATAGCCTTAATTAATATTACCATATGTCAATTATTAAATAGTAGGAAAAGCAAATTGCGCGATAAAAAAATTCAGAAGACTAAACACCACGATATAACTTGAGACATACTTTTAAGTGAAAATAATATTCTTATATCATATGATGTCAATTCGAAAGAAATAGAAGTTTTGATACGTAGAATCCCACAATCAATTTACTATATTTTAGTAATGTAATAAAATATTACGTACGGTGAGATATATAAATAAGACATTGTATACTTTATATGTATATACATTTTTTTAAAATACATTTCAGGACGCTGAAATATCTTTGTACCCTATAATTTTTTTTCGCTTCTCTTGTCAGAGACAAGTTGTTTCGTTTTTTCTTCTGTTTTTTTTATCGAAAGAAAACTATCGTCTGCTTAGGAATTTGATCAAGACACAACGTTTAAAAGACGTGGAAAAAGGAGACGCGAATAACGAGGGAATCCGATCAGGGGATTAAAGCCGTTTCCACTTCATGAGGCAACCGGGGACTGCTACTTTCCTTTTTTTAATCGCCTGCGTGATATTCCGCGCGTGTACGCGAGTCGTATGTTTACCTCGCGGTAATGGGTGCCGCTGCGTGACGTGGTTTCTTAATTTTGCCGGTTTCAGTCCCTCGGACCGGATGCGGAAGGCCGGAAGGACTGCTACGAGGACGGAACACCGCACTTTGCGGAATCCGACGAGAAAAACGAGACGGAGCGCTTGGCGAGAAGCACGGTGAGGCGAATGGGAGCACTGACGGAGGGACGGGAAGTAGGTAGTCGAGGAAGAGAAATAGGGATAGGAAAAAATAAGGCGCGGGAGGGTAGACGAGTGCGCGAGAGGCATGCCAAACAGGTGCCCAAAAGGGTATCGCGCTTTTCTATTTTTCTTCGGCTCTCTCGCGCTACTTCGCTTTTTAATGATGTGGCTGACTCCTGCCCGCGGTTCATGATCTCGGCGAAATTGCAGTTACACACGTGATGCGTGCACCTATTTTCTTTTCATATTTTTTTCTTTTCCGTGACAGCGAAATAGGACCACTGCGATGGATGAGACGCTTCACGCGCATACAATGCGGATAGGATGGAAGATTCATCATCGCGTTCGGACCCGTTGGAAGAGATTTGTTGTTTAAAAAATACGTAACATGTGCTGTGGAAAAATTTTGACATTAACGATTTCATGATCCAAAAATATTGGAATATTCATAACTCTATTATTGTGTAAAACCTGTTGCGCATATACATTACTTTTCGTGGAATTCGAGGTAGATCGTTGCTTACAAAATGCTCATCCGTTTTTAATATAAAGGACAGACATTCTGTGTGAACGAAGACAAAATGAAAATCTTACAGAATTTAGACGAACTTTAACCTTAGCTATAGTGCACTATTCAGGTTGTTCCTATCAATCTCACGATGTCGCCGTTTACAGCGAGAGCTAGGGAACAATGCGTCATAATGTGTAATTTTAGTTCGTCGAACTCCCGTAACGTGGGAAACTATACATCACGCTCGATGCAGCACTTATATATTCGCGCAATTTCAATTTCGCTTCTCTAGATGAGTATCGATGATGCATAAAGTACCTATTCTGTAATATACCTCCAATTTTTTACGCATTTATCATGCCGCCTCAAGAGGTATATATATATATATATATATATATATATATATATATATCTCATGCGCCGCGACTCAATTATAAACAACCAAAATCGAAAGGAATCTTTATCCTCGGCATCACGCGAGCGCGATAATCACATTTTAACGAGTCTCCCGTCGCCGAACGACAAGTACTAATTATCCAACAATCTGTCAGCGAGATACAATTAAACCGACATTATAAAGTCTCGACGACGAGATAGAGACAGAGTTGAAATTTCCAGACTGCCTCCACTTCGACCCTCGCGGGAGGCCAGTCTTAAGGGAGGATCCTTTAAATTCGCATAAACGCGAGAAACTATCCCCCGCTGAATACTCGTGTACAACATCGCGACGGGACTTCGCTTCTTCCGCTGCTTGCTCCCGATTTCTTCCTCATTCCCCCCGTCCGTCCCTCCCTCCTCCCCCTGTCGCTACATCGTCCGTTCCCCCGGCACAATTCACTCGCGCTCAAAGTTAAATACTCGGCGCGAAACTTCCGCTTTTCGCCCTGTGCCTTCTTAATCATTGACACTAACTCACGCCCGCTTGGAATGTATAAATAACTAATTAGACGGCTGACGCCGAGAGAGCGCGAGGCGCGAATGCATAATTTAAACATCCATTAACGCGCACACCATAGTTCCGCTGTTAATACGCGCGGGAAGGCCGCGCGCATGCCTTAATTCGTCCCGTGGGAATTCGGCAGAGTTCCGAATCTTATCCGGGCTCGATTCCGCCCGTACGCGTGTGACATCCTCCTCGACAGTGCGAGATGTCTTTAATATGTAGGCTGGAGCGTTTATAGTACCGCACAGTACTCGAGAAATTACTACGAAATTACTTCAAAATTATCACTAATACTATTTATATTATACTTGTATTATACTCTGGAGTACAAATATAACAAAATAAGATATATTTTCAACGTTTAAGATTAGGATTTTAGGACAGACAAAATCATGTATAGAGTAATACACACTACGTGAACGTGCATTAATTAATTTTATATTGTTCTGTAAAACAATATTTATTTTCAATACGTATATAATTGCAAAAATCGAACAGATTTGATGATTTTAAGGATAGCAGCGTACAACTGGCGTAACCGTTTTTTGCGGGCGTAACAACAGCGTGTCCCAGCGCGGAAAACATCCAATACCGTGATTGCTAGCGAACAGCAGTAGCGCGCGCGAGTAAATGTAACATACGTGTACGCAGATACAGTCCATCGCCGTCGATATCTGCGATAGGCGAAAACGGCGAGGCCGGCGTCGGAGGGAAAAGGGTGACGAGAGGCAGCCTTGGCCCTCTGTCTCGCTCCGACTCGGTGGCACCGGAGAGTTGACAGATTGGAAACAGTCCGAGACTTTTATGGCAGCTGTTTCCCGCGCGACCATAAATCCTTTATCTCGATTGTTTATCGTACGGCGAGAGAGAGAATTTCTCATTTGCGTTAAAATTGTTCCCGGGATCGTATACACGCTCGATACGCTCGTCGTCTCCGCCGAGAGCACTCCCTCGTCGTCGCCCGCCACCCTTACCGCTCTTTCTACCCGCGAGAGTCCCGGGTATACCGCCAACCCTCAACCCCGCTCTTCCGTTGTCCGTTTCGCCATTCCCGCGTCTCGGTGAAAGCACGCGTGCATATCCGGCTCTGGATGCGACCGCACCTGAATGCGCGTACTTATATTGGGGAAATGTTCAATTTTATGGGTCATTTCGCGGAGTTTTATGCCGTGCCGGGATTGCCCGGATTCGACGAAAAAATTCCGACCTGACGACGCCGTGGAATCCCGACCGAGCGGGCCACGCGCGCCGCCGCGGCGGTCTTTCGCGTTTTACGAACGAGAACGAGAAACGTGGCATTCGGCGAAATTAAGAAGCAGCTAGTCCCTCGCGCTATTATCCGTCCGTTCCTTCGCTTCTTCGCTCCTTCGTTTTATCCGCCGGGTTCACCGGGTTCGACGATGGAATTTAGTAGAAACGAGAATGACGAGCTTCGAAGTCCCGGGATAATGGCGCGTTCCATAACGGCGGGAATGTTTAAGGCGGATGGCGGTGGTTTGGGGGGCGAAATTTCGCGCTTGGTGAATAAAATTAGTCGCCCGCGCGATTAAGAGCGGAATGGAGTTTTTCGCGCGAGTATTCACGACGGTAACGTTCTTGAACGTTTTATTAAACGGGACGTTATGCTCTTGTCGATGCTCATCGCCGCCCCCGGTGTCCGAGCGAGGCATAATAAGTTCGTACGATATAAAAATATGTATGCACGTAGATGCGCCTCGCCCCGCTGCAAATCGGTCGTGCACAATACGCTCAAGTCGCAATAAAAATACGCGCGCACACTCGCGGCTACGAAAAACGTTTGCAGTCACGTCACGGTGGATTTTCAGTTTTACGTTTTGCGGAGGGGAAAGCGTGCGCGCACGTCGGTGGAATAACATTTGGCCTTTTGCAGCCGTCGATTTTCATCAAGTGATCCAACTTTGTTGCGCGGTTCGCGCGTGTTTACGCTCATCCCGTTACACCTGGTGCACGCGCGCGGCGCCCGTCGTGTATTATCCAAATTGCATTATCGCTCTCTGTTTGCGCGGTTATAACGTCAGCCGATGTATTTGTCACGGAGCGCCTCGCCTCGTACACGCTCGGTCAAATGGCTTAATTGCTTTGTCCACGCAATTACGAAATTGCTTACAATTTACAATCAGCCGACCGGACTCGCGCGCTTCTCGCCCCGATCAATTTTACGAACGTTTCGCGCGCAGACCGTCCTTTTTTTGAAGCTGTTTGCCTCTGTGCATAAATCAGCGCCCGTCGTTCGTGCGATAAACGCATATTGATATAAACCGTTCGGCGCAATTAGCCCTGATTGTTACCTTTAGCCGATTATTCTCGTCGAAAAAATTTCGAAAATCACTGACAATTTATTCCACGTTTTCTTATTCCGCTCGCGGTACTTTCAAATCGCGAGACACGCCGATTATCTCTCAGTTTAATTTATGAGTGTTGCCGACACATCAAGCTCAGTCGCGATCGTCACGATCATTCTTGCGCATTTTTTTTAATCCCCTAGCATCCCCCGTGCTCGTGAATCCCGCACCGCTCGTATTTCACAAATATCGGATCGCACGCGGGCCGTAAAGTATTCCCAAAATTCCCGGCGCTTAAACGGCCGCGCGTGGGCATTTTGCAAAATTTATTTTCGCGAGAATCGACGAGCAGCGACGGCGGCGACGGCGACAACGGCAACAACGGGACGATCTGTCGCTCCCCTCGCGAGGCACGGGCGGACGATTCGCGCGATTGGCGACGAAACGGCAGCGACGAGCCGCGAGTAATCGATTTTTCGCATCCGATGGGGCAATAGCAACTACGCCGTATAATCGCGAACGGCAGAATAATTTAATAATGCCGTGGACCGTGCGACCGTGCCAAATTTAACCGCGCTTACTCGCACAGTCGACTGCCGATATACACATCAGAACGCGAGCGGGATATTAATGAAATTGGAACGGATGATCCTCGATTACCTCGTTCGTATATCTTTTGCTTTGCTGCTCTTTCCTTTTTCCTGATTTGCTTTGTCTTTCAGGTTGGATCTTTTATCGGGCATTTAATGGACCGTCCATTGATTTCACGCTAAAATAGCCCCCTTTCGTATTGACTAACTCATTTGCAGAGCTTTTTTTTGTGAAAAATCGAAAATGCATTCGACAGTGTACTCTTGTCCTCGAATCGACCGATACGAAAACTAAAATTTCGAAATTTTTCGGTGAGAATAAATGCGCGCAGTGTTAAAATAAACAGGGGCGGGGGAGAAGTCGGCGAGGGACGAGCGCATATTTTTATACGCCCGGGGAAAATACCGGGGTGCGAACAGCGAACCATTTTCTGGCCATTTTTCTGAGGTATCCGGCGTGGCGGACCGTGCTGTATTTGTTTTCCGCACGTAACGAGTTTCGTATATAGACGAGGTCGTTATTTGCACGCGCGATTCGTTACATACTAATTTTGATGTCGAACGTGTAAACTATACAGAACGACACGTTTTATACAATGGATTTTACCGAAATAAAACTAAAGCTTTTACAGTGGTCAAGTGGTTGACGAAACTGTCAAAACCTCGATGAAATTTGGATCGCTATTGCTGCGCAGAAGAAATCCGATCAAATGTTCTATAGTCCACGTCATTTAAGGTGTATATTTTATTTGGACGCTATTTGAAACATTTATATTTATCTAGCAATGTCGCTAATTCGATCTAGATATGTCATGTCTATAAAAGCTCCAACAGTTTCTGAGAACTTCGCGATTCAATATTACTTTGCGAATGTTTGATGTACGACGAAATTGATAGCCAATCGAGCGAATGAATCGGAGGACCCCGCGTAAGTTGGAAAGGTTTACGTCCTCCAGTCAGGCAAATGCTAATCGTAAGTACAGGGAAGACGAGGAGCCATGGGGGGGGGAGGAAGAAATACCCACGCGCCACCGATGGAATCGAACGAGACGGCTCTCCGATTCGGGAAAGCGTCAGCTCGCCTGTCTCGCACGATTTCATCCGCGCCGAAATAGCCGCGTAGCTGTGGCGTCGTCTACAAATCCGAACACCACGGCCTGGCATCGTGGAATTCCTAAACGCAAGCCAATAAAAACTTTTCCAATTGACTTCCCCCGGCTTAATTCACTGGAACCGAACGTAAGTAGTGAGGCGGGTTGTATGGCGAGCAGAAGGTTACTCAACGATGACGACGACGACGACAACGACGACGATGGCGACGGCAACGGTGATGGCGACGACGGCAGTCGATATGACTAAGAGAAGAAAGGGGAGAGATGAAGGCAGAAAGAGAAAAAGGGGTGGCATGACTGCCGACACGCTGCCTCAGAAGGAGCGAGGGTTGCGCGCGAGGGGTGCGATTCGAAGTTCGCGTTTCCGTCTGCGATCGCGGAGCTCCGATTTCAATTTAGATCGCTTGCGGGATCTGCGCGACCTGATTTGGCTTCTTTCAACAACCCTGTTCTATTTTGAGGCCCGGTTTTATTAGCCTCCTTCAATAGAACACTTTGTATACAGTGGTGCGGCTACGAGTCGAACGTATAGTCGACGGAATTGTGAGATCGGCCGCGAGGAATATGAATGAGATTTAAGGAACTCCGTATGCCCCGGTTCTTAAATGGATGATAGAAGTACAGTAAACGACAGTTTATAAGATATCAAGGGTAACATTATTTATTTGTAATATAACGGTACGTGTATCCATTGAAAATAGTTTTTCTTCATAAAAAAAAAACATTTTGTCGTAAAGATCTATTAATATTATTATGCCGCATGAATTCTGAAGTACAATACTCTTGAATTCTAAAGATACACACTTCAGAAATAAAAGAATAAGCCATTAAAGTACAAACCGACAATGTAGAAGGTAGAAAAGGTGAAAACGATAAAGAAGAAGACCGCTTAAGAAAAATACGGCTACCGGGATACGATTTATCGGCGGGGCCTGAGAAGGAAAAAGGTCTTTGTAGAATAGATAGTGACGAGGGTTCGCTGTCGTGGCGGAGAGCAGATTGGGAGGAGAAAGATAGGCAAGAGAAAGGGAGAGAAGGCGGCGGTAGAGGGGAATCGGATATCGGCGTAGTTCCGTAAAGTTTCGATAAGTCGGTCCCGAAGCGTTTACTTCCTAGTGAGCACGACTGCCGAGCATAGGATGGAAGACTGAAGGAAGTCTAGACTTTGGAAGATCAAAAGGCATCGTCGGCCTGGAAATAACGCGGTCTTAGTGTCTGACTTCGCAGTCGTTAAGTTTCCGGAGAATTCTCCTCTCCGTTCTTCGCCTCTTTCCTTCCTATCAAGTTTTATCTTCTTTCGCGTTCCTCTATTCTAGTCCCAGCACGATGTGATTGTTTTTCTTCTTGTGCATTGCTAGTTCTACAAATCGAATGATCGTTGTTACCCTTTCAATACTATATAGGCACATATATGCGCGTAAGATATTCGTTTCGGAGTTACAGATGCATAACGTAGGTAACATGGTCGTTGTATATACGCATATTTTCTTTTAACATAGTTTTGACGTATCTATATGAAAAAATTAACGTTTAAAAATGAATAATGTCGAAAAATGTACATATTTTAGTAAAAGTCCTACATTCAGCCGTATGTTACACAACCACTCGGTACTTTATGCTTAACGTGAAAAAAAATTCCGGCTACAGCGCTTTCTATTGCCAGGTAAATCCGGTCACACAGAACACTCCACGTGTCGCGCTATTTTGTACTCAAAGAATTAAACGCGCTTAATCCTTTGATATTCAACCGAGAGTCACTTGATATAGCAACGCTAACGTCAATCTTATTGTCTAAATAAAAAACCGACTATAATTACTATTCGCTAATTAAAGCAAGAGTATCAACGAGAATGAGCAAACCGTCAGTGATTCATTGATTCGGTGCAATAATATCAGACGATTTTGCGCAGGCGGTGATATCTTAGCGGGAAACGCAATCCCGAAGAAGAGAACCGAGCGCGCGCGCACAGCATGAATGAACCGGTCCGACCTTTCATTTTCGTATCGTTTCTTGCGAGAGATTTTCCATGAGATCAAAGCACGCGACGGAAACTTTGATGTGATTACACGTCCGCGTGTAAGAACCAATTGCATCTTTTTCTCGGTGGTGAAACGGAGGTGGTGAAGCTACATTCTCGCTCGACTGTCCGAAGAGAAGAAGAAAACGCTCGCGCTCTCGAGCCGCGCGCGCTCGTATTAGGATTCTATTAACCTATTTTTCCCGTCTATCGCGCGCCCGGGTCAAGCCACAAAAAAGAACGTTAATAACATTTCTTTTTATCCCGGGATCGGGGCGAGGCGGAGGCGCGCGTGGTCTCGGCGTAACCGCGGAAAAATAGCTTTGTTTCGCCGCGGGGCGGGCAACGCGGGTGGTGCAGATTGCATTCCCCGCGAAGCGTGAAAGCACGAGGGCAGAAGTGCCGATTGTTTCTTTATGACGATGTTGAGTAATCGCATCAGGGAAAACTTTTGCCTCGCAACTTCTTTTCGTTCACCACCGAGCGCGTTTCCGAGAAACGCGCTCCCGGCGGGTATAAGAATACGTATACAAACGCGAAATTTCATTGCGAATCCGACGATTGTCCCGATTCCGGCTGCGCGCTGTGTCATAAGTACACCTCAACGATACAATCGCCCCCGTTCCTCGTGCAATTTTACCAACAACGAAAGTACGTTCTTTAAAGCCGTTGAAATTTTTTCATTACGTGCGAGCCATTATGCTCAAAGGATATTCATTGCTCCAGTTTTATTATTACATTTCACCCAGTGTCTTTTATGCTTTACATTCTTTGCGCAGTTTCGATTTGCAATTTTAATGGATTGGAAATATAATTGTTCGATTTGTACGCTTTATCAGTCCGTTGTCTTTTTAATTGATTAAGCAATCGATTGCGCTTTCAAAGCGCGTACCTCTGCCTAATATCATAGATTTCATTACGTAAATTATGTTACATTCGTATATGTATGCGACATTGCATTTATTAATATCAATTACCTCGAATCGCCGCAGTTATTATCGTGTCGATTTAATATTGAAATAGCGATTTTGTACTCACATAGTTGCGCAAAATCGCAGAAATTATCGCATTTATATATGCATCAGTATCAAGTATTACCACAGAGAATGCACGACTAATTGTATAATTACTATTCGCGGATACGCATTACGGTAATATCTGACTTTTGCGAATTTTATCGGGCAACAGTATCGTGAAATCTCCATCTGCAATCTAAGAAATTAGGGCAAGTCTGTGAATCGAAGCAAAATTCTTCGTTACATTATTTATTTATGATCAATATATTTGGCCATTTTTTTGCTTGATCTTTGCTCTGAATCTATAAAGAGACAAAACGGTGTATTCCAATAGAGCCGGGAAGTCAAAGTTCCGGGGAATGGGAGAAGACAGGGCAAAAGGAAGGATGAAAATGGCTTTCAATATTCCGTAAAAGGAATCGCAAAAATTCGGATATTAGCTCGCTTCACGTCGATAGTAATCATATGTGAGGAGTCATCGGTCTCTACAAGGGTTGCACGAGCGGCAAGGGTAACCACCGCGGGAGGGAGAGAGCTGAAAAGGACGACGGAGCGAGACGGTGGGCCCCGGCTTGCCTTTGAGGTCCTGCCAAAGAACATTCCGTACGAAAATAAAACAAATAAATCGCGTGCTTCAGACGTTTACGTAATGGGAAATGAAATAGGATGTTGATGCGACGACTTGTTTCTCGCGCCGCGCTCCCCGACTGCCGCTTTCGCCGTTGCAAATGTACAGCACCATCGGCACCATCGCCGCCCGCGATCCGTTCGTCTGCGTGTGCGAAGGCGGGCACATTGCGTTAGGCAAGGCGCGAGCCTCAGATGCGATACGCGTCTCGCTGGTCCGCCTCGCAGGAGGGAAAAACCAGGTACGCCACAAGGAAAAATATCCAATCTACTCCTGTCGGTCAAAGGGAAAGTATCTCTCGAGCAAAAAGGCCGGCAGAATGACATGAACGCGGTAACGTCGAAGTAGACGAGCCAGGAGCGCAAAGGAGAGTAAAGATGGAGTTCCGCGTCAGCGCCGAACTTACGCTAAAAACGTCTCTTAGTCACCTTCTTTGACCGCCTCGCAGTTTCAGTTTGTTGCACGTAGTTTATTACATGCTTTGTACTCGAGTATGCTCGAGTAAATGCTCATGCATCGAGACAAGTAGTCGACGAATTATCAAAATCACCAATCGATCGCAACCTCGATCGCGACGCAACCAAATAAATTATCATGAGAATAGCTAATATTGCTATTTACGGAAATGTAATTTTATTTCGTAAAAATTGAAAGAAACATGGATTATATTTGTTTAATTATTATCATTTATAATGATTTAAATTTTTAATATTAATTTCTTTGCCTCATTGTAGTTTTATTCATCATACAAGTATTCTTATGAATATTCACCCTTGGGATTCTCGCTGCGTTGTGCGTAATGATAAACGCGTTTGAATAAGAAGCTCTAAGCTTCTCTCTAGCTCACATCTCAGAGTGTATTTTAGACGGTAACTTTTTCTCGTTGTTCTACTCGGAGCACCTGCGTGCACAGATCGTTACGAAATTGCACGGTGCTCATGCAGGTTTTAAAAGCTCACCCGACGCGCGGCGTTTGCGGCCCGGACTTGTTCCTTGATACCCGCAGATGCTTTTCGGTGGATTTACAGCCGACAGTACGTACGTAGGCAAGTGCTCCGGTGCCACGGCGGGTAAGGCTTTGCCCGGATGGGGGTTTAAAGAGGAGCGGAGACATGGAGGAAGAAGGAAGAGAGAGAGAGAGAGAGAGAGAGAGGGTCCTCCTGGAGGCAGGAGGCAGCGATAAAACCAGCACCGCGAAGGCGCGTCGGCCGGGATGTTTTTAAAACTTACTTCTCCATCCGCACCGACACACCCACACCATTAAGAAGTACATACCGGGGATCCTCTCTTTCTCAACAATTTCTCTTTCGCTCTCCTCCGTTCCTTCCTTGCTCTCTCTCGCGTTGTCTTCTTTTTCCTCTCTGGCGAACGGCCTGTAAAGTCTGCTGTGTACTACGTCTTTCGGCCTCACCCTGACAAGAATACACGTCACGCTCGAACAACTCACTCCGCACTCTTCCTATATCTTTTCTACCGCCTTACTTCCCTCCTACTATTTGCGCCGCGTTTCTCCCGTTCTCATTTAAGCCAACCAGACAAGAGCCTGGATTCGCCACGCCTGAAGCCTCTCGCCTCTCGCGATTTCGTATATCGTACGGGGGGAGGGTGATCCGCGAGCGGAACCCCGAAGTCGTTCGCGCGGATTTAAATATCTGAAAATGGCAGGGAAAACGCCCTTTTCGCCACGCGTTTAGTAAGTCCTGCTGTTTCCCTTTTCTTTTCCTCCCGCGTCGGTCTCTCACGCGCTAGAGCGTCAATCTCCTATCAGACGGGTCCCGGCCTCCATCGTCTTACTGTTAAAAGCCAGGCTTCTTTTCGCTCCTACTCCAAATCTCGTCTCCGCTTCCTCCACTTTTTGCCGTCTGAAAGCTCGATAGACTTACAGCGCCGCGCCGGCTGATGTGCGCTTATCTCCGAGTTGCGTGCGAGTATACGTGCGAGGGAGCTTACCCGGTATAAAATAGGTTGAATTTAGGCGAAGTTTGAAAAAAAGATTATTAATTCGACGTATTGCAGTGTTACATTTACCGTATAACATTTTTTACATTGCTTCATTTGTATTAATAATTTTATATGACAATTTTTTTTAACCCTTGACATAGCGTGACTGAATACATAGCGATCCTGTTTCACGTAATAAATAGAAATGCATTTGATGGTGTATAAATAATTGCAAGAAATGGATAACTCTTTCAATTATGAAAATTACATCGCATTTAATTAGAAACGAGACAAATATTTTGTGAAACATCTGACGAGCGCTATCTTTTTGATTTAAAATACCCGAATTCATGTTTCGTCGGTGAAGTACCTCTTAACTAAAATTTAATCGGTATTTACTTGAGTTATAGTGGCAGCGCGACGTAGCTCAACTTTCGCGAATCTCTTTAAGTTACGTACACACAGTTAATAGATCAGACCGCGCGATAATCGGATCCGCCGCGTCGGTACGGCAATAACGCCGTTCTCCCCAATCCGAGGGAAGCTTTCATTTTTCGGCGGGCGTCTTTAATTAAGATCTTCCGTGGAAATTTCCCTGGCGTATTCGGCCGGGGGGACTCATCGAAAGCGTCCGCAATTCCTCGATAAACCGTGTTGAAAGGAAACTCGTTAAAACCAATCTGCCAGGGATCGAGTCGATCGTTTTGCACCATTCGACTGCGGCAAACCGAAGAGGGAACGAAGGATGAAACTCAAAATCGGGTGAGGGATCGCTGAAGGATAAGCAACAGACGTCAGAGAAAGACAGCGTAGAAAGGCGATTAGAAAGAATCTTGAAAGAACGACGAGGTTTCGACGTCACCTATACAGATACCGCTCGGGGCGAATCTTATTTTTGATCACATCAGAACGGTTGATCATCAAGGAAGGAAGAAGCGGCGATCTAATTAAAAACTTTCGGAAGCCTGTCGATCCTCGGGGCGACTTGCTCATTTATCAGCATAGGCGAATAGATAAATTAAAATTAAGAACGCATAGAGAAGTTGCACAGGGCTGTCTGTCTTTCATGGTCTCTACTGAGATGCTAATGGAGAGAAGAGAGCAAATGGACGCAAAGAAGAACACGCAGTCAAGAAGGAAAAGCAACTGTAGAGAGAGAAAGAAAGAGAAAGAGATAGAGGATGGGTTGATGGAAGTAACTACTAGACGTAGAAAGTGAACATGGCAGGTCGGCCAGGACGGGAGGATAGATAATTAGACAAGAAACACAGGCTCGCTCCCTCGCCCCTCTTCGCAGCCCGGCACTACCTGCATTATCCGATCTCCTCCCCCACGCTTGAACCCGCATCCTCTTTAATTAATAATATAAGCGTCAGCCTATCCCTGTTTTCCAAACCGAGCACCTATCTTCTTCCCCTCGCACGCATCCTTCGATTCTCTCGCGAGTTCCAGCCATATCTATGTTTATAGGATGAGGGCACATGTGCCTTTAAATTACAATAACATGCTCTGCCAACTAATTCTGTGATGTACATTACGCATTCATTTTTAACACAAAATCATAATTTTGCAAAATTTGTAACAAATATCGCGTCTTATTACATTCTTTTAATGTACATTTTGTTTTTCCATTCTCATGTAACTGCATATTTTAATGAGCTTCTAATTAATCTTTGATAAAAAAATTAAATTACCTTGAAGTAATAAGCTTTAAAATCATGTATTGATGTATTTTTATTTATGAGAGAATATAAACGTGATATATTTTAATATTATACATAATCAGTAAAGCATATGCAAACTATTCTACAATTATATAAACGTATAATTACGATCATTATAGTTATATATGTATATAACTTTCATCTCTGTCGCAATTAGTCTTTCTTTCTGACCAATGATTACGAACTATTAACGAATGTCTTCGAAGTAGTTATTTGTAATACCGTAGTGCGATTTAAAGTTTCGTGTTCGCTTTGAATTACCGGCGACTCGGTAGTAACAATTACTCTGAAAGCATGGTGCGAAGCCTCGAATTCACGATTAACATCGCCACTTCGCTGCCTTTCTAACTCGAACAATTGTCCGTTCTCGCGTTTTATCGTTATCGAACTCGATTCCATGGAATTGTTACGTGCTTTCTCAACAAACGCGTCATTTAGATCAATTTGTTTCGCGGGATTTATAACAAAACCATTACTAGAACCAGATTTCTGAATAGCATTTACCGAATAATTGTCCAAACTTGGCGACGACACCGATGAATTTATCTTTGAAATATTTTTATTGTTAACAAAATACGGCTTGATACGTACTCTTCGCCGTTGTCTGTCAAAGTCCAAATTAAAACTCTTTTGCGACTGACGACGCGACATCTTAGCTTGATTCACATCTTGATGTGCTGTGTAATAATCATTATTGTTCTGCCTCGTATGATCGTAATCATACCTGTTTCTATATTGCTGATTCTTTTTCGTTCTACCTTCATTTCCATAAAAAGACGAGAGCAGCGCATCATTAAGATGCAACGAGTCAAAATTAGCGTTCTTATGATTTATATCGCGATTATTCCAAGAAAATCCAGCGACTTCCATATTGTCCATCGAGGAAGATAGTCGATGGCCATCTGCGTTGTCCGGTGACTCGAGGAAATTTTCGATCGATCGTCTGTGCGTGTTCAAGGAGTCGAAAACTCTGTGAAATATCCGTTGATAAGTTTGCCTTTCGCGTTCGGGGATCGAATTGTTTGAGTGTGTCGCCTGACTTTCCACAAACTGCGACGACGTTGGGTAATCCGGAGGAAGAGAAATCGCGGGCGACATAGTAGTCGTCGGATAATCCGCCGGCACCACGTGAACCAAGTGCTTCTGACCTTTTTGATCGGTTCCCAGGATCAATCTCGGTGCCAATTGATTCGCTTCTTCCGCGACTTTTTCCACGGGTTTCGGTCGATGTCGTGGTCTCATATTCCTAAGTCCATGCTTCAGCTCGATCGATTCTTCTTTCTCGGTCTTTTCGGTGCTCACGTTCTCTTGAACAGTAGCGCGGTTATCCTCTTGCGGCGTCCCGTCCCAGTCGGCGTTCGAGTCTCGTTCCGTCAACCGCCAGAGATCCTTTGATCGATGATGATGCTCAGAGAAACTATTTTCGAGACTAGGCAGGGGACTTTCCGGACCGTTGTCGTGCTGCGTTCTAATCGTCGGGGTCGGCGCTCGTTTCCCCTGTGGTGTCACGTAAACGTAATAATTCGGCCAGAGATTGCTGGCGTGGAAGTGATCGTCCGCTTGCGGCATTATCGTCAGCTGGAGATTATGTCGCGTTTCCTCGGAATTTGGTGGTTGCTTGATTCTCTGCAGAATCCACGTGAATAAGGGACTCTCTTGAACTGCGCATGGCTCGCAGTCGATGCAGCCGTCCTGGCATAGCATCCAGTGGCCGTTTAGCAGACGATAAACGTTTCCGCGCGATAGAATGGCATTCTCGTCGTCGTTCGCGGCGATCGGCCCGCCGTAGTAGGAAGCGTCCAACGGGCGCTTATGGGGCACATTGGCATCCGACGGCGACGGGGTGACCGATTTCAGGATAATCTCGCGTAGCATGTATTCCCAGGGTGGCACGAGATGCCACAAAAGTGGCGATATCGCAGTATTGTATCGCTGCCGGAATGGATTGCCGTGACTCAGAGTAAAAAGAAGAAACTGAAAAGAGATTCAAGTTAAAATACCGGATGTTTGCTCGGTGAATAATTTATAATACGAAGCATCTGAGAGTTTGTTTCAGCTAGACTACAACATTTCGGATTCGTTCAGGGCTATGAAATTATTGTTCGATGCATTTTAAATGCGTGCGCATGTCCGGGCGCGTTTCGTGCCGAAACAATCGGGAGACAATCGTGGAACGCGTGGAATCGACTCGGATTCTGCGTGTGGAAATGGATTTCTCTCTAACTCGAATATATTATACTCCAACTGACAGTCTGCTAGTTATACACACAGGATAAAAGCCGAAATTAAATCTGCCGCGAACTGGCGAACAGAGATACGTCAATATTTGAGGAGCGATGTAACAGACTAATAACGGCGAATATAAAACGGCGTCTTAAAATTGAATTGTCCACACTCACCGTCACTACAGCGTATCTTTCCTTCGACGTATACATCATTTCAGAACTGCGACTGCCGCCGCACTGACAAGGTGGCCGGGGAAATCGCGAAAGAAGACGGAAAGGGGGCTGTCGCTCACCTGACGAACGAGTAAATCATATAAGAACGACGTTACCGCCTGCTATCGAATACCGAGAGATGTCCGGCCATCAAGAATGCTGACATTACTCACGGTTAAACATTCACCTGGCGATCAAACAATGTAACTCAAACATCGTCAATGCCGGCTTTATCATAGGTAATTTGAAACCGCAGCTATATATACAGTGTAATCACTGCTGCTGAATCATTCGCTTATAGAACGATACTTGATATACAGAATCTTCTCCATATTTCGCCAAATATCTCGATGGTGAAAGAACGTGAAGGAGAAATAGATCTGTCTTTGAAAATAGATTTTTCTAGATTTTATAGTTTAACTGTTTTAAGATTACTTTGCACACTGCAGGCCAAGTTCTTCAGAGTGGAAAAATATTTATAGTCGAAACTATAAATATTCGACGTCATTTAATTTTATTATAGTTTCCATCTTTAGTCCGAAATGACTTATTTGCACTGTCTCTGGTTCGTGTACGAACCGATTAGGGAAGTATGATAATTCTAATTTATCTTCTCGATATACGGGAGGATTCATCATCGTCGCAGGATTGATATGCGAGCGTATAAATACTAAATACACGATCGAGCTGACATTGATCGTATCTATAGATAGTCTAACGGAAACGTTCAAGAATATCATATCCGGGAACTCGATAAAATATATACGATTCGATGTAATCTCTGCGGTAGTGTAGCCTAGCTTGATTCTATTTCACATTTCGGTCTATCGGCCACGTGCAGTTAAATAAACCGAGCCTGTTTGTGGAGAAACGACGCGCACTGAATTACTGTTTCATTAACCCGTCGTATCGATGATATTTGATCAACGGAGATGATTGAAAAATATGCCTAGATTGCGCACTAGGTATATTTTATTTATTGTTTTATAATATTTTCACAAAATATTATGTTGTTTAAAAAATCATTTTGTTTGATGATAATATTATGGACACACTATTCCAAATTATTATATATATATCTATGTATACGCCAAATATATAAAATATGAATCAAAATAATTAATAACGATTAAATAACGTATTATTTGAATACTCATTTCTTAAGCAAATAACAAAGACAGTAGTGATATTTAATTAAATTTCAAGTGTTATTTTATTTGCATAAAGGTAAGTAAAAAAATAATAAAGAGATTCTTTGAAACTTTTAATGAATAAAAAGAACTACTGAGAGATACAAATATCTTCCATAGGGGCACGCTACTTGTCGACCATATTTGTGGCGCCAACTGTGGAGATATAGACACAACTTCACCTCCCTTGATCTACCGGATAAGGGATGAATATAGGAACGGAAGGCAATTAATTTTCAAAATTGACAATTCAGTCAATATCTTTCACAATAACCGCACTTGTGTTTAATGAACAAGAAGTTAAATGTAATTATGATTCTCATGTAATTTCTGAAAAAAATTAATATTATACAAAATGGCTGCAAGAATTGCCCAATTGCCGGAAGCACCAATAGCAGCTAACAACAGCATCGATGTTGTTAGCCTGCAAATTTCTCTTCCTCAAATGCTCGATCTTGCTCTCGGAGCACCGGAGGTAAAACAATAGCAATTATCCATCATTTACATTATAGATAAAGCGATTAATAAAGTTATTGATTTCAGGTTGGCGCGGTTAATTTTAATATTCTTCATAGTTTCCTCCATATCTTGTTGCATCAAATAAATTTGCAGGCTACCAAAGTTGAATTCCGTGGTGAAAACGCGGATCGCATTAAAGTAAGAAAAATAATATCCCGAGTAATTGGAAAAAAAGGAAAGTAGCAATTCTTTTTCTTATGTTCGCGTGAGAGCTATTGCAGAGGATGGTAACATCCTTGAAGCCCAGCCCTGCTCCTCAGCTTCACGAGTATGATATTACCGATGCTATCGGCGAAGTGCAACGAATTCGAAGAGACGATGGCGCAGACGCCGATGTACTTACAGACGGTACAAACTCGTGATTTTTGTTGTTTATTTTTAGATATATTTAATATTTTCAGTTATATTTTTAATTAATTATAAATTATGCTATATAACAAAGTAGATTTAACTTGATTCAGATATTCAACCGCCTGCAGAGGAAATTTTGAAAGTGACGAATGATGTGAGGCCACAAATAGATCTTGAGAAAGTCCCCGAAGCTCCGACGGTCGTAACTGTCGTAAATGGCTCTCCTCCTACAGCATTGGCGTTCGAAGAGCTTAAACAATCTGTGCGTAGGACAAATTATTTTTAGAATTAACATTATGTACGATGACAATGTAATTTATTCAGTAATAATTTAATGAACAGGTGAAACAGCTGCAGCAACGGTATCAAGCTTTGGAGGACATGTCTACGTCTCCAGAAGTAGTCGAACGTTTAAAGGACAAAATCACAGATCCCGCCGCGGATGTGTGGCAATTTATTAACATTAATAAGAGATTGGACGCTAACGAACAAGGTATCGATAAGGTATACTGCTTACTAATCTCGTAAACTTTTCGCGGATGATATTTACACTCCGTACCGTTAATAGTTTGATAAAAGAAAATAATGAAAGTTAAGATTTCTTAAAACGTTAAAATATTAAACTTAATTTTATTAACTTATTAAATTATTGGTACAGCTCACGGCAATGGTACAAGATGTAATCAAAGGCGATACTGTCATAGCAGACACATCTTTGATTAACGCGAGATTGGATGAACTCGAAGATAAAGTCTCCAAGATGGAGCAATGGCTTATCAATCTGCAAACAATTACTGACATGTTAACCGAAGGTATACCCGTGCCAACTACTGGTATTGATGTAGCAGCAGTAGAAGAAAAAGAAGAAATAGAAGCAGCAAAAATCATAACAACTAACGATGTGATAGTACCACACCGTGAAAAAGAAGAAAATGAAGTCTCTAAAGTGGCAGTTGATAAAATACGCAAAACAACACCTGAAAAGCTCGCTCCTCTAGTAGCACCTCTGAGTAACAAGCTTAATGATTTAATTAATATAAAAATTAGTCCAATGTTGAAGATGTTGTTACTTGAATCGTTTATAAATATGTAATGTGGTAGTTGTTGTTTTAATTTGAAAATATATTGAAAATTACTAATATAAATATATATTAAAAAATATATTTAGATGGTGCTGTTATAGCAAAAATACGTCAAGATGTTACTACATTAAAAACGGATGTAACTCGTATACAACAAGACTTGCAAGATCTTGACAAAAGAGTTGCACGTACGTTGAGAATTTTTATATTCATTTTTATTATATTTTATTACGCATATATTATCTTTGAACATAGATAGAGAAATACCAACAACGACTGTCGATGTGTCATTGGTGGAAGAAAAACCTGTTGTTAGGGAACCGATTAAAGATGAAGAAAAAATAGTTGAAGTGAGTGATGTCGTAAACTTGGAACAATGCCTGGAAGCTATAAAAAGTGTAGAAACAACACATGACAAAGCTTTGATTGATGTTACCCAACGCGTAGTTGTATTGGAGACGGAAGTTGGAAATTTGTTAGAAAAAGTGGATAGTATGCAAGAAGTCGAGAAGACAGATGAAGTCAGCATTAACAAACTCGTTGCAAAAGTGCAAGAAATTGAAACGGATATGGAGAAAATTGGACAAGCGATGGACAGATTGCTCGATGACAAGGAAAAACAAGAAACGCACATTAGCGTACGAGCTTTAGATAATAAAATAAGACTAATTAAAGCATTGTTAATCTTTTAAATAGTATTTAAGTCTAGATTATGTAAGAGCAGCTACTTCGTGTTTAATATAATATAATTTATTTGAATTATCGTATTGATCATAATTGATAATAACACTGACAGACACTACTGGAACAAATAGAACTTTTAAAAACTGTCAAAGCAAACAAAGAGGATCTTGAAGATGCTTTGGCCGACAAAGCCGATGCTCAAACTGTGAACAGAAAGGTATAAAGCATTACCAAATTCGCTGACACACTCATTATTGATGCAGATTAAAGTACTATAAAAATTACTGTAGGTATCACATGATCAATTTGATGCTGCCTGCGATGATCTCGCTCGTGGTCTCGAGGAAGCAATCGACAAATTGACGAAGCAAGAATCGATTTGGCAACAAGCGCTTGATGAGGTGCAGAATGAAATCGCCGCGAAGATGGATAAAGTCGAAATGATGCCACTGAAGGATTTCGTGAACAATAAATTAAAATCGCTTCAAGAAAAGTTAAAGATTATGATTGAAGCGAGACGGGAGATCGAGGCTGCAGGAACGAAAAAGCTGCTTAGGTAAACATTTTAGGGGGGCTCGCAAATAAGACTTCAACACGAGACTGTCGACTCCCATCTCTTTTATTTAGAGACGTTCAATGTATATCGTGCGACAAGGATGTTGTAATGAAGACAGACGAGCTCGGTAGGTTTCGCGCTGAACCGTTACCATGCACTACCAGCATGAAACCTTATCTAACGTACGAGTTGGACAAAGTCAGAAAACAACAGAGAAGATTGCCTCACAGCAGAAATATGATCCAATTTGAAGCAGTGATGCAAGAGGAGACCAAAAAGATGAAAACGAAGGAAGAGATGCTCGCGAGGACTCCTAGGTAACTGATATCGTTTCGTCCGACCACAGAATCTCGAGAAAATATTACATCTCAAAAAATAAATATGTTATAAGCTGATATTGATAAAAATATTAATAATAATATTTAATATTTAAATGTCAATATTTGAAATAATATTGAAATATGTTCTTTTTATAGCAAAAAATTCTCTTGCTTTTTCTCAATATTACAACTGTAAAGTTAATAGCTACCAGAGTTTTTAAATAGCTTAATGATAAACGTTATTTCCTTAAGTTTAATAAGTTTGATGCACTAGAGATCATCTCTGCAATCGTTACTGCGGCGGGAGTCATACGATTACGACTCCTCAGCAAAGGGTCATGCGAACGGGACATTTCCTTACTCAATGGGGACCGGAAGCGATACAATTAACGGACGGGGTGGTAAGAGGGAAAGACGGTAAAATGTATCGCAGTCGGCGCATGCCGGGTAAGGACGTCTGCGGGCTAGATTGTTGGGAAAGCCAGATTAGCGAGGAAACTGGACCCTCGGTGAATATCAAGATGATCTAGCTGTCATAATTAATTCACATACTCATTTCGCGAAATTTACCATTCCACTTTCACAATTCTCTCAGGAATGTGCTTCGACTGCGCCTCGTAAATCTCTGACATCCCGACGAAATAGCGCTGGAAACCGTGAGTGAATAATACAACACTTTGCATTCAGCGAGTTTACCGTATTTGACAGAAAGTTACCATATGTATAATTAAATATTTTTATGTAATTATTATAATTGTTATATTGTTGTGTTACGCGATCTGCGTACATCTATCGTATTCTCTTATCGCGAATTACAGAAAAGCGAAACTCAAGGAAACAATCGAAAGAACCGAAAGTATCGGAACCGGAAGAGAAATTGGTATATTACATGTGTTAATGAAACTTAAATAACGTTTAAGATATTTAAATTTAATTGCTCTTTATGCAGTTTTATTTAAATAAATTACAATGTTTGATTCGGCACAGACAGAAACGCACCAAGTGACATCTCCACAAGAAAATGGTGACCGTCCGCCACTTGTTCCAGCTGGACTTCAGAGTGAGATTACCTTACACAAAACTGACGAAGAGATATATAGAAATAGAATAAATTAAATAATTTGAAAATATACAAAGCACAGAGAAAATTTATATAACTGATATAATTCAATTGATATCAATGCTTTTATAGTTTTTTTTCGAAACGATACGCATTGTACAATCTTATAAAAATGTTTACACAAAATTTTCTATTCTCATGTGTAAAAGACTTTCTTGGGTTATCTAAAATTGAAAAGACGGTAAAACTGCGACTGTCGTGACTAAACTGGAGTTATTAACTATTTTATTATTAAGAGAAATTTCCAGAGTACACAAGATTATGTAGTGAAGTCGATTTGGAACATCGGTGGTTTGCTTACTAAAACAAAAATATTGGATCGCACTTCACGTTTACGGCCGTACAAGACCGCGTCAGAATATTGCACATTGCCGTCCGAGACATCCCTTTTTACGTAAAGGGCGTGCATAGCGCTTAAGATATTTATTGGACTCACCCCGCTTTCGCTAGACCTTAATTTATGTATATCCTACAAACGAGAACTATGCGCGCTAGTATAATCATTTATAATAATATATATTTATGTATATATTACGTAATCTAAATCCTACTTCATACAAATTTCAAGGTACAGGAAGTATCTACAAGTTAGTCTACCATATAATTTACGGTACTGCCTTTCGACAAATAATATTACTCTACGTGTACGAAGTCTAGAATTACTATAGGTATACAGCTCTATGATCTCGCAATTAAATTAATGGCGCACAGAAACTTCATCCTTATCATCATACTCAACGATACAATGCAATAAATATAATAGGAGAAATAAATATATGTATATAGATTATAGTTTCAATGATCGGGCTATAGAGACAATATAATGTCTTAAACATTAACATATATGGATATGCATTATCGATTACAGTTAATAATACTGGCAGCTTACAGTACGACGCATGAATTACACTCAACCTAATTAGACGCGAAAGTAGAGAGTGCCTCGCTCATAATTCAAGTATTCCTGCGAGTGCGAAATTTAAATATTTTTAATTAGAAAACTAATGCTTTGCTTTTTCGTGTATACCGATTAAACGGTTAAACGATCAAACGAGGCTTTCGGCTATGACAATTTTTACAACACGGTGCTGGCACTCGCTACTTCTCGCCGTAGATTCCCTATGTCACTACTTAATAGCAAAATTTTTCTTGCTTGCTCGGCCAACGAAAATTCGCTCACAACCTCTGCGAATCGAATTTCTAACTCGAAAAATTATTGTAACACCACGGACGTCTCGTCATCGCGTCTGAGTGACGCGTCGTTGCTGATTCTACGTAATAATAATAGCAAGTTTAATTTATTTTATTATCATTATCGCGTGCAATCGCGCGAGAACGCCGACGCGCACGCGGACAAAAGGAATTAAGTAACAGATCACAGGTGAAACTAGGCTATCTCTGTAACAAATTAATATCACATGAAAAAATATGTATCGGTTGCATCCTATCGCAAAAATCTCCTCCGCGAGTGACTCCGTCTAGTTTCTCGGACGGATGACTCGGATAACGAGCCATCGATGGTTCAGACTGTCGATCACTATCGTTTTTTTCCACTTTCCTCGCGTTTATTCCGACCGTTTCTTGTCGGTCGCGTTGTTTTGCAAAAACATTCATTATTATTTTTTTCGACTCGCAATTTTTATTATTTCACGAAGTTACGCGGAACCTTCTGACTGTCGTACGCTCGCTTATCGTTCTAAGCCTATTTAATCACTTATCAACGACGAGACGGACAACTGAACCTTTACTAAATGATTACGATTAGAAGTAAAGTTTGGCATTTTACTCGCGCTCGCTGCGCGTATCCGCTTCTTAGTTCTGCTCTATCCCTCGACTGGATATTAGGATTAGTTTTACTTTGGCTTTCAGCTCACGCCACGTCGGGCTGCTTCC
The DNA here is from genome assembly GCF_048541705.1 of Temnothorax americanus. Lineage (NCBI taxonomy): Eukaryota > Metazoa > Arthropoda > Insecta > Hymenoptera > Formicidae > Temnothorax > Temnothorax americanus. The sequence continues at coordinate 534,576 of NW_027509264.1, read as the reverse complement.
ACGCGGCACTCTGTGTGAATTTAAATACGCGCACCTTTCCTTCTTACTTAAATTATACCATTTCGTAAAACAGCGTTTCTGATCCCATTTAAAGATTTCTTTCGTAGAATTCGCATATGAACCGCGGATTCAAGGAACAACCGGGAAAAACATCCTCGAGAATCCTACGCGTATCCTACTAGAATCGTCAATCCCGAATTCATTATTCTTTGAGAGTTATTGATGGTCATCACTGCATCGAATTCATATCCGTTTCAAGTAATTTCGTTCTCTAACTCTCATTACTGTAATTTCTGGTACCGCTTCTATATCGTGCCGCGATGTATGCGTTTGCCTATGAGGTAGGTTTGCGCGATGTTTTGAGGAAGACGAAGCATTTGGACACCGATCTTTACGCTTTCGAGTCCGAGAGGAAAAGAAAGAGGGATGGGATAGGCACTCGCCGTCCCTACCAATTTTTAATTTTATTGTGCAATAAAAACTTGGACTCTCGGCTATAGACATGCGAAAATAAAGTGTTGTCAAAAAGACGACGTTCATGAGCAGGTATCCCCACTTGGAGCGACCTGAGATTCTTCACACATATAGCTTAAAAACTGGCATCTCGCAAGGAATTGCACAGACCCGGACGTTTTCATCTAATCGATCGCACTGTGTATCGTTGAGCAGCTTCGCTCAGTCACCGTTTATATTTTTGTACTGTACTCGTACTCCCCCTAATATTTCACGGCGAAGCGGTATTTCCCCGTCAATGCCATTATTGTCCATTATCTCTGGCGCTCTTCGTGCGGAACGGTTCATCCAACCAGAATGCGAATTGATACGGAGGATCCTCGCGGAAGTCAACCGCGTCTCACGGACGTTCGGAAGACTCCCTCGTTCGAGAATAATACTTTCTACATCTCGTTCGCGGGTATCAAACTTATCGTTCATTGCAATCGCGCGCGCTTCGGCATTCGTCGGGGGAAAAGAAACCGGATTATCAAAAGAGCTATTCAGCGCCTTAAATGGCGCTACGATAGATGCGCTACAAAAGCTGAACTATGACCGGATGCAGGAGACACATGTGCTCGGCACCGCGTATCGGAAGACGATTCACGCTGAAATGACGGACCATTTCCGGTATGTTCTCGAACGGTTTGCTAAACTGCCCCAGAATGTAAGCATTCAGCTCTTCGTTCTTCTGGATGCGCATATGCATGAAGCCGCGGGCGCTCCTGAAACAATTACAACGACACAATTAGATGACCCGCACTCGAGAGAATCCATAATGTTCAATGAATATTAGGTCAATCGTAAATTATCGGATGTGTGAAAATGTTCACTTATGTGCCACTTACTTTAGAGATAGAGAATAATCTTGTTTGGTCGACTCGCTGTTCCTCACCAGATAACTTCCTTCTTGGTGAACTCGCAGAAGGCCCTCCGCCTCGATGCGTGTGATAGAACCGTGATACCATCTAAATAAAAAAATTTCTCTTTAAAACTCACCTGCCTTTTAATCCACAAAATTCTAACAAACGAAAACATTCCGCGGAATGTATTTTTCGAAAATTTAAAAATGAACAAGTATGAGCGCGTGAATGAGAATAAGAACGCATAATTTTGAAAATGTTAACAAGCTCATTAGCGATATTCGAGTCATGTAAAACCTGTACATTAGCGGTAACGCTACGGCCTCGAAAACTCGCGCAAAAATAGAGTTATTTTGAAGTAGCACAATGAAAGGCGACAAAACACTCACCCTTGTCTCTCCAACGGAAGCTCCACGTCAACCAGATCGGCCGATATTCGTGCGGTGCTGATTTCCAGCGGTAAGCCGAGGCTCAGGCCACCGGGTTTCTTCGGCACCAATTGACCACTCAGATTCCCACTGCTCGTTCCCGCCGTGTTACTACCGGCATCTAGATTTAGAGTCATCTTCGGGCGCGCCAGACCGCCGCCTGAAATGAGTCACCCGACAGTTAGACGCATCGTGGAACTCCCGCCAGTAAACACCGATGATATACCGACTATACGGAGTTGTCTCGGCGATCTATCGTCGCAGGCTTTACGATCCCTTAATAATTGCTACAAATCAGAACTTGGATATACGTCGAAATCTATCCCAATAACGAGCGGATTAAGCTGATGCGTCATTCATGAAAAATTGTTACGGGCTTATTGATATTATTTTGCCACTGTCTTCAGTGATAAATTAATATTGATAATCCGGTAACAATTTTTTTGTGGATGACATCCTTTGCTAATGATTGAGATTAGATTAGGATCTAATAAACTGATATTTAACATCAATAGCATCAAATAATTATTATGAATGATGATAAACGACAATATATTATAAAAATAACTGGCAAACTGTTGTGTAATAATAATATTAAAATTAAGTGAAACAGTAGCATGATTTGCGTATTTGTATGATTTGACAAACGTAAGACATAAAATTGCTTTCTAAAAAATCTTTCATAAAAGTGACAGGGCACTACCACGAAGCGTTTGTTCGTGCCCAATTTTTTAGTTGCATGATTTTTTTGCTTTGATAATATCAGGGTTGAGGGTTCGTCGCGGACGATAATGATCGACGAAGGACACTCCGTATCAAGGAAACGCCCCTGAATATAGTAGGACGCTAATTTCATTTGTTGGCGCAATCTCTTAGCGGTTGACTTCTCGGACGCGGTACATGACGCAGGTAAAACAAAATTGCTCTGACAGGTGTAACGTCGAGTTAGCCTCTTTTGCGGCTTAATGTGCCCGAAGGGCACGCCAAAGTGCTTTCGTCTACACGCAAACACATGCAGATATTTACGATGTCTCGGGAAAAGAAACAAATAGATTACCAACGAAGTATCTGCAGTTACGGAATTATCAGGTGTGAAAGAATTTTAGCAAATTGAGCTTTGAGGGAAGAAATCATTATATAATTAATTTTAAAAGATTATACCTTCGGAAAAATTTAAATCTCAATACAATAACATGTACCATAAAAAGCTGTTGTAACAATAAGTAATTATATTTGACAAACTTTTCGCTGAGAAAAAGCCGTTTTTAAATTTGTCATATAATTTGTGGAAACGACCAGTTCTGGAACATCCTCTACACGCACATCAAATTACGGTGAGAGAAGGACCCGAAAGCCGGTGGGTATTTCTCACGCGCCATTTCTATTCAATTCCTCTTTGTGAAACACACGTTTCGGGAATGGTTAAACATTAACGGCGCCGAACGGCTAGCGTTACTCGACGAGATTGCGTGCGTCTGTATTATTAAATTCAATCTGGCGATCGGCCCGGCAGATTTATCCGCTTGATTTTCCTTTTCCTTTTCCCCGGGACACGAGACGGTGTAAACGGTTTTTCTCTGTCCTTGTCTTTGCTGGAATCTTGCTCCCGCGACCAAGCTCGTCTTTTGTACAGCGCCCACCCCACGAGTAATTTCTCGTCCTGACACTCGTATCCTTATTCCCTGCCTCTTCCTTCTCAGACTGTTTTAATATCCGTCTCTGACGGAGATACGTCTCAATCAATTTCTTCGCGGGCTTTCCGACCGCCGCATGCTCCCGCGGGAAATGGGGGAAAGCCGTCGAGATGTTCGGTACCGGATCGTACACAGGAACGTCAAGGATACGAGTAAGCTCCTCCGCCTGTGATCATCATATACGAATTCGTAGCGCGTTTGCCTTAAGACCCCCCGAAGTTTCGTTGAATGATGTTTCGAAGTGCGGGAAGAAAAGGGAACGGTGATTGCGCGCGTCGTTAGAAAGTTAGAGAAGAGAAATAGCTGGGAAGGGCAAAAAATATTCCTTCGACGGGAGACACGCGAGAGGCGTCGCCGCAGACGCGTCTCCGGGGAAATTCCTGGTCACGAATGAGGCTCCGAGCAGGGACGGCGTATGCAGGCGGGAAATCTCGCAGCCGTTCGCTGTCGCGAGGGTACACACCGTATCGTCGGCGAACGGAAATTTTAATTCCCCGCAAAAAAATCAAGACGTATTGCGTATCGCCGGACGTCGGCAGCGGGACGCTCCTCGGAGTGACGCCGAGCCAAGAAGCCGAGCAACCCCCGCGCCCAGCGATTCGTATTTATTGCCGAGCGAAGGAGATCGAGGGTGAAACCCGCCGCAGAGATTTACGACGCTGGCGAATTTACGGCCTCGGGGAGCCGGCATGTCAAACGCGCTCGAAAAAGGAGTCAATGGCGATTCCATTGAGTGGCAAGACGCTATTAAATGGAAGATGACATCTTATGACGGCACAGTCGCTGCTCGGCACGTAGGCAACTGTAAAGTCTGTCGTTTTACGAGGAAAAAGTTTGCGAACGGTAAACGCGTGGAAAGAAACATACGTATCGCTTGAAGCGAAATGTTTCGATAAATATTCAACGGAATTGCTGAACCGATCATATTTGTGTTACGGTTATCATTTCACTCGACAGATATAAAAATATTCGCGTTGAAACTCTGGTTTCGAAAACTCTCACACATAAAATAAAAATAAATGGAGAAGAAAGCCGCCAGTCTCTCACGATGAGTTTGCGATCTTGACGGCTCGCCACGAACGCGTCTTTAGGTTGTATGGCAATCGTTACGAGGTTCTACTCTCCCCCGAAGAAATTTTGCAATAGCGCCGAAATTCCCGAACAACAGATGCGAGATGCCGTTATGCTGGATAGGCCTTCGAGATCTCTCCGCCAACAGATGTTGCAGTTACACGCCCTTGAGCTCTTCTATCCCTCCGTCGACGGGCCCTTATCGACGCGGTGGCAAACACTTCGAACCTGCTCAGAATAGTTGATACGTCCGCGATCCTCATGAAATATGAAGTACGATAAGCGCACGTCAGACGATTCCATCGTACGATTCGAATGGTATTCGTACAATTTGTACAAGGATCACCGATACCTCGGTCCACGCTACTGACTGTGATCACATTTCTTATTTACGAAATAACTCACTCTGGGACTCTCTTTCATTTTTTATTTATTAATTCCAGAAAACTCAAGTTGTTAATCAAACTTGCTAACAGTGGTCATACGTTTCTGATATCAGAAACTTGTTCATAAAGTATTTAATATTAAATGTTAAAAAAAATTACATATGCATATTCCTAGTAAAAGGTTTGTAAATAAGTAATAATCTATTTGCTTTAATTATTATATATTATTGCTAACATATATATATATATATATATATATATATATATATAATATTTTACTTTAAATGAACGAAGTTTCGACCATCAAGAACGTAGTCTTGCGCATATCATAATGAAATGTCAACTCTTTGAAATAGGAAAATCAGAAATGATTAAGATCTTTAAGACTGGTAGATAATGACATGGTTAGTTATTGGGAAGTCCTAGCTTTGACATCTGATCGCGTCTTTGCTCTCGTCTGCCGGCAGAGGCATATAACGACCCTAAAGATTTTACGGATGTTGCTGTCGTCATCTTAAAGAGAAACTGGTAGATAATAGTTATCGCGAAAAGAATAGATGAAATGGCATGAAAGATACGCGCTTTAATGTAAACTAAAGTAACAAATTAATTGCAGATATATACGAAAAACTAACGAATTCCTAAAACTGATAAGCAATGCAATTTGTTTTTAATGGCAATAAAAATTATTTAAAACAATGTAAATGTAAGATTATAAGCAATGTAAATAAAATCTACATGCAAGTAGCTTAATTATTGCGGTTTTCGTGTGTTCTGTCGAGCGGAGTCATTAAAACGTGTTAATCTGAATTAGTGAAACTTGCCGGTAGAAAAGTCCAAATATGGTCAGCCGAATGGCGGTTCGCGCTGCGGTGGCATTTTGGATCGGTACCAAATGGATAACAGCAGACAGTCGCGACGCCTGACATCGGGCAAACAGTACGTGGTTAGATTCTTGAAGTTAAGGATAAAATTGTGTTTATCCGGAGCTAGGACGATCATCATACATGAAGTTTAGTACATACTACATCACATTTGTAGAAAATCCACTCTCCGAATGGAGAATTTGGAAACAGAGTGCACGTAACACATGCAATTTGCAAGCTCTTCTAAAATTCACGAACCATAAAAATTCACGGAGGAAAAAGACGGTCGTTAAAAATCTGCATTTGCAGAAAACTATGAAAATTGGAGCTCGTCGGGCTACCACGTTTTAATTTTGCTTCGTTAACAAGCTTCGTACGTTGCTATAAGAGAATAACTAGTTATTATTAAATTTAATTTTATACAATTATAATAATCTCCGAGCACGCAGTGTTCTTATTATTTAACGAACTATATGCAAATTATAACTATGTAAAATTATATCACGTCGCTGCGCTTCCACAAGACACTGATTTGAATCTACTTGCGGAAGTCGCGGAAGATGACGACGCGACAGCTTTAAAATCAAGTTTCTAACCGTGATCATTCATGTGGTAGTTTGACCAACTACCAAATGGACCAAATGGTCAGTAGACTGCGCGTGCGATGTTGACTAAACTGTACGTGGTTTGCGTGTATGAATAGCCACGAAATTGCGGATCTTTCCACATTGGGAATGGAGTAAACAGGGTAGTTTGTAACGAATTTTCGAGGCCACGCCGAACTATCGAAAACAGTCATAAAATCACCGCGATATCTGACCCCCCAACTCGCATATAGTACACTTATTGTTAGATAAGTATTCTCCGTAACTTCTACGATTGGATCTAGCGCATTACGATGACCAAAGAAATGAAACGAAGGAAACGCGTTGAAGCTATATTTTTCGTTAAAATCAATATTCTCTAAAAACATGCTTTCGAATATATAACATGTTTCACTCTTAAAAGTAAATTAAATCAGTAAGGCACGATTTTTGTTTTAGATATTATTTCTTCTCCTTTTGTCTTTTCTTTTATTCTTTTGGGCATTTATCCTTAAGCTACAAAAACAAGCTGTTTTTGTGTGAAACTCTGGGATCGCATTTGGTAGATGAGAATACAGATCGTCACGCTCGAAAAACAAAGACTCTGATGTAAGTTACACTTAACAACTTCAGTCGTAAACAACCGGAAGAAGTCTTGTGTGTGTACGCGCTTCTTCTCTCGTTTGCCAAACCTTCCCCCGTATATCCAACGAAGCGAACCGAGCCAGATATCACCGCGTCAATGCAGTTTTTTGCCTCCCTCTTCCCTTTTCTCTAGACCGTTAACGATCGCCACTAGCTACGGGTTCACGTGGTCGGCCATTAAATAGCCCTGTGCGCGAGACAGATGTGCTCATCGAGATTGCGAGTATCAATTTTTTCGCTGTCGTAAACGAACTAAAGCGATAGTGCAAAAAAATCGAATGTATTTACAGCCCAAGTGCACGATGCATGAACAAGAAATACAAACTACTTTACTTCTCGCTTTCGCGAGATCTACTCGATTTATTATAATTATTTCCGCGAGTGCGATAATGCCGTCTATCAAAAGGGTCGTTTCAACGATGACGTTTAAAAGATATGATCAAAAAGGGGACAGTGCAAACTTGTCGCAAGTAGGGCGTAATATTTCCGATACTTTCAATACGCGCCTATCTCCCGTGACACGTACTCGTATACATTGACACCCGTGTATAAACGTGTGAACCCGTTGTATGGGGAGCATATGCAGAATAAAGCGGTAGCTTTAGGCTTTATCCTCGACTCCTGTCTCTACAACGTATTATGGACCGGCACAAGCCGATGGCTTTTATCTGAAAGCACAATGCACTGTTTTCCTACCAGAAGTTGGCTGTCCGTCAACGCCACTAAAATATAAAAATAATGCGTCGAAGGAAAAATCAATCTACACTCGTTTTCGACCGACGCATCATTCATCGTTTTCGAAAAAGTAGATAAAGACGCCTAGGACAGAATATTTGGGATAGTATTGTCGATATATTAACGAAAAGAAATAAATCTTTAATCCAATATACATGAATCAATAAGTATGATAAAAAGATGAATAAATAACTGCTAATCAAACAGCCAATAATAATATAATTATGCCAATAACATTAATAATTATGATATTACTAATGAGTAGAAATGTGTCGGAAAAATGTAGATTGTGATAACTGAATCGCCTCATCGGTCAAGATGGCTTATCGTGATCGACGACCTATTCGCGAACTGACAAACCAATAAGACGACCAGCTAGCCATGTGCGATATTCGAAGGCAAAGAAAAACCGATCGATCACATCCCGTAGAGCTACCCACTCCCGAAAAAGTAATTGTCGACAACGAAACGCATAAAAAAGCGTATATCTTTGGAGAAATCTGGTCCTGATTACGTGCTAACGCATTCGACGTCTCGTTCCCTTATATCTCCCTTTTTTCCTGGTCCCTCTTCAAAAGCTAATTTACGAATCCGACATCCATCAACCGGGAAAAATATTACGGGTCTCGATTCCGCTCGCAGCCGACTGCCAAATCGAGACGCGGAATATTGCGCGCGGTGGGAGAACGCGTTTTGCATCAGTCACAAAATGACACATATTTTTCATTTTTTTAACAAAATTTATTTTACATTTATAACAAACAAGTAACGTTTTAATTTGGATTTATTTGCGTGTATTCATAAAATTTTTAAAAGCCTCTCGGAGGCATATACGAGCGCGACATTACATAATCACGCGTTGCACAAGCAAGGTACACAATTTTTGCTGTTATTAAAACGCACTCGTAGCTCTGTGTCTGTGTGTGTGTGTCCGGAAACGTTAAAGCTTTTTTATGTCTCTCGTGCATTCAACGGCGAAGAGCGTGTCACAGTAAAATGTTCGACCAGCCATAGTCGAAATAAATTGTATGTAGTTTCGCGAGAACGCAACGCGACAATCGCACTTTCGTTATCTAACAAACGGAAAGACCCGGCGCGACGAACGCGCTCGCGCGCACGTCGCATTCACGTATTTACCCGCACGTTGATTAAACTTCGTGCACAGGCGACGGCTATTTATTCATATTTTCGACCGAGCTAGTTGCTCAAAGAGCGATTGCAACTGAGTGACATGACTGAGCTTTTATCGGCGGAATTGAGTGCGCCGTACGCTTCATTTTCGGTCTGCTTCATATCGCTTCATATCGCACTTTATTGACGAACGAATGCATACACTCGTGTCAAATGGACAACGAAGAAATTTAACTCTGTAAAAGATCCAATTAATTTTTTTCATTACGTTTGTTTAAAAAAGACGGAAAGGAAATTGCATTTCCCCCCTTAGAGAGAAAACTTTTTAATATATTAGTATCTTTACGATCGCATAACGATGTAAAAGAAATAATATAATTCGTCCCGTAATCGTAATTTGTCCTCTGCTCGGCAAAAACCTACGAGTGATAATCGATTACGCTTTAAATCACCCAGGCAACGACGCTAAAGCGAGGTGCCGTGCTTTAGAGCCCCGGGGGCCGTAATTGATTAAATAAATCCGCGTCGGCGTATTTCACGGCGTGAGGAATCACTCGTCGCGCGGTCATCGTCGCCACACCGCTCTTCGAGGCGAGAAAAAAGAACAGTTCCCAAGGACCCGTAAAACTTCCAGGCAAAACGGATTTACCGGGCATTTCGTGCCTTTATTGACATTCGACCGACGATAAAAATAGTTGGTCACTCTTTTTCCCCGTCGCCCACGTTCTCGCGCCTTCCTTCTCTCGCCTGCCTGCTACCACTCCCGGTAGGTCTATACATCAGCGCACGTAAACCCAAGCGCCTATCCCTCGTGTAACAGCATTTACCGTCGTCCCTCGCGGATCGGCATCACCGCAGGTTGCGGCTCCCTCGACCGTAGGCAATGCGCGCGGCGCGAGAGAGCCTCGTTCTCGTAGCTCTCGCATTAGAGCTTTCGCAATTTGGGAACTCGGAGGGTAGACGACGCGCGTTCCAAGTCCCATCAGGTCGGACGATACAGCTTCGGGGGATAATAGGAGAGGGTGCCCGATGCGACGGCAACAGTGGCGGCGGCGGCTTAATCACCCGACTAATTCCGAGTGTTTCGCGATGCACTTGCATCGCATACGCATTGAGCTAGATTCACTCGCTGGTGATAAATTATTGATGTCCTATGATTCTGCTATTAATGTGGTCTAAATTACGCATTGCCGGCTGCTTCGATACCACTTGATAAATTGTAGTTGTCAAACATCGGTCCGTAATTGCTGCTCGTTCCTTAATTATAGCTATGGGTCATTATATATAAATGCCGATATCTATCTATATCTACATACATATTGGAGAAACTTCGTATATATTGTAGCTCAATATATTATAGTATATATATATCCAATGTACTAAAGGATAGATACATGCGGCATTAATACATGGTTGACAAAGAGGCAATAAGGGTTTGTAGTGAATATCCAGCTGGTGGGAGCAACTAAGTGAAGCTTAACGATGTTAGCTGTTGTCTGGAAGGTTCATAACGATCAGCATCAAATTACCCTCTGCCCCTCTGCCCTGCCTGATGAGTACTTAGCTTAGGTGCTCGAGGTGCCGAAAGTATGGTTTTTATCGATTTAATGGCTAGACACTTGATTAAGAAGAAAGATAAATGGATTCCTTGCTTCCCATTTACGTTAATTATCTTCATTGAAAATAAAATATGGAAAATAATATTTAAAGACGAGTATAATCGTATTAACGGTGATTATACATTTTTAATTACGTTATATTTGTTTTTATTTATTACTAACATGTGGTGAAATTTTTATTTTTAATGCTACAACGCGAAATGTAAAAATATGTAAAGCAACGAGAACTTACCAAACAAAGAAGGTGGCTCTACGTCGCGTACCGAGAGACTCGACGACGCTTGAGACGCGCTGGATTCGATATTCTGAGTACATCTAAGACGCTTCCTGAGCTTCGGCATGTCGAAGGGTAAATCTCTTAGGTCCACACTGGTCGCGCTTCCGGATGTAGTGGCATCCTGTTGCATCAGCAGCCGCCTTCTTCGCAGCTTTGGCATATCGAAAGGCAGATCCGAGAGTTCCGGCTCGTTGTCGACAAAATTAATATTATCAAGCTGCGGCTTCAACAGGTGAAACCCGAAAGGCTTGCATTTGATACCAGCGCGGGACTCGATGGATATACCGCTATCCGATCCCTGGATCTCCGCGTCGCCCGACGACGACGATTGCAGCGCAAGATTAATAAGATTCTTGTTCTGCGGCGTTCGCCGCTTCTTAAAAGACGTGTCCATAGGCGAGGTGACTGTATTCGTATTGGTGTTGTTGCCCGCGGTGATGTTATTCTCTGCGGTGACGTTCTCCTCGGGTGAGGCCTTCTGCGAGTTGTTGTTACGATTGTTGTCGGAGGTCTCCGAGGCCGGCTCCTGCGACGATTTGTCGGAGATCGGTGAGAGGATATGCAATTTAGTAGCGTGATGATTTAGAAAGCCAGGCAAAGACTGTTGATGATGATGATGATGATAGCAATTGGTGCCGCCGCTGTCGGAACTGTGGGAGCTCAACGATCTGGTGCTGTGCCGACTGTCGGAGCTGCTGGTCGATCGGTTGCCCTCGCTGGTGCTACTCCTGATGGATTCCATGCTGCCACCGCTGCTGCTAGTCGCCATGCTCTCCGTGCTGGAATAACCGGCGCGACGTCTCGAAGTACGTAGCTTGAATTCCAAGAGACCGGCGTCTCTTCGCGGTCGCGCGAGATCGCCCTCCGCTTCGTGGGGCCTGCCTTTGAACTCCATTATCGGCCTACTCTCGCGGATCAGACTGCGCGGTCGTTGCCTCTCCTCCCGGGGCCTGTCCTTGAACTCCAATATGAGCTCCTTGTCGAATCGACGACCCTGCGAAGAATCGATGTTCTCCTGAACGAAGGTCTTCGGTCGGCTCTTGATTTCCAGAATGCTACCCTCGCTACTCTGCGGCGAGTCTTTAGCGCGCAACAACGATTTCACCGGTAATCTCATGTCTTTCAAGCGGGGATGATCCTGCTGCGAAGGTAAATTCGGCGCGCTCCGAATATTCAACAGCAAGTGGTCTCGGTTTCCATGAAATTTCGCGGGTAGAGGTGCAGTCGACGGCGGTGACGGCGTGTAATCACGTGCTGGTAGTCTCGGCGATCCGGTTTTCTCATCGCTCGAATTGATCTGGAGGGACTCGATATCTTGGGACAGAGTAGATATATTGTCTGACTGTTGTTGCGATGGCTGTTGTTGCTGTTGCTGCTGTTGCTGCTGTTGCTGCTGCTGCTGCTGCTGCTGCTGCTGCTGCTGCTGCAAGCGGCTCGGAATCGGTTTTGGGCGGAGAAGTACGACTTTGCGTCGATGGTCCTTGCTCGATTGCGACTGGCCGGTGTAAGGTAGCGATTGTTGATGTTGCTGCTTCGACGTGTCCGTTGACGAACTCGTTCTACTCACTGGCACAGTACCGCTACTCCGTATCTGTATTTTATTTTATTTTATCCAAAACTTGCTCTTTACAAATGGAATAATAACGGCATTTATATGTAGTTCACTTGTATGCTGAATAAAGTGCAGTTCAACGACACTTAAAGAAAAAGATAGAAATTAATTGGCATTAAATAGAAAAGAAGCAAGATAAGAACAAGACAGTTTGCAAAGAAAAATTTCACGACCGCGCATTTAACTCAATATCGAAGTATTGATGACAATTTGAAATCTCCGAATGTACGTACCTGGGAATGCAGTACTGCGTGATTGGTGACGCGATCGAGATCGTCGAGATCATCGTCAGAGCGATTGACCTTGCAGTCGAAGGCCGTCTCGTAGAGGTGACGTTGCCTGGCCATCCCTTCCTCGTCCTCTTCCTCGGGCTCCGCGTCTTCCTCGTCTCCCTCCTCCCTCTCGTCCTCACCCTCCACGTCGTCCTCGTCCTCGACGAGTATCGGTTGCGGGTCTATCCTCCGTGTACGTCGTAGCTTGCGCACTTGGTGCCGCGTCACTTGCGGCTGCCGTCGGTCTAGCTCATCCTCCTCATCTTCGGGCGATGCGACGCAGGTACAAACGGTGGTAGGTAGATCATGGCTCAGCAGCCTATGCGGAGGCATGAGGGTGTGATCCCACTCGGTGATGATGCACGACGAGAGGATCTCGTTTCTGGCTGGAACCACATGCTCGCTCCCCGACGTGGGGCTTACTAGATCTTGACTGCGATAGTGCGGCGGGGGCAGCGGCAATGGATACGGCTGCTGCAGTTGCTGATAATGCCGTGGCTGGGACGAATACGAGCCTCCATCACCCGCTACCGAGTTCCTTTTGGGTATACCGGGTGTGCGCGAACGCTCGCCCGGTACATCGAGACTGACGCTCTTCCGGTACTTGCTCGGCTGCGATTTGGACAATTGCTCCGGTACCTTGAAGAGATCGCCGTAGTAATACGGCGACGGATGACGCACAGGTTGAGCGGACTCGGTCGGGGATTGATCGGTCAGATGCACCAGAGCGACACAATCCACGAGCAGGCCGTCGGTCGAAGTTAAAGTGTCCCTGTCTGCCGATGGGGCACGGGTCGAGGAAGCGTAAACGCTATTCTTTCGTTTTTTAACGATCACTCGCCCGTCCTCGTCGTCCTCGCAGGACGAACCGGATGCTGAAGGATCTGAAGATTGATAAAAATGGAACGAAATGTTATTTTTATAGAGACAAGTGCTAATAATTATAACAAGTTATAATTTATATAATTCTTGCGCAATGTAATAATATTTCGGTTTCAAGATATGTCAGGAGATGACAAAGAATTCGTCGATCGTGAACGTAAGGATTCAGAAGATTTACGCGTAAAAAGATGTCCTGGCCATACAAAGCTCACTTTCGAGAACCCCGAAAACGGCGCGAAATTTTCATAATCGTTCTGTTGTGGAAGGAAGCAGGGGACTCGGGCCGCCGAAGAAAGAGAACGAAGCTTACAGGGAAAGCAAAATTGCCTTGAAATGGCAGCCTTATCTCCTTAAAAATCACTTCCTCCGTCCGTGGGATATTACCGTAATGGTCTTTGGCTTCCTTGCCTGACGTCCTATGCTTGTTCCACCCCACAACCAACCACCTCTTTCAACCTCGTCGTATTCGTCGACCCGTTCGAGCATCATCCAATGCCTCTTTAGGCTTTACGATCGTGTCACGGCCATTCGCGACATCAACGAGAGAAAGAGAGAGAAAGCAAGGTCGAGCACATGGAGGAGGCACAAAATTACGCGGACACCCGGTACATTATTATATAGGCAAGGTACACATGCGAAATAGACGAAAGGACTGAAGATAATGGGCGCATTATGCTCGACCGGAGAGGGCCCCACCGAAATCCTTCCTCGTTCCCTCCCTCCTTGCGAGGGCGGTAAGAACGAAGATGCGCCATAAACCACATTGGTTGCTGCTTTTGACAGGAACCACCGCGGATGTACAGACGAACTTGCCGAACGAGAGAAAAAAAATTATTATCGGAAGCCGCTCTGATCCATTGCATCGTCCAGCCAGCACCGCTGGACCAGACACAAAGGTTCGCAGCATCAGGATGCGGATATCGATCGCTTAGAGTGCAATAGGCAGTCGTTGTACGTCTCTATGTCGCCGGGTAATTTGTTTTTGATCGATCTCCGTTCACACAATGTGAGTAATCATATCGCGCACGCGTATGCACACAATGTACATGTAATTATTTAACGGTGAATAACGCTTTGTACATTTATATCTCACCATTTAATGCGTCCAACTTTATTAATACCCACGATTTATTTAATACTCCGCTAACTCAAATTTCCCAAGTGATATTTTCTATATTAAAGATATTACTATGCTGCGCGCTCTATAGTACAATAGATATTTGGTAATTGCTTGGTGCATACACGGCGGAATGTACTTTAATAATTTCGAATTTTATTAATCTCAATACGGAAAATTATATACGAATTCAGTCAAACAAATTATATCATGTTAAATTCATAAATAAATGGAGAAAAATCGACAAGTCCATTAGAAATGCGGATTTGCCGCATATTCCGGTATGATATTTAGGCAAAATCACTGTGGGATCCATAACGTGGCAGGATATCCCCAATTTCCGGCGTATTTCACTATCACGAGCGGGCTTGAACTTCATTTTCCACGGTCAAATACAAAAGAGCGGCGGTTGGGGGATTCGCGAAGCGCGAAATGGGAAATTAATTCCTGGACAATGAATTCGGCAAATTATCGCACAATCCGCCTGTCGCCGTAAAACGGGGACGGACCGTATGCGATTCCATTTTATCTTCGAATCCGCGGCACATTCTTGGCAGCGAGTGACAAACGGCGAAGAAGCCCCGGGATACGAGAAGCTGCGAAAGAAATGGTTCCCGCGAAACCAGACGTTGTCTACGTATTCAAACTTTCACAATAGGGCAGGATCGCGGAAGGCGACTGATGACCCATCCTCTTCGCGGAGATGAAAAACGGGAGCGAGGATCCATTACCTTTTCTTTTCACCTGAAGCTACTTTTCTACCGACTTTTCTCGGCGAAACTTTTCACCATTAAACTTTTAAACATTCAAAAACGGTGCGATGCGCGGGATTAGAGCGACCACCGATCCGCAGGATTAATGGTAAAAATACAATACCGGATGTTGCGGCAGAGAAGAATGCTAACGAGGAAACGCAATATTGTTTGCGCAGTTGGTGTAATATCACGATAAAATTATATCAGAGAAACGTGCCCGAGATAGGGGAACCCAATCCTCGGGAAACAAAAAACAAGATAAAGAAAATTTACCGTGGAAGTGAGATCGAAGGAAACATGAATATGTATTTGCATCTGCTTCGTTCGTGCAACTCAAACAAGACGTAGGATTAAATTTCGGGAAAGTAAACATATTAAAATATACCGCAATAAGCAGGATATTACACCAACTGCGTTCCGTAGCAATATCTGAAACAATCTACGGTTGTGAATGAGGAATGTGAAAACTTCTCTCAAAAAATCAGAATGTGACGACACGTGATTTATTTTTCTTTTTGTGATGTGTGGGGAAATATACGAAAATTGTGTTTCAAGGCTGCCCTATATACGACCAATTGTATCGACCACCCACGTCGAGACCGATTATTCGTTCGTAAGCGAGAAAAACTGCAATGGACAGCACAGCCGGGCCTTCCATTGAACGCGCACACAAATATGTATATATATATATATATATATATATATATATATATATATATGTAGGTCCAGAGGTATGTTCCGGGACTGTTTACGTTTTTTGAAATGTACAGTCCTGAAATATAACGCATATATATGTAATCAGATTCAAAAAACTGTCTCGAAAATTGCCGTAGGACATCAATTTTTTCCAGGACAGTCCTGGAAACTGCCAAATGTCCCGGATTATATCGATTATACCGATATCAAAAATAAAAGTCCCGGAACATACTTCCGGACCTAAATATATATATATATATATATAAATAAAAGCACACTACGTACTGGCGTGTCGCCAAATTGCAGCGATATTGATCAACGATCGATAATCTGATTTGCGAGATACCTGTCGAGGGTCGATTGCATGAAAGAGAAACTAGGGGACTAGAAGGTTGATGATCGAGCAGTTCGATTAAATTGAACTGGATTACATACAGTAATTGAAAAAAGTGCCCACGTCCGCTCTCGTGCGATGGAAAAGATTTTTTTTTTTTTAATTGAAGAGTAAAACATTCGGGACAGTTCAATCAGCTATCTGCAATTGATGAATGACATATCTGAGTAAATTTATAAAGTAATATAAAAATATAGTTATGAGATCGATTTCTTTCTTAATTAATTATTTACTTTATCATCACATTTTATTAAATTTTATATATATATATATATATATATATATATATATATATATATATATAATTATTGTGGCGTTATGCACAATAATTAGCCATTTATGCGTGCATTAATAAATCCAGCAAATAAAAATAAGCTGTATGTAAAATAAAACTAATAATAAAAAATCTACTGACGAATGCACGAATAAATGGCTAATTATTGTGCATAACGGCACGATCGGACGTGTAGACGAGTCAGTAACGGATACTACACGCGAATGAGTGATCGAGTGACAGAAAATGAAAAAGGGTACGTGTATGCAGAGTTAGGGGCGACGATACGCCGGGGATAGGCAGTGGTGCCTACCCTAATGAATCTATTACGGCCGGTGAGCGACAACGCCGACAACCCTCGGCCTAGCAATCACTACAGATAACACAAAACGCTGTCGCATGCACCCTGTTTACATGAATCTGTAGATAACGAAGATGAACGTCCGAGGCGATCTATTTTGGATTTACAATGCACGAAATCAACGTGCAAATTAGACGAGAACGCAAAAGAAACTCACGCACGAGAATTGTTATCTACGTCGATTAAGGTCAGTAGATAATGATATTGTGATTGCAATCAATTTTCGATTAAGAACAGTCGGCAAGGCCATAGAACGTGACCCATATCAACTCGTTTTTAGAAATCACTTATCAACCTATAACGAGCATACAGCTCATATTAATACTTACTACATTATCTGGGAATGGTCAAATACGGTAATGCAAGTTTAGTTTGGTTCAATATAATTATCATTAAATAATCAAATAAAGCTCTTAAGTACACAAATAAATTCATATTAATAAATAAAACGCAAATTTAAACAATACAAATTTAATTCTAAAATTTAACACAATGGTGTAATCTGTAATGTTAATTGAAATTTTCGAAATATGAAATTCTTTAAAGTTATATATGATTGATTGTATATCTCTGTAAATCTTATGATAATCATATAATATATCCTATTCCGAGGGAACATTATTCCGTCAAACGTTATAACCGTCACGCTATGCTGCCAACGCAAAGCTCTAGAATGATTTTCTGTCTCCGGATCAGACTCTTGATTATATGATAATCCCGAACACGTGACTTCATTTTTATCACGACGGTCGCAACGCCGTTTATGCAATCTTCCGTTTCTTCTGCGATTGACGGCCGGCGGTAGGGCAAAGAAAATTCATGGGGAAATCTTTATATAAAGAAGATCGCAACGCAAGCTCGGGACCACTTAGCTCCGCATTTTATTAGATATTGTCCCCGTAACGTGACCG
This sequence comes from Temnothorax americanus, assembly GCF_048541705.1. Taxonomy (NCBI): domain Eukaryota; kingdom Metazoa; phylum Arthropoda; class Insecta; order Hymenoptera; family Formicidae; genus Temnothorax; species Temnothorax americanus. Next base: position 516,511 of record NW_027509264.1, on the reverse strand, counting down.
AGGTGGCGATAGTGTGTCTGCGGTATATGGATCGTGGGATTGTGTCGTCTCTCAGACGGAAGAGAAGAAAAGCGCTAAAGAAGAAGTGGGAAGGTATAAGATGGGCGGCGCAATTGCCCAACCTCGGAAGATATCGCCGGCCAACGTTCAGAAGGATCTTCAGGGCGTCTTACGAAGCAGCTAAAGATTACGGACCAAGCTGAGCAGCGACGAAACGAAAGCCAATCTCGGTTATTGGCTCCAGGATTCGCGCCAGGATCCACGGTTACGATCGCGAGATTGGCCAAAGTATCTCGTGCGAAATGTGTCAGCCGTGTCAAGGGTCGTGGAAGGGTGACGCTTGGTCGCACAAATATGAGCATAAACCATCCAAAGATTATCAAATACGTCCAGGAAGTAGATGCCGAGCTGATGAACGTCGCGATAAGTTCCTGGTTATGCCAAGTAGCTTGAATAAATCAATTAGTGTCGCCTGTAATCTCGCATTATCCGATGTAATTTATGATTAAAGCAAAGATTGTAACGTGACGGCGACAGAGCGATGCAGCAGCCTTTTCGTTATGAAAGTATATTTTCTTCGAACTCTTTTTATTACGCTGTTATTACGCCCTCTGTCATCTTTTCGAGGCAAAAAGAAGCTACTAACAAGCCAAAGTTATGAGGATCATGGCAACGATTACAAAGTTATCACTTCAAAGGGAAGGAGATATCGGAAACAGAGGGGCGGGCCACTTTGAAGAGAATCTATCTGTTTTTTAGAAACTCGCTACAAACGCATATTCTCGAACGCGTACGCATAGCCGAGATGATTGAAGCAACGACTGATTACGAGGGTACGTCGATCCTTTGGAGCGTCGCGCCGCGCCGCGTCCTTTGATTACTGTTTCGTATAAAGCCGTTCATCGATGAAACTGACAGCTTTGAATCGAAAGGATACGTTTCTGCTCGTCAAATTATAAATGTTGTTTGCTTTTTGATAACTCCATATAAACATCAAATAACAATCTTTTGTTCAGCTGAGATCTAATTAATCACAAAGCTCTTCTTAAAATATCCATTGATTCTGGAATATCTCCTGCACAGTGACACAAACCTCTCTCTCCTTCTCTCTGTTTATTCAACGCATAAGACCCACAGAAAACCCTAAAACGCAGTCCTAAATCTCCTCACGGTTCGGCTGATCCTCGACGTTGATTTCGCTCCCCGTTTAGAGCGGCTATGCGAATGCAGCTCTGCGTCGTTAGCTTCAATTGATTTTATTGTCAATAAAATCAATGTTTAGGCTCGTCGGAAAGGGTTTTGCGGCGGTAAAAAAGGGGGTGCGAGGTACGGCACAAAGCTGTCGCTCACGGAGGCAACGCGACGCGTGGATTATTCGCTTTCCTGTCAGTAGACATTGCGCAATTGAAATCTACGTCGGTGGTCACACGCGGGCACAATCGTTTGCGGCGGAAAGGGGTCGGATCCGACGAAGGTAAATCGAAAGGGTTTCGAACGTGCCCGAAACCTACCCGCCGATTCGGGCGTCCGCCAAACCGTGCGTACCCCACCCCTTTATGGACTCTTCGAATTAATCGTGTCGCGAGTTTACTTTTGCTTTCAAATTCAATCTTACGTTCCGCTGCTCACTGTGCGGCGGCTCATCGAGTTAACGAGAAATCCCGTATTTGTTTTCAAATCGTGCGATGCAATTTTAATCACAACCAAGACTCGTGTACCATTTGACGTACGACACACTCGATTTCATTTTTACAGAAATTTTATTCGAAATTTACTCACTACGAAAATTAGGTCAATTGAAAAGTTATAGCAGGTAATATTTTTCAATATTTTACTTTCAAAAGTTCAATATCGAATATTATAGTACGATTTCTCTCTGGTATATTTCTGTCGCTGCGCTAAACGTTATCTCAGAGAGATACGGATTTCACCGGAAATTTCAATAGTTTATATGGAAAGATAGGCGATCTTCTCAGCAGTTATGAACGTTTCTTGCATGACGGGAAAGCATCTGACACAGAGATTAGGCCAAGCGCGCGCGAAATTGTCTCGCAACGATATGCAAATCGTGGCATAAATGCTAATTGTAATTGCCCATGAAATGAATTCAAGGGCTCCCTCCTGGCGAAGGGTTCGCTTCGTAGCTTAGTAGCGATCTTTGCCCTCCGAGTCTGCCAAGTATCGAGCGACAAAGCTACGTGTGTTATTTTTTAAATTTTTCATTAGAGTTGGTTTGCAACCGGCTAATAATGTTATTCATTTGTTTCATGGTAAACAAAGAAAATTATTACAAACGATACATTCTTAGCACAAAAAAATAACCCTGCTAAAAAGTTATCTGAAAACACTAGTCGCATACAAATCTCATTAACCACTTTTTATTCACCCTGCACTCTCAACATGAACATCCGAAAGGGGCAATTGCCAAAGAGAAAGCTAAAACAGTTGCTAATTTGGGGGGACTCGGTTTTACAGTAAACGAAACAAAATGATATGATTAGGATGTTAATTCGCTTGCCGGTACACATTGCTAACGAGAATAGGACGCGGTGAGTCAGACAGTTTCGAACAAAATCCAATAATACTTTTAACAGAGCTCTCAAATAACTTCTTCTGATAAAAATGGTGTAGCGAAACCGTAACTTTTGATGTCAATTCAATCATTCCGATATTGCAAGGCACGTCCCTCGATACCGCTATACGTGATAAACTTTCCATCTTGCCACCGCGATACGCGAATTTAACTTGCGAAATTGCGCGGGGATTAAGATCTCGCCTCTAGATCTGAGCACGTACTTACCGTCGGACGAGCCAGAATTATGCTGGTGACAGTTTGTAAATGATCTAGTTTACGACGCGAGAAAGTGAGGGATATAGTGAGGCGTATCCCAAAGTAAGGCGGAAAGGGAAACGGCGCGGTGGTGGGTAGAGAAAGAGACGGAGAGAAAGACGGGGAGAGAGAACAAAGAGAATGGAGGATGAGATCGAAGACAAGGACAGAAGGGTCTGTGGTTAAGTATTCATCTTCATAGCGATTACATTTTCGAGTCGTTTACATACGTGAAGTAGGGAAACTGGTAGAAATCGGATACGCTCGAGTCTACTTAATCGTTATAAACGCGTATTTATTGTATTTAGCTGGACTATGAAGCCCAGATCCCCCTCAGGAACTCACGTGTGTGTGAGTACGAGATTGGCAACCCCGAGGTACCCTAGCCACTCAAGACCTGAGAATAGTCAGGCCACACTCTGATCTTCTGGAAATACGAAAGTGGAGACCGGGCATATCACGCTTATTTATATCACATATTTAAATCGCATAAAAATATTATTATTATTACGAAAAAATATTATTACGAAGTTAAAACTCAAGCATGCAGATCATTCAAGCGAATAAAAAAAGGTCAGACGGCATTACGTTAAAAAGACCGTTTGTGGCTCTAATTCAGCGCTCTGCGCACGGGTATAAATTTCCGCTAACAAATATATATATATATATATATATATATATATATACGTCGGCAGCTTTTGAACAGCGTTTGATGAACACCAGGCCCGCCTTCTCCCGCTCGGACGACGGACAAACCGACGGACGGATTGACATTTGCATACGATGGACCCGCACGGGCGTTAACTGCTCGGGGACGCAGAATGAGCTACAAGTCACCTGGTACCAGTAATTGAAATGAGGGTAACTTTGAAGAGGGGTCGCGCGAACAAACGAGGAGTTCGAAAAGTTCTTTCAACGACATATCGTACATTCACGTAATATTGAACGGGATTAAAATTATGATAGGTTTCTTTACAGAAAAAAGATTTAATTAATATCGCCAATAGAACAATTGAAAGAAGGTAGAATATACGATTGTTCCAGAATTGCCATTATCATTACTGAATTGAATAATTATAGAACAATCGATGTAGAAATTCATTGCATCTATATTTCTCTTGTAATGCAATTGTAATGTAATTATACTTCAAAACATTTGAAAATTTATAATCTTATTTGACAAAAAGCTTTCTTGCTTTTATATTTCACCGTAAATTGTTTAACAATATAACGTGCCGTATTTGATTTAATTCACGGCAAAGTGCGTGCTCCACAGAAAGACAAGAAAAAAATCGGTTGGGTAGGCTCTGGCTGTGAAACACGGTTAATAAGTGGAACGGCGCTGGAAAATGCGGTAGTGAGCAGGCACACAAGCTGAAATACCCCTCGAAACTTTACGGACTATGAAAGCGAAATGAGAATGGGCGGGCGTACCGCGGGTGATTCGGCGCAGCAGAGATGGGAAGTTTAATTAAATATCACACGACATATTATGGGAGGCGGGAGGTGTCGCGCATGGTGTCGATGGCAAGTAACGTCGGGGACAGCCCGCGAGACCAAAAAGTTCGTGCCAACGAGTGAACGAGGAGCGAGCTCGTAGTAACGGACAACGACGGGGACGGTACCGAAAGTTAACGGAGGGCGGTGAACCGTCCAGACATTTCAGCGTCATCGGTACCCTTTTATAAAAGCCGCCAGTCTGAAAATTCCATTCGGTCCACCCTCACGCGCGCGCATTTCCCTTATATTCACCCCTATCGACGCGACTGCTGATTCAATTCTCACGAAAGGAACGGCATTCCTCGAATGGCAAGGACGACAATTTATTTTTAATCTTATAATGTCTCCGTCGAAAGCCTGCGGAGATTTCATCGCGAGATGGCGAAAGAAACGTTACGGAGCAAATATTCAATGTACCAATAACAAAGAAAGCTAAGTAAATTGCTCCTCTCGTTTGATAATGGCACATGTAATACATTTTGTGATATTATCATGTCGGTAAGGGAAACACAAGTCAAGAGGTCATGTGTCTTCCCCTGTTCCTACCAAAGGACGCAAATCTTTGCACAGGCTTCGCGTTGATCCTTGCCACATTAACAATGACTTGCGAATTAAAAGCCCATGAATATGGTAAGGATGCAAATTCCGCCGGTGTTTACTCGGGATCAGTGTTACACGGCAATCTGCATACTCGAGTGTCGGGATGCCCGGTGACGCGCGACGAGGGTTGCGAATCAGGTTCGTATCGTCTACACGTGGGACAATCGTGCGGAGTTAATAACGACCCACAGCATTCCTTCGCGAGGATAACGCGGCAGGAATTTAATCCGCAAGCTCTCTCGCTAACGTTTAGAAGTTTCCTAGCCGCTATTTAAGGTCGCGTGAAGATACGAGAGTTTCTAATTCGTGTGGAATCTCTCTACCGCCCGGTAGTTTTGCAATCTCGCCGAATCGGTGGGTATCATCCACCGCGAAAAAGAGACGATCCCCTATTTCGCCCGACCCCGTCGATTAATCCGTTAGCCGCTCTCGCGACCAACCTGTGCGTACCGTTCAATTATCGAGGGGCTCTTCTCCCTCTCTTACCCGACACGCTAACTGAGTTGTTACCTCGATAATTCGTACGTCGTAGCATCGGCCGTAACACCGGCGGCTCGCCACATTAATTTGCGGCCTGGCATGAGAATTTCCGCTTAACTGCGTTATCCCGGAACTTATCGTACACTATCAGTGATCAATCAATGTAGAATCCAAACATTTCGCCAATATTCAGTGCTACGGCTCATAATTATTTTATATATAATTATATAATATTTAAGAGAGCGTTTTAAAAATATTATATTTAATATTATATATAATAATATGTGGTTAAAAGTACTTAGCATTACATTTAATTATATTGTTGATTGTTGATACAAAATTGAAATATATAATTATATACTTCGAATTTTTTTTCTTTATTAAGCCATAAATAGGATAAATTTCATGTTAAATATTTCTCTTTGTTTCTCAAAATAGGCGGATGCTACTTTTATGTCTATTCACTGTATACAACAACTATTAAATATTCAGTTAGAATTAAATCCTTGCATTATCTCGACCATAATGTCCACAATGCCGGCTTAAAGAAAAGACTTACATACCTGTGTATGGTCGACAATAATTGCGATTTGCTCTGCTGTAAACTGTCGGCAAAGACGTCTCCGCTCCCGGCTCCACGTACGCTTTACTCTTGCTGTCTCTAGGGTCGCTGTATTGTTCCACAACCTCGATTTCCGCCTGCAAACAGAACACAAATTGTTTCCTTCCGTTTTCACACAAAACAGATTCCGTATGTACATCTTCGCGTCTGAAATAGCGATCGATCTGGCGCTTCCATTAAAGAATATAGTTCTCGAATAACAAAGTCGCGATAAAACGATTTGCTCGTAACGACACGAGATAGACGACATATAAAACAAATTGGCCCGGATTGTTGTAATAATATTAATTTAACGACGTGCGTTCTTTCCGGCGTTCTCGCGTGCACAGTAATGCTCGAATTTGTCCCAGGAGAGAATATCTTTGAGAGGGATTATCAGAGACAGCTTCGCTTAAATTTACACGGTAGCTCGGTGTCATTTTCTGGTCCTGAATGCAGCCAATTGCGGTAATACCTTGGCCGAGGCTCGAGGGAACACGCTTCCAACCGTCCCCTAAATGATGATCGTTATTTCGAGAGAAAACAACTGCGGCGACAATACGTTTCCGCCGGCACGTGCGTGTTTCGGTGGATTAAACGTAGCGCTCAAATAATCAACCAGAATGACGACGAACATTAATATCCCGTATAAAGATTAAGCCTGAAGGCGTGATATTTCTTAGTACAATCAAACGCGAATTGCACGTCACATTCGTTTTAACAATCTTAACCCGAAGAAACGGGAAGAAGTAAATTCCCCTCGACTGAATTCAATCAACCATGAGCAAGGAAAGGTTTCTTGCATTGGCTGCGGAAGCCCTTCAGTCCTACGACGATTATGCGATCAGTGCTTCCTGATATTAATGATGTAATAATGATAATAAAAATTTGACAATCTTTGGATAATATAAACGACCGAAAATAAAGATCTTCACCACTGGATAAAAAGAAGAATCGATCAATAAAAGCTTTCTTCTCTTTCTCTATCTCTCTCTCTCTCTCTATCTCTCTCTCATTCTCGGTTTTAACGTTATATCGACAATTGGGGAAGTAAAATAAAAAAAGAAACGAGAACTGTCTCTTGCACTGGCAAGAGAAAGCTCAGCAGGGCGAGACGAGCAGACATCCGGGCAATGCAAGACGGACGAAGGCGACGGCGGAGAAGACAAGTAGCCTTAAATTGAAAGAGCCCAAAATTGGAATTCTCCTGCCAAAGTTGAGCGCTATGCCTCCAGGGGCTGTTCCGAAGACGAAGTCGATTGCTTCCAGTCATCTTACCTACCAACCCCGTTCCCTCTCTCGTCGCGCCAGCTCTCCTCCGTAGAACGGATAAATTTGTGGATGTTTATACGGAAATTACGGAGGGATGACTCCGCAAGCACAGTGGAGGCCGCTCGATCGGCTGTCGCAAATCCGATGACGAACAGGGGCTGACTCGACTTGCCGCGAAAGTGAGAACCGCGTCGGCCGACCGAATTCCGCGTCGCGCGGGTTGCGAAAACGATTACGCGGGGTTATCGGCGTGCGCAACGTTATCGAGAAATCGAATTGCCGCGTTCGATTCGGCGAGTGAAAACGCGCGAATCTAGCGATGCCTCGTTAAGCGGGCAGAGGTAAATCTGTAAAGCTGTCGCGCGCGGCATTTGCAGCGGAAAAGCAAAGGCAAATAATAAACACACAGGGCGTCCCAAGTTTTGCCGTCCGGACTTCCCTCTGTGTGTGAACTGTTTGACCACTTTGAGGATTGTGTCGAATGCAATGCCGTCGAACGCAATGCAAATAGTACTCATCACACCCTATCATATTCAGTCGTTAATACCGTTCGATTTATTGAGGGCTTTAATCCGATTATTTGGTCACTGCGTCATAATTTGGCGTAATTGTCTGCTAATCTAATCGCCTGACTTTATCGTATTTACGAGTTTAGACGATGGAACGAAAATTTTTTTATCACATTGTTGTATTCTATTAATAATGCATTTTGGAGAAAGATACTAGGATCATATAGAATAAAAATCAGTAGTTTAATTTTTAAATATATATAGAATTTAATCGCTGTAATACAAAAAATAAAACTCGCTACGAATAACTCGACGAAAAATTTTACCGAGAAATAAATATAAATGTTGCAGCGTTGCAAAGAGTCGAGCTATATTAATGGCGAACAGTGATACGGTTCATAACATAAATAACGCTGTTACACAGAATGGCACTCTCGAGGAAACGTCACGTCGGCGACGTCGATCGCTCTTAATTTCGTGTAGAGCGAGCCAGTATTTCCACAATATCCGCGTATAATACAAGACATTATTAACAGTATGCAGATAATGGCGTTATAGGTGAAGCGGGGCCGCAAGAAAAATGAGCGATGTAAGATAAGACGCACGTAAAAACGCTTTTTAGCGGTGAGAGTATCAATCACTCTCGTTCTCGGACGAGGGACATCTCACAAAGGGCCTGACATCAAGCACTTTCCTCACGGAGTCAATTTTTTCCCGGAATTCTCGCAGAAGGACGCGTCCCTTTTCGAACTGGTCGGGAATTAATTACGCTCACTTTTCGACGTAATTTTCCTCGCTGTGAGTTAATCGCTCCTGTGAATTCGACTTGGTAAATGGCAGCCAGTTCCCTCAGGCATTCTGCCGATGTATACGCTCATCGCTCTGCATTTATCGAATGAACAAATAGATTAGGTCTTTCGTTCGCCTCTTATGATTGAAACGTAACAAAGAGAATTGAGAATCAAAATTTTGCGAATTGGCGAATAAAATACAAAAGTCGCAACTGTGTAACAACTCTCGAAAAAGACACGTTTACTAAAGTTCTACGCTCCAAAAGCCCTTTGTTACAGTGATAAATGCGAGCAGCACCAGTGCTCGATCTCACGCATAAAATAAAGCGCTAAGTATTAAGTAGGGCTTACGAGCACGACTCATAACGATTCACCCTCTCGAGAGTCAAGTGGCACCCGCTTTCTATCTTTGTCACACTCCCCTTTCGCTTCGTTGCGATGCTCGCGGGGGTTGTCGGTGAAAACGAAGCGAAGGAAACTTTTGTTCGGCGCACTCAGGTGTCGTCCCTTCTCTACGACGTTTCTTTCTCTTTCTTTTATGAACTTCCTTGCGACGCGACGGTCGTGCGGCGCGATCCCATTTATTTGTATATAGTAATCAGACACCGAGTTGATGGTAGAGCGAATTAAATTTTTTCGAATTAACATTTCAAATACGGTTGTAAATAAACATTTTTTAATTTAATAATATGTGAAGTAATGTATATAAAATAAATGCATAACTAGATGCGAAGATAGTAGTATAAAACAGTATTTTTATAAAAACTTTGATCTTTAAAAATCCAAGTTATCTTTGCTGACTTGAAAATATTGTCAAACCAATTCGTAGATACGCGTGAATATATATATATATGGTGTACTAAATAATCAAGACTAATTATACAATTGCTGAAAGTATCTACTTCATCGGTTACTCCATTTCTTCGCGAGGAAACCCTAAAACATGTTATTTTGAGCGTACTTTCGAAATAACGGCAGATCGCACGAAGGCGAAACTATATTCCCACTGCCAAAGCGTTTAAGCTTAAAGCGAAGAGCTCGAGGCAACCCCAAGCGCCAGAAACTGAGTGGCGGAGCAATTATAAGCAACGCCGGAAGTCACCGGTCTCTCCGCCCTGCTACCGATGCTCCTCGTCGTTCTTTTCGCGTTCGTTGTTACCGCCTCTCTCTGACGCCCTTCATCCAATGCCCCCACGATGCCCCACGCGCTAACGCGCCCGGGGGGTATTTTGTCACCACTGTAATTATATTTCTCCCTTTGGCCGATTCCCCGGTCGTCCGCGTTACGAAAATATCAATACTATCGTTAGCCAACAAAACGACTCGAGCCACAGTCGTAGGAAGTGACGTCATGCTCGCAGAGAATGAATCAGTTGAGGGATCGTGTGTATAAAATGTTTATTTTGAAACCTTTTGCTGACTCTGTATCTAAAACGCGACATATATTTCCTTCTCGCACCGTTTCACGAGTTTTTGTTATTAATTAAGTTTAATGGAAGTGACTATTTTTGTAGTATTTTCTTATTGAAGCCAAAACTTGGTGCGATATTACTGACAACATACTTCATATGCAAGGTACACAAAAGTTATTTGAAGGATTTTATTTTCCTGCGGAAAAATGGTAACCCTTCGACCTTTTTGATTCATTGCACGTCGCGGGAGGAAAATATCGATAAACTTTTCGGACTGGGAACGTGCCACAATGGGGAACGCGTGAACGTGTAACGGTAGCGTGTTTGCTTAACGCAGAATTCATTGAACTGTGAATACAGATAAAGGCTGCGACTGCGGTGAATAAAGTTACATCGTTACCGCAATAACGCCGCACTGCGTAAAAGCAGTATTCTAAAGTTATGTATTGTCGTCGTCCAATCTCCTTAATTGAATTTTTCATGCAAAGTTCTAGATATATAAACCACTGTACCATAACTAAATTGCATAACGTATCGTGACAGAATAGTGCTGAGGTTTGCAATAAACGTTAAATTTGACGGAATAAAGTAAATCGTTTTTCGTTTGTAGAAAGTATTTTGACGCTTAAAGAGCAACCTAAGCGATATCGGTTAAATCGGTTTCAGATTCGATTTTCAATAAAATGTTAAATCACTTACATTCTCCACAGTAGGACTCGGCAGCATCCATTGCACCGCGGAGGTTGCAGCTGCAGCGCTCGCAGGACGTCTCTTGTTGACGAAATCGACCGGTAGACTGTAATCGTCGCACAACGACACCTGCAAGCACAAGCGGGAGAAAATGATATACATCGTACCCTCTATTACCGCATTTCCCATTAACCACTTCATCCAATGAGAATTTTCTCCCGAGAACTTTCATCGCTCTTCGTATCCCTACTTAATAGAGTTTCAAAGTTGTGGGAGATGACTTTCATCAAATGACGCGAACTCCGATAACTGAAAAACTTCGCCCACGCTCTTTAAATCTGCATCACAGCCTCGTGCGCGAGAGCTGATTTTTAATCTTCTATCAGTCGCGTAAAGAATACTAATCTTCACGTAATTGATAATGTAACACGATAATAATTTATATTATGTTATCATATAGCATATTATAATATTATTAAATTGTTATATTTTTGTAACACTCCCCTCAAAGAATAGAATCAATTTATTCTGATTTTAATCCTTGAAATAAAACTAAAGCAAGCCGATCGTTCCCTTCGCTAATTAGCCTCGACGCTATCGAAGCACGCACCTTCTCTGTTGTATACGCAAAAAATGTTGCTGAAAAAGTGAGGAACGATGGTATGAAAATCCGCGGGAAAGCATTCGACATCGAACGGCAGAGGATTTCTGCCACTCGACAAATCGCAGGGTAAGCACCCCAAACCTTCTCCGCATTCTCCAAATCCCCGTTGACGCCGACTGGACCAGCTCATCAGCGATATTTACTGTCTGTCGGAGAATCGATCTATCGATGCGTGTACGCCTCGTCCCACCTGGGTGCGCGCGAGAACCGAGAGCGCGGCCACGGCCTACGTCTATGCATGCATATAAATCGAGACAATCGCGGATCCCCGGGGGCGGCTTATCGCGTCGGAGAGACCCGGGAGGGGTGGTGGCAGAGTCCACGGGGACGCTCGGCCTGCGAAGGGAGTTTTGCGCGGGGACTCTGCATGCAAATGGTTTGCGTTTATTGTGAGAAGAGAGCGCCGTATGAATATGTGAAGTTGAAAACAAAACAAAAAGAGAGAGAGACAGAGCGAGAGATGAACGGTCGAAGAACAACGAAGGGAATGGAACGAGGAATGATCGGCTCGCGGAAAAGCGGAAATAGCCACGGAGATATCGAGAAATATGACGCAACTAGCACTTAACGGCGGAAAGAGCAGCGTGGGGTAGAAAAATCGATTCGCGGATAGCTGTACTGGAGTACGCAAGCTGAAGCAATCGAGAAGTTACTACAGGTTTTCTGGTTGTACAAAAAATTATACAGATTTTAACGCGCGTAACTTTTCTGAGAATTCTCCGTGTTATACAACTGCTTGACTTAATTTTCAGCACTATTTGTAGTCAACAGTAGTGCTGGATCGTGTATGGTCGAACAACGCAATCGCCGGCAGGCAACCTAAAGTAATATAATATTCGTAGACTATCATTTGTTTACCGTTGCTAAGTCATGTAATTGAACCTAAGCGGTATAGTTTTACATACTTTACCGGCTTCAGGGCGAGCACCCTGGCTGAACTGCATTCGCTGGCACCTTTGAGGAAGCCAAGCACGAACTAGGCCGGCTCGATAGGGTAAATTCGAGAAAATCCGAGACAATCGCCAATGAGAATCCCCGTAACTGAGAATCATGTTTCACGTTGTCTTAAACATTATCCGTTTATCGATAATATTGCTGGCCCGAGTATTTCCACATTGTCATATATATTTAGTCTGGGACGCGGCGAGCGGCATGTGAATGTTGACTTTACAGCGGGAAGAACTTTTTAACTCTGCGTAATTTTTATTCCATCAAACCTCTGAGTTATTCATGAAATATTAAAATATGATGCGTGGCTCGTACGCACCTTGCCGATGCGGTCGTAAATCACAGCGCGCGTAATCCTTAAAGTTTGCCGAAATAGATATTTTCACCGGTGATCCCTGGGTGTCGCCCAAAATGATTTGTTTTCCCATAAATCTTCAACGCCGCGTAAGTTTTCCGAGCACTTACTATTGAGTGAGGCCGAAAGCTCTCTCTCTCCGTGGACTGACATTTATAAAGTATCTATTTACGTTTTCTGTTTACCGTGTTTCTAAAGAAACGCTGCGCTATCGTTACCGCTACCGCGTCTGACGTATCGTTGTACGAAAACGAGCGCAAGTTTGCGTTCTCCCGCGGCGGTATTTCGCGTGGCCGAGATTAAGCCGGAATATTTAGCAAATGTTTCGCATAAATCAAAGCAGCGCAATATGTTCGGAGTTCGAAGCGAGGCTATGTAAATTCATGGTAATACCGCTGGCCACCCTGCAGAGAGGAGTTTCGATTCGCGAAGAGTCGAGAGGGGGGTAAAGAGCGCATTGGGGAACGGACAAGGGGGGACCGAGCGCGACAGCGTGAGTTGGAGGGCCAGGAAGGAACAGGGAAAGTCCAAAAGGAGGGACAGAGAGAAAGACAGAAAGTAAAAGATGAGGAGAGAAAGGAGAGAGAGCGAGAGCGAGAGAGAGGAGCGATGAGCGCGTATTTCATGAACCCCTAAAGCAGCCCTGAGCATTGCGGCGACCGCCACAATCCCATTCATTCTCTTTATGGGCTCCCAAGTATTCGGGAGCGAGCTTGAATAAATCGGAAATTTGCCCCGCGGGGAGCGAGTCGGCCCTCCTCGCGATTTGCCTTTCGGCCTGGTCATTCCCGAACACTGCGTTTCGTTTTTTCGCACGCAAAGCGCGTGATGCACGACTATGATCGTTAATCCTGAGCTGTTTAGCATAGAAAATTGCGACCAGATAATCTGAACTGATAATAAGAAACTTGATACGATTATATATGAAAAGTAATTGGCGCATTGCTGCACAATGTTAGGTTTTTCAATAAGAGCAATAATTTATAAATTTCTCTTAAGTGATACGACCTAGTGGAATAATGTGATTAATATTCTCGCATATTATGGGAATGCTTTCGCTTGGTAATGGTATCCGGGAGAACTATCGTAATAGAAAGCGATATTAGCGATTATGCTCTGAACTCGAGCTATATATATGAACGGAATGTTTATTCTACGGAACTTCTCCTTAGGCAGTTTGTAACGTACATATCTATGCCAAACTAGTCTAACTGCTTAACTGACCGTGTTAATTCATTTTATTAATCGCTTTGCATTCTCGGTGGAGAGAAGGAATTTCGTGGTTGCGTAATCACATTAATCTTATTAAAAATACATTGTACAAAAGATATCTCTTTTGCAAGGCAATGTTTTTTATTCTAGCGTTTTTTCACAAAAAATTTATAAAATATAATAAAAGTGTAAATCTTACTATGTAAAATTATTGAAATAATGTACGATTTTAATATTTGAGACACACTGCGCACGATTGTATTGGAAGAACCGTTAAATCAGCACAGTGTAATGGGTAAATTGTGCAAACAGATCGATCACAATGACATAATTAAATCTAACTGGGAAGGGTTACGACTTGAATAGCTAAGGGTTCTGTTGTTGATACCTCGGCAGAATCTCTAAACGCTTGTCATCAAATTGTACGCGTAACATTTCGTAAGTAAATTTGCGTTGCGGCTAGCAAACGCTCACATTGTTTCTTTTCAACGTTTCCTGAATAAAATAAGGAAGGCAATTGCATATATAATCGTGAATTCGCAATTTATGTTATCAATACTTGTCCTCGCCATTCTCTCAACTTAACTGTAGCCATTTTCTTGAACGTGTTTTCGCCAAGTATAGAGTAGTCCGCCACTTTCTTCACCGACCTAGACAATGAGTCAGACCATAAAGAACGCCATAAAGGGAGCTAAAGATCGATGAACAGGGTTAACCATGATTGACGACGAGCGAAAGTGCACACGCAGTCTTCGGGGACTCGCACTTCTCATTTTCCACGTTACGGCAATCTGATTCGATCTAACGCCACGAGATAAACACGTTTAAGTTTCGCGAACTACTCTCCGGAACGCAAGAGTGAAGTCACCCGGGGCTATCTGACGTCCTTTCCGATAGCAACACATGACGACTCGACATCTTCATTACGTATTTCCCATATGTACTCATCGCTCTTCCTTTGGATATCATTTCTTCTAGTCTACGTTCGTTACGTTACCCCTGGCACCCGGGGGCAGCCTGGCGATGACGAGAAGAAAAATCCTTCGATATCTTCGTGAAGGCGATGAAGCGCGAAAATCCCGAACTTTGAAATATATATAGTATAGGTGAGTGCGAATCGAGCACGGTGAAAAAAGATCTGTATAAAGAAGTCCATCAACCTTGGAATTTATCATCGAGATCTCTTCCTATCATTTTTATTGTGGCGAGAGATTTCCTTGAAGAATAGAAATGTAGGTTTGTTGCGATTGATGATCGCAGAGACGAACTTGCGTGATACGTGATACGCCATCATACTGAACCAGGATAAATGTATCTTCGTTGAGAGTTAAAAATTCTCAAATTTCCGAAGACATTTAATACCGATGCAGTATCAATTCAACATTGTCGTTTGAAGGAACAAAGACATAAGAACACTATAATTTCACAATTTAAGGGTCACAACCACAGCATCTGGGAGTCCTTTTGTCTTCATTTAAGGGACCCGCGTGTCCCTCGACTGATGTGCTTTAGACACCCCGATCGAACCGAAACGCCTACCGGAGGACTGCGTTCCTTTTTGTCGTATCTGTAGCCCTTTGTAGGGTCACGGAGGGTCCGGCAGGTTGCTCAAAGAGAGCGTAACTTGCTCAAAGTCGAACCAGAAACTCTGCCATTATAGAAATCGAGTACTAGCAATAAGACAGACTAAGGGTCGGCCTAACAGTTCCTAATCATCCGCCTTTCTTAGGCTCGCTTCGTCTTTCTTGCCTTCCTGCATTTCCTTTTCGTCCCTCTATCGCGGACAGCTAACAAAATCTCTTTAACCGTAATCTCTGCAAGGAAATATTTCAATACAAATATTAAAATAATACATGAGAAGTATAAATGTAAAAGTGAATATTTTATATTAAAAATAAAAACGAATATTTTTTATCTATCATTATATTTTGCATATTGTTTTTATTTAGAATCATATATATGTATTTAGAACTGCTTAGTTTATTTGTTTTATTTCAAAGTTTCCGCATAGATGCAGATCAACTTCTGCGAGCTTGAAAATCTACAAGGGCTGTAAGATCCTCCTTCATGCCGCTCAATTAGAGCAAACGTCACGCCAAGGACAGAACTCATGATCTTGAAACTTTGACTTCGTAATCTTGTCAACGTGTCTCCGCCAATAGATAGACTTTGTCGGACATGCGATTTCAAGTGCACGCGTTAAACGGAGTCGTTATAAACTTCCAAAGGAGAAAGGACGTCGGTCCACTTGAACGTATCGCCTCAACTTGTCTCGCCGAGGCATCCCTCCGGGTAAAAGTTTAAACAGCACTCGAAATGAAACGCGCAGATTCTCCATAATGAAACTTTACGGCCGTGAAAATTGCTCTCTCGGCGCAGAAGATAATTAATTTTTCCTGGCAATCAAACCGTTACGCAGCGAAACATCGGTTATTTAACGATTCGTTTCTTCAGACCGTCTTCAGGTTTTTCACAATATTAAGTAACAGTAGATTAAAGAACTATATATAGAAATTCAAAGTTTTTAATTTACAATGGAAAATTCGAATTGATAAATTATAACTGTAATTATGTTAATTTAACAAAATTCGCAATCTTGCAAGTCGTGCTATTAATGTTAAATTCATTTAAACGCTAAATATGTTTAAACGCTTTAATAAATTTATCACATATTGCACAATGTTCAAAAATCACTGGCACTAAGATCCAGATTCACAAGTGTCGGTTAACTTTTAATCTTAGATTAACTCACTCTTCGTCTCTTTCTAAGGGGGACGTTAGAAGGAGACGAAAAGTGAGTTAATCTAAGATTAAAAGTTAACCGACACTTGTGAAACTTGGCCTAAGTGATTTAGGTAACCCTGCGGTAATCAGGCGTGCCATAGGCCGTGGGAAGCTGCAAACAGCGCGGAAGGGTTGCGTCGATATGGTGCAACCATCGCAGGTACCTGCACATACGCGCACACGGTTAGGCTCCGTAATGCGTGTTCACGTAGTCGCATCAGAAGCGCCGTGATTGTTCCACCGGTTTCTCTATTGGGATAAACGTCGACCCCTCCTTATCACCCCTTATCCTATGATGGAAAGGGTCCTCCCGGGCGCGGGAACGAAACCCCATTGCCTAAGGGGCTGCTAATTGATTTTAGAAGTTTCTCCTTGGGACTACCCCCGAACCCGCTGCAACATCATAGAACCCCCCTCGGCAGGAGTTTTCGGAAAAGGCGCGCCACCGTCATGGCGAAAACGTCCTGGTTCCTAAGTCGTCTTAGAGACTCTCTGAGATCGGCACCGCTCTCGGCCACCCTTATTTCTTGTTAAACGGAGCTCAACGCGACGACCCTCTCTATCTCGAAAACGTTTTAAATCGAAGCTTTCCGCTCTCTTGTTTAACAAGTTGCTAACGGACTTCTGCACGTATTGGAAATCCTGTTAATATACTAGCCGCCTTAGTTTCAAATAATCAATGAAAAATATTTTGCAAATCCAATTCAACGTATTATAATAATATCTCTAAATCATATCTCGTGTAATATATGCAAACAGATAAAAAAATTTGTTATTAAATATAGATAAATTAAATATATAATATTAGTAAAAAGAAACGACGTTTGAACAATAATAACAAGATTCTTGTCAGAATTCTGATGATTCGCGTCGCGAACTTGACGTAAATAGAAAAAGAAGTACATGTTTTTTTTTTCTAGTAATTACTAGTGCAATAATAATGCAACCCTCGAAGTTGAGATTCTCCAATTCGCTCGTTTCACCCTGCTTCTTCGTTGTTGCGCTCGTCGACATTCATTCTCTTTCTCCCGGCGGCTTTTATGCGCGTGCGACGCTCGAACAGTCGCACAATGAGCTTCCGGTTTATTAAAATCCCGCCTATCCAGGCTTGCCCGTCACGATCGGTCGTAGACGGCGGTCTAAAACGAATTCACGTCTCAGTTTCGCTTGTGTCTGGTTAGACAATGCATCGTGAAATGTCAGACGAGGCTAGCTTGGCGCAGCATTCTTTTCCATTCAGCCATGCAAAATCGGACGCGAACAGAAATGCGAAATTGCGCGCGTAACAATCGCAGCGTAACAGTCGTAGCGATGCCGCAGCCAGTCGTATATGTAATACGAATTGCGCGTATCCGATATTGCAAAAACGCACGCTATCTGAACATGTGCAAAAATGTATACATTTCGCAGTACGTCCGAATGGCAAATAAATTAAATATTGTGTATTATTCTAAAATATTGTTATCAAAGCTATTATTATTTTCGATAGGAATGATTGCGGGATTTGTTATGGAATCGACGCTGTGTGTGTGTGTGTGTGTGTGTACGTGAAAAAAGGCGCTTCTGTTAGGAAGTGACTTCATTATTAAGATGCAGGGTTCCTGTGCGTTATCGCGTCTTTGCACCTCGCCGAGCACAAGGGCTAACCCTTCGAGGTTTTCGTCACGCGAAAACACAAACTTGCGTTAAGGAAGCCAACCTCGTTAATAACTCGCGGTACATTTGACGCGCTTCGTTTCCGGCGACATTAGCCGACGTTGATCTGGATTAAAACAGGGCCCTCGCCGTTAACGACGGTTGACTCTTATCTGGAGTCTCTATCTTTCTTCAGTCGGTGGAAGTTTATGCAACCAACAGTAAATCAATTTTGAATTGAATTGCGCGCATCGAGTGACACATCATTCAATCGAATATTATCGCCGTTTAAAATATATATATTTCGAGATAAGATTTATTTTATAAAAATATTTTAATTTACCTTGTGTGTAATAAAAGAAAGCAATGTGATAATTTCAAAGAAGATGTTAAACATTTTTAAGCTAAAAAGAATCTATTTTAAGCATTGCATATCGTTTTCATAACATACTTAACATCGTATATTTTATTTATACCTAAACCTACCACAGTCATACGATACATTTATTATGCTGTAAAGCTCAAAGGAGCGAAATATTCCAGCTACAAGAGCACGTACTCGTGTGGTTACGACCTAATTACGAAAATGACGCGTCGGAAATTCCACAAGGGACCTTACCAACCGTCATGATGTTTATTGCGCTGAATATGAGTCGAATATTCTCGATACAGCTGTATCTCTGTCTATAGACTGACGTCAGAACCGCTGATAAACTCCGCTATTTGATTGACGATCTAATCTCCGGGATTTTCCGGAAAGATTGGATATCATTACTTAGCAATTAACAATCATCCATCTCAGTTAGCGCTCTACATTTCAGCGCGTTGCACCGTGTGTTGTACATAAATGCTTCCGATATCGCTTAATCTGAGTTTAATCGTAGTTGCAGTTTTACAGACGATCGTCGGCAGTTTACAAACTGTCGGAGATTACGATGATACTTTTTATCTAGCCCGGTTGTACGGGACCAATTTGAGTATAAGTATGACAAATGTTTGCGACGGACCACAAAATAACGAGGGCTTTTCTCGAGGATTACCCGCAAACGAGTTACATTTTTTTAGGCTTCGCAGAAGCGGAAACAGACGGCGAAGACGCTACTCGGTTGCTTCGTTGCTAATAAAGAATATTGAATTGATGAAATTATATTCCAAAATTATATTTATGTAAATGACGTACTGTTAAAACTTACAGCTTACAAGTAATATTGTATCTATTCTCTATTTAAAAAATTTCAAAGTATTTTTTTACACGATCAAACGTGTGGTGGAATATTTTTGGCCCACACTACATGAAATAAATTTTGCGTCGAATTGGACGAGGGGAATACGATCTCGTCGCGAAATAAACGCGAATACGCAAACGAACATTGATTTCCACGTCCCCTCGACTTTCAACCCTTCCTGACGCGATCGCGGACGGTCCGTCCGTCTCTCAGGATCGTCATGCATCACGCGCGCATACGTGCATAATTAACGAGACGTGCCGATCGGCCTAAACGCTGAATTTTGACGTACAAATCCGCAGCAACACGGGATCGGACTAACGACTCTACCACCGACGCCCCCGAAAGCTTTTCGAAACGCTGCCGCAACATTGAATGCCTAACACTGGGCCTGCGGTGAGCCGCAGCCACTAGTTTCATCATGCGTCCCTCTTGAACCGTCAAGCAGCATAGACTTGTTTAACTCTCTGATAAAAAAGTGTCAGAGGCTAAAAATCCACATTTTTTTAATCTTATAACTAAAGTGTTTTAAAAATTCACGACGGTATCTTGAGATTAAAAAGATTTTGTCTGTATGCGCATAAAAATCTCGTAATACGTTTTATTGCATCAGAGTTATGGTTCAAGATCACCAATCTGGATGCATTCCAATTACGAGCTAGTCGTGACGAGAGAACGTTGCTCCCTCATGGAGATTGTGCGTGAATGTTCCTGCATGCTCGCGGGGCATGCCGAGGATAGTCGCGTCCTCGGCAGTAACCGCGTTATCTGCGAAGCAATTTCGGTTCACGACACAGCACTGGCGGCGGTAACAATTAAGCCGCACAATCGGACACCTCGATCATGATCGGGACCGTCCGGAAGAGGGATGCCTAGCCGGGGTACCGGGATTCAACGTCGAATCCCCGTCGTCAATGTGTCCTAATACGTCCTCGAATGCCCCGAAGCCTCAATGTACGGATAGGTCCGAACCTTCGTGCCCACGGATACTTAATTAATTCACTTTGCGCCGGACTCGCCGTTCGTAATGCGGGATCGGCCTGCCTAAGAGCCCCAAGGCAGTAATTGATTCAAATGCTGCGAGGGAGTGTTACCGACCAGTTATATACCGCCGCATGCGGCAGATACGGTTACCGTTTCCGGTTGGTCGAGCATTGCCGCGATTCGCGATGCGCTTGTGGCTTACATTTCGTACGATTTAGTTAATACAAGGAGTAAAGTATATTTGATAAAAGTGTAGCGTTTATATATAATTTTGTATTATTCTAGTTGTGCATCACGAACAGTAACTCGTGGTACATAAAAAATACATGTAAATGTTTCCCTAATACTTTTTCGATGGAACGGAAGAACCATCAATTTATGGGATGAAGAAATTACAGCTGCAGAGCGTGACTAATTGCCGCCCGCTAATTGCGGCGTAAAAACCGCACGAGACATTGTTAAAATGAGCGTTAAGGGTAGTCGGCTGAGAGCGAGGAACTTTTTGGCGATGTTACCGCGGCCTGGAAATTCTGCGGCAACGCGAAATCCGTCGACGCCGCGCGAGGGGACGCCGGGGGCGCCTAAGAAAGAACGGAGGAGAAGACGGATGCGTACCGATGGGGTGCAGGTGATTAATGTAGAGGATGCCTTTCTCTGTATAATTACTTAATTAAATTCATACATCACGCGGCATTACGCGATGTACACAGAAATCCGATCCCCCTTTCGTAACGACCCGTGGATACGGCGCTTCTATTCAGATCGTATCTCTCTAGCTTCCCCAGAAATAGGTTGTGGGGTTTGCGAGAACGTGACTCTCGACTCATTGATATCGTCCAACGATCCCGACTACGTTTAGTCGTTGACACCGTCGACGGGTTCTCCATTTCTCCCCGGGTACAATTTGAAAAACAAATTACGGTTACGCGAGATAAGAAATGGTAGCTAACTTTACGAATAAAGTGTCCATGAATTTGGACGAGAACTAAACTAATTCCGTAGTTTTAAGAGTTTTTAGAATTGGAATGGCTCGAGTCATTGCTAATTGAATGCTGTTACTGACTAGATTGCGGTCACCTCGTTAGCGATTTCGACTTTATTGTAGAATATCCGCCTGATTTTTCGACAAGACAAACGAATGGGATCCTTCGCTTATATAGACGTGCCTATACTTTAATGTGTCTAATTAGACTTTATAATAAATTATGTATGCTAATTTCGTTAACAAGATAACTGTTTATCAAGCAAACAGCTGGTTCTTTTTGCAGAACTATAATCTACAGATAAAGTTAATTATTAATTTAATGACCAAAAATTAATAATCGAGATTTAATTATTACCTGTGTAAATTCTTCCTCCTCTCTCTTTTTTTCTTTGTTTACTTCACAGATCTCTAGAAAATAGTTTCTGGTTTGAACAGCGGAGTTTCATTATAAATATTTTATTGCTACTTTCGTGTAATTTTTTTTTATTGAAATCGTACTTAACTCTTTTACGTTTTGAATAGATAATTACCAAGATTTACGAACCGACTTTACTTGATCCAATTATAAGTATCTGAGAAATGGTAGCAATCTGCTAAAAGTAGAGTAGATCTTTTAGTTCGATAATACTTGCCAAGCGAGAACGCATCGGCTGAAAAACATTTCCAGTTGATTGCTAGAAATGTCGGCGAGTCCGGAAAGGGTTTTGCCGACGATTGGCGAGGAGACGGCCCGACTGAAGGGGCGTGGGGGATCTCTGAAAACAGTGATCACGTTTTTTTAATTAAACCGAAAGTTAGACCCCCGCCGGGCGGGGCCGTGGAACAATCGACTCGCCGGAGTTTAATCACGACGTAATAATGACGACAAATAAATTAAACTGGCCCGTAACGCTGTCCGCCTGATCATCCCTTCGAGAAAAGATTGCGCACCGGAAATAGGAGAGACAGAGAGTGAGAGAGAGAGCCGAAACGTTTCAATAAACGACCGGAATCTAAACCATTCCTCTCCACTGGGATTAGTTTTCCGAACAAAGCGATAAGGAACATTGATCTTAAATCATCTCGTTCTCATCGATGCCGTACATGCACTTCGTATACGCCATACATAAAAAAAATATGCAGTCGACAAGAGAAAAAAATCTTTTTTGCATGCACATCTGTAGTTTGGAAACAATCTAGAGACTGGAAAATAAACGTAACGTTCGAATATCGGCTATATACGATGTTATTCTATTTATTGATGTAAAAAAACTTGTTAAAAAAGCGACGAATATTAAATAAGTTTTGCAATCTTTTCACAAATAACTAGGAAAATATTATATTTTTGAAATAACAATGAATTAACATAGTAAGCAATCGCAAGAAAAGCATTCGTAAATCCAAATTATCGACAAGAGAAACGTATTGTAGTCCGCAGCTGTAAGTTTTGCTGCAAAGTAAACAAACTCGTTAAAAGAAAGAAAGAGCACAGTTCGTGCACGTTTTTGTATAGAAGCGCAAGTTTTAAAAGTAAATTAAAATTGAATTAAAATAGAACTGCATTTAAAATATTTTTACAGAAGATTGAAGCTACAGTTGATTCCGTTCAAAATTACAATACGGATACAATAATACAGTTATGTAAAATATCATGAATTCATGCATTTTCGATGTTGATTTGTACCGTATGTTTGCAGTTTCATTGAGGTGGAGTGCCCGCCGGAAATTTACTGCAGGCGCAATGTAAATCGAGTGTACTGGCATCAAGATATACTTTATTTCATTCAATATTATATTGAAAATAGATTATATAGTTGCTTATTATAAGCGCATTTTGGAAAAAAATAGCTAGATGTAAGTTTTCGATTCTTTACATTGATTCAAGATTCATTGTCACAATTGAACCGAATTAGTAGAAATAATTATACGTGTAACTCACTTATGAAATATAGAATTTATTTTAAAAGATATGAACATCAGGAAAAAGAAGAGAAAGTTTCTACGGGATATGTAATACATATAATTAAATAATTAATTAGCGTGCGATAATTAAAATTTGCTGTTAATACGATGGTTACGAGCTACTCGATAATCCAGTTGTGGTCGCTCGAATATAGAAGTACGTTAAATATTGCAGATGCAATACCAATACAATAATGGTGCAGCTGGAACAATATACAACGTGTGATGCTAATTCAGCCGGCGGTGAGTTTGCACACTCATGCTAAGGCCGTCGATGTTGAATCAGCACTATGGATTGCGAATGTACGAACTGCATGCGGATGCACGAAACCAACGCGAGTTTACGATTAGGGTCCTAGCTGTGAAAACAGACGTTGTCCGGCTCGTGAAATACAATCGTGTCTTTGTGCGTACAAAGCGTTTACTAGAATTAACGAGATGTTCCTGCTTTAGTCTACGATAATTTTTTATCTAATATTCTTGACGTGTAATACGTATATATGAAGTATACTTAGTACATACATTATTAACACTTTCCTAATACGCGATAGCTCATTGATCGATTAACGTAAACGACATAATATTGTCACGAACCTCTAATCTCTCATTACGCAAAATGGATACGTATATAATTATCTTTATAGATTTAGAGATGTAGGTTCCGTTAAGCGCGTTGTTGTATCCGTCTACGGCGGTTTCGCCCTCGACGTGCTGGTGGTGTTCGGAGAATATTCGCCTTACCGCCTGGATTACAAGTTCCCCATGATTTCGTCTCGAGGGAACGGCCCGTCCCTCTCGATCTTAAAGGATCTGAGGCTGGTCGTATTTGTTAACAAAGACGACACTTCTGACTTCGGTCGTGAATCATGCAGGAGCTGTTAAAGGAACCGCAAACTTTGCTATGCAACGTGCAAGCAATGTAATATGCGCATAATAGCGCACGCTTGCTTCTTAAACAAAGGAAAGGAAAGATAAAAAGTACTTTATTGGCCGGGAACGTTGAAGAAATACATGGCAGATATTTAATCACTTTCAAGATGGTAATCATCTCCTCTGTCGAGTTTGTGACACCCTCCTTCCTGAATGAATCATATGGCGCAGCGACGAAGGACTTGCTCGAGTTCATGAAATATTCGAGCTACGAGCAGCTAAGCTGCTTGCGGAGGCTATCAACACCTGTGGTCGGAGCAACATATAACTCCGACAACTTTCCGCCACGTATTCCTCATCCTTGAAACTCCGTTTCACGAGACAATCGTAAAACCGTTAGTTCATACCAAGGACCGAATTAAAATAATTTTGGCAAGTTCGGTTTTCGAAACATTAAAGATACTTCTCACAGATTACTGTGTGATTTATTATTGTTTTATATCATTGCTGTATTAAGTTTCTCATAGAACGTTAGATAACAAAACTTCGTAACTGCAGTTTTCGCTTTAAGAGTACGACTTATATCTATTTGATGTATCACAGTTGTGTCAGCTAACTTTAGTAGTAAACGCCGTTACGATATCGTCTCAAACGCCTGTGCGGGCACGTAAATCGCGATTTTACAGTTACTCGCAAAAACTTGCTTGAGCATCAATTCAGGCCATTGTCATGAATGCATAATAACCGAGTTGAATAGACAGAACACCTAATACGCAACTCCGCTTTATACGGCGCTATAAATGTGCATTGTGATAACAGATTGCGCATTGCACCAGTTAATCGAATGCAGCTGAACGGTGCGGTAAACCTGCAACTTTGACTGCAACGTGACCGTGCACGTGAACACAATGCGCAAGTTCTGAACTTCAACTTCCGACGCTTCGATAAAATAATTATTTAAAAAAGTATATTAATTGTCATATTGCTGCAACTTAATTCTTTCGCGTCGTCTCGACAGATCACGTATTAGAAATTGCGAAGCAATTCTAGCGGCGAATTTAGTTCTACGATTTAATTTGTCCCGACTCCGGCCTACGCTCCGGCGGATTTTTCGCAAAAAAACCCGTCGTAAATCCGACGTATCACAATGGTGGCGCAGCAGTAATAAATATCGCAACGCGAACACCTAATGGGGGAGTTCCCGTTTCGGCGCGGAGTTCGATGATATTGTTTATGGCGCTTACGTACGGGAACGCGATATAATGGAAATTCCGGCGTCCGGCCGACTATTTATGGGACACCGTCATGTGGCACGCATTGCCGGCGAACGGAGCGTCTCTCTCCTCGTGGTATGGCATACACATAGGCCGCACGACTGTCCCGCAGGGACGACTATTACAGGACGACCCTTCACCTTCCTCGAACGCCGCCATGGTCTCCCATGGTGATCGTCAGCGGGGCGGTATTGTGGTCTTGTGTATCCGTGTTGCAGCAGGTGCGAGGGACAAAGAACACAGGTGACAAGAGCACGTATCGACCTTCGTATGTGTTACACACATGTACGTATTACATACTGCTTTAATAAGTATGAAGTATTAAATAAATCCGTATATACACTTGCGATAAACCTGGGTTCCAAAGTGCTACTAATGCTGGTAACACTGTACGCGAGAGTAAGAAATAAATTTAGATTTAAGATTGTGTGATCAGATGAGGCATCGGATTCTCGGCGCAATCATTAATTCGCCGATTTTGATATTCTACTCTCGTAATCGGAAGGGCGATATCGAAGCGTGTGTACCAACGATAAGGATGCCGACCATCAATGACGGTGAATATCGCCCGCTGCATTTCTCCGGGTGGCGAGAACCCTCTTGGCTGCCCTTCCCGTGGGATTACGTCCCCCAGAAACATTTACATATACAGTTCGACTCTTGTACGAAGCGACGGGAGGAAAGAATTCAATAAAAGACGAGTCCATTGTCTCAAGATTCTAACTTCGATGGACTGAGATCTTGAAACTGGAGATCAAGGGGGGTGGGCTCGATGGAAAGCGGATTGAACGGACAAGGCCGTTTTGATTGCAAAGATACTTTTGAGTTCTTGACGCAACGATCGAAGTTATTGATAGCCGACCGTTGGAAAAAAAAATGACTTTTCATTCAACGTGTCAATAAGCCCATTTTTCATTTTTACTCGAGAGGGGAAGGAGTTGACAAGCTAAATAAAAAGACACAGAAAGGAAACAATAAAATTCCATCGAGTGCCTGGCGAATGATACGTTGATGCCTCGAAAGTTTATTAAGCCCTATCCATCAAGGGTGGCTTTCGGCTTTCAACGCGAAAACGCATTTTTTAATTTAACTGTCAAAACGCACGCCCAATCGTCAGCTTTACGATCACGTCAATATCTCTCGATTTTTTGATCCGCTCGTCTACTTTGAGCAACTGGGTTAGATATCTGACCAAACACTTGACGTCACAAACAAGCCACAATTATAATGCAAATTCATGAAATGTAATATTCACAAGAAAAGATACAAATAGCCAAGATTTTTTTATCGTCTTTTTTGACACGTGATCTCGTTAGCTTCTGAAAGTAACGCGCGCAACTGCGAAAAGAAAGAAATAAAAACATAACTAATTCAAAGAAGAAGATACCGTAATTTTTGCTAGAAGAACTTCGCTTTCAAGACAAGTGAGCTTATATATAATTTAGAAAATTGAGATCTCTCTGCGGCTTAAAATATCAAGACGTGGAAGGTACGAGCAAAGTGAATGAGAAGTCTCGAGTCTGCCTCCATGTTAAAAGGCATCGAAGGAATAATTTAAGTGAGTGAGAGGGATTATTCTTGGTAGGTACATCCCCTACCCCCGTGGATTCGTAGGATCATAACAAATGGCTCGGAGCACCCTAATGGAAATAAAAAAGAGCGCTGGAGGTGTTGTCGGCATGGAGTAACAACCGGCGAGCGGGATAAAGAACGGGAATACGGTGTAGGCTAAAACCACGCGGGAAAGAGAACAACGGGAGGAACAACGCGCGGGCGGACGCGCGAGAGCCGCGAGTAGGAGGAAATAGAGGCGAAAGAGAAATAGCATTTGGGGGAAGTCGAGCACCTATACGAAATTCTCGACGAGACGTATCCTAAATAAATACACGCCATTTTTCTTACGCGAGTTTTACAGCGTACAAATAGCGTCGTGGAGGAAATGCGATCATGCCTCAACGAGAGACCGTGTCATCGACGATTCATGAACACAACCGCGCATCTTTCAGGATTTAAACCGCCAATATGTTTGTCAAATACATATAGACATTCGTGGAATTTTTTTAATGTGAATTCAAAATCAGTATTAAAAGTCATTCCTCTGTTATTGCATTCCTCCATGATTGTGATACGGTTATTTGTTGATGCATTCTTTTATGAACACCTCTTTCAATTTTTATATTTTATTTTTAAAATTTAGCTATTCTACTGGAAAGGAGATTCTATAAACTCATCCAATTCATCAGATAGCAGCAATATAACATTGCTATCAACGAAAAGCCCGCGATTAAACACCCACGCATTAGTAATTAGCTCCGATAACAAACACGCCATGGATTACGCACGCAAACGCAATCCACGCAAGTCTCGTATATTTGCAAGAATAAATTGACTGTTGGTGCTGTTATTCTTACGAAATTGAGCACAGTTATCGACATAAGCACCGAACGCATTATCATCAGCTGAGGTTTCTTCGTATCTCTTTAGATTTTTATATCGCAAACGTGTAAATAAAATTGCTCTAAGTAAGATCCGTCCTAAGCTACACACTTATCAGTCGTGGCACGCAAGCAGTCGCGAGACGCCTCATGCAAATTCGACCGGTCCGCGATTTTACGACGGGAGAAAACGACGAGGAAAGAGAAAAATGGCGGTCTTTTGAATAAAGCTGTCCCCGATCGAAGCCGTGATCTCTTCCCACGCGCGATACAACCTCGCTAAGCCGAGAAATAAAACCTGCACCACGGCCCCGTTCCTCAGAGTCGGCTGTCGAGGGTGCGCGAAATCAATGCCCATAAAAATGTTAAAATATGGCCTTAGAGAAATTGCTAACACAATGTTACAAGTTTCAAAGTCTTCGCGAAATGACGAAGCCATTACTGAATGAGGAGAAAAATAGCCTGAATAATTTCTCGTTGGCACAAATGAAAACACGGTTCTGCGCGTAATAATGATAATGATAATACAATTACGCCATTGAATCAACAAACTTGTGGAATAATTACGCGGCATACGTCAGACCGTTATCACCTGCAAGAACGAACATCGTAAGAAAGCTTTTA
The DNA here is from genome assembly GCF_048541705.1 of Temnothorax americanus. NCBI lineage: Eukaryota > Metazoa > Arthropoda > Insecta > Hymenoptera > Formicidae > Temnothorax > Temnothorax americanus. The sequence goes on along the minus strand of NW_027509264.1, from coordinate 487,889 downwards.
GGAAATGAATGTTTCGTCGGCGGACACCCGTGCCGTGCAAATAGTAATTGGAATAATGAGAAATTAAGCGACAAAGTACCTGCATAAATTTAATCCCCTGTATAGTACCGTAACGTCAAAACGAGCTAACAAATAATCTTATTTTGTAATATGTAAAATAACAGAGATCAGTAATTCATAATGCTATATACGTTGTGTTATGTTTTTGTAGTGACAAACGGGAGCGTACAGCAGAAAAGTTGATCATCCTTGTTAGTTACTGGCTCACCAAAATACCGCAATCCCGTTCGCAAGCCATAATCGTAAAAGCTCCACCCTCTAATTAGCCAAGGACCCACTCGCTGTCCTTAAACCCCCCATCGTGCCCTCGACACTTAACTTTATGTTCCATAAAATCGAGCGTTAAAAATATTTCATGCAAGTAGGCACCGAATAAATGTAAAGTAGTTTATTTCCACCCGTTCCGCTTTCATTCTCGAAAAATATTTTTGTCATTAGTGCTCTGAGACTATAATAAACATGCAGACAAATCTTACCTGTATTCGGCTCGCATTTCTGTACTACTTTTCTGTCCGTGACGTGAATTCAATGTTGCAAAGAACAGACGCGAAAAAAACTGTGTCCCGCTTTTTTTCAACGAATTTATCGTGATAATAATTTATGGCCAACTACGACTTGGTGCACTCCTCTTTCTCGTAGACGGTTTTTAATTCTCGCCACCGGTGGCACACGCCTTTTGTTCCAGTATTTAGTTCCGGCCAGTTTGTGAGCATCCGTGGAACGGAGAACCGGGAACCCCTCGTGCATTCAGTCCCTAAAACCACCCTCTAACCATCGCCGAGCCACTGTCTGGCCGCGCGGCTACGCGTATATGTATATATATATACGTGTATGGACCTGAGCCTTTACCCCCGTCTCCAGCCGTTGTCCGGCAGCGAATGGAATCACGGGAGCACGTGCAGGATCGTCGGATTAAAGATTAAAGGATTTAAGGGAGGGGAGCGAAAGAGCTGCAGAAAAAAGAAGTCGCTAATGATATTGAGAAGAATCCTCATGAAAGGCCATTATCGTTTGGCTTCATTTAAGCTTCTGGTAGCCGTTGTAGCAAAAGCTTTCACAAACTTATTGTAAATAATAATGTTATTAAAAACATTTGTTTAAGTATCTTCATGTCGAGTAATCATATCGAGATATTGAGATTGATACCTATTTAATTTATTAAAAACTTAAGAAATTATTTCTGCTATAAGATATTTATCTGTCCAGATAAATTGGTTGCATATTAAAATTAAAATATAGATACAGAAGAGTAAAGTTGATCCCCGAGAGATGAGAGAAAAGAGCGAGTCTCAAAAGAAACGAGACGGCACTGGAACAATTTAAACGACAATTCGGCCGTAACCCCTAAGGGGGTGGCACGCGGTGACTCCGAGAACATATCCCGACAGGAGTAAAACCACGCGACGGCGGGACATAATTGGCCGTAGAATTAGCAAAGGGGCTTCGCTGTTTCCCGTCTTGCGTGCGGTGGACCACCGAAAGGATCGGACGTCTCTCTCGCTCTCTCTTTCTCTTTCATTCACTCTCATCTCCGTCGTTCGTAACCGCCCGACGAGCACGAAAATTTCGAAAACGATGAGAATGGAAATAGACACGCAGCCACCCCGGGCCTCTAACTGGTTTACCGAATTACGTCGTGGACAAGATTGGATTTGACTCCATCGTAGTAGCTAGTTCGTAGCTCGTGTCGAGCACGACTGAAGCGGGGGTGAGAAGCGGGAGATGGGCACTCGGTCTTCCAGCATGAGCAATTCGCCAAAATGCGTCGTCTCGTGTCTCCGCTCTAATCGACCTCGAGAAAACGAAGAGTCGATAAGGTCGTGCCTTAGATCGCGTGAGGAAGCAATCCCGCGGAATTAAAGTGTCAGGCCGAGCGAAGTGCGTCGGTATATGATGGGGCGCGAAAGCGGCTCTATCCGAAAACTTGGATTAAGCTGTAACTTTTCCTGCGTCAGACTAGGATCTGCGGACCCTGCGTCAGACGCAACTAGGATATGAGATAATAAAAAAATAGCAGAAAGAAAAGTTTCCAAAATAGACATTATTATAATTTTATACGGAAATGTCCAAAATAAGTGCAGACATTATCATAATTTTATGCAAGTAAACGGCGACTTTGTAATTATTTAATACCTAGCGTGTGTGAGAGAAAAGTAAATTGCGCAGATTTTAATTTTAATTATTTTCGTAGACCTTAAATTTTCTTTACGACCTTTCTTTTGCTTTAACGCGAAATTATCTTTAACCTTATTCCATTTAATAGCTAACATTGTTTTTTTTTTGTAATATCACACACTAGGTTATCGTGATACAGAAGAGACGATCGTGATTAATGACCAGCAAGGTGAGGAAAATACTTTGCGAAAATCTCACGGTTCGTGAGAAATCGCCCCATCATCCGTGGAACTCGATCGAAGGGAAATACTCCCGCGGCAAATATTCCTAAATTGCGTGTAAATATCTTCTGTATCGGATCTTCAGGTGGATCCTCAGACAAGGAGTGGATATCCGCAGGGTGCGTTCGAAATAGAAGTGACGCGGGACCCCATCGGGAGATTCCAAATACCATAATATCTTTTCATATCCCGCGTGCAAATATTGGAATTTGCGAAATTCTCCGGATTCGTTCTCTCTATATAAACTGAAAGCACTATTGTATGCAACACAAATGAAATATGTCGTTAATAAAACGATACGTATTTAAAAAAATACGTATCTCATTTGTCTCGATTATTATCTCGCTTTTCTCTTTATTTAATATCTTTATTTAATAATCGTAGTAATTTAATAACGCCTGAATTTCGAGTGCAAGACACTCGACGGTGAAACCGTCGGAAACTAACGGTAAAAAAAGAACTTTATGTATCCCAACGTATTCGTTGACGATTATTATAGTAACTGTAATTATTACAAAGCTTGGCATGGCAAAAGAACGAACTCGTATATTTTCCCCACGTCGCTTTTAATAGCGACACAGCGGAAGATACATTTTGCCAGTCGGCGGAGAATCTGGGAAAAACATCTCGCGGCGTGGTTCGACGATAATTATCGCCCAGGCACGGTCGGCTTAATGAAATAACTTGGCAACCCCTCCCTCCTGTGTACCAGGTCCGCGGCCGGTCGAGTCTGTCATTGTCGTCTGTTTGACCAAACACAGGAAATCAAGCCGATCCAGCGAAGCGCACGATTCGCGATACAGTGCGTCGAGGGAGTCGCTTCGGCATCACGTCGGGGATAGACGGATCGCTAATGAAGCCACCCGTTCGCCCGTGTGCCCACAGTGTCCTCCATCGTTTTCCTACACGAGACAGGATATTTATATAGGCTGCTCTACCGTGAAATCGTAACGCCACGAAGAAGTGCACTCTGACGGTATATTACGTGCGGATATGTGGATGGTATCTGATTTCTGACGTTTGCACATTGACGTATCGAACGGAAAAATAAGCGCTCGCATTCTGCACCAAATATCTCTTAAGCGTTTTCTTCAATTATCTTTAATTAAAATATTTATATAAAATTTTTTTGTAATTTTTTTTATCAGAAACGATCATTGTTAATGATTCTTTTGATTTTATCCAATTGGAATTACAATTGTGTGAATTTTGATGGTGTAATTATTTAAAATGGGCTGAGAATTGGAGATATTTGATCAGCTCGTACCTCATTCGATCAGACCTTCAAAACGCAATCCAACGTTCCTGCGACTCGTATGTATCATAAATTTCTCCGCAATCTTGCCCCCAGGTGTCTACGGAGAACCGCCGTCAGCGGATTCCCCGATCGCGGATTCCCGACGACCGTTACCCTTCTCATGGCATCCCTCTCGATGCACCCTTCGGAGGCTGCACGGCAGTCATTGGCATATCTACCGTCCGTGGCGCGGCGCGTTCCGCAAAGGGCAGCCAAATTCTATTATCGAGCTCCGGCACGCGACGGCCGCGGCGATCGGAAGGGGCCTCTGCTAAGTGGGCGAATTGGAAAAATAAGAAGGGAATTCGAACGATGAAAACGGCATGCGGATTGCCGAGCGTGTACACGGCGAGGGAGGTCAAGCAGCAATTGCCGTCGTTAAACGTTAAACATTGCATGGTGCCGCTGATATGCGCAAGTGGAACGGAAATTGAACTTTATAGTTGAAATGAAACATTTATGGGGCACAAGCGTCATTATCAGATAATTATGAATCTTCAGTTTTCGTGCAACACGCTACGTCTTGTGAAAATTTAATTAAAGTCACGGACTTATTCAATTAAAGTCACGGAAGATACAGCGTAAAGCTGTAGAAAGTAGAAATGCGTCTTTTATAAGGCTGGCATATTAAGCGATATAAGGCGGGGACAGGTTGAATAAGTAACATCGAATAAAGATAAGATAAGGTAAGACTGGGCGCTACCTGTTTCAAAGGCCACATAATTGCATTTGGATAGTAGCCAGACTTCTAAGTAGCAAGTTGCCCGCTGTCTAACGTAATTAAAACTTTTGCCTCACAACGATTCCGACCGTTTCATTTCGTGCCGCTCATCGGTTGTCCTTTCCATAATATTTAAGACAGCTAATTGTAAGTCAGGACCCTTACGTCGTCATCAGAATAATAGCTTATCAATTCCACAAGTATATAACTCAATGAAAAATATACATGTTATATCTTGCAGCTGCCCTAGCGCATTGTTGGGCAAAACAATTCCGTCTGAAGTATTCGCTAACGTCAGGATGACCTGATACGACACGTTGAAAAAGAAGATACCGATTATAAAATTTTTTTCAATTATGGAAAATTAAAAGTCACAAATTATTTAACTTTACGTGTAATTATGAGAAAGTAAACAACTGTGCACTGCCAACAAATAGTGATGCAGTCATTTAATCCCAGAAAGATTTGCTCGACGAGGCGAGCTGGCTTTCCTTCCCTGGATCGCAATCGGACCTAATGAGGGAATACACTTTCGCGAGAACGTGACGAAAGGAACGCGTGATGTAGCATCAGCAGCGTCAGCAGTGATTCGAGCTCATTCTTCAAATGAGAAGCCCGGTCTTTTTCGACACGTTCTTAAGGCGTCGCGTCGTGAGAAAAGTCGTGCATGCACGCGCACACGAAGGGTGCGTACGGTATTTCTTTTTTTCGAGCCAGCTACACAAACGTTCGCGTATCTTAAATCAAACGAGCGTATACAAAACCTTGTACAAAACACTCCGTAATATCGGTATTTCACGGTATTAAAGGTAGGGAGACACAAAAGCCCCCTTACAAAGAAGTATCGATATTTTTGTTTTAACCAAAATGAGATTGCAAGCTCTTGATGTACCATCTTCAACTCCTCGGAGAGAACAAAGTCCCGCAAAAAGGCGGTGGAAAGGGAAACATGGACGCCTTGCAAAGGAAGGGGGATTCGAAGAAAAGGCACGGGTGCTGGATGCTATAATGTAAATGGGAGGGTGACGCGTGCGAGGGTCTCGTAAGAAACGCTTTTCTCTTCCGCCCTCGTCTTCCTTCTTTTTTTCTTTTTCATATTCCGCGAACTCGTTTCGAATCCTTCGCGTGAATGAAAGTCTTGCCCCGAAAAAAAAATGAATTCAGTTCAACAAGACCGTTGGTCTTCGGACAACGCTGATCCTCTCTTCCTGCTTTATTCCTGCTGCCTTTATTCTCGTTTCGCGAACAGTCATTGTATTTCTTTTTGAACGACCGTAGAACTGCGCTTAGCCATTATTCCTCGCGTGTGACAGCATAATATTTTAGATTATTTATTAAACTTCTACAATACTCATGCAATTTTCTTCCTACAAAGGAGGTTTCTATCACGCAAAGAAGATATGTTGTCGTCATGGAGAAAAAAGGAACGAATTTTTTATAACATATAAATTTCCTTTAAAATCATACAATTGATATCTGTCAGTACCTTATTTATGGCCATCTTCTGGTTTTAATAACTTTTTTTTTAAATCGTTTGCTTCCAATAAAAAACCAAAAAGCAAAGGTCATTGGTCTAAACGCTTTATTGAAAAAAAGGCAATCCAAAATACCTATATAAATTAAAAAGCAATATCATTACCTTTCACCAAAGTATTAATTCTTTCCTCGGTATCGACAAAGTTATTTGCGAAATAGGACAGGCACTGTTCCTGTCGGAAACATTCCATCTTTTTGCTACGTTCACCACGCGATTGTATTATATGGCGTCCATATATAGTACTAATAGAATCTCCGTGTTCCGAGCGATACTGTTGGCGCGATGGAAAAATGCCGTCCATTACTTTTCTACGGCTCTTTAACTCCCCGTTTCGATTCATCTTTCCACAGCATCTTGCAAAAAACACAGCGAACTGTCGACCTAAGAAAAACTTTCTGGCCATTATGCTCCGATCAACCGATAGTTCAGGCGGTTGGGACCAGGTACCTGGGAAAATTTTCAAACGGGTGCGCGAAGTGGACCTTCGCACGACACGGTACAAAGTGCGCTCGTCCACGAAGCTCTTTTCCTCAAGTTTTTCCTTTCTTTCCGCGGCTACTTTTATCTCCCCCTTTCATACGCGCAAAAATGGGATTAAGTGCTCAAGAAAAGTTAGTTATAAGACTATCGATACGGGGGAAGAAAATCTCGCAAGACATAATCGAACAAATCGCGTCCGTTCATGCACTAATGCCTTTCGCAAAAGGGAAGACAATTCTATTTGTTATGTTTCAAGATTGCAAAAGAGCTCGCGTTTGCTTTACATTAATAATTCGCTGTCAAAGCAGATTTCGAAGCTAATGAATCTGAGATATTTGTTAGTTACTCGAGTTGGCGACTCGCAATGTCGATCAATTGATGCATCTTGTGTGTACGGGGGTCGAAAACAAACACTTTCGTCCAAACAGGAAGCATTAGACGGAGGAGCATCCCCTACTTTCGATTCGAGAATTAACCGAAGTTCGTTATAGCGCGTAATTAGGAGATTAAAAAGATAAGCGCCTTTCCAGGCGTGTTTTGCCTCGTTGTCAAGAAACGGTGATTAGCAGGAAACTGACGAGATTCGGAGATTATCGATCCCAGCGGTGAGTTTTCGCGGCCGCTCCTTTGTCGACACGAATAATTAACCGCGCGGGTATATAAGGACTGCGCTTGAACGAGATTGATGTTTCATTGAAAGGCTTCGTCGAAATCGTTTCCATGGAATTAATTGAGGGAGCAACGAGAATGAATAGAATCGGCGCGATGCTGGGGAGATTTGAAATACTTAAAACGCGTTTCTTGGAAACGCACCGATCGATTTCAAAAATTTCTTATTAGATCACCTCAGTATTCACAATCGTCGTGATAAATTTCATTACTTTTTTATAGTCGCCGACAGCGGTAAAGTTCAGAATTTAAAGTGGGTCAAATGCTTACAAAATTTGCATAGCAGAGACAGTTTAATAGGTAGGCGTCTCGCTACGTGCTAGTCATGTGACTGTTTGTAGGTTTTTACGTTCAGAAATATATTTCAGGCAATTTTTGCTAAGGGAAAAATAATTTTATGAATTATGGTGTAAAATTTCATACGTGACAAAGTATGTTACTTTTTCCAAATTATGTGATTTTTCTCATTTGACTCCGTTTTGATCAGCTGATCATGCGAGTCGTCGAGAAAGGTTACAAGTGAGGTTACATCTCCTTTCTATTGAATTTTGACAATTACTGAGAAAGGGTTTCAAAACGCATGACAGGGGTGTCAATTACTATCCAATTCGGCTAAGAAAGACGAGCCTCATAACCTGCAACTACAGTGATTAGCCAGCGGCTTGCCAAGTCTTCCCAACCTTACCTCGACCAAAAAATGTCTGCTCGATTACCGCATTTTCACTAAAATAAACTTAAAAATTAGCAGCGAAATCTCCGGTAAACTATATATTTTATGGTTGCATCGGATTCTTCGAAATCTAATGTACAAAAAGCAATGTTTTTTCTCACTTCATCTAATCGAAAAATGCGAAAAATATGTGATTGAAACCGTGATAGAGCCTTCTTTTTCTGGCCGTTTGTATGAAGTAATGCAAAATTTGTGATTTTCGAGATCGATTTTCTAGAGTAAATAGTCGGTAAGGAGCCACAGAAAAAATCGACTGCAAAGCTGATCATATAATTTGATATAAAATCCAAAATCGAAAACTTTATCTAATACATGCCCTGACGAGACGACTACCTTAACGCTTGATATGAAGACTATATAAAGATCAAGATAATAGTGAACCCTCTGTTGACTCATTTCGCACGTCACGATAGCCGCACGAATGAAGATATGAAAGTAGTTTGTCAGCATGTCGACATCGTCGAGTCGATTGGACCGGAACCCTTCCGCAATAATGTATTCGCACAGTTTACTTTCAACAGTGGAATAAATCGACCCCTGCGGACCCACTTGTCTGAGACCCCTTTGATATCCAACGCGAATGTCTCTTTGTTCTCTGATACACGAAATTTGTCAGTGACCTAGCCACGCGAGTTGCAATTGGCCCTTGCAAGGAGATTTCTCAATTTGGCTAAAATTCTCCGTGCAAGAGAATCCATCTTTGCCGTAACATTATAATAATATAATATTTTTATCTATAATAGTATCTTTTAGTTTTTAACATTGTTAATTTTGAAAAACACGAGAAAATATATGTCGCATGCATCATGCAAAAGAAGTGCCAAGTAAACTATTGTTCAGTCTCGCGCGAGGTTCGTATCGTTGCTGCGGGATGAGTCATACTCTTTCTGTCTGTTTTTAACCCGTCGTGGCGTCGGAGGCATCCGGGGCGTCGCGAGGGGTTGGAGTTTAATCTAACAACCCCTAGCTCACTTTGCATGGCCAGGGACGGCATTGGGCTCTACGCGGGAAAGGGAGAGGGAAAGAGAGAGAGAGAGAGAGAGAGAGAGAGAACGCTGTCCACAAGGGGTGCGTTTTCCTGACTGCCCCCAGGGCAAACTACCGCGATAACCTCGGACGAACTTCTGGTATGAATAACGTTTGCCATGAATTATCATTACACGGCACGAGCCTACGCACCTTACGTCAATCGTGCGAGGGTGAAGGTCAAGCGAGATTAGAAATCTGCGATAAACCAAGGAACATTAAGGGCTCGTAAACGAATACAAAGTGAAAAGGTAAAAGAGAAGGAATTTAATCGAATCATCTAAAGGGAGTGCGTAAAATTATTCATATGATTAACTATATAGGTATATTTCACACAGAGAGAATAGCAAGAGATATTTATTAATATAAGGATACCAAGTTATCTTATATTTCGACGATATTATTTGGATATGACAATATCGGTTTTCTATAACTGTAAAATGACGCTATAAAGTAACGACGCGACACATTGCCGCGTTTGGCAATACTCGTGCAACATTGATGCACCTTCAGCAATTCGCGAGAATGCGACTCGAATATACTCTCGAGGATCGTATCTGTTCCCGAAATGGCAAAGCATCAAGGTATCTGTCGGGCTACGTTAGCCGCGCAACGTCCCAAGGTTCTCGACGCCCGGCTCTTGCTCATCTGAATTTCGATCACGCAGGGTTCGAGCCGAGTGTGACGTCATATCCAAAATACATCTTCCGAAGAGTAGTGTACAACGTGTGCGTAGGAGACGCATGCACACCTGTGGGCACTGACGTGACCCCGTAAGCAGATTGCCGGGAGGGTCGCTGAGAGGGTCATCGCTCTCTGAGATATTCCTACGTCTGCATTGATTTCGTATCGTGTTCAGCTGTAGAATTTTAAAACTTGAGCGGCCTCTTTTTCTGTCGACGTATAACGCCGCACACACACGATGCGCGGTCGGCGTCGAATATCAAGGGAAAAGCAAGATCGGTAAAACGAACCATGCGCGTCGCTCTCTCCGCCTCGGGTGCCACCCTAATTCCGAGCTGGTGCCCCGTGTCTGTCGATAAGGCGAGACGCATGCGAAGCGTATACGTGAAGACTATTGCAAAGTTTAAGGCTGCATAAACGAGCCTCGGACAAACGAGTCACGTTTCGTCGTGAACTTTTCAAGTTACTGTCACCAAAGTATTTTCTTTTCGTCCAATTTGAGTACAAAAAAAATTGAGTATAACTTATTAAAGGTAATTTTAAAAGAAGAGAGAACGAGAGAAAAATAAATATATCTATATTTACCAAGATTTGAAATTAAATGATTATAACTATTGCAATTACTTTGTTTTACGATAGAAATCTACATAATTTGCATAGCATGATTATACATATTTAGCGCAAGTTTCCCTCACGTGAGCACCCAAAGAAACACAGAGTAAGTAGTGCACGAAAATGCTAAGTACGGCAAACATCAAAGGCACATTTCATTCTGAAACGCAAAGCGTAAATTCCAACCGTATAATCTCCGCAAGTGGCGCGATAAGCTCTCCTTTGGAAAATCTCCGGCCTCTTAAACGATTTCAATGCTGAAATACGTTTTATTCTTTCTTGTATACGCTATGCACGACGATCATTCGCGCGGCTGTTTGCCTACGCGCTCGCGACGTTTACGAGCTCGAGAATAATTTCTCCGCGCTCTACCCTCGACGGTTAGGAAGCTCTAAAAGCTTTTACGACACGGCTGTGTCTTACCCTTCGCCCTTCACGGCTTCCATAGGGCGGAAGCTAATTAAGGCAAACGGGGAATGCGAGCTGCAACTGCAGGAAACGCGTGTCTCTCGGTCCAGAGTGGATCGAAGGGGTGTAAGAATTCCGCCCTCCGGATACCGCAATCACGAACCGCGGCCGTCTCTCCCGCGAGCTTATCGATGCGGAAGCACGAAACGCGATTCCGTCAGAACGCAGAGTCTGATACTCGTACAAAAGTCGGAAAGTTACTTACGAGAGCGTCGAGAGTGGGATATTCGAGCGTCGCTCAGCTGTCAACGGGGCTTTTGATGTATCGCGACGATAAAAGATCCCGCTGGGGATGCACCGGCTGCCCGTCGGTAGACCAAAACCATTTTTCAAAAATCATATAAGGGGCGTCGGGTGGCGCATCGTCCTACCCTTCCGCGGACATGCGTAGCGCCACATGGTACACGGCACGACGTCGTTGGCTAACGACGCATTCAACAGAACGGAGTTACATCGAAAGCGGACGAAACATGGTCGGCATGTGTCGCCGCGTACGCGGTAATTGCTCCGTACACGTATACACGGCGTAATTAGTTCATAATTGAAACCCTCGGCAACCGTGCGAGGCGAGGGCTATTCGGGAATAAATCGCCACGGAGCTGGTTGTAATCTTCGTCCGAAATACATGCTGAATTATTACCGACGCTATTAACGCGTAGCGATGCGTTCCAACTAGATAGGTCGCATAAGTTGCAATGGCATGCCCGTCGAAGATTGCTACTATTATTTTATTAAGCTGTTACGACGAAAAGTAACACAGAGCTGCAATTATCTTGCTTCGAAATTAACATTTTGGTTTGATATATTTTTCATTGTTTCCGTCAAGTTAAATTGAATTTATAAACTATAATATAAGATAATATTATGATATAATATTATGACAAAAATATTGCATCGAATCACCGGGATGTCGCATTGATAGTTTCTTCAACAGTCACTCGATCTGATATGCTGTTTTTCTTCTACTTATACAGAGTGCCGCGTTATTTTACCGGAGAAAGTTTTTCAAGGAAGCGACCGCCGTCGGAGAGCAATATTCAAAACACCAAGAGTCACCCCATCGGCATTTTCCATCCGAACGGTCCACGCGTATCGTCGCGACGAGGATATCCGTCGCTGATTCCTGCCATGTTTACGTCAAAAAGAAAAAACTTGTCACGTCGCAGCCGCACGACTTTATCCCTGGACGAACCCGATTTCCATGTAAAAATTGCGAAAGAAATGAATAAGCGAAAATAGCGTGCCACGCAACGATGTTTCAGTAATGACTTTTTCTCCATGCATTTTATGCCGGATAATATGCATCAAAGCATTAACAAAGCCATTGAATTTATAACTTTATTGCAGAATTAATTACTTTCCTAGGAGATCGAAGACTTGGGTCTATAGCAGCAGCGGCGAGTCGCAAATATTCGTTCAAAACTAATACGAATTTCCGCGGGCTATATTGCGAATGGGAGAGTCGTGGGCTCTTGAATGGAATTGTAACGCGAGTTGAAAATCGATTTCCTCGAGGAGGAAGCTGTAGAATCTAAAAGGACGACGTCCACTCGTACATCGTGACCATCGCGAGGGTAAGAGGTCGCGGAGGAAGAAGAGGCTTTCGTACGAATCGTTGGGCATCTGACGGGGCCGAAAGGTCGATATACTTCGTCGAATGGGAGACGAAAAATTGCGTAGCCGACGCTTTGCGTGATATTCGGTACGTATCGCGAAGAACCGAGATATCCCGTCACATGTATGCGAACGTCCCGTTTTTTTCCACAGAAATTTCGTTATTCCTCGCGTGATAGAAAAAAGTTACTTCGCGCCGCGACGGCAACCTCATGATAAATAACATTGACAAGTCTGTGGCTAGCCGCGTGCTATATAATTGACCCCGACGTTGAAAAATCTACTGATATAATATAAAGTTCTTGTTGATTTCACTTAGCTCATGGCATAGTTCTCTGTTTGTGATTTATTGTCGAGAAGACAAACGAATGGCCTGTGTGTTGTACATTAACTTTGTACAGTAAGAACACGATGTACCTGCAACTCAGTAGTTTATGATTTCGAGCCGCGTGCGCGATTTGTGCGCACTCTCGATTAGCAAGAGCACCCGCTCTTAATCAGCAATTTATAAGCGTCTTGGCTCTCCTCTCAGCGTCTTTTTACCCTCTCGTCGGATAATCAGCGAGTTCCCTTGAGCAAATTTGCCCTTCCTGCCGGGCAGGGGCAAACACTTCGGCGAGCCTCGCTAAATCCTCAGAATACACTCGGGTAGATGAGCTCAATCGTGAGGGGGGAGAAAAGGAACGGACGATTTCCCGCTCGGCGACGGCGCAACGCGAGTTTCTCGCGGCAATTGACCACCACGTCGCGCGTGTACGAAATCCATAGGGGTTTCCCCGGGACACCTTAAATCTATTGTCTCGATACGGCCGAATACGCCACTCGCCAGATGTTTCCCTTCCCGAGCCATTGATCTAGGTGGGCCTATGTCCCCGTCGTTCTGTTCCCAACATTACGATCGTTTAAAGTCGCGCTCGAATCCACGGGAGCCCTCCGCTTCAATTATGGACACTGGCCAATTGCAAAATAGCTCTCGGGACATGCCAGTCACTTGGCGTATGCATGGGCGAGTCGGATTGGGAGGCAGAATAATGGAAGCATGAAAAGAGAAAAAGAAAGAGAGAGAGAGTGAACATATGAGAGTGAACATACACGCAAATATGGATGTGTTTATGATACTGCTTAATTAGAACAGGGTTGTAAATAGGATTGCAGGACAGAGACACACGTCACTCTCGTTTCGCATTACGAGCTACTCCCCAATCTCCATTACAAGCCTGAACGTACGAGTCAAAGTCGTATACTCGTTCATGCACAATATACGTTGCTCCGTTAAAAAAAATTACGCTATTGTGATATCTGTGATAGATCGTTTTCTAAACGAGAGAGACAAAGACCAACTGTACGAACTTTATGCCACCGCGTTGTCCCGACTAGTTATCCCCTCAATCCCCTGGTCTCGCTTACAGCGATTGTTTGGGAAAATGAATCGCGTCCTTTTTTCACCTTTAATCGGCTGCTCTTGACAATACCGAAATAGAACAAAAGGTGGTGAAAGACTTAAGAATGGAACGTGAGGTGGAAGGAAAATGAGGCATCGCGATTTCCCGTGCTTCCCTTCCCGAAGGAACAAATACCGGGACGTTATTCAAGGTTTCGCTTCATTGCGATGCAACATTGGGGTAGCGGTATGATAATCAGGAGGGGAAGACCGCGACATTAGCAAGATTGATAACGGATTGTCACGGAGAATCTGTGATGGATGTTACGCGAAGAATCTGTGCGCTTTCTCGATTCGAGTTACCACTTCGCCACTTCTCATATTTTAAATATTAAAATTACAATTTTCAAAAGAATCAAAATATGAAAGAATAATTAGAATAAATCGAATTAATTACTTTGATAAGTTTCAAATATAACTTTCGCGTTAAAAGGGAAATATAATCCGGTTTATGCGGACGGTAAAAGCTCATTCCGCTGGGTCAATAAATTAACATGGTATAATCTTCTGATGCATCTGAATGCATTGCAATTAGAAGCAGTTCAGCGAATTGCAACGAATCGCGGGGGACCAAGCAAACTCTATTTACAATTAGAATTTCTTTGTGTTCGGGGTATCATTAAAAGGCTTTTGCGACGTTGTTGAATAATTCCACAATATCTTTGCACATATACAATATAAAATATGAACAAATCGCGAGGCTGCAGCGAGTCGGAAACGAGAACCTCCGAAAGATCCGAAAACGAAAGTCTGATGAATTATCGGAAACAGTGGCACATAAAAAAAAACACTCTCTCTGCGACTCCGAAAAAAAGTAACACCCACTCGCGTTCGCTGAATAATGAGAAAAGAAGGTCGAGGAGAGGGCGAAATCCGGCGAAAAGAGGCGCATGTCGGCGTCGATAATGCGGAATCGTACGAGGATAAACAAAAAGATGAGGCAGACAGGGCATTAATCGCGAGCGCGCAATCGATGTTGGCGATCGCTTTAATCTTCGCCGGTCGACGACGTGCGTGTAGACTAGCGCGCGTACACGAACAGTATTGCGTACAAGCCCTTTAGTTCGAGCTGTTCATCGAGTCTGAACACTCTGAATCTGGATCCGGCACATAATCAGATACAGGGGCTGTGATTGCGCATTGTATGTACGATGTGTATTGACAGACATCACGCTGCCTGTCGAAAATCACTGGCGGAGAAAAGATTCCGGAAAGGACGGGAAGACGAAACCGCGGTAATATTTTAACGTTAACGTAACGCGTTCGATTTCCTGTAACACGTCGTTTTTTGCCAGTATTGTGCGTGTAATATCGTGTTATAATTTAATCGGATAATCAAAACGCCAATATGCTCACGTCGTGCGGAGCGGAGTAATACACTGACAGTCGTCATTGGATGATCATTACGTCCATGAAACCTCGTATTCTCGATTATCGCCGATAATACCTGGCTCGTACGATTCGAGTGCTGTCGGGTTACAGGATTTCATCGGTAGAAATACAGTGGCGGGTATATATTACTCGAACCAACCAAGCACAATTGTTTCCCTTTGCTACAACAACTATTTTAGTTTTTCCTTTCTTTTATTATTTTTTCTTTTATTTTTACGTTGACATTCGACAATACGACAAAAAAATAGACACAAAAATTAACGTGATATAATAATGAGAACAGCGTGACGTATATAATTTCAGTATAATTCTAATTATAAAAAGATTATCACAGAAAATATATCGCGATCATTAAAAAGATATTATAAATATTAATTTAATTTTATATATAAAAGAGACGAATACTCTCAGAAATGTTGGCGTTTAAAATTATCAGACCATTTCTTCTGTCTCAAAATGATTAAATAAATTCTGCAAGTTTCATAACTCTTCTTCTCGCTTTAATAATTATTCCGTACACTTCCAATTAAAAAATCAAATTAATGAGAATTAATAAAATTGCGTATGATATAAATAAATGTTGCGCTTTAAACGAATATCATTACGTACACGCGAATGTAAAGTCCCTGTTAACTATCATCTATGCAAAGCAATTACGTAACATTTCTAATTTCTTTACGGCTTTTCCTAATTGAAAGACGGTCGGTTAGAATCAGCAAAATAAAACGTGCGACAATTTTGCAAACGTTATGGAAAAACGTAGCGCATCGCCGCCGAAAGCCCGTACGTCTTTCGTGTGCATCAAGCATTCTCAACGCGAAATTCTGCCGCGAGGCCGCCGGCCGCGAGCGACGGGTAGATGGCTCGAGAGTGTGAGAAAAAAGTTTTTTTTAGAGTTTCTGATCCGTGAAAAACAGCGATTAAGCGATTTATAAGTGCAACCTTCCCTCCCACCCTTTACCGGATCACCCGCATTTATCGCCAACCTTCTTGCTCTTACGGGCCTTACCCTTTCCCGTCCACAGCCCCGGCGCGCCTACTCCCTTGCTCCCGTTCGTCTTTGCGATAATTCTCTTGACGTGGGGCTTTTGAGGCTCGGCGCACGATGCCTCGGTCGCTTTAACGTGATCTGCAAAGCGAAAGCGAAACTGCCGGAACGTAAAGAAGCCGTCGCCCTCAGTAGCGTTAGTTACCCCCCGCGGATGCAACTGCAATGTGCGATAATTTCAAAGCGAATTTTATATGACAGTCGTTGCTCGCCTCACTGATCGTCTGAAAGTTTCAAAGTTATTCGAACACCTATACCATCGTAAGTTTCACAATATACACTATAAGTTTTTTCTTTTTCATAAAAAAAAACAGATGGCTCGTTGTTTCACCGGAATACGTAAAAACTAGAAACTAGAATTATCATGGCAGACTTTATTTGGTCGTAAAATATCTTCGATCAGCAATAGCGAACTTCTGTTACAAAAAACCCGGAACTTTTTCAAAAGGTTTGATTCAACGTGAAACGTTGATGGTTCGAAGTGTTGTTGAGAAGAAACGGACAAAAAAGAGTTTTCGTGAAGAACCAACAGAATAGAAGAAATCGTTGAAAAGAGAGATATGGTGCTAGGCGACGACGATATACCATCATACCATGTATCTGATTTGTAACGTAAAGTTGAAAAGAGAATGCACGAGATACCGGATGAGTAATGTAACAATGATAATTATAGTCTTAGGTTAAAATAATAGCTTCGATGTAGGATACACAATGCAGCGTTGCGTGTCTCGCTCTCGAGTAAATCGGAGTACTAAATTCGAATGAAACGCAGCTTGCACGAGCGGACCGATTTTCGGATGATCGATTCGGGGGTACGTTGTCGCGAGGAAAAACCGAATTACACGGTACGTTAAGAATGTCCTAATACGAGCACATCAATCTGGATCTGGCCCGTAAGACTCCGATTTCGCGCCCGAACCCCTCGGTCTCTTCGTGCAACTGCAATAACCGGAGAACGCAATGACTCACGCGCTTTACCGCCGCTTTGCCGCCCACCGAAATCAATAGAGGTGACATCACGCGTGATTATCGCGGCTAAAATAGCGCGAGATGATTCAGCCGTTTCGCAATAAAGCACACGTGGGCGTCGCGCGTCGCTTTCTATTAGCAGTCATTATCCTTCTTCGCAAACAAAGTAGAAGAGGCAGTTAATAACTAATAATAGTTGTGACAGGCTGCGCCAGGCCTTGTGCATTTTTTATCGATTACAAACCTGTTATGTCACAGATTATTCTTTCATCGCGCGATCTCTTTTACATAAAAGCTAGTACATAAAACAAAAATGCGTCAAAGTAAAGTACTAAAGTACTTGTATAGAATGTGAAATGTGTTTACAATCAAAGCGCCCGCACCTTTATATTTCGATTAATATAATTTTTACGAATTTGATTAATGAACTCGACTACTTTTATTCCCGTCGTTCATGTTCAGAAGCTAGAAAAAAAGATCGACAAGTTACTGAAGTAAGTTTGTAGTCGCGCCAACTCGAGCCACGTCGTGTATGTACAAAAATTTGACGAATCTCCGAAGTCCTCTCGAGCAACTTTCCGTACTGTGGGAATTGTTGGAAACGGGGAGGAGGATAGGGGTACAACGAGGAGAATCTGAGGATGATGACGTTGATAACCGGAACAGCAGACAACGACGCGAGAAAAAGGAATTCCTTATCCCTAGCGCCCCAATGTTTGCGTTTTTGATTGGTCTCGCCCACATCCCTTTGCTTTCTTTCATTTTCTCCTTTGCCCCTGACTCTATCCTCGTCAGTCTTTTTCATCCATATTTGCTTTGTCAAGTCGGTTATTAGAAGATAATGCTTAAGCTGCGCTCTTCTATTTTGTCCCGCATTTGTCGTCTTAAGGACGCAATTATTCTTCATCCTGATTCTTATTCTTATTTTAGATCGACGGCGATGATAATCGTAAAACACGGAAGCGAATGATACGTGAAGAGTAGTTTTCAAAGCGAAAAATAAATAATAACCAGAAACGTCTCTCTTCCGATATGTCTTCCTGTTGCATGTGAGATATATAAATCCGAAAGTCTCGAAGGGATGACAGCTACCCGTCCATCGGCGTCGCAAAAATAACGTTTTACAGCACTCAGCGTTGAATCTGAACTACGAGTTCTATATCGCATCGAAACTCACGAAGCATATCGCGGGGTAGAATACGAACCCTTTCAGCCCGCCCATCCGATTACAGACAACAACGTGAAAAAAAGAAGGAGAGCGACGCAGTTTTCGAGAGGTACTGCGAATTTTTTTAACGCTCGAGCGCTCAAAAGTTCGACCGCGAATGAATTTAGGGAGACCGGCAGCAAGCCGCAAAAGCACGCGCCACAGAGAGGTATCATCGCGCACAAAAGGAAGGCACAAGTTAAAACGAAACGCCACGGAGGAGAAGGAGGCGGAGAGTGGCATTCCCGAAATGCAACAAGGGCGCTCTCGCGTGCCGAGGGTGAGAGTTTGGCTTGTAACGTTATTCGCGTTGTACACGCGCGTGTATCCGTGGGTGTAGATGTGCCCTACGTACATTTTTTTCCCCGGTCGTCTCTTCTGAACGCGAACCCTACGCACAACGCTATAAATATGTCCCGGCACACTAGGCTAGCCGAGGACCTGCGCTATTCCCATGGTGCGAGCCTTCATCGTCGATGCGTAAAGGGTCCGACACGGTGTATTCCAAGATTATCGGATGTCTTTTAGCCACAACTTTTTTGGCCAAAGCACGAACGATTTTTTCTCTGCGAAAATACGGAGTTCATAACTTATCCTTAAAATAAAGTTTCAAAAATCGAATTTTTTTTTAAATACTTATTAACGCAACGATATAAATTATGTCTCTGCTTTTCTGAAATTTAGTTCATCTCAGAAACTATTTATTTCCAATAAAATTATAGGTATTTTACAATTTTCTTTAGTGAAAAATCAATTGTAAAATAATAATAAATCAGCAAAAAGAACAAACGATATCTTTTGTCGCGACATATTTTACGAGTCTCGAATATTTCGAGTCCCAGTATAGAAAATTTTATGACGTTCAAATTGACGGTGATCATTATAAATGGGACTTTGATATCAGAATTTGTAATACAAGATGCATGTTATAGCGTTTGCGATACTATGAAAAAAGCGCGCTTTCAAATAACATGTTAAAATCCCTTTTCACTCGAATTAAGGTCATTATGCGTCGTATGATTAAAATCCTTGTACCGGGTATTAAAATAATGCAAAGCGAAGCTTCATAATTTACGTAAAGACCATCCACAGCTTTAAAAACAAACTAATATAGCGAAAATTTGTAGATTTCGTGGCATCTCGCTTTCGCGACAACAACTGCGTCGTATAAGTTTCTCCGAGAGATAAATTGTGCTTAGAGACAATTGTACTTGAAAACACGTCAACAGATTATGCTTACCAGCACAAAGAGAAGTTGGTAGTTGACGCCGTTGTATGGAAAATATATGTAACGCTATTTCGCTCCTTCAAACTGATTTCGCTGAGAAGCGAACTATGCGTTTCTGTAACTATCGTGTGACCGAATTACCTAATTGTCAACTATTCATGTGAAGACAAATTATATCTCAATTGCTCAGACGGTATATGCGTTGCATAAGATAAATTAATTTGATGTGTGACATGTGCATCTTACACGTTGCAAACGTGAAATTAGAAATAAACAAAACTTCGATTCTAATTTGACACGTTCTAGTTTCGCAGATGGACTGCGGTTTACAAACCCGAATCAATCAACGCTATTATTTGATACAAGAGATCAGAGTTTCATTGTTTGTAAAATGGAACATGTCTAGTAATTGAGTACTTGTAAGTAACTCCAATCCGAATGCGGAAAGTTTTGTACGACACAATCCTTCACTCAATCAAGAACACATACCTGCCAACAGAATACAGGTATACATGTTTCTGTAATGGAGTTTCATCTCTTTTCTGTTTCTCCTTTTTTTCTTTCTCTCCAGGCATAGCATTTCTGACATTTTCATATTTTCTAGCATTTACACATTCTGTCGTCGAGAAATAGCTAATAATATTTGTGACAGCTTGTAGCCGTCCAAACCGTCACGCAATTACAATTTATGATAAATAACGACTGATAAAAAGTCTGACTTTAAATGATGTATTGTTATAAAGTAATCACAAAATGCACAAATACATAATATTACTTCATTCTAATCTGAAAAATATATTTACATTTGTTCAAGAATAAAGATATTATTCGACTATCAAAATTATGCACGAACATTATTGATTACAATTAACTCATCACTACCAGAAGTTAAATGTATTTTCTTTTTTTTTCTTTTAAATATATTTTATAAGAAAACGTACTTTTATTTATTCGATAACAAAAATATTCGATTCTAAACATATGTGCAATATTATTAACATCATTTATCGTGATACGCGATTAATTCACTGAAATTAATTCTATTTATGTTACATTAGATGTACCAAGTATAATAAATAATTTTGTAAAAACGATATACCAGAAAGCAGAGAAAGAGAGAAAGAAAAAGTCTTTTCAAAATGTTGTTTGCACAAAGTACCGGCAATTCGTTCAACATATCGTGGCAACGTATACACATATTTGCCGAAAACTATAGGCGGTACGTCGTCGTAGTTTCCTGCGAGCGTGCAACATCCCACGAAAGTCTACAGGCTTTAAAGTTGCTCATGTGAGCTGAGCAAAACTGAGGAAGTTTAAACTCTCTAGATCGTTGTTCTATATATTCATACAAACTCATATCCCATTGACGCTTCGGTGAAACGCAGCTACCGCTCTGGGATGCATTGTGACACGCCAACGCAATTATCCCCTCGAGATCCGAGTTTGCTCAACATTCATCTGTGGACGCTGTTTTACCAGTGGTTAACAATGTTTTCGAGAATAAAGATTGTTCAATCCAACGCCAGCACACATTTTTAACAATGCTAACTGGAGAGAATAAAGCGAATTTTTTGATAGTACAAATTGACGATTCGACATATGAGATCAACGGACAAGATATTATATTGATTATTTTATGTGTATAAAAATAATGGCTTCTGTCGTTCTGTCATGTCTAATAAAAAGTTATAAATCAATTTACATAGAAAAAGAATACAAAATATCTCGACGTTAGTATATTTAAAGATTATCGAATTACGCAGCTTGCCAACAAAGCAAGTTAATGGTTTTCTCAGCGTTGCAAAAAGAATGTTCAAAATAATTTCGATTTCACACAAAAAAATCTACATAATTAAGCGTTAATTCTATCGAAACAAATTTACCGGTAAATGATTGTATCATCCGAAGATCTCATCCACGTGTTCACGGGTGCAGCTTCCGCTGCAGAAGCTATAATGTCGTAACCCTCAAAGACAAAGCGCATAATCGTCTTAGAGAAATCAACAAAACCCTTTTCGATCGTGAAAAAATATTTAAAAAGTCACTTTACGTGACGCGATCGAAACTGCCAGCATATCTACTTAACAACTTGACAACTTGAATCCCGCGTGATGGTCGAGATTGGACTTAGGTCAGTCAAGGGTTACGATCGGAAACGCGGATGTCGCGGATGGCGAACGTATGTTTACACCGATAGGTCGACGTGTGTACGTGCGGTGACGAAACGGCGCGTCGTTAGCTCGGTCCGGGAATGCACAGATGGAGCACGAACCCGGTGGATAGCCTGGAATGGACTCACCTCTCCGCCGGCTGGATGCGACCATGGAGATCCGGCCTCGGAGCTGGCCCGCGGCCGGCTAGCAGACCGGATAGCACTGCGTGAATGTTAAGCACAGGTGGCAATATCGCCGATGGCGCGGCTACGCCGCTCGAGTGGTCGGTGTGGACTGCAGAAAAGCCCGCAGATGATATCAGAGACCTAGGGGAGCACCGCATGACATCATCACGGGCCAATCCGCGCGAGCTTACCGGGGCGCAAGCGCCGCCACCCTCCCGGCGCGCCGGGGGTGCTTGCGATATATCGCAATCGATTGCAACTCCCGACTTTGCGCCCCCGACAACGGAGCTCTCTGCTGGCGAGGCTGGCTTCACCCTCCGGCTTTGAAATGTGGCGCCAAGTTTGCAGCTCTGCGACACTAGAGGCGGCTTACATCCACGCATCGTTCTCGGTTTACTAATCTTATCGATCTCTTGTCAATTTTCTTCTTTGTGAGATAGACTTTCTTCTCTAAAAAAAAATATCGAAATATCAGTATTTTTTGGACTGCCAATCGTCAACCTGATAAACTTTGTAATCTTATACAGAGATCTGTTCTTATCACGAAGTTCTCTTATAGAAGACTTTTAATTTCCGGCATCAACACTTTCGAAATGTTTGTCAACGAGATAAAAGTGAAAAGATTAATGTAGAATCTACGAAAACAGTGTGCGTCGTATCGCGACAAGACGTCTCAAACAAAGTGTACATAATCGATTTGTCAGACTGACAAGCTTGACAAGTACAGATGCGGCCCGAGCGAGCGCATCATGGGCGCCGCTTACCACATTGTCAAGACAGCGCGGACAGATAATAGATAAGCCGGATGATATCAAACCAAACACACGCCCGTATAAATCTTATCGGAGTGGCGCTAGATAAAAGCGTTTTGCATACGTTGCGATGTTCTACGCCGGGCCTTAGCATAGACAACAGGTAAGCTTCTTTGTCGCCCACCGCCGACGCAGCGAGCCGCGCTGAAATATGTAAAATTATTCTTGGATATTCGCGCGCGGCCCCGGAACCAGCTTGCCTGCCGGCTTTCCGAAGCATCGGGACATTCCTTAGGTGCTCACGTATATCCACCCGTTTACAAGCTCGTGACGCAAACACGCGCGACCGACTGCACAGGTGCGAAGAAGGCTTACGGAGGGACATTATCATATTCGTGAATACAAAAGTTTCCTTTGTGAGGTGCAAGATTGTCGGGCGAGAAAACGGGTCGAGCTTTCAACTGCTTCCGAAGAAACGCTACAAAACGACAGCGCGCGAAAACGCTTAATTTCCTGAAAGGAATTCGCAACTGTGACTTTCAACGACGAAAAATCTTGCTGCCGCGTGTTCTCTTTTTGACGATAAAAACGAATCTGCAACGCAGACACGCATTAAGTATATTATTATTAAATGTTTGTATAGTGGAAGATAAATATTGCAAGATTTCCTGGTCGGTTTTTTTTTTTATTAAAGTAATATATGGCGTATGGCAGTTTTACGGAAGCATCCATCAATTCCAGAAAAACGTTTACCCTCTCGTCAAACAAGATCCTGATACTTTCTAAATCGATTTTACATTCCGTGACTTCGCTTTAGAACGTTGGAACACACCCCCCCTGGAAGCGGTGTATTCCGCGTATTTATGAAACTTTACAAGCGATACACGCGTGCCATACACATGCTGAAGTCTGTTCCCTTCGAACTCGCGCAAAGGTGGTATGAGGAATGGCCGAATTATGCGACATATTGCACGATTCGAATCCGCCCTCCCGGACATAGTCGGATATTCGGGAAGAAAAAGCGGTGTTTATAAGCAAGGGGATTTGTTACGACTGACTGATTGCGCATTGCTTTGTGCTACAAAGGTGTATAAGTATTATCAATATTGGATATTCAATATTGAAAAATTCAATTCGATCTTGAAACGCGATCAGCCATTGAGAAATTATTCGTCTACGTATGCATTTGATTCAATTGGGAAGTAATTTATTACAAATTCTTATTACTATCTTAAGAGTTTGATCATCTCCGTGTAAAAAGCTAACCGGGTCAATTTGCGGTTGTATTACTGATGAGATTTCGAGTGAGATCTCTCTCTCTTTCTCTCTTAGCGCGTAAGCTGATGGAAATATGCTCGAATCAATCACAAAGCCAGTCGCGAGATTAAGCCGCGCAACGGCCGTACGCCTCCTTTATTGATCAGGGATACTTTACTGTGCCTGATAAAATTCGCCGCACGGCTTTTCGGGGCGATTGGAGATTAGGAGACTAATGTGCGGATAGCTTTAACGCTGCGGAGGATATACGAAAGATAAATCAGCAGTTTCAGGAACGCGCTGTTACAGCACAACAGGACTTGAGACCGGTATAATTACCGCAGTTTTAGATATCGATGCGCTAAAGATGATATTATTAACATTATTGACATTATTTATAATTTTATAATTTATGCGTGTAACGTTAATGTACCTATATCTTCAAAGTATAACTCGAGCGAGAATCAAAAGACGAATATATAAAAACCGCAAGATTCCATTGGCCCTGACATTTAGACCTACTTTGCCTAGATGACGATATATAGTGCTTTTCATCAACGTAACGAGCTATCTCAAAGTTGGCTACGTTATAAATAATCGCGTGTACAGGACGACCATTCGCGACGCGGCGAACGAAATCGCGCGAATATCGCGGACGAGATTTTCCGGTAAAAATTTGATGGCGCAATATCGTCGCGAAAAGGGCAATAAGAGTAAATTGACGTCTTGGGAAAGACTCGGGGTGCTTGAATACCGGGCTGCCGTCGCGGGCTTATTTCGTCCCGTTTCTCGGTACCGTATCTATATCCTACAATACTTTCTTTCTTCCCTTTCTCGGTACGTTAACGGAGGGTGAATTGAGTGGTGCAAGAAAAATTTATTAAAATTCTCTCAGATCTTTTTCCGTGGCTCGCTAGTGCGTTAATCTATAAAAACATTAGAAATAGACAAACTAAAAAATGATATTCTAAAGAATTACGTGTGCTCAACCTTTATCTTCTCTATCAACGATTTGAAAATTCACGAAAATGCCGAGAGAACTTGTAAACTTCAAATAACTTGCAACTATGTAACTTGTAAACAACTGAAATCGTTATAGAACGCTGAAAGTTGCTTTCAATTTAGTATTCCTCGAAGTCATCGCTGTCGCCCGACGCGTGTTTCCATCTCGCAGATTTACATAAGTGACTTATGGTCAGCGAGTATTACCCTCATGGTAGGCAGGGTCGTTCAGTCGTATCTTTGATGCGACGTACGCGCGGGGATTCAAATGAGGGACGGTCGTTACGGGACCCGGTGTGGAATATCACGCGAAAGTATCTGGTTTCGTTATTCGCGAATATTCGCACGTGATGTTTGCGAAAGACCGAGCGATCCGACTCTCCCTGTTTTCTAGCAACCTCTGATACTTTTCATTTTTTATCGTCACACATAGTTTGCGATTATTACATCTACGAACATTTTACAATTTTGTCAGTCTTTTATATTCTCTGTCAAAGTCGCGGTTTTCACTAACAAGACGGTGTAATCCGATCAGAAATGAAGCGATTTAAAATTCATTAGCCGCGACCTCATTGTAACTAAATATATATCCCCACCGGCGATAATGATCGAATTTCGACGTTACGTTAACGTTCGATTAATTAACTCGACAATACTTCCCTAATAGAGTGGTTGCCGCATTCGATTAGCCATCGAAATTGTATTCATTAAATGGAGAAAATCCATTTCCGTACCACTACTAGGTCCGTCCCCGTACTTGCCGAATATCCCACCGTTTGCAAGTTATATTATTCCTGTGCAAATAACACTTCCAGGTTTATCGTACCCATAAGATTAAATAACGCGAGGCCAGCGAAATTTTCGCAGTAATATATACCTATAACGATGTGATACCTGATCGTAGATTTAATTTAAAGATTACACACCGTCAAAGCTAACGTAATATGATACGTAACATGCGTGCGTATGCTACGCAATCATAATTACGTCCGCGTGTGTTGCCGATTTTTCATATGTAATAAGCTGTCATCAATTAACGCTTACGTGACGCTATTCGAAACGGTGATCTATCATACATTATATGAATTATGACTCGTCCGCCAGCGACAGGGAAGAGCGATTTTTTTCTTCAAACATATGTGACAAAATGCAAATTTTTTCTACATTTTATCTCATCTACGGTGTCTGCAAATAATTTGAAGTCGATTTTTCTCTGACGAGAATTTCTGAGAGAATAATAATCAATTCTGATTTGGTCGAGGAATTCGTGCGAAAAGAGAAGTCGCGAGGAATCTCTGCAATATCACGAAGACCATATGAATAATCGTTAATTAATTCCAAGCACGGCGCGAGCAAAACGACCTGCCCGCCGGCGAAAAAGCACGGCCCGACTTATATTCCCAATTTTTTATCCGCATATGTAACGAGCATAATAAATACCGGCGGCGGTTACCATTCGGTGACGCGAAGTGCGCATAGCAACGAGAGCAAGCATTTTTTTTCTCCTCCCGCCGTACTGTCCCGTCCGCGCGCGAGCGCTTTATCTGCCGTAACAAAACGTAGAAGCAGTTCTCTATCATGAGCGGAACGTTTTATCAGATAAAGTCGTGCTATCGGTCTCGGTAGATAAGAGAACGGTGACAGACTGACGATGACACACGGTGCCCGTGCTTTCGGAAGTGTATACGTGTCACTCTGGCTATTTTTTTTTTCGTTCCCCATCGTACGTGTAATTGTTGTCTCTATTTCCGTCTCGAGTGGAAGATAGCTAAATAAAGTAAGTAGCACCCTTATTATCAACAATAATCTAACAATCCAAGAAAAATTGTTGAATTATACAGTAAAAATATTTGATAAACATATATAATGTAAAAATATATATGTATGTGTGTATATCCAGAAATATTAAATAAATCTACAATTCTTAAGGTTTGCTTTAAAAATACGATTAATTATTTGAAATAAATATTTATAAAGACCTTCGAGTCGCGATAGTACGTGTTCGCGGATGTCAGTCAAATGGCGGAGAATCAGCAGCTTTCTTCGTGATCGTTATCAGGTACAAAATTCAAAACGCACACACACACACTTGGTCAAATAATCGGAACTCGTATCTCTGAACGGGTACACTCGCGCCGCGCATTCGTTCTAATCCTGTTCGCACTTTAGCCGTAACCCTCGTTCGCCTCTCTCTTAAGTCCTCCATTATTCTATATTGAATTGCACATAAATCTTCATAGCAAAAGAGCAACTCGGATCGCGCTCCCGCGCGAGCAAGAGAGCACGGAGTAATTTCTCTTCATCTTCCCGCGGATAGGAGCGGAGCGAGCGGCGGGCTTTTCTTCGGCTTTGCTTGTACTCCGCTGAAGTAGATTCGTCTCAATCTCGGTCCGAAAGACCGATAAGAAGGACAACCGAAGGACCGTGGCACTAAATAACCGCCCTCGCCGATAAGTCATGGACACTCTGTATCCGAATCTGTACGACCGCTTCAAGACCGAGGGCCTCTGTCCCATCTGCTTCATGGAGATGGAGCTGACGCCCAGATACTCGTGCGTCAACGGGCACAACGTGTGCCACCGTTGCAAGCCCTATTACTACAGCTGCCTCACGTGCTCGGCACCGTTGGACGTGGAGATCCTGCCACCGCAGATGAGCACACCCCAGCCGGTGCACTTGATGCCGCATCCTATGCCACCGCGCAGTTTCGACGATCACAGTCCCAGCGCACCGCCGATAAATGACTTCCTGAGCCACGAGAGAAGACCCTGGCAGCCGCCTGTGCCGTCTCAGAATCAGCAACTCGAACCTTGCTCGTATTCTTATCTAGGATGCTGGATAAAGATACCGGAGCATCTGCGGGTACTTCACGAATCGAGGTGCTACGAAAACTTCTTGTTGTCGCTATCAATTTATGATCTTTGTTCGTCAGTCGCACATACATTGCGCGCATACATTTATTAATTTTAATGTTAAAAATTATAATTTTAGGTGCCAATTTCGACCGCACTCCGAGGAAGAACATGGGCCGACCGATTTTCACCACGACAATTTGATAGAGTGCTCATTCTCTTCAGCAGGATGCAAGGTACGAACGGTGCCGTGGAGACGCAGCATCCACGAGGAGCATTGCATCTACAAGGACAGGTTCCAGGGTGTGAACGATATCAGCGACGGTCTCGCGTCCGCGACCATCACCGATTACGGCGGTGACCCCAATGAATTGGTGCAGTGCAAGTTTAGACGATACGGCTGCATGGTGAACATACCGAGGAGACGAAAGTACATACACGAGCAGAAATGCAACTATAGAAACCATCAAGGGGATGTGGAGAACGAGTTTATCCCTCAAGTTTATCCCTCGGAGCCGGAACTGGATCCCGACGAGCAAGTAAAATGCAGATGGTATGAGTACGGCTGCCGGGTCAGGCCGAAGCGCTGCCGTAAGGAAATTCACGAGGTTAAATGTAACTACAGGATGGAAGAGTGCATGTGGAAGTATCATGGATGCAGCGCCATATTTAAGCCATCGTTAAAATATTCCCACGAGAGCAACTGCGATTTTGCCCATTAATTATACCGAGTTAAATTAATGATATTCAAGCAAATTAGTATGATTCTCGCGTATCTACAAATATGCGCGCATTTATCAGAACGATTACAATTTTTTTTTAACTATTAGGCTTTGGAAAAATGTTGGCCAAAATGCAAATCGTCCTCGACCTCCCTAATATCGCGTAACACAAAGACATACAAATTGATTGTTTCACCCCTCGTAATCGTTTAATTAAACGGAATACCAGCGGGAAATGTACATTCCCCCCTTCTGTAACGTCAAACGAGAGTAACTAGAGTGTCGATACCAGTAAATCGAACAGAGCCGGCAATTCCATTAATCGGTAACAAGCTGCGAGCCGAGTTCGTCAAGAGATAACAACAATTAGCAAACAACAAAGCGGCCCTGATTGTCGGTCGCGTCGAGATGCGGGGCGATTTTGCAGAAACGCATTAGCGATTTCCAAGAACCCGTGGGGATAATACAGAAGAGGATTATTTACTCTTTCTCGCGCCACTCTCCGTCCTCCCGTTCTCGCGCGTGATAGCGAGAGACTTCCGCCTGTCGTTCCGAGGATCATCTTGAGCATGATCGCCCGGAATGAGGGAGTGATGGCGCGGCTGGGATATCCGACACCTGCAGGCTAATGGTTAGTCTCCCTGTGCGCCCACGATCGCACCGTCGCTCGACGAAACGACACCTACACGCTTATAGCGTCCCATTTATAACGTCGGCGTGAGCAAACGATGGACGCGCAACTCTGTCTCGATGCGCTATTACGGATAATATCCCCACGTCTAAAAGTATTGGTCTCGAAGTCAATAAAACAATTTGGTGCTTATATCAGTATCAAAAATTAATTGAGCAATTTTACTTATTTTTAGTTGTCATAAATCGCTTAAAAAATTATCCAATTTTTTATAGATGATTTGCAATAATTTTGACGAACGGGCATTTATGATAAATTATTGTCGAGCTGAAAGAAAATCAATTTGTATTGGATTATTATATATAATGCACATTTACAGAAATATTGAAAAATCAGTGAAGCTCTGCAGAGAAGCAAACGAAGGTTGAAATCTATTTCTTGCGTCATGAAAATCTGAGACGGTCCCATGGGTAAAGGTACGCCTTCGTTCCTACTAAATAAATATCGAACGCATCGTGTCGCGAAGAAACTCTTGTCCGTCCGCAATGCGACCGGCTCATCATCTTGTTCGGTCAGAACTTTAACGTTTAACGTCCTCGGGCCGAGGGTGGCCCGACGGACAAAGAAATGCAGGGACTGTTTTACATGGTAAAGACCAAGGAAGACCTCCACCTCTGACCAGCGGATGCCTTAAAGAGGATATTACGCCAGACTCAGGTTTCACAATTGTACAAAAAGAGAAGAGAGTATCAAATTATGTCAGGAAACAATCGGACTCTCATTCAAGGCAATGTCTACCCCACGATCGCTACCCTTTACTTCCTCTAATTGCATTTCAAATTTTTCGCTGATTTTTATACAATTAACCGATTTACAAAGAGATTGCGCACCTTAAAGAAGATACTTTATTCAAACTGGTTTCGCGCTTCGAAACATCTACTATCCGATTCGTGCATACAAATTTATTTTGCGCAATTGTATATTTTAAAAATTTAAATTTGTTGCATGCGTGTTTGGTTTATGCTTTGTCATTTCCTGTTATGTAAAGTAATATTCTCGTGCGCGATCTCATATCTTTTTCATAACAGATAACGTCATGACAGAATCAAAAAAGCATATTAAAGTCGTAGTAAAAAAAAAAAAGATCCGCCCACTCTCAATAAATCAGAACGTGACATTGCATTAATATACATATCTGTTATTTCTATGTAAAACAGCGACGCGAAAGGGAAAGTTGATAGCGGATAAGGGACGATTTATCAGACAAAAGTTAATGGCTTTTTTCTTCATCAAAACCTCTCTCGCATAAATTAATAAGCCGATCAGCGTTAGATGATGTAAAATAAGATGGCAGCTCGTCGCCGAGTATTTAAGAAGGCTCGTATATAGGCGGAATGGATGCAGACACGACAAGCTAAAACCGGCTGTTTCGTGGGATTGAGTGAAAGGATGAAAGGAGAAGATGCGAGTAAATTGCACCCCTGGGGACGAGCTTGACGAGTGGCGCGAAAGACGCAACAAGCCAGAAGTCAGCCAACTTTAATTAAGACAACGTTGCAGACCAGATATTTTCACGGGACTTTAAATAAAAACTCGAACTTGTAACATTTTTCGTTAGCTGTGGATTTGTAAGATCTCGTTATACGAACAAAATGATAGAGATGTAACATATTTAGTTGCTACCATGTACATACAAGAAATCCCAAAAATTTAACAATTTATGTTTCACGCACTTCATATAGGTTTCATATGATTTTATTACCCAAGTTGAAATAAAGCTTTTCTTTGAAGAAAATAAAAAATTATCACCGCAATTTTCTCGCAGTCAATATTATATACTTTTAACAATTCACATATATTACAAATCTGTTCAAGAAAAGGAGAAAGTCAATTTAAATTTTATGAGAATTTTATGAAAAAAAAGAAAGAAAATGATGAGAAATATGAGAATTAATGAGAAATAACATTTTACTGTTTGCCGTGCTCTTAGCTTTAGTTCCCGATAATCCCTTTTAACCGCACAATTTAAAAGCTGACGGTTCTTGTTGAAAAAAATCGACTTTAACTTGATTAAAGACGTCGTAGATAAATGATGATTCGGCAGGGTAACAGAAAGTTCTGGAATATCTCCTGTATTACAGCGATAGCGCGGATTAAGAGAATATCGAGATCTGATGATCGCGTAACCTCTCAAGAAACGTATATCGATCTAGCACGGTCGTAGATCATCGCCGTCCTGCGTGTATGCTCGTAGAGCATGCCGATTCGATAGCGCGGAGGGTTCAGGAAGACCGCGTTCCCACGTAAATACTTCACGCCAAAAAATGACGACGTTCGTATCTCTCGAACTGCCGCCTGCGTATTGCGCGGCACGCGAGCTCCATAATTCACGTTAGCGTTGCACGCCGGCCGCGAGGGAGAGCCGACCGATCGTATCTCAATTTCATCAGGATATAACTACTGGGACGTCGATGTAACGAACAAATCCGCGTAACCGTTTCTGATCGGAGCATTTGATCGCGCGGCACGTACGTGATTATCGCCGAGGCGAACTCGAAAGATAAAGATTTGCGGCGAGTAAACATCCGTCATCGAGACGGAAATCCCACGTGGAATCGCGTATTGGAACACACAAGCGGAAGATTCCGAAAAATTATATTATATATATAATATTAAAAATATCGTTTTCACACATGACATAATAAACTAAATATAAAAATCTACGTGAAGCTGTACAACACAATGTATGGCATACTAAATAAAAACCATTTTATTTATTCGCGAGCTAAGTAGCACAGGAGCAGAGTTTAGAGGTCGATAAAACTCACAGTATATTTATAACCAGATGTTAACTTTTAAAACAGATGTATACACTTTATACAATTTAGGGCCAAAACACATAACATGGCAAAGCGATATATGACAGTCGTAGTCGTGGACGTAAGTAACGCACAAGACTGTCAGAATACGCCAAAGCTTGTGCGTTACTTACGTCCACGACTACGACTGTCATATATATCGCTACGCCATGTTATGTGCTTTGGCCCTTTTAAGCAAACAAAAAATGTAATTGGCGTATGAAACGAAAATAAATGCGCGTGTTGGAACTAATGACTTATTAACAATTAATTGGCAACTAGCCACGAGATTTCGACTTCGTGCTTTTCGAAGATTTGATTCATGATGTCAAAGCTCGACACGTTTTGATGGTCATCAGCTGTTTTACTAATGTTTATTTCTACCAACGTAGATTAACTTTAATCTCGGTTTAATTTACTTTTTATCTTTTTCTAATTTTCAGAACTAAAAAAAGATAGAAAGTAAAATAAACCGAGATTAAAGTTAATTTACGTTAATAAAAACAAACATAACACTAAGATTTTGCAAAAAGTGTTGTTAATCCTCGTTTCTTTTTGTCTCACATGTTTATAAAAAAAACGTTACATATTATGCTTTTAAGAACAATGCAGAGACCAAAGAAATCAAACGATTTCCATATTTTAACAATAAATTACATTAATTGCCAATGAACATGATTAGCTCTTAGAATTTCAAACATTATTTATTCTTTGAAATTTCTTCGTTAAAATAATATAAAAGATTATTAAAAACTAATATTAATATTTATTTTATATGATTTACAGATAAAATCTATTCGTGCTTGTAGAAATTAAGAGTAAACCACCATCGTGTAGCCGACAGCTTTTCAGCAAAACATTCATTAACAATCCTTAACAAGCAGAAGATCGCAAGAGAACCCTTGCAGAGCACTCGATGACTAATAATTAACGCTATGATATTTTATTTCGGCGCACGTCCGCGGAACAAACGATTTCAGCGTTCGGTGGCGGCAAACTTTTTCCCGCGGTATTAAGATTCTTAATACAACCCTTTCGTGCTAGGACGGGGATGAATGCGGGAGTACATTCATGACGGCGGAAAGACGAGGTCGAGGAGGAAGAGGTACGTCTCGAGGAAAAAGCGAATTTAATGAAACGAGAAAAACCCCGGTGAAGGTGTATTTGTAATGCAAATATCTGGCCGACGCTCCCGAAGGGACGGAAAAATGAAAGCGTTGGACCAGCGGGAACAAAATCGAGCGTCCCATCGCTCGCGCTAATCCGATTTCGAATTCTTCGTCGTCCGCCCGCACGCTCACTCGGTCGAATCACGTTCCCCGACGCTGCGCAATCTTAGCAAAAAAAATCCTAATTTTCCCCTTCTTAATTACCTTGGGGGATTCGACGAAATCTCAGAAACTGCAATACAGAAATCGCAACTCGAGTGTTTATTATTCTAAAAATTGCTGCTCGGTCTAACGTTGTCGACGATTCTGTCTCTTGTTCGCGCATATTTGTGTCATTTTTACGCGGCTAAAATCGCCGTTCGGTGTTTCAACGTGGGACGGCGCTTGCGAAAGTGGAGAACTGGAAAACTGGTATGGAGAGGATCGAAGGAATCATTATTTACCGAAAGTCGACTATTGTCCCCTTTCGACGGACGCATTGTCGAATTAAGAGCTTTTGTCGCGGAAGAACGCCTGGAGGGCGAGCAACGCGCTCGTCCGCGTGCTCTGTCCATCTCACGACAGTTCGTTCGCTGGTCTTTCTCTACGGTTTCGACGTGCACCTCCCTTCCCGCCCGGTCGCGCCAAATGAAAGCACTTTTCCGCCGAGTAGACAAAATAAATCGAGTCGCGCATAACAATGCCGATAATTTCGCAACAATACGCACCCGCCCGGCGTCAGAAGCACGCACGAATAAATACGCGCTTGCAGGAAACGCGGGCGCGAAAAACGGACGGGAGATCGGTAGGGTTGAAACGCCCGTCGCGTTTCTTTTCCAAACAGCGTAGCGGCTGAACGTCAGGGTGAATCAGCGTGAGATAATACGTGCCGAAATGGCCTTCTCGCTAGTCATCGGGCGTACTTTTTTCCGAGATTTCGTAAAAGAAAATCGTCCGTTAATGGAAGCTTGTTTTACGCCAAATGTATGAAAACACTATAAATAGACGGGAAAAATTATGCTTCAGTATTGTTACTGATATTTCAACTCTTTTATCACGCTTTCAGAATAAATCCGGAAAGTATATGTTGAGAGACTGACCGGAATAAAAAAAAACAAGACGTGGAGAACTTTTACTCAGGCTATATGTTTAGAAAAGCAAAAGAATAAGGCTGACCAAGCAGAAGGGACGATATGGAGCGATGATTTATGGGCGATAATTAAAGGGCCGAACGTCACCGCCGGCTGCGTGTCGATGACCAACGGCCGATGCGTGAGGCTCGTATTAATAGGATGTTTTAATATCCACCGCAAGCACCGACCCATCAATTTCTAATCCCAAAAAATCCGCCGAACAAACGCGCGAAATTTTATCAGCAAATGCAAATCGATTCCTAAGTGCAAGCGAATTTGATTTAAAAAACATGAGAAGCCTACAGCGACGGCTTTTAGCAGTGTTTATTGTTCTCATCCTCCTTCCGCCGGAACGCGGAATCCTCAACATCACAATTCAGATTTCAACGGTAATTGTCAATCCTTGTGGAAGAATTGCGGGAATGGAAACTCTTATTTTTCCGCTTAAGCTTCACCGCGACAGCGCTCACACACGCTCACGAATATGTAACCGTATCGGTAAGAACACTTGGAATCTGTTTTGTCGCAGACGGACAAGCATGCAAGAACTCTCCGCGACGGGTTCTCTCGAATTCTCGCAAAAAGTATATCGGAAGAAGTTGGATATGGTTATGATGACGCAGAAAAAAAGGGGACTTTTTAATGGCGTACCCAGGTGTTGGAATCCCTATCGACGTTAAGCTGTACTTAATGCTTGGTCTTTCAGCGCGGCCCTTCATATAAGAGAACTAAACAACCTTCCCTATTTCCCCGATAAGTGCTCATTCTCTTGGCTGCAATTTCCTTTCCTTAATTGCAATAAGGATAGCATAGTAATAACGTAAAAACTTATCGTCCTAAATGAAGCGCTTCTTACTTATATGACGCAAAATTGCTCGTTCGTATTATCTCGTATTTGCGGTATTAAATAAAAGATTAAATACTTTGTAATTTCTTTGCTTAATTAGCTAATGTTAAAATAATTATCTTTCGACTTCTTCATTATATCTTATCTGCTGTACATTTTTAAGGCAATAATTTATAAATTTATCACCCTAGAACAAACAACATGCACAATTATTATCATAAAAGTACTTTAAAATGTTTTGCATTATATATTAAGAAAATATTTTATAAAAATAATATTAAATATATATGTGAGTATTTTAATATTAACGTTCTATTACATATTGATGTATTCTAATATCAAATTTTCAAATTTTGTTACAACGTTCGATCAACATTTTACTTTCGAAAGTATAATCATTGCGAGACGATCTCTATTTCTATCTTTATCGCCTGTCAATCTAACGAGTCATCTCATCCAAGGTCTCTTTGAGATCTCCTTTACTACCCTCGAAATCCCCGGGAGCTACTACCGCCGGTGGTAAAACCCAGTGTGCCTCGATATCCACTTCTGGACTGCAGGAAAAATGGGAGGCGTGAGAGGTGCGTGGCCGTGCAACATTGGGAGATAATATACGAGGCCGGCGCGGTTTCTGTGCGCGCGAACTTGATGTAGAGACCTCTCTTGAAAAGTGGCTGTCCTTGTTGGTACCACCGGCAGTTTTCGCCATGATTTACAGGTGAACGCGACGTCGGCCGCCCCGGCGGCGCTCGGTCTGACTCGGGGATTACCTATAACTGCGCGCAGTAGAAAAGGGAAACGTTGGGTGCGCCGAGCATTCGTAATCGCCTCGAACTCATTTCCAGCGTTTACGTTAAAAGCAAATACGTGCTGTTACATTGTACAAGAAGCAATGAGAAATCAATTTCATGAATACATAAAATACCTTTTTATAAATATATGTTTATAGAAGATCATAGAAATAATTAATACAAAAAAAACATGTTTCGCTATATCAGATAAATGTTTAGAAACGTGCTGCTATTTAACGAACGCATATGATCAACGAAATTGACGCCAATTTAATTAAAGTAACGATAAGTTTCTTTCAATGCATCAGGGCATAATTAGTGTTTCTCAATTATTCAGAACAGCGAAACAGAATCGCGTTTCTCTCCGCTAAACTCGCGCTGAAATCGTGACGTTATTCTCGCGCGAGGAAGCGCAAGGTCGGGTGATATTTCCGTCTGCGGTTTTACCCTTGCATCCTCCTGTCTGTCGAGAGCGTTGCAGATAAAACGCTTTGAATTTCAAGACGCGACAGCGTCGTCCGTCACGACTGGAGATCCGTTCTGTCCGGCCGCAAGTTGGTGGCGAGTTGGACACAGTAGCCGCGCGCGTCCGGACGACCGCCGGAGAGTCTATCTACGTTGGTAATTCGCCGACGGTTTCTATCGTCTCGTCGGGGTTCCGAAACTTTCCCCGAGAACTTTGGCAATGGCGACGTACATATGTATTGGACATACATATGTATGGGGGGGAGGAGAGAGGGATACACGTACACGAGTCCCGCGATTTCGTCGGATCGGAATCTTTCGAAAGAATTCTTTGTCGCAGTTCTCTACGGATTGTCCCGACATCGTGAGGGAGGCGAAAGAAAAGGCCTATCGTCGAATTTTTCATCGAATTCGCAGAGCGCTTAATCGAGTTTTAACACGATCGCGTTAGAGCGGGATAGGGCGACCCGTAAACTGCTTTTCCGCGAATTGATATGGGTAGCCTTAAATTCACCGTGAAAATGAACCGAAGCCGAGCGCACCTGTGTCACAGCAGCCTCCGCGTACGAACCAATCTGCCATTGCAATGAGCGCCTTTAACTATTATTTGAATCATATAAAATATTTCTATTGTTAAATTATAATTGGAAATGTGTTAATTTATTTAAAAAAAAACTCATAAAACTCGATTTCTTGAAAAAATCTTCCAAAAATTGTTCATATTCCGAAAAAAAAACTCGCGTTTCTGCGATATTACTCGAACTTCCAACACCATGCTTTAATGTCCTGCGCAAGGGGCGGAAGACTGGCGCCTTTTCATCGCGCCGCATTAGTCGTGTAGACTTTGACGAACCAATTAAATAAATGGTCGTAAATAGTCTCGGCGGCGAGGACGGTGGCGCGCTACCACGAACGAAAGCGCCTCCATTAAGAGTTACAGCACCATCCACCCCCCTCTATTCGGCGGAATGACGTTGGGAGCCACTCTCAGTCCTCGCCTCATCGCGCCGTTGTCGTCGTCGCCGACGTAACAGGAATCACATTGGATCTACAAAGGGTTGACAGAAGACTTTCGTCAGTGCATACGACGCCTCCATTGTTCCCGCTGTAAGATTGATCCCGCGCGGCACACCCCACGTTTACCCCCGTGAAATCACCAGCTGAAGGACGACGTAAAATGATACAGCACCCTCCGGGAGCCAAGGGATTTCCCGGAAAGAGCGATAATAGAAACACCGTGTCGAAGGATATTAAATTTCTCTTGCGAAGAAACATCCTTTCTCATTTAAATCGAACGATTGTAATTTTAGTATCAGTTTTACTCCGTTTATTTATCAATATTACCACGGCGCTATCGCTGGCGGCGTTCTCATCACTGTACGGCGAAGCATTCCAAAAGAGCGAATACAACAATTGCGGGGACTTATGAAAGTATGATTATAACGTACTCTGAAAATAGTTCAAAATGAATCTGAAATATCTGGCGGAGGAGAATTAAATGCAGACAACGACTGACGGGAAAGAGCGAAGGATTTTCTCTTGTATTTCGATCGGTGTACAAGGTATCAGTACAAAATTACCTTTTTCAAAAAAGGTAAAAAAAGGGCGCCAAGTACACGCGTGGTTGTTACCTCGAAAAAAAACCCAAGTGGTAGTATCATTAATTTTATTCAAAAATAAATAAAATCTATTCTAACATAGGTGGTAGTAGCTTTATTAATTTTTAAACAAAATTATTAAATTATAAAATAAAAGTATTTAATTAAAATAAAATAAATAAATTTTTCTTGTAAAAAACTTGGCGCTGCTTTTTTAAGGTTCTAAAAAAGCAGCGCCAAGTTTTTTACAAGAAAAATTTATTTATTTTATTTTAATTAAATATTTTTATTTTATAATTTAATAATTTTGTTTAAAAATTAATAAAGCTACTACCACCTAGGTTAGAATAGATTTTATTTATTTTTGAATAAAATTAATGATACTACCACTTGGGTTTTTTTTCGAGGTAACAACCACGCGTGTACTTGGCGCCCTTTTTTTACCTTTTTTGAAAAAGGTAATTTTGTACTGATATCATGCGTTTTGTAGTGTTACGCATCCTCTTCTAAAAAGGGCATGTCATCTATACGATCTATCGAATCTGTCGAAATATTGTTGTCGCTTTTCCGCTTTTCTCGTCCTGCTGCCGAGATCATCCTATAAATACTAAATAAATTATATACATGTATAATATAAATATAAATAATTTTAATTACACACACACACACACACACACACACACACTACGTTTACGCGAACGTTACTTCTGTAGTAACTTACGATAATTCCTTCGCGTAAACGGGATTTTGTAGTAACTTACGATAATTTACTCCGCGTAAACGAGTGAATTATCGTAAGTTACTACAGAAGTAACACTCGCGTAAACGTAGTACACACACACACACAGACACACACACACACACTATCTGTCACGTATACTATGTTTACGCGAGCGTTTTACTTCCGTAGTAACTTATACGATAATTCCTCTACGTAAATGGAGATTCTGTAGCAACTTATGATAATTCATCCCGCGTAAACGAGTAATGCCGGGATTACGATGAATTTAACGTAACGGGACGCGACGGACGCGAAGTAACGTAACGTAAACTTAAAAAATTACGATCGCCGTAACGTGAAGCAGCGTGCATTTCAGAAATGATTTGACAGCTTGGTATGAATAGAAGGTTAAGATTAAGATTATCTTTAAATTACGGCGATCGTAATTTCTTAAGTTCACGTTACGTTACTTCGCGTCCGTCGCGTCCCGTTACGTTAAATTCATCGTAATCCCGGCATAAATTATCGTAAGTTACTACAGAAGTAACGCTCGCGTAAACATACAGTTTGACAACTTTTACAAGGCAACATATACGTACGTGTTTGTACGATTTTGTAGATACACCTTCCTTCTTAAAGATCTCTCGGCATCAGCTCTTTACGGTCAATACTTATATATATTTCACTATCTGTCACGACGCGGCAACGGTCACGACTATCACACACTTATCCTTTTCTAGGTTGTAAAAAACTGTCACGCACTGCGACAGTGCACGAGTGCACTCTCGTGTCAAAAATGGGAAAGTGACACACCAGCCGCCATTTTTGTCCGACGTGGACGTTTCTTAAAAAAAAATTTTCCACATTTGGTCTTTGCATTGCAATATCTTCGCTCGTAGGGCACGTAACGAAAAAAAAAGACTCTTATTTATAAATCAAACCCCAAGCTATCGATCGAACCTACTTAGAAGTTGATCCGTTCACTCGTTATTGAGATCTCAAAATCTCGGATACTCGCAACTCATGCGTTCGCGTAAAAGAGTCACGGTGCGTCTCGCTTCGCGCGTACTTGGCGCGAGACACTACCGTGTCTCTTGATTACATACACGTATCAATACATAAAATACACGCGCGTAAGATTTTTAACAGCTCGGGTTATCAAACGTAGAGGGAAGAAAATTCGAATGCAGTCTGGCTGACTGACTTGACTGGCAGCGCATAACTCTTGTAAGCGCGCGCAAACGTCTGAAACGTTCATCTTCGCCGATCGCGCACCGACTAATACGAAAAACTGAGCCACGTATAGCGGGCGTAGGGATCGTAATAATGCACGTAACCCGCGAGAGATATACAGCGCGGGAGATGGATTTACGACGCGACGTCTTGAGCAGGCCGCGGAGAAATGTGAGCGAGAGCGCGAGCGCGAAATATAAGAATGAGAATGGGGATGAAATGAGGGGGCGGCGGGTGCCTATTTAGTGCGCTACGTCGGCTGTGTCAACGTTATTATACCGCAGATTCTCAAGGGAGAGCTCTCGCACGCTCGCGCCGAGCAGGAGGGACGCGACCGAGACGAATAGATCACAGAAGTGGTTTTTTAAAATATGAATAGGCACCGTCGCGCGTAAAAGCAAGCGAGCGCGCTTCGAACAAATCCTGCCAGCAAAGCTCTTCAAAGTTGATATATTTTACCGTATGGAAATCAAAATCTCTTATTATTCTTGATAAATATATTATCAAGTTCTGTCTACATGTAAAATGATAAAATTATTGAAATTTGCTTTAAATTGCTAATTATCTTTTCTTTTTTTATATAAAAGCAGTATTGAAAGCAATCGCAATCTGTATCTATGCCTTTATTTCGCTATGTACATATTCCTTTCGTTTTTCACGTAACTAATTGTTCCGCTTCTTAACTGAATAATCTCGGTTGTTCTCTAATCAAAAAGTGACTACTGAACCGTTCGTTGTCTCAAGAGATAAAATCTTCATTTTTTGAGCATCTCAAGATGATACGCTCTCAAGACGAGATTCAAGTAGCAATTACAAATATGGATGTTAATAGGTATATCACAGAAGTTGATCGCCTTAATAACAAATGAATCGCAACGATTCAAGAACAGGAAGCTGAAGTCTTTATCTCGGGAGACTCGTCTGTCCCGCGATCTTGTGTGAAGAAAGAAACTCAGCGCAAGCAGGATATTCGAGATAACCGCGGTAATAACCGTTTCTCGACCCTCGAGAGAGTGAGCGAGATTGAGGCGCCTTTTATTCGCAAACGCGCGCGAAGTCTTGAATTGCGCTCCAATTTAATGAAAATTCTTATGAAAGCTAATATTTTCGCCAAAGAGATATCACAAAAGATTATTTGACCTCATTGCATCGAAATAATACGAACGCTATGAGGATGAAGAACTCTTCGTTTAAATTGTTAGAAATTCCTGTCCGCGATGTAGGAACTTCCAATCTGATTTTTTTGCAAAGGGTCCGCCATTAGCCGAACACGCTTTCGGGGCGTTGAAAAGCAAAATGTGTACAAAGGGACATCGTCGTCGCGCTCGTTAAAAGTTTCGAGACTCTATGCGCCCCATAAAAAATATACGCTCGACGATTTTAGGGTAATCATGAGAGCATCGAAACGACCCCTGCGGGACAAAATCCCTTTTCATTGTTACGCGAACGTTAGTTTCGATACATCTCCTTCACGAATCCGAACATTCAATGCGCACGGTATGCGCATTCGTTGCATGCCAGGTTTACAAGTCTCTCCTTTCCGGGGAGATCCTAGAATTCTTCTGGCAAGGAGCGCGATTGCTAAACGAAACAAGGATGCGGAAGAGAGAAGAATTTTTCCGCGCGGCGGATAGAAATAAATAAGAACAGCGGGGGGGATGGTTATGCGGCGAAGGAGGAGTCAAAAAGAACTGTCGGCGGAAGATAGATCGGAAGGTACCTCGGGGATTCTATCTTTACGTCTGGCAAAAGTGTGCTTCGACGTAGAGCTTACCAGCGCAGAAAGAGCGGTCCGAAGCGATAAAACACGCCGCGCGGTTTCGCGCCGTAATAATAAATCGCGCATTAGATTTTTATGACGGTATTACTTTGAGATTATCGGGTCATTGGCCTTAGTAGTAAATCCGCAATAAACTGCTATTTCTGTAAGTAGGTTGGCTGAATATTATACCTAGAGCATAAACGTGACGAGCCAGCTATCATAGCTTTATCAGTATAATTATCCCAATGTTCTTAGTTTAATTTCTACACATGTTGTATAAAATACGTGAAGGAATGTCGCAAAAATAATTAGGAAATAATTAAATATGTTTAAATGCGCGCGTCACAAACAATAATAAAAATAGAGTTTAACTGTTTATAGTTTATACCACCATAATATATTTTTAACAACAAAAAATTTAGGCTAAACATTAACGTAATTTTTTTATCATTAAAATTTACCATTTCTCTTATTCTAAATCTTTGTTATTCATTCGACGAATATTCACATAATTGATGATCGCCAACGAATATCCCTAACTGGCTTCGATCCCCTCGGAAGGAGAGGTTCCTCCGTTTCCTGGGCAGAATTGAGGTTTCGACGGTGAAGGGACCACGACGTATATGTAAATTGCATTGTCGCAACTACGGATACGGGTTCATGGCGAAGGTCTGACCGGCCAATTAGCTTCTCTAGAGGCCCCTCGATAGAATCGCGCATCAACTTGAATCGGCGATTCCGCGTGCAATTATAGCCGCTTTAGGTAAGGGAGGCGAAGTCAAACGGTCATGCAAATCACTTTCCTTGTACGAAGCATCTACAAGAGTATGTCAGAACATGTGAAACTCTCGTAAATTCTTGCATTATAAATTGTATATATAATATTTTATAACAAAATACGAACCGCTTATACAGGGGTTTTTATTATTAGAATATTTTATACAGTTTCCCAAATAAATACAAAAAATTGAAGGAAATATCCTCTTCAATTTTTTGTAGTTACTTAAGAAACTTAAGAAACCCTGTATAGCTTTTACATATTTTTCTATTAACATTTTTATTACTGATTTAATATTATTTATTAAATATATATATATATATATATAACGTGTAATGATTTTTTTTGTACTAAACTTTTCAGAATTATTTCTTATGTTCTTCTTATGTGTTTCTAGGTGAACATGAAATAAAGTAAGAGTTGTGCAAAATAACGCTTCTGCAGCGTTCTCTGTATCAATTTCACTGCACGGATATATAACTTTTTATATAAAACGCAATATTTATGTAGAAAATTAATAATAAGTTAATTCCTGCCCACACTTTATAGTAACAGATATTTTTTTATTATTTAATTTTATTTATAGAAGAAATGTTTGTACAAAAATCTTCACTTACTGTTGATAAGAGACTACAATCACGTACTTACAATTATAGTGCTACTACATCTCTTGATAAGATCCCACAAGTAGGTAAAGAGGACTTCCACCGATAATACAGGCTAGTGCTTGCGAAGCTTGCGCAAGCTGGGTCAGCTTTTCGTGAGTTACCCATAGAGCGGCGCAAAGAACGCATCTTTGTCTCCATCTAGCCGAGCTTTTTCGACCATCTCGAGAGTTCCCTCTTACGTAATATCAAAATTATCATCAATGCGAGATAACTAGAGCTTTTGTAAAGTTTATTTGCGGTAGATCTAAGTTCAATATGCTGTAATTAAACATTTATATTTTATCGTTTAAATATATTCATGTGTTGTTTTGACGAAATAAATATTCAACATTAATTATAGTGGAGATTATGTATATTATGTGGCAATTGTTTCAATGATAAGCTGAATAAATGCGAGCAAAATGTACGTAATACGTATACTTAATATTTATAATGTAAACAGCACGCAATTTACTGCTTATAAATGCTCATCAAGCAATTGCAACTCATGTATAAACTAATTCTATAAAAAGACACACATATCGATCGCATTAAAATTTCTATATATCAAATCGAAATAGATGGAACTTGTACATTGCTCGTTCTTGGGGTTTAAATCTCCAGACCCGCAAGGAATGTTAATTAAGGATCTCGAATACCAGATCTCGGTAAATCGCTGGAATAATATCCCTTTTGATTGCATCACGTAATGTGACGATGCAAACATAAAAAATATTTGACGAGCGTGTGATTCGATTCACCTTCTCATGCACGAATTTCTTTCGTGACATGCCCGAATGAAGAAGAGAATCGCGTCAAATTCCAAGAAATATTTATATACAAACGCGAAGTAACGTAAGCAACTAGGTGCGCCATTTCTTCTAGGCTAGTCATTGCATAATATTTGTTAGCGATTTTTCTCTCCCCCGAACTGATTTTTTATGTTAAAAATTAAAAAATAAATATAAATCATATATTAACGCAATATTTAAAAAATTAATATTTTTAACAATGAAGCATACCAGCACATAAACAGCATTTCAGAGTGAAATTTCAAAAAGAAAGAATGAAAACATTTATACATGTAATTAAAAGTGAATTGAGTTAACAGTAAACACAATAAAAAGCACTCGTTGGACTTGTTAAACGCGTCGCTAACGGAAATGCACTGCGAGATAAAACTGCACAGTTATGTCAGTTAATAGCCCGAAAACCGGGCGCAAGAGCGCAATAAAATATGCAGGACAACAAGAAGCGAGGGTGCCGCGGGCGAGAAAAACGAAGCGTCGCCGACGCAAAGGACGATACGCCGAAAACGCGCATCGCTCCGTATTTACAGCCTTACTATAACGCTCGTAAAATTTCTCATCAAGTTCCCCGATGAAACGTGCATGAAGAAAAGAAAGGAGAATGGAGGAGAGAACGGACGAAATGCTCGTCGAGGCGCCTCCGACCGCGTGCCAGAAGCCGCGCGTGAGCGCAGCAACGGCGAGAGACGCTCCGTGTGTGCTCCGTTATCAGAGAAATTCCTTGTATCGGCTTCGCTTGAAAGGAACGTTTCCTCCACTTTTCCCTCCAACGCTCGGCGAGGATGCGATCAATGCCCCCGCGTGTTACGAACAAGGAACAGGAAGCGTTAGAGTTCGTCTAAAATCCATCTCGCGGCATCTGAGATGCGAGTTATAGTACATCGTACGATCGCGGAGAGAAGTCTCTCGATATTGAAAAGGAAAATCGCGCGAGTTCTCTGTGACACTCTTTCCACGGTTACGCTTTCCGCGTTAAAAATTTCCCGATCCTGATAGCTTTTTACGCAAACGCGCGTATATTATATAATGTATGTACATACAACGATATATACTCGAAGCGAATACATATGTACGCG
This sequence comes from Temnothorax americanus, assembly GCF_048541705.1. Lineage (NCBI taxonomy): Eukaryota > Metazoa > Arthropoda > Insecta > Hymenoptera > Formicidae > Temnothorax > Temnothorax americanus. The sequence goes on along the minus strand of NW_027509264.1, from coordinate 442,890 downwards.
CAATGAAACGCGAACGCGCAAACTTTAATTTTATCGAAAAAGAAATTTCCTACCGAGAAAATAACTTCTTTTTCGTACTGTTGCGTTTATATACGCATATACTTTTCTCCTTTCGCGAATTTAAGTTTGTTCAAGTTTGAAAGCGTAAACAGCGTGTCTATACAAATAGTACAGTACTCGACTCCAAAATTCATACGTAAAATCGTTTATACCATAATTCTGAAAAATAAAAATGAAAATGTGTATTGAGACAAAAGTGAATGTTTAAAAATTTTTTCGGAAGTCAAGAATTTTCTTAGAAATTCCAGACTCTGAGGCGCGCTGAAAAATATCACAGTTTAAACGGCGGTCGGAAATATACGGAATAAAATATATAATACAGCGAAAGCGCGTACATGGAAAATTGATGGAGAAGGATCGTTGATCCTTATTCCCTTCCTTGCTGCAAGGTCGCAGTAAGAAATGCATTATATGTTTCTCCGTCGTCGTAAATATAACCGATGTGTATCGAGGATTCCGGGCCACTTTAAGGAATGAAAAAGATCACGGATAAAAATCCGGCGGTAGAAACGAGTGATTTTAACGACACTCAATCTCCGGATTGGATTGCGTTGCATTTCAAGGCGGGACGGGGGAAGGATGCCGCGGCAAATATCCGACGCGGTTCGTTTCCGTCCTTCCGTTATTCGTGAAATGTAGTCGCTCACCTTCGGTGCCGAGAGTTACGACGCTGTAATATTGGATCTCTCGGGTTATCAAGGGTGCCTTGAGCGCGTCGCGGCTATAATAATACGCTTACGGCACGAATCGATTAACCTGAGCGTGAATAATTTCCAGCCGCAGTACTCGCGAATGAATTGCTTCGCGGGCGTTCTGTTTACAACGTCATAATTGAACGTATATTCACGGATATTCACGTCTCGTATTAGACGATTAATCGCCGGAAGCCATCCAATCCTTCCTTAACGCCTACTCTTTACGTTATCAAGCCGACTGTGATTATAGTTGTCGCGCCCGGAGGGAGTTATCATCCCCTTTGCGGTCCCATGTCGCGCCCACGTTGTACCATATTGCTCCGACAGAGCCCGCACGGTTGCAGGCTATATCGTTAAAAGCTATTTACTCTTAAGCAAGCAACGCAGACCTCGTAGGGGAGTAAATAACATGAAACCATCTTCGTATGATATTAATAAATAAAACATCAACGTCGTATACTCATCAAATATCGTAATCTAAAAATGAAACAGGAATACAGAGATACGCAGATGAAATAAACTTGTGAAAATACGTTATTACGGAGGAATAAATTGAAGAGATAGAAACTTCTATTCATGCGAATCAAGAGAAGCTAAGAAAACATGATAATACATTGTAATTTAAATCAACGGCGAATGTCGTCCATGTGATGAAATTAAGGGTCTTCGGATAAATGAAAGTCGTTGAAGCAATGTATAAAATGTAGAGCGGATCGAGACGGGCAAAGTACATAAGCAACGGAGTGCGACTTAATTCACTTGAAGCGTTAATTAATCACGACGAAGCGATGAAAGCAGATCCCTCGAGCGTCTCCCCGATAACGCGTCGAGCCCGATAAGTCTGCAGTGGATTAAGAACTTCCGTGGCGGCCAAGATTTATCGATACACGATGAATCGAATAATGGCACGATCGGTGCAAGGAGCGCGATTAGTCTCGCTTCCCCGCACTCGGTCGTTCCCGGTTGAACGAGAATCCATCACATGGACATATTGGATTTGAGAGAAGATCGAAAGCTCGTTTCCTGCCGACGCATACTATCCATCCACGTGCACCCGTCGTATTCCGCGATATTTTTGGATAAGAATATTCCCGTCGACTTGATAATTTTCCCGCGAACAAAACTGCCTTTATTATAAATTGCGATTGTCACGAGGGTATCTGGGGAAGAAATTTTTCTCATAAATGTATATTTACCGGAAAAGTGGTATCGATTGTTTTATGTAGAGTCGCAAGTGCACCTGCAAAGCTTGAAAGCAATACGACGTATACAAGATGCCTGAAACCGGATGCGAGAAGGTATAAATTTTCAATTTATCACAATAGAGACTCAACGTCGCGCGAAAAGTTGTCAACACAATATATCTACTGGTCCTTTACCAATTTTCCGAAATGTCAATTGTCATTTTTAAAGAAACCAAAAGACATACGACGTCCTTAGCGAGATCACCGAGAGCCGCTGAATCTCGATGAGTCTACCATACAACCCGAATGCTACATCTGTCTGTCGCATAGAAACTCGGTAACTTCGAGCAACAAGAACGTTACGGAACTTACGTGCAGTTCAAAGTCCAATGTCTCAACACACGATATCGGATTGGTACTTGTTGCAACTTTGAATAAGTCCGTCCCGATGTTCCGGCAACTTGCACGCGCGCGCGCAAGAGCATCCCCCGGGAGTGAGAGCGGCATTTGATACGACGTAATCGATAAGGGCACGGTGCTATTTCATACGGTAGCGGCGGCGGCGGTACGAAAAGCATACATTTCCGAGCAGGATTTCCAGTGTTAATAAATTTAAAAGGCTGGTCGTCGCGCGGACGAAAATCAATAATGAAGGTGTCGCGACCGCGAGAGCAATTATCGCTAATCCGGTATACGAAGTGCCGCGAGATAAATGGCGAAATGTAATAAAATGCAGCAGCTGCTCTTCCTTTCTTTCCCTCCCTTTCGCTCTCTGTCTCTCTCCTCCCGTCGACGTCAGTGCACGCAATCTCATGCAAATTCAAATGGCTCGCTTCTCTATCGCGGGTATGCGGGTAACAGCAAAACGGACGATCTCGCCGTACCTCGACGTCCTCTCGACCACACTCCATCTACAAACATCTCGCAACCGACCGCCGTGTTTTATCCAAAGTGTTCGAAAGTTAACGAGAATGCCGTCAACACGCACGATCTTTCGCAAATCGCATCCGATTATCAATATACCAAGATATATCAAGAACACCTCAAATATTTCTTCCTCTAACAACTGAGCGTAAGCGAACATCATTCACAGTAACTTCACAGTCATTCGAGATGCATATAGCCGTCAAAGGGCCTCTCGCCCCGCATCTTATTGTGACAAGAATGTCGTGATTCTAAAGGCCGTATCCAAAAATTTAGTATTAGAATAAAGAAATAAAGTTGCATGGTACCCGAATGTTTGCCACGCAAAAAAAATACAACACTGCGGAATTTGACCGAACTTGCATTTTGTCTGACTCTGCAATGATCACATACGATCCGAATAATGACCTGGAGCTTCCCCCCTCTCTCTCTCTCTCTCTCTCTCTCGTTGCATCGAGAACTACAGAAAGATGAACAAAATGTTAGTCGACTTATTCGAGTAAAGCGTGCGATAAGCCATCAATCGTGATTATTGGTATCAACGGTATCCTAAAATACTTCTTCCGTTGTAAGAGAAGTGAAGATCGTGCAGAATAGTAAGTGGTAATTTCGAAAGCTTTATTATAAATTATGAGATATCATCAAGATTTAGAGTCGCTAAAACCATCAAAACGAACGATCTTTCACAAATCGCGTCTGATTATCAATATATCAAGAACACCTCACACACAAATATTTCTTCCTCTAGCAACTAAGCATAAGTGAACATCATTCAGAGTAACTTGAAGTAATCTGTTCTCATTAAAATACTTCATTATAGATTGTGCAATATTGTTTGTTTAGCATTACATTCTGCTACTTGCTGCTACTGCACGTCACGTTCAGCCGGTAATCCCGCGATGTGAAGTATACATCATGTAACACTGTTAAATTTTTAAAACTGAAAATCAAGTTGCGACTTTTGAGAAACGCGAAAGGCGAACAAAGTATAAAATTACATAACGAATTTTTAACGATTTAAAAACTGCAGAAAAAATAAATGTTTCTTTTTATAAAATCATTATTATCATTAAGATAACTACTTCAAGATTATTTTATACATTTGTTGTTAGATTTATGTATAACATAAAAAGTTACGCGATACTGGACAATGTCCAAACTCATCAGTGTTTCCTTAATGATAAAAGTCAATAGGAAAATGATAACATAAGTCGCGAGCAAGATAGTATCCCAAGTAAATTAAAAACTACTTTAAATATCAATACGCATGAGATATCCATATAATTTAAACTTATAAATTTTACAGACAAATATTCAAGTGGGTGTTATAAACATCAGATTTAGAGTAATCAGCTGATACCGCGCGTCGCACACTACTAACGATGACGATACAGTTATTGTTCTTAATCCCTTTATTCGCTATTGCTCATGGTGAGTAATCTAACAGACAAGTTGATCGGCTTTGCGATCGTTTAATTTAGTGCAATTAAATTTTAATGTAATAGCAAATTTTGAATGCAGGCGTGATAAAAAAAATAGATCTGAAGATTGTGGGGGGGAGTTTTGCCCAACCAGGTGAAATTCCATACCAAGTAAGCTAAAAAATTGCTATTAATTAATATCATTATATTAACTGCTCTGTCTTAAAAATATGCGTAGCATTGAACTGAATTTCAAACTAGAACCATTAAGTTAACTCTTCTCATTCAGTTGAGTAAACTCTAAAAATGGACATGTAATAATATTAATAAATTTCTGTATGTTGTTGTCACGAAATACATTATTTCAGGTTTCTCTTCAACGTATTAGAACGGAGAAACACTTTTGCGGTGGAGTTATAGTTAACCAGCATTACATACTGACTGCCGCTCACTGTGTAGATGGGTAATAATGAGAATCTACAGAAACGTTTCAGTAATATAAACTGTATATAGATATGAAAATGTGTTCCATAAGTTCGTGATATTTTTTACAGTGTAGACGTTAGCACCATTTCGGCCAATGTGGGACTAATAGACCTACAAGAACCGCATGCGGTACATCTCATCGAGTCCTCTTATATACACGAAGATTACAACCCTGACGATTCATATATCAATGATATTGCTTTACTTAAGGTAACATTAAAATTAATATAATATATAGCAATCAACACATATATATAATTTCAATTAAATTAAGCAATTTGAAAATTAAGAATGCGCAAAAGCATACATAAGAAATTCATTTTCAGCTTCAATCTCCAATTAAATATTCCCCTCTAGTACGTGCTGTTACACTAACAAATCAAAACTTTACGGCCGGCACGAAAGCAGTCGTATCGGGATTCGGCATGTTATCGGTAAGTTTCTTAACAATTCAATCATTTAGACTGCAAGACGCTAGGTCTTCGACAATCTTATTTTAAATTGTTTTCGCAAGTCACGCTTATATTTTTGTACTTTGTGTACTTACAGTTTAAAGGAACGGGAACTAGACGATTACATGTCGCGGATATTGAAATAACCGATCAGGCTTACTGTAGAAATGTGTACGCGAGCATTGAAAATATTTACGATACGCAAATCTGTGCAAATGATCCAACAACAAAAAAGGGTTCGTGCCAGGTAAGCTATTTACATAAGGCGTTGCAATAGATCGCCGTCATTAGTCACTACTAGTTACACATGCAATTTTACGCTGTCTGCTCAGGTATAGAGTCATTAACTATTTAACCTGCATTACTCTTCTCACGCGAAGCTTCAACTCGTTCCTAATAATTTCTAAACGTAATGAATCAATACAAGACTTGCATTTCAAGTTGTATAATGTGCTTCAGATTCTCGATAAGAAAATAAGCCCGCTTACATATCATGTAATTAGCAATCATATTGTGGAGACATATCATGTTTACAATCTCTCACTTATTATAAATTTTTATTCCATATCAACTAATTTATCAATTTATTTATTCATTAATATAATACTTAACAACATACGCGCATGAAACGTGTGATAACTATAGCACTTCAATTCGCCGCCAATTCACCGATTATGTTGATTGTTAATGTACCGTATTGATTATTTTGTACATTAACATATTCAGCTTCTCCTTATGTTTTGTAATTTATCAATTTATTTGACAGCAAGATTGCAAAACTCGCAACTGAGCGGATCGAGAGTTCGTTATCGTCAAACACCAATTTCGTTAAAATAATAAAGCGAAAATAACACAAACTAGCTCTGTACTAGCAGAGAGATGTAATCGTAGTCAAATGTAAAAAATAACTTTGTTCGCGAGTTGGTTTTTGCAATCAAATTCTTGTAAAATATATTGTTAATGGAGAGTTGCATTTTTCAGGGAGATTCCGGTGGCCCTCTCACTGCCAATGGTATGCTCGTAGGACTCGTCTCGTGGGCATTAGGATGCGCTGACACAATATATCCAACCGTATACACACGCACCTCGTCGTACTTCTTCTGGATACTTAAGCAAATCAATAAAAGCCCAAGCTTATAAACGTAACAAATCGTTAAATATGCCCTACTGGGTACACACGCATCCCGTCGTAGGTCCATTAGATAATTAAGCAAATTATAAAAATGTCCAAACATAAATGTAATAAATCGTTAAAAATATATCACGTGTGTTTTACTTCGTATAGCTTACATACGCGCTTAACACTTTCCCTATACTATTCTAGAAAATAAACACTTATTCTTATAAAGATCAATATCATTGAAATATGGTGCGATTATTTTATATTAATATTTTTAACTTCCGCAGTTTTAGCAAACAAATAGCAGTAGACGAGATGATTACAAAAATAATCGGTTGACGCAAGTAAAAAACCAGCCACAAATTTAGTTTCATACAAATCATATTTTGTTCAGTGCGCTATATTTGTGTTAGTATTACTAAATTTTCCAACTGAATTTTTATGTTGCATCAACTAAGACATTTGTTTGACCATATCCAAACAAGAGAGTCAACCAAATTTTATTTTATTCAACGAAATGGATTTCTCAGTGGCATATGTGCATATTGTATTTGAGAGAGGATCGAAAGCTCGTTTCCTGGCTGGCGCATACTATCCATCCACGTGCATCCATTTTATTCTGCGATATTTTTAGATAAGAATATTCCCGTCGACTTAATAATTTTTCCGTGAAAGAATCACTTTTATTATAAATTACGATTATCACGACGATATCTAGGGAAAGAATTCTCACAAATGTATATTTACTGAAAAAGTGCAATGGTATCGACTGTTTATCTACTTATATCAACTTTTGAAGTTAACTTTGTAAATTAAATTTTAGCGATTGAATATCACGCTTGGCTCTTATTGCCTAAATTAATTTAAACTTTTTATATAAGGAAATAAAGTTGCCCGGTAACCGAATGTTATACCAAGCAAAAAAAGTACTACGCTGCGGAATTTTACCGAGCCTGGATTTTGTCTGACTCTGCAATGATCATATACGATCCGAATAATGACCTGGAGATTCCCCCCTCCCTTTCTCTCTCTCACTCTCTCGAAAAGGACTACAAAAAGGTGAGAAAAAATGTTAGTCGGCTTAGTCGAATGAAGCGTGCGTCGACCGCGATTATTGGTATTATAACAGTATTCTAACTATTTCGTCTTCTGATGTTCTAAGACAGAAGTAAGGATCGTGCAGAATATTGCCAAACAGTAACTTAGAAACTTATTCTTATATATTGTATGACGTCGCCAAGATTTATAATCGCAAAAGCCGTCAATGATCTTTCGTGAGTCACATCCATAATTATTAATATCACAATAAAATCTCAAATATTTTTGCCTCTAGCCACTGAGCGTAAGTCATTGAGAGTAGCTTGAAATAGTATATTCTCATTAAAATACTTCATTACGGATTGCGCAATATTGTCGAAATTTGTAACCGCGGCAAACTTCGACAAAGTGCATTATTATTTTGCTACACGTCACAAGTTTGTTTAGCATTACATTCTGCTACTTGCTGTACCGCATGTCACGTTCAACCGATATAATCTTGCGATACGAAGTACATATCATATAATAGTATTAAATTCTTAAAACTGAAATTCACTTAGTTGCGGACTGTGGGAACGCGAAAAGCGAACAAAGTATAAAATTACGTAATAAATTTCTAACGATTAGAAACTGCAGAAGAGATATCTTTCTTTTTATGAAATCATTATTATCCCTAAGATAACTACTTCAAGATTATTTTATACATTTGTTGTTAGATTTATGCATAACATAGAAAGTTACACGATACTGGACACTCATTAGTGTTTTATTAATGATAAAAGTAAATAAGAAAATGATAGCATAGGTCGCGAGCGAGATAGTACCCCAGTAGATTAGGAACTACTTTAAATATCAATAAGCATGAGATATTATCTTACGTTATTTAAAATTATAAATTTTACAGATATATATTCAAGTGTGTGTTATAAACATCAGATTTAGAATAATCAACTGACATCGTCGCACAAGATTACCAACGATGACGGTGTACTTATTGTTCTTAATAGCTTTATTCGCTGTTGCACATGGTGAGTAATCTAACAGACAAATTGATCAGCTTTGTGGCTGTGAACTAAAGTTTGAACAGACTTTTTAGAGATTTAGTCCGAAATTGTACATATTGTAAATATGCTCAATTTTTTTCAAGCCGATTTGAGTTATCACTCTGTATTTGAGTTATCACTGCAAAACGAAAAGAAAATAAGAAACAAAGAAAAACGCGTTTAAAGTTTTTAATGCATATTTTTAACTAAAAAAATTTTTTTGATCTTAACAAACATTGTATTAGGACAAGGCCCGGTTTCAGTTCACTTCTTTGTAATAAATTAAAAAAAAATCATTTCTATTTTGACAATATTCGACATTCATTTTCGACAAATCTAACTGCCTTCCGTCTACTTAATTTAATAGAACTAAATTTCAATGTAATAAATTTTGAATGCAGGCGCAATAAGAAAAATAGATACGCAGATTGTAAAGGGAAGATATGCCAAACCAGGTGAAGTTCCATATCAAGTAAGTAATATCATTACATTAACTGCTCTGTCTTAAAAATATGCTTAGCATTGAACTGAATTTCAAACTAGTCGAACCATTAAGTTAACTCTTCTCATTCAGCTGAGTCAACTCTAAAAATGGACGAGTAAATATTAACATTTAAAATTCTGTATGTTGTTGTCACGAATTATTTCAGGTTTCTCTTCAACGTAATAGAATAGGGAAACACCGTTGCGGTGGAGCTATAATTGGCCAGTATTACATACTGACTGCCGCTCACTGTGTAGATGGGTAAATATGAGAATCTAAAGAAGCGTTTCAGCAATATAAAATGTATATAAATACAATATAAAAATGTGTTCCATATGTTCGTGATATTCTTTACAGTGTAGATGTTAGCACCATTTCAGCCCATGTGGGACTAACAGACCTACAAGAACCGCATGCGGTGCATCTGATCGAGTCCTCTTATATACACAAAGATTACAACCGCACCAATTCATGGATCAATGATATCGCTTTACTTAAGGTAACATAAAGTTGATATAATTGCAATCAACACATACCCATAGTTTTAATTAAATTAAGCAATTTGAAAATTAAGACTGTGCAAAAACATACATAAAAAATTTATTTTCAGCTTCACTTTCCAATTAAATATTCTCCTCTGGTATCTCCCGTTAAACTAATGCTAAATCAAACTATTCCAGTCGGTACGGACGTAGTAGCATCGGGATTTGGCAAATTATCGGTAAGTTTTTCAACATTCAACCATTTATAACTGTAACTTTTGATTAAACTCATGCACTTTTCGTCTCCTAAAGAGGACAGTTAGAAGAAGATGAAGAGTGATGAGTTTAATTGAAGACTACAGTTAATCGACGTTGGTAAAACTGACCCTTATAGACTGTCAGACGCTATATAATATATAAGTTTTCGACAATATCATATTTTAAATTGTTTTTGCAAGTCACATTTATATTTTTGTATTTTGTATAATTACAGTATAAAGGATCGAAAACTACACGATTACATGTCGTGGACATTAAAATAGCCGATCAGACTTACTGTAAAAATGTGTGGACAAACAAGTCTAACAAAATTTACGATACGCAAATCTGTGCAAATGACGCAACAGCAGAAAAGGGTTCGTGCAAGGTAAGAAGCTATTTACAAGGCGTTGCAATAGATCACTGTCATTAGTTACTAGTCGCACGTGCAATTTTACGCTGTCTGCCCCAATTGACATATTTGGTTTCTTGTTATGTTTTGTAATTTAATTTAATTGACAGTATGATTACAAAACTCACAGTTGAGCAAATCGAGAGTCCGTTATCGTCCAACATCAATTTCATTTAAAAAATGGAATGAAAATAACACCAATTAATTCTGTATACTAACAAAGAAACGTATTTATGTTAAATGTAAAATGTTAAATGAAAAAAATTACTTTGTTTGTAAGTTGGTTTTTCCAATGAAAACCTTATGAAAAATAATGTTAACTATAGGGGAAATGCATTTTTTAGGGAGATTCTGGCGGCCCTCTCACTCTCAATGGTGTGCTCATAGGACTCGATTCGTGGGGATTTAAATGCGGTGACAAAATATACCCGGAAGTGTACACACGTGTAGCGTCGTACATTCAATGGATAATTGACCATACAACGGATAGTTGACCGTACAGAAAATATAGAGATATGTTTTGATACTTAATGACATATACAGGAAAATCGAGAATTGATATATTATATTAAACGTTTAAACATATAAATGTAATAAATGGTTAAACATATATCACATGTGTTTTACTTCTTGTAACTTACATATACGCTTAACACTTTCCCTATACTATTCTAGAAAATAAACACATAATTTTATAAAGATCAATATAATCGAAATAAAGTGCGATTATTTTATATTGATAGTTGTAACTTCCGCAGTTTGATAAGCAAGTGGCAGTAGACGTGATGATTACAAAAATAATCGATTAACGCAACAAAAAACCAGCCACAAATTTAGTTTCATACAAACCATATTTTTGTTCAATGCGCTATATTTGTGTGTTAGTATTACTAAATTTTCCAACTGAATTTTTATGTTGCAATCAACCAAGACATTTGTTTCTCCATATCCAAACAAGAGAGTCAACCAAATTTTATTTAATTCAACAAAATGGATTTCTCAATGGCATGTGCATATTGGATTTGAGAGAGAATCTGGCGCATACTGCATCCACGAGCATCCATTTTATTCCGCGATATTTTTAGATAAGAATATTCCCGTCGACTTAATAATTTTTCCATAAAAAAAACACTTTTATTATAAATTGCGATTGTCACGACGGTATCTGGGGAAAAAATTTTCTCACAAATGTATATTTACTGAAAAAGTGGTATCGATCGTTTTATGTAGAGTCGCGAGTGCACCTGTTAAGTGATACGTTTATCGACATCCTCCGATCGTACTCCGCATCCACAAACGTCTCGCAAACTGTCGCCGTGTTTTATTCAAAGTGTTCAAAAGTTAACGAGAATGCGAAATGGACCAATAATCACTCGAGCCGTCAAAGGGCCTCTCGCCCCGCATCTCATTGTGACAAGAATGTCGTGATTCTAAAAGCCATATCCCAAATTTAGTATTAGAATAAAAAAATGAAGTTGCATGGTAACCGAGTGTTTGCCACGCAAAAAAATACGACGTTGCGGAATTTTGTCTGACACTGCAATGGTCATATACAATCCGAACAATGACCTAAAGCTTTTCCCCCTCTCTCTTTCGCTCTCGTTGCATCGAGAACAATAAAAACGTGAAGAAAATGTTAGTCGACTTATTCGAGTAAAGTTTGCGGTAAGCCACCAATCGTGATTATTGGTATCAACGGTATCCTAAAATACTTCTTCCGTTGTAAGAGAAGTGAAGATCGTGCAGCATAGTAAGTGGTAATTTTACAAGCTGATATTATAAATTATGAGATATCATCAAGATTTATAGTCGCAAAAACCGTCAAAACGAACGATTTTTCGCGAATCTCGCATCTGACTATCAATATAACAAGATATATCAAGAGCACCTTAAATATTTCTTCGTCTAGGAACTGAGCGTAAGTGAATATCATTCAGAGTAACTTTAAGTAGTCTGTTCTCATTAAAATACTTCATTATAAATTGTGCAATATTGTCGAAGTTCGTAACCGCGGCATACTTCGACAAAGTGCATTGTTATTTTACTCCCCTGTCACAAGTTTGTTTAGCATTACATTCTGCTACTTGCTGCTACTGCATGTCACGTTCAGCCGGTATAATCTTGCGATACGAAGTATGTACATATCATATAGTAGAATTAAATTTTTAAGACTGAAATTTACCAAGTTGCGACTTGAGAAATGTGAAAGGCGAACAAAATATAAAATTACGTAATGAATTGTTAACGATTAAAAACTGCAGAAGATATATCTTTCTTTTTATGAAATTATTATAATCACTAAGATAATTACTTCAAGATTATTTTATACATTTGTTGTTAGATTTATGTATAACAAAAAAAGTTACGCGATATTAGACACTCATCAGTGTTTTATTAATGATAAAAGTAAATAGGAAAATGATAGCACAGGTCGCGAGCGAGATAGTACCCCAGTAGATTAGGAACTACTTTAAATATCAATAAGCATGAGATATTATATCTAATCTTACGTTATTTAAAATTATAAATTTTACAGATATATATTCAAGTGTGTGTTATAAACATCAGATTTAGAATAATCAGCTGACATCGTCGCACAAGATTACTAACGATGACGGTGTACTTATTGTTCTTAATAGCTTTATTCGCTGTTGCACATGGTGAGTAATCTAACAAACAAATTGATCAGCTTTGTGGCTGTGAACTAAAGTTTGAACAGACTTTTTAGAAATTTAGTCCGAAATTGTACATATTGTAAATATGCTCAATTTTTTTCAAGCCGATTTGAGTTATCGCTGCAAAACAAAAAGAAAATAAGAAACAAAGAAAGACGCGTTTAAAGTTTTTAATGCATATTTTTAACTAAAAACATTTTTTTTATCCTAACAAACATTGTATTAGGACAAGGCCCGGTTTCAGTTCACTTTTCTGTAATAAATTTAAAAAAAATCATTTCTATTTTGACAATATTCGACATTCATTTTTGACAAATCTAACTGCCTTCCGTCCACTTAATTTAATAGAACTAAATTTCAATGTAATAAATTTTGAATGCAGGCGTAATAAAAAAAATAGATACGCAGATTGTAGGGGGAAGATTTGCCAAACCAGGTGAAGTTCCATATCAAGTAAGTTAACAAATTACTATTAATTAATATAATTACATTAACTGCTCTATCTTAAGAATATGCTTAGCATTGAAGTGAATTTCAAACTAGTCGAACTATTAAGTTAACTCTTTTCATTCAGCTGAGTCAACTCTAAAAATATAGACGTGTAATAATATTAATATAAATTTCTTGTATCTTGTTGCCACAAAATATTTTATTTCAGGTTTCTCTTAAACGTATTAGATCGGGACAACACTTTTGCGGTGGAGTTATAATTGGCCAGTATTACATACTGACTGCCGCTAGATGTATAGATGGGTAAATATGAGAATCTAAAAAACCGTTTTAGCAACATAAACTGTATATAAATATAAAAATGTGTTTCATATGTTCGTGATATTCTTTACAGTGTACGCGTTAGAACCATTTCGGTCAATGTGGGACTAATAGATCTAGATGAACCGTGTGCGGTACATCTGATCGAGTCCTCTTATATACACGAAGATTACAACCGCACCAATTCATGGATCAATGATATCGCTTTACTTAAGGTAACATAAAGTTGATATAATTGCAATCAACACATACCCATAGTTTTAATTAAATTAAGCAATTTGAAAATTCAGACTGTGCAAAAACATAATAAGAAATTTCATTTTCAGCTTCAATCTCCAATTAAATATTCCCCTTTGGTATCTCCCGTTAAACTAATGATAAATCAAACCATTCCATTCGGTACGAAAGTAGTCTCATCGGGATTCGGCAGATTATCGGTAAGTTTTTCAACATTCAACCATTTATAACTATAATTTTCGATTAAACTCTTCGTCTCCTTCTAAGGGGGACAGTTAGAAAGAGATGAAGAGTGAGTTTAATCGAAGGTTACATCAGTTAATCGACGTTGGTAAAACTGGCCCTTAGACTGTCAGACGCTATATAAGCCTTCGATAATATCATATGTTAAATTGTTTTTGCAAGTCACACTTATATTTTTGTATTTTGTATACTTACAGTATAATGGATCGAGAACTACACGATTACATGTCGTGGACATTAAAATAGTCGATCAGGCTTACTGTAAAAATGTGTGGACGAACAAATCTCAAAAAATTTACGACACGCAATTCTGCGCATATGACGCAACAGCAGAAAAGGGTCCGTGCCAGGTAAGCTATTTACATAAGGCGTTGCAATAGATCGCCGTCATTAGTTACTACTAATTGCACATGCAACTTTACGCTGTCTGTGCAGTTAGAGTCATTAACTACTTAATCTGCATTATTCTTTTCACGCAGAATTTCAACTCGTTCTTTACAATTTCTAAACGTAATGTCGCAATACAAGGCTTGCATTTTGAGTTATATAATGTGCTTCAGATTCTCGATAAGAAAATAAGCCGATTACATATCATGTAATTGGCAATCATATTGTGGAAACATATCATAATTGCAACCTCTCACTTATCATAAATTTTTATTCATCAATTAATTTATAATTTATTTATTCATTAATATAACAAAACATACGCGTATAAAACGTGCGATGACTATAGCATTTCAATTCGCCGCCAATTTATTGATTATATTAATTGTTAAAATTTACCGTATTGATTATTTTGTACATTAACATATTCGGTTTCTCGTTATGTTTTGTAATTTAACTTAATTGACAGTAAGATTACAAAACTCGCAGCTAGGCGAATCGAGAATCCGTTATCGTCAAACATTAATTTCATTAAAAAAATTAAGTAAAAATAACACAAACTAACTCTGTATACTAACAAAGAAACGTATTTATATTAAATGTTAAATGTTAAATGTAAAAATTAACATTGTTCGTAAGTTGGTTTTTCCAATCAAACTTTATGAAAGATAACAATTAAAGTAATTTAAATCGACCTTATGAAAGATATTGTTAGCTATTGGGGAATTGCATTTTTTAGGGAGATTCTGGCGGCCCTCTCACTCTCGACGGTGTGCTCATAGGACTCGATTCGTGGGGATTTGAATGCGGTGACAAAATATACCCTAATCTCTACACACGTGTTTCGTCGTACATCCAATGGATAGTTGACCGTACAACGGATAGTTGACCGTACAGAAAATATAGAGATGTGTTTTGATACCTAATGACGTATACAGGAAAAAATCGAGAATTGATATATATTAAACGTCCAAACATATATAGATGTAATAAATCATCAAATATATATCACATGTGTTTTACTTCGTGTAACTTACATATACGCTTAACATATACACTTTCCCTATACTATTCTAGAAAATAAACAAATAATTTTATAAAAATCAATATAGTCGAATTTTTTTATATTGATATTAGTAACTTCCGCAGTTTGGCAAGCAAGTGGCAGTAAATGAAATGATTACAAAAATGATCAGTTGAAGCAACAAAAAACTAGCCACAAATTTACTTTCATACAAACCATATATTTGTTCAGTGCGCTGTATTTGTGTGTTAGTATTACTAAATTTTCCAACTGAATTTGTATGTTGCATCAACTAAAACATTTGTTTGTCCATATCCAAATAAGAGATTTAGTTGCGTTAAACAAATTTCATCTCATTCAACTAAATGGATTTGTCAATGACATATGCATATTGGATATCAGAGAAAATCGGAAGCTCGTTTCCTGCTGGCGCGTACTACCCATCCACGTGCATCCATTTTATTCAACAATATTTTTAGATAAGAATATTCCCGTCCACTTAATCATTTTTCCGTAAAAAAAATTTATTTTTATTATAAATTACGATTGTCACAACGGTATATGGAGAAGGAATTTTTCTCACAAATATATATTTACTGGAAAAATAGTATCGATCGTTTTATGTAGAGTCGCGAGTGCACCTGTAAAGCGATATCTCGCCGTTTCTCGACGTCCTGCTCGACCGTATTCCGCATCCACAAACATCTCGTAATCTGTCGCCGTGTTTTATCCAGTGTTCGAAAGTTAACGAGAATGCGAAGTGAAAAATATTCACTCGATCCGACAAAGGGCCTTTCGCCCCGCAACTCATTGTGACAAGAATGTCGAGATTCTAAAAGCAATTCCTGAAAATTTAATATTAGAATAAGGAAATAAAGTTGCATGGCAACCGAGTGTTTGCCACGAAAAAAAATACGACACTGCGGAATTTGACCAAACTTGCATTTTGTCTGACTCTGCAATGATCATATACGATCCGAATAATGACCTGAAGATTCCCCCCTCCTCACCCTCTCACTACCTCTCTCTCTCTCTCTCTCTCTCTCTCTCTCTCTTTCTCTCTCTCGTTGCATCGAAAACTACAAAAAGGTGAAGAAAATGTTAGTCGACTTATTCGAGTAAAGCGTGCGGTAAGCCATCAATCCTGATTATTCATACGTATCAACGGTATCCTAAAATACTTCTTCCGTTGTAAGAGAAGTGAAGATCGTGCAGAATAGTAAGTGGTAATTTCGAAAGCTTTTATTATAAATTATAAAATATCATCAAGATTTAGAGTCGCTAAAACCGTCAAAACGGAACGATCTTTCGCGAATCTCACATCTGATTATCAATATGACAAGATATATCAAGAACACTTCAAATATTTCTTCCTCTAGCAACTGAGCGTAAATGAACATCATTCAGAGTAACTTGAAGTAATCTGTTCTCATTAAAATACTTCATTATACATTGTGCAATATTGCCGAAGTTCGTAACCGCGGCATACTTCGACAAAGTGCATTGTTATTTTACTCCCCTGTCACAAGTTTGTTTAGCATTACATTCTGCTACTTGCTGCTACTGCATGTCACGTTCAGCCGGTAATCCCGCGATGCGAAGTATACATCATATAACAGTGTTAAATTTTTAAGACTGAAATTTACCAAGTTGCGACTTGAGAAATGTGAAAGGCGAACAAAATATAAAATTACGTAATGAATTGTTAACGATTAAAAACTGCATAAGATATATCTTTCTTTTTATGAAATTATTATAATCACTAAGATAATTACTTCAAGATTATTTTATACATTTGTTGTTAGATTTATGTATAACAAAAAAAGTTACGCGATATTAGACACTCATCAGTGTTTTATTAATGATAAAAGTAAATAGAAAAATGATAACACAGCTCGCGAGCGAGATAATACCTCAGCAGATTAGGAATTATTTTAAATATCAATAAGCATGAGATATCCTATATAATCTTATGTAATTTTAAATTATAAATTTTACAGACAAATATTTAAGTGTGTGTCATAAACATCAGATTTAGAGTAATCAGCTGATACCGTCGCACAAGATTACTAACGATGACGATACAGTTATTGTTCTTGATCACTTTATTCGCTATTTCTCATGGTGAGTAATCTAACAGACAAATTGATCAGCTTTATGACTGTGAACCAAAGTTTGAACAGACTTTTTAAAGATTCAGTCCAAAATTATACATATTGTGAATATGCTCAATTTTTTTCAAGTCGATTTGACTTATCATTCTGTATTTGAGTTATCACTGCAAAACGAAAAGAAAATAAGAAACAAAGAAAGACGCGTTTAAAGTTTTTAATGCATATTTTTAACTAAAAAAATTTTTTAGATCCTAACAAACATTGTATTAGGAAAATTCCCGGTTGCAATTTATTTCTTTGTAATAAATTTAAAAAAAAAATTTTATTTCGACAATTTTCGACATTTATTTTCGACAAATCTAACTGCCTTCCGTCCCCTTAATTTAATAGAACTAAATTTTAATGTAATAACAAATTTTGAATGCAGGCGTATTAAGAGAAATAGATACGCAGATTGTAGGGGGAAGAATTCCCAAACCAGGTGAAGTTCCATATCAAGTAAGCTAACAAATTACTATTAATTAATACCATTATATTAACTGCTTTGTCTTAAAAATATGCGTGGCATTGAACTGAATTTCGAACTAGAACCGTTAAGTTAACTCTTCTCATTCAGTTGAGTCAACTCTAAAAAAAAAATGGACGTGTAATAATATTAATATATAAATTTCTTGTATCTTGTTGCACGAAATACATTATTTCAGGTTTCTCTTCAACGTACTGCAACAAAGGAACACTTTTGCGGTGGGGTTATAATTAGCCGGCATTTCATACTGACTGCCGCTTCCTGTGTACATGAGTGAATATGAGAATTTAAAAAAACGTTTCAGCAATATAAACTGTATATAGATATAAAAATGTGTTTTATGTGTTCGTGATATTCTTTACAGTGTAGACATTAGCGCCATTTCGGCCAATGTGGGACTAACAGACCTACAAGAACCGCATGCGGTACATGAGATCGAGTCCTCTCATATACACGAAAATTACAACCGCACCAAGTTGATCAATGATATCGCTTTACTTAAGGTAACATAGAGTTGATATAATTGCAATCAACACATACCCATAGTTTCAATTAAATTAAGCAATTTGAAAATTGAGACTGTGCAAAAGCATACATAGAAAATTCATTTTCAGCTTCAATCTCCAATTAAATATTCCCCTCTAGTACGTGCAGCTTTACTAACGCCATATAAAACCATTCCAGCCGGTACGAAAGTAGTAGCATCGGGATTCGGCAGATTATCGGTAAGTTTCTCAACATTCAACCATTTATAACTGTTACTTTCGATTAAACTCACTCTTCGTCTCCTTCTAAGAAGAACAGTTAAAAAAAGATGAAGAGTGAATTTAATCGAAGGTTACAGTTAATCGACGTTGGTAAAACTGGCCCTTAGACTGTCAGACGCTATATAGGTCTTCGACAATATCATATTTTAAATTGTATTTGCAAGTCGCACTTATATTTTTGTATTTTGTATACTTACAGTATGAAGGACCGAAAACTAAACGATTATATGTCGCAGACATTAAAACAGTCGATAATGATTACTGTAAAACTTTGTACCGGACAATGAAAAATATTTATCCCACGCAAATCTGCGCACATGACGAAAAAGAAGAAAAGGGTTCGTGCCAGGTAAGAAGCTATTTACAAAGCGTTGCAATAGATCACTGTCATTAGTTACTAGTCGCACGTGCAATTTTATGCTCTCTGTCCAGGTAGAGTCATTCACTACTTAACCTGCATTATTCTTTTCACGCGAAGCTTCAACTCGTTCCTAATAATTTCTAAACGTAATGTCTCAATACAAGGCTTGCATTCCGATTTGTATAATGTGCTTCAGATTCTCGATAAGAAAATAAGCCCTATTACATATCATGTAATTGGCAAGCATATTGTGGAGACATATCATGATTGCAATCTCTCGCTTATCATAAATTTGTATTCATCAATTAATTTTTAATTTATTTATTTATTAATATAATACTTAACAACATACGCGTATAAAACGTGCGATAACTATAGCATTTCAATTCGCCGCCAATTCACTGATTATGTTGATTGTTAATTTACCGTATTGATTATTTTGCATTAACATATTCGGTTCCTCGTTATGTTTTGTAATTTAATTTAATTAATAGCAATATTACAAAACTCGCAGCTGTGCAAATCGAGAGTCCGTTATCGTCAAACATCAATTTCATTAAACTAATAAAGTGAAAATAATACAAACTATAAATCTGTATACTAGCAGAGAAACGTATTTATAGTTAAATGTAAAAAATAACTTTCTTCGTAAGTTGGTTTTTCAAAAACCTTATGAAAGATATTGTTAGCTATTGGGCAATTGCATTTTTTAGGAAGATACTGGCGGCCCTCTCATTCTCGATCAAGTGCTCATAGGAATCGATTCGTGGAGATATAGATGCGGTGACAAGATATACCCGGCCGTGTACACACATGTCCCGTCGTACTTCCAATGGATAATTGACAATGCAAATTGTTATACGTCTGTATGTTTTGATATTTAATGACGTATACAGAAAAATCGAGAATGGATATATATTAAACGTTCAAACATATAGATGTAATAAATCGTCAAATATATATATCACATGTGTTTTACTTCGTGTAACTTACATATATACGCTTAAAGATGTATGTACAGTCTTTGCTAAAAGTCAAAATTTCAATAAAAGAAGACTTTGCATGTATGTCAAACAACTCAAAAATTTTTTATATGTTAGAAGGGATTACCGTTAACAGTTTGAGTATAATTTTTTGTTATTTAAATAATTAGTATTGTTTAAACAAAAAAAAATTTTGAAACTTAAAATACAATATCAATGATGTATGTTTTACACATAAAGAAAATTTAAGAAATATCTTAATGGTTTATTTATATTTTATTTATATTTACAGCAAAGTGTCGATTCCCTATAAGGGATAATGTTAATTTTATCAACTTTAAACTTAAATAACTCTTATTTAACTTCAAAATTTTACAGATTATTTTTAATTTAATTTAGAAACAATTTACAGCACTTTCTGAATATATTTGAAATACCTCCAATATCTTCTTAATTACAATAACTTTTAAACCAGAGTAAGAGAATTGTGCTGAAATTTTACACAATTACTTAGACGTAATAATAGAACAATTTATAAAATTTTTAGATTTTTGGTAATGCTTTGAGACGTCACCCATACATCCTTAACACTTTCCCTATACTATTCTAGAAAATAAACACATAATTTTATAAAGAACAATCGAAATAAAGTGCAATTATTTTATATTGATATTGTAACTCCGGCAATTTGGCAAGCAAGTGACAGTAAACGAGATTATTACAAAATAATCAGTTAACGCAACAAAAAACCAGTCACAAATTTAGTTTTATACAAACCATATTTTTGTTTAATGCGCTATATTTGCATGTTAGTATTACTAAATTTTCCAACTGAATTTTTATGTTGCATCAACCAAGACATTTGTTTGTCCATATTCAAACAAGAGAGTCAACCAAACTTTATTTCATTCAACTAAATGGATTTTTCAATGACATGTGCATATTGGATATCAGAGAGAATCGGAAGCTCGTTTCCTGCTGGCGCGTACTACCCATCCACGTGCATCCATTTTATTCAACAATATTTTTAGGTAAGAATATTCCCGTCCACTTAATCATTTTTCCGTAAAAAGAATTACTTTTATTATAAATTACGATTGTCACGACGGTATATGGGGAAGGAATTTTTCTCACAAATGTATATTTACTGGAAAAATGGTATCGATCGTTTTATGTAGAGTCGCGAGTGCACCTGTAAAGCGATATCTCGCCGTTTCTCGACGTCCTGCTCGACCGTATTCCGCATCCACAAACATCTCGTAATCTGTCGCCGTGTTTTATCCAGTGTTCGAAAGTTAACGAGAATGCGAAGTGAAAAATATTCACTCGATCCGACAAAGGGCCTGTCGCCCTGCATCTCGTTGTGATAAGATTGTCATGATTTCAAAGAGTATACCTAAAAGTTTAGTATTAGAATAAAGAAATAAAGTTGCACGGTAACCGAGTGTTTACCACGCAAAAAAAAGACAACGTTGCGGAATTTGACCGAACTTGCATTTTGTCTGACTCTGCAATGATCATATACGATCCGAATAATGACCTGAACCTTCCCCCCCTCTCTCTCCCTCCCTCTCTCTCGTTGCATCGAGAAGTACAAAAAGGTGAAGAAAATGTTAGTCGACTTATGGGAGTAAAGCGTGCGGTAAGCCATCAATCGTGATTATTCATACGTATCAACGGTATCCTAAAATACTTCTTTCGTTGTAAGAGAAGTGAAAAGATCGTGCAGAATAATAAGTGGTAATTTCGAAAGCTTTGTTACAAATTATGAGATATCATCAATATTTATATATAGTCGCAAAAACCGTCAAAACGAAAGATCCTTCGCGAATCTCGCACCTGATCATCAATATAACAAGATATATCAAGAACATCTCAAATATTTTTTCCTCTAGCAACTGAGCGTAAATGAACATCATTCAAAGTAACTTGAAGTAATCTGTTCTCATTAAAATACTTCATTATAGATTGTGCAATATTGCCGAAGTTCGCGACATACTTCGACAAAGTGCATTGTTATTTTACTCCCACGTCACAAGTTTGTTTAGCATTACTTTCTGCTACTTGCTGCGCTGCTGCATGTCACGTTCAGCCGGTAATCCCGCGATGCGAAGTATACATCATATAACAGTGTTAAATTTTTAAAACTGAAATTTACTAAGTTGCGACTTGAGAAACGCAAAAGGCGAACAAAGTATAAAATTGCGTAATAAATTATTACCGATTAGAAACTGCAAAAGATATATCTTTCTTTTTATGAAATTATTATGATCGCTAAAATAATTACTTTAAAATTATTTTGTACATTATTTGTTAGATTTATGCATAACATAGAAAATTACGCGATATTAGACATCACTCATCAGTGTTTTATTAATGATAAAAGTAAATAGGAAAATGATAGCACAGGTCGCGAGCGAGATAATACCTCAGTAGATTGGGAACAATTTTAAATATCAATAAGCATGAGATATCCTATCTAATCTTATGTAATTTAAAATTATAAATTTTACAGACATATATTCAAGTGTGTATCATAAACATCAAATTTAGAGTAATCAGCTGATACCGTCGCACAAAACTACTAACGATGACGATACAGTTATTGTTCTTGATCACTTTATTCGCTATTTCTCATGGTGAGTAATCTAACAGACAAATTGACCAGCTTTGTAAGTGTGGACTAAAATTTGAACAGACTTTTTAACGATTCAGTCTGAAGTTATACATATTGTGAATATGCTCAATTTTTTTCAAGTCGATATGACTTATCACTCTGTATTTGAGTTATCACTGCAAAACGAAAAGAAAATAAGAAACAAAGAAAAACGCGTTTAAAGTTTTTAATACATATTTTTAATTAAACAAATTTTTTAGATCCTAACAAACATTGTATTAGGACAACTCCCGGTTGCAATTCATTTCTTTGTAATAAATTTAAAAAAAATCATTTTTATTTCGACAATTTTCGACATTCATTTTCGACAAATTTAACTGTCTTCCGTCCACTTAATTTAATAGAACTAAATTTTAATGTAATAAATTTTGACTGCAGGCGTAATAAGAAAAATAGATACGCAGATTGTAGGGGGAAGACTTGCCGAACTGGGTGAAGTTCCATACCAAGTAAGCTAACAAATTGCTATTAATTAATATCATTACATTATTTGCTCTGTCTTAAAAATATGCGTAGCATTGAACTGAATTTCAAACTAAAACCATTAAGTTAACTTTTCTCATTCTGCTGAGTCAACTCTAAAAAAAAATAGACGTGTAATAATATTAATATATACATTTCTTGTATCTTGTTGTCTCGAAATACATTATTTCAGGTTTCTCTTCAACGTACTGCAACGAACGAACACTTTTGCGGTGGGGTTATAATTAGCCGGTATTACATACTGACTGCCGCTCACTGTATAGAAAAGTAAATATGAGAATCTAAAGAAACATTTTAGTAATAGAAACTGTATATAGATACAAAAATATATTCTACGTGATATTCTTTACAGTCTAAACTCTACAGAAGCTAGCACCATTACGGCCAATGTGGGACTAATAAACATACGAGACCCGCTTGCGGTACATCCAATCGAGTCCTTTCATATACACGAAGATTACAACAACGACGATAATTGGCACAATGATATCGCTTTACTTAAGGTAACATAGAGTTGATACAATTGCAATCAACACATACCCACAGTTTTAATTAAATTAAGCAATTTGAAAATTAAGACTGTGCAAAAGCATACATAGAAAACTCATTTTCAGCTTCAATCTCCAATTCAATATTCCCATCTAGTACGTCCCGTTATACTAACGCAAAATAAAACCATTCCAGCCGGTACGAAAGTAGTCGTATCGGGATTCGGCAAATTATCGGTAAGTTACTCAACATTCAAACATTTATAACTGTAACTTTCGATTAAACTCTTCGTCTCCTTCTAAAGGGGACAGTTAGAAAGAGATAAAGAGTGAGTTTAATCGAAGGTTACAGCTAATCGACGTTGATGAAACTGGCCCTTAGACTGTCAGACGCTTATATAGGTTGTTGACAATATCATATTTTAAATTGTTTTCGCAAATCACACTTATATTTTTGTATTTTGTATACTTACAGTATGAAGGACCGAAAACTAAACGATTACATGTCGCGGACATTGAAACAGTCGATAATGATTACTGTAAAACTTTGTACCGGACAATGAAAAATATTTATCCCACGCAAATCTGCGCAAATGACAAAACAGAAGAAAAGGGAATCTGCGATGTAAGAAGCTATTTACAAGGCGTTGCAATAAATCACTGTCATTAGTTGCTAGTCGCACGTGCAATTTTACGCTGTCTGCCCAAGTAGAGTCATTCACTACTTAACCTGCATTATTCTTTTCACGCGAAGCTTCAACTCGTTCTTAATAATTTCTAAACGTAATATCTCAATACAAGGCTTGCATTCCGATTTGTATAATGTGCTTCAGATTCTCGATAAGAAAATAATCCCTATTACATATCATGTAATTGGCAATCATATTGTGGAGACATATCATAATTGCAATCTCTCGCTTATCATAAATTTTTATTCATCAATTAATTTATAATTTATTTATTCATTAATATAATACGTAACAACATACGCGTATATGAAACGTGCGATGACTATAGCATTTCAATTCGCCGCCAATTCACTGATTAAGTTGATTGTTAATTTACCGTATTGATTATTTTGTACATTAACATATTCGGTTCCTCGTTATGTTTTGTAATTTAATTTAATTGATAACAAAATTACAAAACTCGCAGCTGTGCAAATCGAGAGTCCGTTATCGTCAAACATCAATTTCATTAAACTAATAAAGTGAAAATAAGACAAACTATAACTCTGTATACTAGCAGAGAAACGTATTTATAGTTAAATGTAAAAAATAACTTTGTTCGTATGTTGGTTTTTCCAATCAAAACCTTATGAAAGATATTGTTAGTTATTGGGGAATTGCATTTTTTAGGGAGATTCTGGCGGCCCTCTCACTCTCGATGAGGAGCTCATAGGAATCGCTTCGTGGATATATGAATGCGGTGACAAGACATACCCTGCCGTGTACACGCATGTCCCATCGTACTTCCAATGGATAATGGACAATATAGAATGCCGTATGTCCATATGTTTTGATACTTAATGACGTATACAGGAAAATCGAGAACTGATATAATATATATTAAACGTCCAAACATATGTATAGATGTAATAAATCGTCAAATATGTATCACATGTGTTTTACTGCGTGTAACTTACATATACGCTTAACACTTTCCCTATACTATTCTAGAATATAAATACATAATATTATAAAGATCAATGTAATCGAAATAAGGTGCGATTATTTTATATTAATATTTGTAACTTCCGTAATTTGGTAAGCAAATGGCAACAGAATTCGCTTAAAGAATACATACATTTGGACAAATTGCGTACAGATTGTATATTGGGCGTTTTGTAATTTTTGCGGTCGATGTGACAGCGGTAAACGTATCTCAAGAGAGAGAAATGGGTCAGTCAAAGCAAATCCGTTTAACCATTCCGGCAACGTGCGCCAAGTGCACGAAATTGTTTCGGAGAGATTAATGAACATTTCTCTCTCAAAAATGGACGCAAGAACCATTTGCATCTGTTTCCTCTTGTTCTGCGCGACGTTAATTTCTACGTTTCCGCACACGCGCGCATAGACGTGCAGGTCGTACGAACGGAGGACCCTGGCGCGTTTGTTGAGATATATGCTTCGCATATAATGTGTGTTCTTCCATTTTATAAAAGGCAGTAATAAACGTTCACGTGCGTCAGAGAAAAGTATTCGAACAATTTCGAATTGTTTTTGCGAGCAAGTAAATTTCGTTGATCGAGTTTATCAAAAAAGAAAAACGTATGCATTTGATTGATGTATCGCTGTCGCTGAGAAATTCGATGTCGCGAGGTATCGGATTGAAACTGAGTAGGAAAGTAGTTTGCAGAGAGACGGGTCGCGTCGATGCTCTAGCTCTTTGCTTTTACGACGCCGTGAAGGCGAAATATCGAAAACGCCTGGCATCCAACCGATCCGCGTTATTTGACTCTGCCAGTTCTCGTGCTTAATGCACACGAAAGCGAAAAACGGAGACTCCCACCTCCCAATATGTTAAAATTATTAGACAGAAAACGAGAACGAAAATTAAATACAGCAAATAACAACCGCCATTTCAAACAATAATCACGAGAAACGCGCGATTACTGTGAACTCCGAAAACGGTTTTATGATTCCCCGTATTTCCTTTGGTAAACTTTGCGCTGCAACTTACGTCTCCGCTCACGCTACGCTACTCCCTCGGGTACTACATATAATTGTTAAGAATTACAGCGCAAGAAACATCTGTGAGCTTGTTTTCTCGGATTTAAGTGAGCTCTAATTCTCCTAAATGCTCTACAAAGATATAAATTACTCCTCGCAATAATTATTATAATAACAGCATTCTGCTTTTTTCATTAACCATTAACCAAAATAGTTTAGATATTGTGATACATTTTTGAAGAAACAATACGGTTGCTCCTTAAATTCATCAAATATTGCGTTACAAAGGTACAATTAATAAATAAATTAATAATAAATTACATATGCCTCGCATTAATTATTATACCAACAGCAATTATTCTGCTTCTTTTTATCGTGTATTAACAAAAATATAGTTTAGATATCCTGATATATTTTTGAAGAAATAATACGATTTTTCTTCAAATTCATCAAGTGTTGCGTTATAAAGATACAATTAATTTATTAATAAATAAATTGATGATAATGAATTACGTATTTCGCAAAAATTATTTTATTCATAAATTCTGCATTTTCTTATCACGAATTAAGAAAAATATAATTAAATATTCTAAGGTATTTCTTTTTTAATAATACTTTCTCGTTAAAAAAATTCTCATTAAGAAAACCATCAAATGTTATACAGTTTAGCCGATGGAGCATTGCTCAATGAAAAATATGCACCAGAACTACATATTTCGCATTTATACATGTTTCATAATCTACATAGAAATCTTCTTCTCTGATCTCTCAACAAAGCAATAACACATGCTGTCTCTCGTTGTCAGAAATTATCCGAAGCTCTATTCGTGTATTCATTCATGTGTTTATCTTCACCGGATAAATCTAGATAATTCAAAGATTCTGAATAGTTCGACAATAATTCGTATCAACACACCGAGAACAGAGTTAGCCTATTTCACTACCTGTATATGATCGATGAGAAGCTCTGGATGCGGGGTCGTCGGACGCAGGTGAGTCCTGGAACAGCGGTTCTCAATATCGCTTCTTGGTTGCCAGGATCGATCGACTCCCTACCTCCCGCTACACCCCGAGGTATCGCGATAACGGTACGTCCAGGTCACATATCGAAAATCGCCAGAATTGTCGATTGTATCGTCACGTTTCGACCGATCTTCATAGCCTGTTGCTTTTAATAATAAATTAAAAATTCCGTTTAAAAACGACGATATCAACGCGATAACATATCCTGTTTGTTTCGAAAATTAACAGATCTCGATATATCGCGCTTCAAGTACAATTACATGGCCGCATTATTATCTCCCGCATTCGGCGGTTCGGTTTCAACCATCACGAGTCGGGCTGCATTCCATTAGGTAGGGAGAATCGATCGACCCCTACCTTGGGAGCCAAGCATCCCGCGGCTGTCTGTCAAGATTTCGTGATAAAGAAGGATGGCGCCTTCCGGGACAACTGAATCCAGTGGCGACATTGCGGAGCTGCGGATATTCGGAATAAAGTATACAAATGCTTCGAGTAACTTGGGAAAACTTCCGTCTCTTTAAAGCTGGAGCATTCGGCTCATCATGAAGCTTACCTCGGATAATCTCTCGACCGTGACGTAATTGCCATATAAGTATACGATTGAATTCGATTTGTATATCCGCTCGCGCATTGAGTAAGTTGGAGAACGCCAGCTTTCTCTCGCGGAAATCCTCTTTTTTAAATATCACGAAATGAGAAATTTAAATTTACGTATTTTCTCAACAAATGCACGTTGCATTAGCTTCATCCCGTCGGTTTTGATGAAGCTATGTTGCGGCAGTGCAATCAAATCCGGCAGGATGCCACGTACAAATCCGCTCGCTGTGTAGATAAAAATTTTCGGAGATATTTTCATTCGTATCGCGTGTCATATGCGTTCGATATGTATGACCTGAAAAACAAGTTTTCCGATAAATATCATTTTTTTTCCTCACGAAAAATTCCGAAAATTGGATATCGCATATCAGTGTCACACGAGGATGGTAATGCGCATAAATAAAAGTTAGCATTCACACATCGCATTAACATCTCCTATATTTACAGCCTATCGCAACGATTTCGTGTCTCAGTACGTTTAAGGGGGAAACTGGCAAACTGAGATTTAAAAGGTCCAAATTACGGCTGCATTATTCAGAAGATCACTCGACCGTTTAAAAGCGCGGCGTGTTTAACTTGCATCGTAAAAAAAAGAGATGATGTCTTTGCGGCATTATCAGCACGTACAAGACTTTCGAAGTATCTGGAGCCGAGCCAACGTCGCCTTGGATGCAGTTTCGCATCTATTCTGCTATCGATCGGAAGGTCACTCAACCAGGTGCCTTCGTAATGGGTTATGACGCCCCCCCGGGGATACGCTACATTGACTGACGGCTACTTCATCCTAATTGGATAAAAACAGCGCACAATTCGCTCATCTTAAAATGATGGATGCGGCAATGAAGAGACGGGTTTTTAACGGGCACCGTTTCGCAACATTGCACACTCAGAACTGTATCGGCATTTTTATTGCAAACGCCTACACACGCCGGATTTGCGATAAATTAATACGTATGTCGTTATAGGAAGGCGAGCAGATTTTCGTAAAATGGAAGGAAATGATTGAAGCTCTACGTGCGAAACTAATCTGTGTGAGGATATAGTTAGCACTAGGTAATCCCGACGCTATTTCTACCATGTTTACGACTGATACAATTCCAGTAAATATAAACCTTTACTTATCACTTTGACATCGATTACTGCATAAATATAAGTTCAACCTTTGAAGTTATAAAAATTCTAATCTCCGTATCTATACAATCTTTTCATTGTCAATATCATCGGAGCTATCAATTATTTCCACGAAGTACATAAACTTAGTAGGGATGTGATAATCTTCGTGATAATTTAACATCTGACAGGTGATTGAAATTTATTGAAATGTACATTATACACGGAAATTCCATACGATATGATAATTCCAACGGTAAACTTAATTATAAAATTTTAGGAAAGAAAATACATAAAATGTACATAATTGTTAATAAATATATGAACCTTTAAAATAATTTACACTTATAAACTCAAACGCATAGAAAAAATATCTCATCATTAATTGAAAATTATTCGTTCATTTATATGAAGGCAAATGTTTTAAACTATTTGATCTTCAGTCATTCTTAATTCTTAATTTCTAGACAAAGTTTAAGTATGTGAAATTCTATCCATTTTTTTAAAGATGTTGTATCAGAGAATATTTACTACCTTATTCGACAACGCGCATCCGTTTTACAAATACCCGTTGATACGTGAAACGAAAACAGCAAACAAAGAATCAAATGTAATCGGTAATTAAATGTACTTATCTAATCTGGAACGCAGAAAGACTTGCTACTCAACGGTCTGTTAACAGATGTGCCATTTATCATCAGAAAAGTATATAATTACTTCATTGTTCAGCAAATGTGATTGTTGGCGCTTAAAATGCTGTCTTCAGTATTATTTCTTCTTGGCGTAGCATCTACCTTCCAGCGTGAGTAAAATTAATATATCAACAGAATAAATATAATATAATAAAAATTACCTTCATTTTTTTATATTATGCATTATGGCCGTAGTGAAATGAGATATAAACTGCCTAGTTTTTTTATTAGTGATTTTGATAAGTCGAATTGACACTGTTTGAATCCTCACAAGAGCAAGTTTTGACCAATTAATCAAATTGCCGTTAATTAAAGTGACTCAAATGACAAAAATTAAAGTAATGTCCCCTACATCGATGTGACAACTGCAACAGGAAGAAATATAATAAAGTGCCGTTTTAAATTGAATTTAATCGAACGCTACATTAATGACGTATACATTCAATTGCATTAAAATATACATACAGCTAACTCTCTGGTAAAATTTTAGCTCAATAGGTTCATTGTTGTGTTAACAGCCACCGTATCCGAGTTCGATCCACGTATCATAAATGGTGAGGATGTAAAACAAGGTGAAATACCGTATCAGGTGAGTTGTGACTTGTAAAATGACGTTATCTGCTAAATTCAAGAAAAATTACTTTCTTACGTAACAAATTTAGTATCAATCTCTCAAACAATGATACAGACACTCCGTTTTACATAACTCTCATTAACTAAGTGCTCGAAGATGCAGAAAAAAAAGAATGGGTCATCAGGTAGAAATTATTTTCCAGGTCTCCCTGCAGACGCCAAGCAGTAGCTTTCATTTTTGTGGCGGATCTATCGTTAATCTAAATTTCGTCGTTACTGCTGCTCACTGCGTCGAAGGGTAATTAGCTTTCACAGCCAAGTAACATGTGTCTCGTGAAATGTCAGAGCTTGCGATTTTAAAAAAGATGCTAATAAATTTGCGTTTTAATTACCACTATTCCATCTGCAGCAAGCTTCCTAAAGACATAAAAGTTATCGCCGGTACTATAAATTTGAACCGTCCAGGCGCAGGCGCGACACGTGCGGTTAAAGAGATCATTACTCATAAAGAATACAATCCTTCTAATTCGTGGGTTAATGACATCGCATTGATTAGGGTAAGTTGTCCAATCGACTGTTTCTTCGAATCTCGATGTTATTGGCTCTCGTCACTGACGCGACGTTTTGTTTCTTTAGGTGTTCTCTCCTTTTAACCCAACGGGCAACGTTGGTTTGGTAACTCTGCCCGCACAAGATGAAACTGTCCAGGAAGGGGCTGTGGCCAGAGTCTCCGGATTTGGAAGATTATCGGTAAGCGCAGCACAATTAATTCCACGCGATATATATCGTTTGCTGCGGTTTTAGATATATATTTGCTAAAAGCATCAGCAACAACGGTTCTAACGCCGTAATTCTCTTACAAATTACAGCCAGACGGGCCCGGATCCAAATACTTACAAAAGGCTAACATTTACGTAGCTAAACAGGACTATTGCAAAAGAATGTATGACAGGATAATGTATGATATCTACGATACTCATATTTGTGCTTACGATCCGAACGTCAACCGAGGATCTTGTAAGGTAAACGCAGCGAACGTATAATAATCTTTTTAGCTTTTTAGACTAAATTTAATCCTTAATACAATTATAAGATAAAAGTTAAACGCGTAACTTAGAGAAGACAAAATAAACAATTGCGAAAAATAGTTGATTAACACTCCCGGCGAAATATATAACAAACCAGAATTAAAAGAAAGAGCAACAGTTGCGAAAACTGTATCGCTTTAAAGCGTCACGCGAGCTTTAAACATTTTATGCATGCGCGAATTATTCTTTTTTTCTGTTTTAATTTTAGAAAACATTTTAATCGTCTTTTGCAGGGTGACTCGGGCGGTCCCTTGATCGTTAATGGAAAGCTTGTCGGGCTCGTATCATGGGCGAAAGCTTGTTCTCTTACTGACTATCCAACTGTATTCACTCGCGTACCTTCGTATATCGACTGGATCAAGAAGAACGCCGTATAAATTCAATTGATATATTCATTATTCGTATAGACTGACGATCGTCAATTCACACAAGCATACCGAGCACAGGTTACATTCATATTTTTTTTTCTATTTTATTCCGTCGCGTTGAATGTGCCGCCAATAACTTTATCTCGCACGAGCAAAATTTGTTACTGCTGCTAGACAGTAGATTATGTCGTATCTTTCAAAACTGATTGCTGATATGATAAGGCTATCCAGAGTAGACACGCACGGAGATCAGTCTCGTGTCAGATGCCGTAATTTAAGCAAGAAATTTGTACAAGCACATTTGCATTGATAATTCGTTTTGCAAATATGTTTGTGTTATTTTCACTTATCTCGCAAAATGTTTTATCACGGTTCCAAAATCTATAGCAAACATGTCACACTGGTGTTTATTTCATATCTATTATTTATAAATTAGAGAAAGACTTGTAAATATTGAATAATATATAAAGTGTTCCAGAATTGAAGAGAATTGATGTTCTTAGAGAGTGTAAGAGAAAATGCTGAGTATTATAAAATTAGATAAATATAAGAATATGGGGTAAATAAAGTATGTAAATAGATTCTATCTGTCGTTAAATTTAAATTTAAATTATACGTACTCAAAGTCCCTCTGTATATAAATGTCTAAAAAATTGTGTAAATAAAAAAGGGCCCACAATACAGTGTAATTAAAATACGTTATCTTGTTATGAATAAATGCTCTTTTAATCCAAACAGTCGACTAAGCTAAGTAAGAACGACAGATCGTCTAGATTATTATCTTAAGTTTTTGCATTTATTTCGTGAAATTAAATCAGACCGATAACACGCTAAGTATATCGTCGTTAGATGGAGCCATCGGTAGAATCATTAAGTAACGTCGTAATACTTTTCAACCGTATTCCGTCTATAATTAGTTGCCGCACACACGATCATGATTATTCATATAATCTGCTCCGTCGCCTTGACGATAATTAACTTACCCCTGTAGCGCTGCTAACTTGCCATGAACGCCAGCCGTAATTTGCACTTGACTAATTACAGAAGCGTTACGCGACATTACAGCGGTACCGCGATTAACGTTTCATAATATTTCTCGCGAGGGTATATAAGAAGCGTTTGTTTATTCCGATGCCCAATAATACGTGACGTAATAAGTAAACTTAAATATTGCGCATCATGCGGTAACAATATTCACCGTTGACATAAACAATTTATGATATATTGGGCGCAAACGTGTGCGAAATCTGCCGACGCAATTTACGCACGAGGAAATACTTGTTGATCTGAAACGATCTTCCATTTGCACGCGCCACTACGTTGAGATTAATATTTTATTAGTTCGACAAACATACATAGTGCAGTTGCGGCAAACGTTTATAAATTTATCGATCATCTATATTGGTCAAATCAACAGACTCAGTTATCATATTCTGAACGAGGTGATGCGACTCATA
This sequence comes from Temnothorax americanus, assembly GCF_048541705.1. Classification (NCBI taxonomy): domain Eukaryota; kingdom Metazoa; phylum Arthropoda; class Insecta; order Hymenoptera; family Formicidae; genus Temnothorax; species Temnothorax americanus. Next base: position 409,515 of record NW_027509264.1, on the reverse strand, counting down.
CATGACCCCATATTTCCGCCGTTAGTAATTTAAATAAACCAAATAACACTTCTCTACGTATTTTTAAACGCTGCGATATATTGATCAATAAATTTGAGAGTCCCATTGACAATGATCAAAAGCAAAATTTACAATTTTAATTAAAATTAAAAAATTACACTTTAAATATATGCAGTTTCGACAAATCATTTACATGCGAATATTTACGTGGTGTTATTAACTTCAGATTATCAAATCGCGCTTCACATTTTCATACTAAAGACGCAATTCGATTGTTCGCGGTTATCTTCGCTTTAAATTACAAATATTACCACGACTGTCAGAAGCGTTATATCTTCTCCGTTTTCCCTGAAAGAGAAAGCTTTTTTCTTTTAAAAGATTAAATCGATTTCAGGCATCGTGCCCAAAAATGGAGAGAAAGAGAGCACACATAACACACTTCATATTAAAATCGTACAAATGACACTACGAATGAGAAGCTAGGCGTTAATAAGCGATGTCTATATCCACACAGAACAGATCCGAGATTTTATGCAAACTGGTAATCGATGTTCTTTTATCGCGGTTGGTCATGCGCGTAGATGCAGACGCCGTGACTACTACTTGTCCGAGGACGAGCAAGAGAAGAGAATACCGCCCGCACTCGTTCAACCGTTTTCTGACGGTCGCTCCAGCAAAGACATTGTCGAAGTTCAACGCACCTCAATAACCCCTAAAAGTACACACTTGGGTCTAAGAGACCCAGCCAAATTTTCGAGAGACTGATATCGCGAGGCCCTTGACATTATAAAGACAGCTCTGCGGCGTAGAAAAAACTTTGGTCCTATACCCCTACTATTTGCCGCTAGGCAAATCTCTGTAGCTACTTATAGTTGCGGAACAGTGCGAAAGATAGTATCGTAGAGATAGTATCGGGTCTCAGAGACTCAAGTTAATACGACTCGGTCGAAATTCAAAAGTAAGTTCATGCCTCGTTTCTTTTGCCAGTGTTTAAATAAGGAGTATTGAATAAATATTAACGTTTTTATTATAATCTTTCGATATTAACAATTATTTATTGGTTTATAAGTATGACTTTGATATTAATGTTTTATAGAATGTGTACACACACACACACACACACACACACACACACACACACACACACACACACACACACACACACACACACACACACACACACACACACACACACACACACACACACACACACACACACACACACACACACACACACACACACACACACATACACGGTGCTAAATAAATCATGTTTAGTCATGGTAGTCATGTTTTTTTATCTCGTTTCTAGTTTAATTTTTTAAGAAATCACGCGAAAACATTTACTTTTACGAAAAAAAGAGACCTCAAAAATCGGCCTACTTGACCCCTGGAGATTTTAGTGATAACGATCAAAAATTACATTGCTCTATTTTTTTTCCTGAAGATATGACATCTGCTCTTTCAGAATCTGCAAAAGAAATTGAATTCTACCGGATAGTTTCAAAATTGTAAATTTTCAAAAAAAGTGCAAAACTCGCGTTTTTCCTCCTCAACGAAAAATTCTTACACTTAAACGGCTTTTTGGGAAAAAATACGAACCGCACAGAAATTTCGCTTTTACAGATGTATTCTTAACAGTCTCCTCTCCAATTTGAAAAAAAAAACATCCAATTAGTAGTTTTACGGAAACTACAACATTCGAAAGGGGGTCTCACAGACCCAGTGTGTATGACTAAGTAGCAAAAAATATTTGTGAACTACTAGGGATAAATTGTGAAATTGTTAAGAAAATCACCGTGACTCTGACGCAGTGTTTCAATAAGCGTATTAACTCCATCACAATGTAATCACCAACGTGACCTCATTTAAGCGCGAATTTATAATAGCAAACTGTATTGAAATAACTCTTCAATGCAGAGGAATAAATAAATTAAATTAGATGTTAAAATAAAGATAATTAATTGTAAAAATAAATAGTTTTTAAGCAATTTGTAGGACGCAAAATTCATCATATAAATTCGTCCTTCTATTTAGAAATATATTCAGAATTAATCGCAGATAAAAATTATCAACGATGTAAACACGTTATAACATTATATACACCCTACATAAAGCGTGAATGTGGTAAAACGACATATTATATAGTGACAGTCGTCATATCACGTAATATGAATTATACACACTTCTCTCCGCGCAAATAATAGCCCAGAAAATGTATACTTGTATACCTCTTCTCATAAATCCTTCCTCTCTTTTAAAAGAGCGCTCGCTTTGTTTGAAAATCTTGGCAATTTTACGCGTGGAAGGAAAAACCGTGTTCTCGGATTCTCACGAGCGCTCGCGCGAGAAGCGCCCGTTGTTCCCGGACCAACCTTTGAACCTTTTATTCCATTTGCAGTTTTGCAACAACCGATATTCCAAAAGGGACTCTTGAATAAAACATGCGATAGCAAATTTCACCGACGTAAGGAAATAGATATTCTCCTGTGCAAACAATATGCGCTTGCGATGCACGCCCAACGAGCAAATTTGCGAAATGGATTTGTAAGCAGAACTTAAAAATACGGCGACACAACGATATAAATATCGCCTGTTCTACTTGGACTACTTGTTCCATTTTTACGCACTATCATTAAAACCAGAACACTTATCGTGGTACTTCTGTTGAAACAATTTAAAACACTAAATGTGTGTGACTGCGGAATAGACTGTATCTGATAAGATAATCTAACTAACTCCCATTTGTTATCTAAAGTATGTGTAATTAAGAAACTATAGTTTCACACCCGATATATTTAAGTACGACGAGAATTATTTGGAAACATTTTTTATCGCACCAAATATTTTTGTCGACCGATAGAGTTACCATTATCACAGTTGGTAAACGATTGCGCTCGTATCTGCACAATACATGCCAGCATAAACATATTGATAAATACATTACTAAAATCTGATAAATATCCTCATCGCGGCGCCGCGTACAATTTCATAAAATAAACAAACATTCGTACAATTAAAACATTGCACCAAAACTGTAAATAATAAAATTTAAATGTTCAATTTTTCAATGTAATTTTTTACATCGTGGTTTCTTCCATTAGCGATATAAAACACGCGATTACAAAAGGATCTGCAATTACAAATTCCGAACGAACGGCTTTCATTATTGCTATGAATTCGCTTGAGAGTTAACTAATTCCATGTATGTATGAGTTGTAAATTTATTTGAAGCTTTCACATACTAGCAAGTTTAGTAAAGGGCAGGCGAACACGATTGAGAGTTCGTGCACGCAAAGTATCAGTGATCTCGATCGACAAAGCTTTGATCATCCATTCGGTCGATTACATGATCGAGGCACGAAGTCGCAGATGAATCCTAAAACTCTGACAGCCCGCAGGCATCCTGGACCTGCGATCGAGATTGTCTCTCACCTATCCGTTTGACGGTCAGGATTTTCTGATAAAAATTCGTAGGCTACGAGGATGACCGGAAACTTTATCCCTCGTGAGACATCCTATTGAAATTAGCGCCGCGAGCATGGAACTTTTAATAAGAGACTATTAAAGTTTTTAATGTGCAGCGTAGCTTACCATTTCCGACAAAATTATTATCTCGCAACGTCAATTATCTTTGAAAATAATTTTTTTCTTTACGTAGTTATTAATTGTAAAGATCTTGCAACGTTTAGTTTATATCTAATATAATATAATGTACGAACCTAACAAGAAAATTATTCTTCGTGGTCAAAAACAGAGAAAGTCAAAAAAGTGATAAGATTATAATAGCTCTGTATCTAATCAAGTATATAAGTTGTTTGCGAACGGAGTTAGTGAACGATAACTATAATCAGTAGCTTATACTTCCGCGAAGATAAAAAATAGCATTGTCTACCGAGCTACAAAAAATCAACTCATTATGGGTTTCATTGAATGATAAGCGAAAAAAGTGCGAAACGCTGCTATCATTATCATATCAAATTATCATATCGATAACCATAATTATCATGTCGAAGAATCGTGATATTCCTTTTAATCGATTTAATCGCAATCAAAGAGTGCGATTAAGGTATTCCTTTTATGACACCAAAGTCTTAAGAATTAACTAATTTTTTGGTACGAGAAAGTTAAAATGCATATCTTTACGCTAGAAGAAAATTAAACCACATTACCGAGCATATAAAGAAGAATTATGACTTTGAAAATTCGATATTTTATATGTGACGTTATCGAAAAAGTCCATTTTCCACATTTCAATGTAATAATTTGTTTATCAAATATCTTAAAATATTAAATATTAACTGCGCTATATATACATATTCGCTCTATACTTTTGATAGTGCCGATAAAAATACAGTCACCGAATATTTAAACAAAATATTTATGTTAAAAGTTGACTTGAAATGTGGTTTATAGATAAATATTTTTAATGGCGACTTTCAAGGAATTATTTGGCAACGCTGCAAGCTGTGCGCTCATATGTCACACTTCAGTTCATCACGTACGGTTTATTATCAACTTTTATTTTCATAAATTGTCCCATATTTTTGCCCACATTACTCCTCACTTTATGTTTCTTATTACTCATTATTATTATTATAAAATTATTATTATAAAATCTCTCTTTGATAAAAAGAAAATGTCACAATATTCTTTGATTAATGAACGTGACACTTACATTGACACTTTTGTTATCAACTTCAAATTTTACAATCGGCGCCCTGAAAAGCGCAGCGTTGCCATATTGTTCAGACAGTAAAATTTACCAAAAAATGAAAAATTTCTAAATACACATAATATTTTTACTTTTTTCTTATAATTAAACATAATAATCAATTATAACTTGATTTTATATAAGTTGAATGCAATATACAAAAGTTTGCTGAGGCCCTGCTTAAGCGCCTACAAAATACGCTCCTCCGTAAAAGGAATACCTTAAATCGTGCGAAAGATTCATCGAGCGAGATTAGAGATACGGGAAAATCCAGATCCATATCATATATCAAAAGTGACACCAAGAATCGACAGAATACGATTATTGCTTTCATCGAATGATAAGAAAAATAATAATAAAAGTAATTATTAAAAAGAAATTATAATAACTTATTATACAAATTATGCCTACTTTAAATAAAATACACTGAGATTTGTATTTAATTTTGACAGCTGCATTACCAAAAGTATCTCAAATAAAAAATCGTGGAAAATATTTCGACAAAAATATTTTTAAAATCATAAAAAGTTACAAATGCGATATGCTAAATAAATAAATATAATAATTACTTAAATTATTAATTTTTTAATAATTTTAAAAAAATTAAATAATATTACCTAATATATATGAAACCGCGATGAATCGAAAAAGAAACATTTTGAAAGAATAAAATTCCAATGACGACACAGTATCACGTGCTTATCAAGACAAATGATCAAAGATCAATCCGTATCAATACATCTCCGATATACTACTTCGCAACTGATCTATCTAATCTAATTTCTTAAAAAAAACTTGACAATCGTTGGGCTACTTACACGGAAGAGGGGCGACGCAATTAGAAACAGGTACATATATAAAATCGCAGTGTCGACGAGTTCAAATCAAGTTTCGGTCAGTGATCAGACAATGGCGTTGAAAGTTCTGTGTCTCCTCGGCCTTCTGGCTTTCTCTCACGGTAAGTAATATATCTCTCGAGTGGACCGTTAATCATTCGTTCAAGTGAACACAAATTAATAACTCTCTTAGAAATATCTTGGGGAAAAATCGCTTTACTGTGTCGTATTATTCAAATAAGTGATTTGTTTTATTTATCTGCCAACCAATTAAATACTGCAGAAATAGAAATAATCGCAAAACTATCCTTTATTAATATTCAATGAAACTTCACTGAAAGATTGATAACTCACACAGATCCAAAAATTCACTATTAAAACACACCTGAGAAACGAACTATTACTTGTTACAATTTAAATCTCTGTGAAGAGTGCGTTTCTTCGGCTGCATTTTACATATAGTGATAATATGACTTATCATTGCAGCTGGAGTCCTTCCACTCTTTGATCCCAGGATCGTAAATGGAGAGAATGCCAAAGTAGGCGAGATTCCATATCAGGTACATGTTCCAAATTCATTACAAAAATTAACAGTATATATATGTAAACTAGTATACGTGTATATATATATATATATATATATATATATATATATATTCGTATAAATACTTTTCATTATAATTAACGTATGAAAATATATATAAAAATACTATATGAACAGATGTGCAGATATTAGAGTGCTATGATATTTTCACAGATTTCTCTTCAAGATAAATATTCTTCCTTCCACTTCTGTGGTGGATCGATCTTGAGCGATAAATATGTCATCACAGCAGCTCATTGCGTTGAGGGGTAATTTTATTATTATTACTTTTAATAAAATAATTGCATATGATTCACGCTAATCTATCTCTCTACTATAAACATTTTCACGCGTACATACGTGTAAATATTATTTTACCAATGTAAAAAATATGACATATTCACTGTATTATATATTTAGGTAAAAATTTAATCAATTATAAATTTCGTGTTGTAGCAAACGCGCCAATGGCATAAAAGTTGTTGCTGCAACAATCAATCTAACAAGCCAGGAGAAATCGCAGCACGAAGTCGAAAGAATCGTTATTCACGAAAACTATCGCCCCGCTAATTCCTGGCTTAACGATATTGCTTTATTGGAGGTAAGCATGGCTTAAATTTTCTTTCCACACGAGAAAATTAAAATCTTTCTAATTTTTTTTCTAGTAAAAAATTACAACTCTCAAGTAAAAATTGTCTTTCAGGTAAAAACTCCCTTTGTAAAATCAAACAAAGTTGGACACGTTCCTCTGCCACCAAAGGGACATACCGTTAAGGCCAACGACGTAGCTGTTGTATCAGGATGGGGCAGACTCTGGGTAAGTTTTTTGTCATTTTAAGTATCATTTAGTCCGTAACTTAGACTATAATACTAGATATTTATAATATCTAGTATAAAAAAAAATAAGAGAAAATTAGTGTCACTCCGAGAGCAACAGTTATAAATATTATTGCGAAATTGCAGCAAGGTGGACCAACCACTACTAAGTTACAACGAGTCAACATCTTGATCGCTGATCAAGAATACTGCAGGTATATGTACAGCAATATGGGATATAATGTCTACCCCACGCAAGTTTGCGCGCACCATCCGGAAACTGAGAAAGGATCTTGCCACGTAAGTTTATCTTAAAATTTCAACTGCCATTGCATCGGTCCATCTATTTAATATCCTCACGACCAAATATTTAAAACCTCGATGAAGAAATTAAATGCACAAAACAAGATCTAGACGTCATATTTAAAATGGCATCTTGCTTCTTCCAGGGTGACTCTGGTGGCCCATTGACTGTCGGTGGAAAACTCGTTGGATTGGTATCCTGGGCGAACGGTTGCGCCAGCACCTCCTACCCCACCGTCTATACGCGTGTAGTCTCTTACCTGGATTGGATTAAGGCTAACGCGGTCTAAACTACTCCCTCTCACTTCCAACTATGGCTCGTACTTTGTCCTTCGTTCTGTATAATTTTTTAGACATCGGTTCTTAAAACCTCTAAACTAAGTAATCTAAAGTAAGAAAGAAAGATATTTCGATGTAAAAACTGTACGATAACGATGTGACATAGGGTTGTACATATAGTAAGTGCCCTCAAAATTCTGTACACTTTTTTGACGAAATAAATATTACTTTGATTGATTCAAAGAAAACTACTGGTGAATTTAACCTGCCCGAAAAGACGATGAGGAATTATATCGCGCGACAAGTGCCGTCCGTTCGTCACTTATCACAAATCGAATCCAGAGCGATTTCGATATAGAGCTATTAGATAGCGCAAGAGGTCGAATAGAACTGGGCTCTGTCGCGAAATCAATACACCGTGACCGCGCGGCCCTCACGTGTTGCTCTTATTCCCGGTGACACTTGGCAGAGCGGAAACGATGCGCACGTTTCAGCCGTAATTGACAGTCATGATCGTATCGACAATTCTCTATTCAGTAAAACTTGATCGTAGATGAAAGATATGCGTTAATCGTGTCATCGGTAGCTCCACAAGCGTGTTCTTATTACTTCCTTTATGACGTCTAGCGACTTTATAATTGTGGAAAAGAAAATAGGAGATAATACGCGATGTCTCTTCGAAAAACAAGTCGCACACGATTGTTCTACAGATTTACGGATGAGGAAAAGGCAATCGAGAACGAAAGAGAAACTTTCTGCAAGCTGCAACCCCGAGAAGAAAAAAAACTATAAAAATATAGACGAACTTATTACATTTGTTTTTTTTTTCCTGAGAGAAGTATAACTAATAGCAAACGTTAGAAACTTTCCGAATAAGAACAAGACGAGCTGCAACTATGCAACGAGACGACTGCTACTCGACAAGAAAGCGCGATCGCAGATCGTTCATACCGAATTCTATTCTGCCACCGTAATTACATTGCTCTAATGAAATTTTATTTCTGCTGTCGCCGTTCTTCTAAGAGTGATAGGCTTCAACATCGCTCTCCATTTTGTTTTACTGCGTGAAAAGGCCTGATAGAGTTGCTCATTTCTAACGGAAATTATTATTAAATGCAACTCCTTCCAGTGAGCCCCCTTTAGTCTATTTATTTAAAAAATATTCTCGATAATTTTAGAAGTCAGTTTCACTATTTGTGCGAAAAATCTGACAATTTCACGATTTGGTTAGCATAATTATAATTCAAAATTTTCACCTGCAATTTAACTCTCAGAAATTAATTTGTCGCACAGAGACGGACAGCTACTTTCCGCCCCAGTTACGTAACAATTGTTATAAGCTGTCTCACCGTATCTCGCATAAATATTCCCGAATAACTTTACGGTTCAGAACCGCGTGTTGAATACGGTATATTTACTGTCGCCTGGCCGAAATAAGATGTATAATATATACACACATATACTGCGAGGACCATATTCCCTAACTCAACTATCCAATCCGATACATTGTGACGTGACAAGTCGCGGCCGCCACCCGGACGAACTCGGCCGAGGGAAATTTCGGGGGTGTTTTCTCGCTCGGAGCTGGGGAAGTCATACGGAAATGAATAGACAAAGGTACTTATCCGTTTAGAGGAAAGGAGATCTCATTCAAAAAAAGTGCATCCAAGTTATTTATCCATTAGAGGAAAGGAGATCTCATCCGAGTTATAGCACAGCCTTCCTTCCTTTTACGTTTTAATCCAAAAATATGTTAATCAGCTTGTCTCCTTCTCTCCGCTCGTCTCGAGCTCGTTATTTGCTTGTCTCATCAAGTTTGCCCACTCACAATCAAGCAGAAAAGGTGAGAACCTCCCAGAATCCGCTAGGAACCTACGTCTCGGCTCGATGCTACGAGCGAAAATGACAATGGGTGCGTTCAGCCGATGCTCCGCTAGCCTAGCAATCGTGAGCAGTCGCTCGTTTCCTTTCCTTTCACCCAATGGATTAGAAGGAGAGGAAACAAGCGACTACTCACGATTGCTAGGCTAGCGGAGTATCGGCGATGAACGCAGCCAATGCCTCAGATGACTGAAAACACACATTGCCATTTACACGATTATCTCCAGCCTTTCCAGCACAATCTGTCCAAAAGGGTAAATAAGATTACGCCTTTAAGGATGATGCTTTACCAAAATTGGGGGATCGTTGCTGTACCCAGGCTGGACGAATAATCCGTGTGACTTCTGTGCGTATAACGCCCAACATGCTTGTTCGCTTACGCGAACTCGTAACAAGATGTCTGGCGTCACGGACGTCGACCAAACTTCACCTCCTTCACTGCAGGACACTTCCAATTCACTTTTCAAGTAGCGGGAAATCCTCGGAATTATATAGCGTAGGCGGAAGTCCGTCAGGTCAGGTCGAGATATTAAGAAAAGCTAAGTTTTCCTCAATCAGGGAACAGGGACCGTACTACTTCTTACTCGTATGAATTTACGTTCAAGAGTACGAGAAAATCAATATCAAGTCCCAATTTTTTTTTTTTATTAGTGATTTATTCATTTGCAAACGTCGTTGCTAACGTGCCGGTCACGTACGTTGCTATACCGATCACGCATGCTTTCAATCAGATCATATGAGACGCGTTTCACGCGTCTGGCTTCACGCCTCTGACTCTTCTCATCGCATCGCAAACTCTAAACAATGAGTTTCATTGAATGAAACGAAAAAAGTGCGAAATGATGCTATTATCATTATCATATCGAATTATCATATCGATAATCATAATTATTGTGGGGAAGAAACGTGATATCCCTTTCAATCGATTTAATCGCAATCAAAAAGTGCGATTAAATCGTGCGAAAGATTCATCGAGCGAGATTAGAGATACGGGAAAATCCAGATCCATATCAAAAGTGACACCCAGGAATCGACAGAATACGATTATTGCTTTCCCCGAATAATAAGAAAAATAATAATAATAATAATTATTAAAAAAAAATTATAATAACTTATTATACAAATTATGCCTACTTTAAATAAAATACGCTAAGATTTGTATTTAATTTGGCAGCTGCATTACCAAAAATATCTCAAATAAAAAATCGTGGAAAATATTTCAATAAAAATATTTTTAAAATCATAAAAAGTTTCATATGCGATATGCTAAATAAATAAATATAATTACTTAAATTTTTAATTTTAATAATTTCAAAAAATAAAATAAAATTAATACCTGAAACCGCGATGAATCAAAAGAGAAACATTTTGAGAGAATAAAATTCCAATGACGACGCCAGTATCACCTAATCAATCCGTATCAGTACATCTTCGATATACTAGTTCGCAACTGATCGATCTAATCTAATTTCTTAAAAAAACTTGACAATCGTTGGAATACTTACACGCAAGAGGGGCGACGCAATTAGAAACAGGTACATATAAAATCGCGGTGTCGACGAGTTCAAATCAGGCTTCGGTCAGTGATCAGACAATGGCGTTGAAAATTCTGTGTCTCCTCGGCCTTCTGGCTTTCTCTCACGGTAAGTAATAAAATTCTCTCGAGTTGTCCGATAATCATTCGTTCAAGCGAACACAAATTAATAACTTTCTTAGAAGTATCTTGGGGAAAAATCGCTTTACTGTGTCGTATTATTCAAATAAGTGATTTTTTTTGTTTATCTGCCAATCAATTAAATACACAAATAAAAATAATCGCAAAACTGTCGTTTATAATTTTCAATGAAACTTCGCTGAAAAATTGTTAACTCACAAAGATCCAAAAATTCACTATTAAAACACACCTGAAAAACAAACTATTACTCGTTACAATTTAAATTTCTGGGAAAATTGCGTTTTTCCGGCTGCATTTTACATACATAGTGATAATGACTTATCGTTGCAGCTGGAGTCCTTCCATTCTTTGATCCCAGGATCGTAAATGGAGAGGATGCCAAAGTAGGCGAGATTCCATATCAGGTACATGTCACCAAATTCATTACAAAAAAATTAACAGTATATATATATGTAAACTAGTATACGTTATATATGTTTGTATAAATACTTTTCATTATAATTAACGTATGAAAATATATATGAAAATATATATGAACAGATGCGCAGATATTAGAGTGCTATGATATTTTCACAGATTTCTCTTCAAACTAAATATCATTCCTTTCACTTCTGTGGTGGATCGATCCTGAGCGATAAGTTTGTCATCACAGCAGCTCATTGCGTTCAAGGGTAATTTTATTAGTATTACTTTTAATAAAATAATTGCATGTTATTCACGCTAATATATCTCTCTACTATAAACATTTTAATGCGTACATACGTGTAAATATTATTTTACCAATGCAAAAAATATGACAATTCACTGTATTATATACTAGCTGGTTACCCGAGCTTCGCCCCGGTAACAAAAAACTATACACTCTATAGCACTCGCCGGAAAATTCTACTCCTATTTTATATGGGGTAGAATTTTAATACAAAATCTGTCCAGCCGTTCTTGAGTTATAAATGGTGCAACTAACCCGACTTTGTTTTATTTATATAGATTTAGATGAAAATTTAAACAATTATGAATTTCGCATTGCAGCCGCAGCCCCACTGACATAAAAGTTGTTGCTGCAACAATCAATCTGACAGACCGGGAGAAATTGGAGCATGATGTCGAAAAAATCATTATTCACGAAGAATACAACTCCGCTAATTCGTATATTAACGATATTGCTTTATTGAAGGTAAGAATGGCTTAAATTTTCTTTCCACACGAGGAAATTCAAATCTTTCTAATTGTTTTTTCTAGTAAAAAATTACAACTCTCAAGTAAAAATTGTCTTTCAGGTAAAACAGCCCTTCGTAAAATCTTACAAAGTTGGACACGTTCCTCTGCCACCAAAAGGACATACCGTTAAGGCCAACGACGTAGCTGTTGTATCAGGATGGGGCAGACTCTGGGTAAGTTTTTTATCATTTTAAGTATCATTTAGTCTGTAACTTAGACTATAATACTAGATATTTATAATATCTAGTATAAAAAAAATAAAAGGAAATTAGTGTCACTCCGAGAGCAACAGTTATAAATATTATTGCGAAATTGCAGCAAGGTGGGCCAACCACTACTAAGTTACAACGAGTCAACATCTTGATCGCTGATCAAGGATACTGCAAGCTTATGTACAACAATATGGGAATGAACGTCTTCCCCACGCAAGTTTGCGCGTACCATCCGGAAACTGAGAAAGGATCTTGCCACGTAAGTTTATCTTAACATTTCAACTGCCATTGCATCGGTCCATCTATTTAATATCCTCACAACCAAATATTTAAAACCTCGATGAAGAAATTAAATGCACAAAACAAAATCTGGGCGTCATATTTGAAATGGCATCTTGCTTCTTCCAGGGTGACTCTGGTGGCCCATTGACTGTCGGTGGAAAACTCGTTGGATTGGTATCCTGGGCGAACGGTTGCGCCAGCACCTCCTACCCCACCGTCTATACACGTGTTGTCTCTTACCTGGATTGGATTCAGATAATTATCTGGACGGAATCGTGATTTCTGCCCAGTGCTCTGAATGTCAACGTGAAGAAATTCTAACGCGGTCTAAACTACTCCCTCTCACTTCCAATTAAGGCTTGTACTTTGTCCTTCGTTCTGTATAATTTTTTAGACATTGGTTCTTAAAACCTCTACCTCTACCTAAACTATAAAGTAATATCTGAACTAAGAAAGAAAGATATTTCGATGTAAAAACTGTACGATAACGATGTGATATAGTGTTGTACATAGTAGATGCCCTCAAAATTCTGTACACATTTTCGATGAAATAAATATTATTTTGATTTAATCTTTATTCAAAGAAAACTACTGGTGAATTTAGCCTGCCCGAAAAGACGGTGAGGAATTATATCGCGCGACAAGTGCCGTCCGTCCGCCAGTTATCACAAATCAAATCCAAAGGGATTTCGATATAGAGCTATTGGATAGCGCAAGAGGTCGAATAGAACTGGGCTCTGTCGCGAAATCAATACACCGTGACCGCGCGGCCCTCACGTGTTGCTTTTATTTCCGGTGACACTTGGCATAACGGAAACGATGCGCACGTTTCAGCCGTAATTAACAGTCATGATCGTATCGACAATTCTCTATTCAGTAAAACTTGATCGTAGATGAAAGATATGCGTTAATCGTGTTATCGGTAGCTCCACAAGCGTGTTCTTCTTACTTTCTTCATGACGTCTATAGCGACTTTATAATTGTGGGAAAGAAAATAGGAGATAATACGCGATGTCTCTTCGAAAAACAAGTCGCACACGCCCTCCAGATTTACGGACGAGGAAAAAGCAATCGAGAACGAAAGAGAAACTTTCCGCAAGTTGCAACGCCGAGAAGAAGAAAAACGGTATAAAAATACAGACGAACTTATTACATTTATTTTTTTTTCCTGGGAGAAGTATAACTAATAGCAAACGTTAGAAACTTTCCGAATAAGAACAAGACGAGCTGCAACTGTGCAACGAGACGGCTGCTACTGGACAAGAAAGCGCGAGCGCAGATCGTTCATACCGAATTCTATTCTGACGTATTTACATTGCTAATGAAATTTCATTTCTGCTTTCACCGTTCTTCCGAGAGTGATAGGCTTCAACATCGCTCTCCATTTTGTTTTACTGCGTGAAAAGGTCTGATAGTTGCTCATTTCTAACGGAACTTATTATTAAATGCAACTCCTTCCAGTGAGCCCCCTTTAGTCTATTTATTTAAAAAATATTCTCGATAATCTTAGAAGTCAGTTTCACTATTTGTGCGAAAAAATAATTATAGTTCGAAATTTTCACCTGCAATTTAACTCTCAGAAATTAATTTGTCGCACAGAGACGGACGATTACTTTCCGCCCCAGTTACGTAACAAATGTTATAAGCTATCTCACCCGTATCTCGCATAAATATTCCCGAATAACTTTACGGTTCAGAACCGCGTGCTGAATACGGTATATTTACTGTCGCCTGGCCGAAATAAGATGTATAATATAAGTATACACACGTATACTGCAAAGACCATATTTCCTAACTCAACTATCCAAGCAGATACATAAACTTGTGTAGTTTGCAGAGCTTATATACCCCCTAGTTCTAGACTCTAGAGGGTTAATTTCCACAGTATTACACTATTATGAAGTAGCCACAAAAGCATTATTCTCTCTCATAACTGCGCATAAAGCAGTATTTACAATCGTGTCAAAAGCAATCATGCATTTGCGCAGCAACTTTGTAATATATATAGTACTGCAAGCAAGACAGAGCTTAGTATTATATATTGTCGTGTTACAAAAATATATATAAATATGAAATATGTGTATATAACACAAAAACTGATTAAATGCGTATATAAAATTTAAAGGGGCATGTAACAACTTGTCGTTAATTAGATAAATTATTTATATTTATTGAACTATAGAAACAAATTAAATATAATTTTGTACCACAAAAATAAATATCATAAATAACGGCGTTTATTCGCAGAGCCGTGATCTCAGTCAAATCGTTTATTAAATCAGCATTCTGAGACGAACGAATAGAAATGTCATGCAGTATATATAAGGGAAAAATTCTTTCAAAAAGTGTCTCGACGAAGCCACCGAGGAGCTTCGACAGAACGAAGCCCTTTTGATTTGCGATCAATTCGGCATCGTCGCGCTAGTCCTTTTCCTTCCATCTTCTCTCTCTTTTCTTCTTCTTACACATCTTACGATTTCCCCTTCATTTCTTCTTTTGGACCGGCGAAGCGATCTTGGGATAAGTCGTCGTGACAACTCAATTTTATTGGGACTTTATCGAAATAACTGCGAAACCGTAGGTTTTAGCTCGCAAATAAGTTAATGCTTTTTGAATGATGACAGAAAAATAGTAAATTTCTATAATTTATGAAAATGAAGTTTATAGAATTATATTAAATCTAACAAAAATATCTTCGATAATTACTCGATTGATTGCGGGACATAAGTTCTCTGAGACGTTATAGTTTATATATTTTAGTAATTTATTCAATTTCACCATTAGACCATTAAGCATTTTGTATAGAATTTTAAGTAAAAATAAATTAAGTATTTTGTATAAATTTTTAATTATAAGTAAATTTACAAATATATACATCTTACTATTTAGTGCTGCACGTACATATTCGCGAAGTAGCTTCCGGATACTGACAAGTTTATTGTAAGTCCTGTCTCATATATACAGTGTGCCACATGTACACCATTAACCGCTGAAGCATAATTTTCGTGGAACCGTTTCCATAGGGCTTCTTGGTTCATTTTGTGTAACGATTATACACGATCGTTAGATCTTGCAAATACCTACATACTTTCATATAGGTAAGATGATGTATACATAGCAGCTATTGCGCTCGGTGAACCCTGTTCAAACATTATGTATTGGAGAATATTTGCGTTAAAAGCAATTTATGCATACGCGAAATTAACTTATACGAAACACGCTAATGCGTTTATTAAAAGCCTAACAATATGAGAAGATTTTTGTAATTAATATTGTATCTTATCTTAATTCAGAACAGAATAAATTTATATAATAATGACTATTTATATACACACACACGAAATTTATAACAATAAATTGTACACACATAGATGCTAGATATTAAAAATATATAAACTATTCACTAATAATAAGTATGACGAATGTCTGATTATCGTTTACTTTTACTACTTTCGTAATACAGAACGTATGAGAGATTTTAATTTCGTCAAAAATACCTATGCACTGTTTTGACATGAGGAATGTAACTATGAATAAAATATTCCCGTACTCAGCGGTCTTTAGCTGATGGGATTCATGATTACCGTATAAACTAAGTTTTCTCTTATTACTGAAAGCAATCGCATCTAAAGGCAGCTACCTTGGAGAGATATTAGGTCTCGCGTTTCCAACCTACGATCGAGTAAATGGCCGCATAAATGAGTTTAAATGAACCTTCAAACCCGTAAATCATAAACTCGAAACTTGCGCCCTTCAGTGTTGTTCGAATTCTCGATGTGGTCTATTAAATTCCTCCACCTCGAATAACTCTTGATTGTACGGTAATGACAGAAAATATTCACGACGTGACGTAAAAAATAGAGGTTCCGGACTTGTCTTATGCTAAATCTTTCGCTTTCATCATCGTAATGGAATTCCATTTGCGTTTCTACTCAGCAAAATTTATTTTAAAAAAAGTTTCGCTCTATAAAAACCAGATACCGGAAGAAAGCGTCACATTAACTACGAGTTATAGTTCGCATATTTTCAAATTGAATGTTCTTTTCAGGAATGTGTGAGTATCTCACCCGATGTAGAATAGCACGTGCTGCGCATACGAAATTAAGTCAAGCTTTGGCACGAGGCCAGTCAAAATCCCTCGGCTTTTTATCACTAATATAGTCTTTACTTTTTGTGTTATTAGTAATATTGGTTAATATTGCGAAAGTTTACGACAGGATTGCGTTTCGCAAAATTTGAATATTAAATATTACGATACGTTTATATATCGTAATACAACAATATTTAATAATAGCTATAATTTATTCAACGCAGATTAGTGATTACAATAAATTACTATTGTGATAGAGATAAGATAAGACAATATTGCTTCAACATCGTAAATAAAGCAATCTTTATTCTATACAATCTCTTATGCCATTAAAGTTTCAAGAACCCACCTGCACATGAAGTCGAGTATAGGACTTTTCTTCGGTCCTCTAGAGGCTGTTGGACTTTGAAATACTATTGCAATAAGATATACACACGAGAAAGTGAATCAAAGTTATAATGTCACGCCATGAGTCATCGTATGAATTTTTCTTTCGTGTTACAGTTATCTACCCCAGTTAAGAAGTAATTTAAGTGAAAAAAATAATAATTTTGTGAATAATTTTCGTGATATATCTTTCTTTTTCTTTTCTTTTCTTGTAGGTACTATAATTGGTTACGTTACATACAAAAATAAATTCTATTATTTTGCAAAATGTATTTTAGAAAATATATTTTTATGTAAACGGATTAAATGCAAAGCGGTATTTCAATTAATTATGAAAAGGTCTAAATAAAAATTGTATCTTAGTATTAATTTAATATTAATAGTATATAAAATATTAATACTATTAGTATATATATATATATATATATACTAGGACAGGATTATAAAAAATAAATAAAACTCGTAAGTATACATTATTTGATTCGCTTTCTATTAACGATTCATATAATTCTTTAAACGTTTAAACTATCATACTTTATATATAACACATGTGATATATTACAGTTCGAGAGATATTTCCGCATTACTTCGCATTATCTCGTGCTATTTTTATCCAATAAGAAACAAAGAAATATCTCGTTTAGGGATACCTTGACGGTGATACTCGGTATGCATTTCTAATTACGAACGAGACCAAAAACGGACGGACACTCACCTGTTTGCGGAGCGGCGTGACGCACTCATCCTTGGTACGCTCGAAGCGCTCGAACTTGAAGCTGTTGCTGCGGTAAAGCTCGTTGTCGCTCTGTTGCCTCCTGCAGAGCCGTCGCGTGAGCGCGCGCGGCCTGCAGGGCGCACATTCGGTGGCGAGCTCCCAGTGCAAATGCAGCATCGCGAGTTCGGCGGTGCAACGTGCCATCGCGCAACCGGCACGCCTCACGCGGCACTTGACCCGCTTAATGCGGCCCTCGGGCTGCGGCTTATGGCCGCAGGGCTGCGTGCCGCTGCAGCTGCAGTCCGTGCACGTGCGGCGCGTACGGCGCGTTTTCACCGTGTGCGGGCACGGCTTCGCCTCCTCGCCACACTCGCACTCGCACGGCGCCTCGCCGCCGCCTGTGTGGGCGCAGTTGGCTCTCTCGTCGGCGCACTCGCACGGCTGCTGCTGCTGCAACTGCGTGGAGGAAACAGGGGATGAGGAAGATTGCGCGGCCGCTCGGCGACGGGTACCGGCTGCGTGCCGGCAGGAACGATCCGCGCACTCGCATCTGCAACGAGAAACGTGTTAACGAATGAGAAAAGGGCGAATTTGAGCGACGAACATTTGCCAAGTTTTACAGGACAAATATTAGAGTCAAAGAAAAATCTTTCTATTTTTTAATTTTGAAATTGCTTACTTCTAAATTTAGATCATTAATTACGCTAAAATGTACAGTTTCGTTATTTCGAGTCACACGAATCGCAAACGTTACTGCTTTCGAAGCGTCGTATTGATCTTAGCCACAAGTTGGACCGCGAGGGTCTCTATCGACTATTGGAAACTTTATTTTAGCGTATTATCGCACAATAATGTTGTAAGAACGAAAAGATCCCGCTCGAGGAAAATAGGAAGAAAACTCAAGTGAAAATCTGAGGACTGTGATCGTTCGCGTGTGGCTATATCGTGACTAAACTTCAAAGCATCCCAGATAATTGCATCGCGAATTAAATTGACCTCATTACTAAATTGATTTTATAATTTTCTCTCTAAACTTCTCTCGTTTCGATTATAGTAAATTTGCAATTTCTTGAATTTCTTGCGCTTTCCGTATTCGTTTCTTTATTAATGAATCTCTTTCATCAAGAAATTTATGTATGCAACATAAACGTTTCAATTCCCCGTGTATTTATTTATACACGTTAACATTATGTAAAGTACAAATTGCAGTGTAATTGCGAGAAACATCTTGGTTCGTGATAAATTCATGTTAATGTATCCATAAATGCGCACGTATAAAAAAAATCTACTTCGTAATTTAACAAAACTATAAGCTATTCACGATATTCATGAGAGCCAGAAATGGGAATAAATATACAATATTCTCTGCATAATTTGCCGTAGCACGTGGCACTTCGTAAATCAATATCTTAGCGTTCTAGAGAAGAGATAAAAGAATTGGCACGAATTGGCATTCTCAGGTTCTTTAAACAGATGAAGATTTCCTCCGTTACTCCGACATGAAAATGCTTTTAAACGTTGCATTTCACGTTTCGCCATCGCGTAAATCCTCTCATGTTAATTCAGACAAGGTAATCACCTTGTTTACCCTACAAACGTCAACCTCGGTTTGGCTGCCGAGCGAGGGTTGACAGGTCTATGGGGTAACCATACCACTCGCGTTCACCTAAAACCTGCTTACGATCGGCGCAAGTGCCAACAGCACGTTGCCACCTGACCTCCACCATGCCTTCCACCCCTTTCACCGCGATCTTTCAGAGCGCGCGGTCGAGCTGTATGTAATCGACCGTTACCTATCGCCATCGAATCACGATAATGTCAAAAATTGCCATCGATAAAAGTTATTCGCGAAGTAAAATGGCACGAATTAAACAAAAACCGGGGATAACAGGAGATACGGATAAAACTGGAGCACCACCCTATATGGATATAACTGTTGCTCGTCATTTCCACTGCTATCGATCGCACGAAGCGACTGAAATTTCGAAGGGAATAATCAACGATAGTCTTTCAAAGAAATTTATCACGACACAATGCCGCAATACATACGCAAGTATCGGCAACAATTTTTTTTTTCGGCTATCTATCACCAGAAAGGTCATTGGTCAACAAGTGCTATCGACCGAATAAGTGCAGGGTCTCTCCCGTTCTATGAACCGCGATAGCAATAACTGTAATAGCAATATCACGAACCTACCCCAATTTTCAACCTACCCCAATACAACTACCCCCCCTCCCCAGCTGGCTTTTACAGTACAGGGTGGAATACACCCGGCGCTATTACATCGTCGCGTTTATTTACCTTCTGACCCTTCTCACGGCCGATCCTCGCTGGGCATGCGGACAGGGCTGTGCTTCCGGCGGACAGTCGCAGCTGATAGTGGCCGCGGCGGCGGCAGCGGCGGCGGCGGTAGAAGCGGGAGTAGCCGGTCGGGTACGACGAACCCTGATTAGCACTGGATGCACCGGACATGGCTGCACCTGGCAGCCGCAGACGATAGTCTGGGGCCCGCCGCCGGAGCTGCCGCGGGACTTACGGCCGCCGCCGCCGCGCTTCGCGCGTTGGTCCACGTGCAACTGGCACGGCTGCACGGGGCAGCCGCAACGGGCCGCGGCGCCGCGACGCCCGGCGCCCTGTACGCGTCTCCACACCCGCTCCATTCAACGACCGGCGTGCAACTGACAATCGGCCGCCCCACACCATCGTTAATCCGGCGGATCGCGCGGGCGCGCGGGCCCGCTTCGATCCTCTCCGCGCGACCTCGGTCGTCCTCGGCTACGTCGTCTCTCCGGGGGATGAAACACCCCCTCTGGCTCTCCGACCGTCATGATGCGCGCTGGTCCACGCTGCCTTCCCCGCGCCCCCGTGACGTTCCTTCCTTCCAAATGCGCGTGGGCGCCGCACGGACAAATCCGGGCGTTTACCCTGAGTGAAAGGTCACCGTTGACTTCTTAGCTGAGATCTCGCGCGATAATATACGTTGCCTTAATATAGAATTAAGATAATTGACGTTTGTGTGTGGTGTGTGTGTGCCTCCGAGTTTGAGGACCGTGGGAAGACCTTATTGTTAGTAATGCGACATGATGAGAGAAGTGCGAATAATATGTGCGTGTTCCTTATTAATGACATCCGATTTCACCCTGAAGCTCTGTGCTCGTATATTAGAAAATTTTTAAGACATTTACAAATTTTTATTTACAGAAATTTACAATAATTTTATAAACGTAATTGTGTTACATAAAAGCATATGTATCCCCAGAAAATGTGTATTAAATAATCCTCTAATAACTATAAACAAAAGGACGCTGTATTTTCCTATGTAAAATTCAACTAATCATATCAATCACATTAAGTCGATCGTGTTGTACTTAAAACCGAAGCAGCAAAAATCTGCTGCAGAATTCGTGGTATATTCTTAAGATCCATGCACACAAACGCGCGACCAGAAGGCATCTTCTTCATCAATCTAAAAATAGTACATGTGTTTTAATTAGCACCGATCGATAGGATTAAGAAAAGACGAGTAACAAGACGGTAAGTTTTTATTATCGTTAAAACTATACCTGGTCGCTTGATCACCCAACGATCCAATAAAAATAGCGTAGGAATTCACGTCCGCGTTAGACGTCAATAATTTTGCGAATCGTGCAGGAGAGATTCCGTAACGCTCTAGATTTGCATCCGAGAGTACAACTACGATTGATTCGTCGGAATCCTCTTTCGCCAAGCTCGCAATTGCATGCTGCGTCGCCTCCAATGTATTATCGCCGGACGTGCAAAATTGCGAGTGAGCGTGCATCGTCTGCAAAGATAAATAATCGCTCGTTAATTAAATCGCGTGGCTTATCCTTTCACGAGAAAAGAAAAACGACAGAAATGAATCTACTCGCCTTAATCACCTCCAGCCTTCGTTTATTGTCCGTCGGCGGTTGCGTGTGATCGACAAAGACAATACGGTAATCGTCGCCGGAATGGCCGACGATGTCGTATTGAAATTTACCCTCGTAACCGCTGAAAGCCTCCATTACCATGACACAGGCCTCCAACTCGCGATCCAGCCGGCCGTCGTAGCCGTTGAACCTGTACATGCTGCCGGACACGTCCGCGACGAGTTTCAATCGTTTTGGTTTCAATTGCGGCGCGCCGATCTCCGGCTCCTTCTCCGCCCGGCGCCGATAGATCGTCTTCTCGCCGGTTAATCCCTCGATTAGCTTCGTATCGTCCAGCTCGCCCGACGTCTGATGCCTGCACCATTGCCGCTCGTTGCTCTTCGCCTGTAGCGTACCTATAAATGGCATGCGAGCGTGCGATACGCGATAAGGAACGCCGACTTCCATAAAAGCCGGATTCGTGCGGGGACGCTCACCTAATATGACCCTCAAGGCCTGCACCTGATTGTGAACCGCGTCGCTGAACTGAGCGTACAACTTGTGGTCGTACTCGCTCATTTTTATGTCCTTGAGTCGCTGCTTGAATGCGCGGAGGCCCATCTCGCGTGCGGCTTTCTTTATATGCTCCGGCACCGCGTTCTTCTCCTCGTCGCTGAGTTGATGTACAGTGTGTCCAGCGTCCAACCGATACGGGCCCCCCTTTCCGCCCAAACCCGCTGTATCTCTGCCTAAAATATAATTTCACGCGTATCCTGTTGCAACAGTTGTTGATGATCAGACACAGGAGATAGTATTTTAGTACGACAACGTGTAATTTCCCTTTAGATTTTATCCTGCTTGTTATCTCGTTTAAATATACCCGTACCTCCGGTTCCCCCGGCCCAAGTGTTACCGCCCACGTGCGGTTCGTTATTCTTATCGACCCTTCCGTGTTTCGGCTCGCTGACATTCTGCCCCGAATACCTCTCTTTCGTGATCTGCATCTTCTCCTCGTCGGCGCCTATCATTTTACGCCACGCACCTAACGACTTTTCTATATTCGTGATTGATGTCTCCCATAAACGGACGCAGCCACCGGCGTCTATTGTGACGAGACCTTCGTTCGACGTAAGTGACGCATAAAGCGGAAGGTCCTTCGCATACAGCCACTGTGACAAGGGCGAGACGTTAACCGGTCTGCGTAAAAGAGATTTAATGATTTTTCTCCGTTGTTCCATCGGAAAGAAATATGCGCAATAATAATAAAGACATATATGATATATCAATATTATCTTTCAAAGACAATAAAGACGTGAATAACGTTCTACAACTCTCATATTTCATAGCATCATATTTCATTTTTTATTTTAATTTATTTAATTTTTCCTTAAAAATATATTTAATGCTTGTTGCAAATTCACTTACTCCGGGATAGGTATGTATCGCAGCTTGTGGTTCACCGTGTCGACTATCTCTAAGTAGCCGGAAATTCCCGTGTGCTTCGTGTCCTTCGGATAAACCTCGTCGGGTACCTGATTCGGCGAGATCGTTCGGATCACCTGGCCGTTCTGCGTAACAATAGGCGTTATGAAGCTGCGCGTTCTTCCTCTCCTCGGCCAAAAGTGCAGCTCGTTAGAGCTGTCCAAATCGGGGAAGCCCGTCGCTATGCCGGCGTACGTATTATCGGTCACCAGGAGTCTATTCGGGCAGTCTATTTTCTGCTGAAGAGCTTTGCTCAGCTCCGTTTTGTGCAGGCTGCTCCTGCCGCAATTCAAGACACTGCCGGTCTTCAGATCGACGCTGTTAGACTCGTCCAACTCGCGCAGCACGTACGGGCACGGATCGGAATCCGAGGATTTCGTAAGAATGTACTTATCCTTCGACGCGTCCTGAATCAACCACTTCCTGTCGGACGCGAGTAAGATCGATTCGATGTTGCACGGCAAGCTCATCGAGTAAGCGCACATGCTCTGCAAATCGATAACTTCGAGTTTGTCGTGGTCCTGCGTGTACAAAACGATCAGATTATGCGACGGGAGTAGATCCGCCTTCATCTTCCACTGAAAATTTTTGCTCCTGAAGGCGTTCGATATCCTGTCGCTGGCGGTATCCAAAAAGGACGAAAACTGTAGTTCTCGAATCGAACCCTCGTTTACGTTTACCACGAGTATTGAATTGCTCTAAAAACGATCAAATCCGATGAACGCTATTACGAGGAAAAGGGAGGGTTTGCGTTACTAACGTACTACTTACAGTTTCTTCGTGAACTAAAACGTCCCCGAGATTGTCGACCGCGATGCTGTAAAACGGCATATTGCCCCTAACGGGGCTGATCAAACCTTGCAGCGACGTTTCGCGAATCTGATCGGATTCCGGCGTCATGCTAAATATACTCAGGGGATTCGAGGTGAGAACGTGTATTCTGTCGTCCGTGCCATCTCCTTTACTTCCATTCGCGACCGCTAAAGCGGTCACCGTGCTGTTTTCGCTAATGGGTAGTGTCCAGTAACTCTGGAGTTCCGTGAACCAGGCCGATCTGGCTTCAACTCGATCCAGAGTTCGATCGTTTTGCGCCGGAAAAATCGGCGATTTCAACTTAACGTACCTTTCCTGAACGGGCATATTTTGAAACGTGCTCAGAACGTTCCAACTACCACAGATCTTCATCTCAGGCAAAGGTATTCTGCAATGGAAAAGAGGAAAGGACATTGTACGCGTCTAAAAATCGACATTTCGTATCTTTATTTTTCTCGTATTTTCATTTATTACAATAGGTTCATCATAAAATTGAAGTACAAAATTGTCCGAATTAACTATATTTTTCTAATACTCTTGTGTGTTTATATATTTTACAAAATACTTAAAGAGAGTACGTAAAGATTATCTTACTCCTTAGCTAAGGCAACATTGGTTGGACTCGTTCCAACGGGAATTCCATGCTTATGGAGCACGGTTACCAAAGTGTCGAATATTTCCTGGCTATATCGATCAAAATCGAAGACGTTACGCACTACGGTACCCAACGGTTCGTTCGGAAATTTCTACAACATTATTAAAAAGTGCGTCATCAATTACATCGTCACTGATCGATCATCCTGAAAGATCCTCGTATCATCTTACCTCTAGATGTTTAACTAAGTTAACCACCTCTCGGGTCGAATAAGGATACGAGACTAGGCCTTGGTCGGCCATACTTCTCAGCTCACCGAAAGCTCTCACTAATTTATGTATCGTCCGCTCGTCTATGTGCGGACCGTACTGCTTCAGGAGCTGAATCTCGCTTCGAATACTCGGATTGTCGACGGAATGCGTGCTGAACAGGTCTCCCAGAGCGCCGAAGAAGTCATTGCCCAAAAACGGGAAACCCGGCCTGTTCGCCAACACGATCATCCTAAAGTCCGGGTGCATCGGTATGCTGTTCGCGCTGCGGGCGTTCCCGCTGCCACGGGGAACAATTCGTCGACCGTCCGACAGAATCATTTCGCCCGATTCCACGAGGGTCTGAAAATGACAGGAATCGTCTCGCGATTCACGACCGACAAAGTGTTCGCGCCATAATGGCTCGCGCTATAACGTCGAGTACGTACTTTCAATATACACGTCACATGCGTGGGCGCTTTGTCCGCCTCGTCGACGACGAGGACGTGGCCCAGTTTAACGGCCTGCACGAGCGGCGAGTCCTCGTAAACGACTTTGCCGTCCCTGACCATAGGCTGCAGGGTGAGAGTTTGCACGGTCGTGTCGCGGTGCAGCTGAATGTACTCGCGCGGCCGGTTCAGCAGCTGCAGCAGCCGGTCCACGATCTTGTTCTTGCCGACGCCCTGATTGCCGACCAGCAGGAAATTCTGTCCCAGACCGAAGTCCTGCAGCAGTTGCTCCAAGAGCGCGACGTGCTCCGGCACGTCGTAGAACACGATGTCGGGTACTTTACTGAGCGCCGCGGTACGATACCGATCTGCGACCGTGTCACCGATCCTAACGGAGTCTTCCGTAACCGAGCACTCGATCGCCGAATCCACCGTGGACTTGGGCGGGACGATGCCGAGGCGACGGCAGGAGTCCTCGAGAGCCTCCTTCGCGATCGCCGGCAAGAAGCGCGCCAGACACGCGCGTTGCACCGCGTTGTAAGCGTCGTCGCATCGAAATCGATGCATTCGCTCTGCAATCCTCAAAAGCTGTCGAGTGCTGAGCGATCCGGCGAGAGACAGTAAGGTCGGATCGTTGGACGAACGTAAGACATGCGCTAATTCTACGATACTTAGCAACGCTTGGCTAGGTTCCCCAAACTGCAAAGAAAGTACTCGATAAGAATCTATCTGCGATCGAGGATGCATCTATACAAGCTTTCCTGCGATCACCTTTGACCGAATGATGTGAATCTCCTCGCGTTTGCCGAGCGGCCTCATCTCGTGGAAGAGGAATAAACTGAGCAGCTCGGAATTCAACCACTGACCGGACGAGCTATTGATGACCGGCGGCTCGGCCAAGGCTATCAGCCTGAAGGCGGGATGGATTCGCAGGATACCGCGGTCGCGCATCTCCTCGTCGGATCTGTTATACTCTTTCTTTATCTCGTCGTAACGATCCGCTCGTATGAGCCGCTTACCATCGTGCAACTGGAGCTCCCGATCGTGAACTAATCTACGGGCAAACGCGATCGCGTTATCATCTTGTGAATCCGCTTGTTAAATATCACGAACCGCGAACGCGATTTTACCTGTGCAGTACAGCTAAGGTGCTAGAATGAATCCTGTTGATGCCGTCCAGCACGGCCAGTTTGCCGTGGAGGGCCGCATCGACCAGCGGCGAATCTCTCCAGACCGTGTCGCCGTTAAGCGACGTGGTCCGTTGTTGTATCAGGTCCCTGGAAGTCATATCCTAAGGAAATATTTCAACCGTTTCATTTCTCGAACGAACTGCGCCGCGATCGCAGGCGCGACTGGTCTTTCTAAGTTGGATCGTTTCTTACTCCTCTCGCAAACGAGAGCGCAAATCGGAAATTAACGGGTACTCTCGCGAAAGGTAGACTTGCCTGATAAAGCACTATTGGCTCCACTTGATATCCTAATAAATCGGCTAGCCGTCGGACGGTGGTGGACTTGCCGCAACCCTTTGGTCCGATCAAGCAAAAGTCGGACGCCAAATGAGATTCCAGCATGCTCGCCAACAAATTATTCTGATAATTAGTCTCTATATAATAATCGTTGTTCGCGCCATTAGATAATTGGCTCGTGCCGCGGAGAACCTATTCGCAAAATAGATTCGAATACTTACAATAAGCAGCGGTGATTAACAACGTAGAAACAATGCGAATATTTATTTATACAGCTTACGTGAAAACTTGTTTTCGTATTATCGCGTTTTATGCTGATCTCCAAAGAATCGTCAGCTTTCTTGGTAATGTCTACTTTACTAGTAACGGTACGCTCCGTTTTGGAATCGTTCAATACGCTAAATGTTCCAAGGATATCCTTGACGGCATTCTGACCCTCTTTACCCAAAAATAGTTTGTACGGGTAGAATCTATGGAAAATGTCGTACACCGACAAGTCGGGATTTTTTTCCTAAGCACAAACACGCGAAATTAGTATAAAAATAACGACAAGGTGCCTGCGGTATCCTAGAAATTTACCATAATTAAAGCGGCCGACGGCAAATTGTCCAAAGGAAAATCTGGCAGGCCTATAGTGACAGCTTCTTGAGTAACTAATGCGTGAGCGCACGATAACAATTGCGACAATTTCCCAGCGTCGACGTTCGGCGTTAAGTTTCTCAAGACCTCGAATTGTTCCTTAAAAATCAAATCTTGATATATGGTACCTCGATATCCCCAAAAAAAAAATACACTAAAATTTAAATAAATTATCTAGCACACTCTGTAGCCTTCTATATATTTTCTTACAGAACGAATGTATCGATACTGTCAAATATAATTATATTTAACTATATCACTGTATTTAACAACCAGCCAGAAGATGCAATCGAGTTTTCAGTCATTAAGCAAGCAAGTGAAGAACTTATGCTTAATATCGTTACGCTCGCGGGCAACTGATAACAGCCTGATAACATTTCTCGCGCTCGAGCATTGCAGTAGTCACCCGGCTGACGCAAGTTCGCAACTCGGAAAGTTTACAGGGCTGTTGCTGGGCGTAATTTATTTAACGTTACTTAACGGTCTATCTGCAGTGCGTTGAACTACTAGAATTCGGTGCGGAACTATCTTCTCATTACTTCTCCGCCTTCGTCGGCATAGCTGGCATCCGAGGGAGAGGGACAGGGAGAGAAAGACAGAGAAGAACCGACGCACGAAAGCGTGCACGTGAGGAATGTTATATACCGCGATTCGGTACGAAACGGTCCTCCTTCCGAGAGAGAGTGATTAACACCGAGAGCTTTCCAACGTTGCGCGCCCGAGCACCGAGTGAATAACTACCACTCGGCACGGAAGCCGCGCCGAGAGATATCCGCCCACCCTCGGAATTTCCATCGAAAACTTTCAATCGGCCCGAGTTATAATCTCGAGCCCTCGATCGGCCGTAATTGCGGCGTTGGCGGAAATGTGGTTTTCGTGACTCGTCCCCGGCACCCGCCGCAAAAATAGAAGAGAATCAATTTTCGGTCGAAACGTTCGGTAACTCCCTCGACACCACGTACGGTTATTACGCACGTCGCAGCTCCGCTCGTCGTATTCCGGTATTTCCGGTTACCTGCCCTTGTCAAACATCACGTCGATTTCGAGGCGGATGAATAATAAATGATCGACGACCGATTCGCGGTATCAGTCGCGAATTAAAAATGCGAGCTTGTTGTTAGGAAAAGTTCGCAGTCTTGTTTCATAGATGTGTCACCGGGCTATCAGGACGTTAACTGGCTTATTTCGCAAACACGCGATTCCCCATTTCCAGCAATTTCCAAGTTCAATGCACTCGCGTCGGAGATGAAGAGAGAATATCGTATTTATTATCGGATAAAAGACTGTCATTATTTCAACAGCGATATTTTTGCAGCTTTAGACTTTACTTTGCAGAAATGTAATAATATAACTTCGGTGTATATTTAGGAAATGCGGCTGGTTCTAAAGTTACCGTAACTATTGCTGTATGTTATTCAAGTATTCACGCATCTACCACTCGTGATAAATAACTACGAATGGGTCACGGACTCGGGTAGACTTAAATTATGGCAACATTTTTTCCAAAGGACATCCATCAGCAGTAAAGTCAAACTTCTATTTTAATACGCCGACTTTCGCGATGATTGATTATTAAACGATGATGCCGTGTATGTAGAAAATAGATGTCCGCGCACCCCTTTCTCCACCAAGTTTTATTACTCTGAAAATAGATGCCGGGCATATTATAGAGCTGTCTTGTGCGATTCCTAAACACGCCGCTCTATTATTTTCGTTTTCCATTGTAGCGATTGCAATTTCGCGGAGGTGACATATAAGTCAACGAAGTCACGAGCAATGTTACATATAATCCATGTAAAACGCAAGGCTAACTCCGATCTAATCCGAATATTATTACGTAACGTATAATCATAAATAATAAAATTTAATAAAATAATAAAATATATCATTTTTCGTATTTCTGTTCCAAGCAAAAATTAAGAATAAAAAGATAAGGTCGCACTCTTCTTGGGATTAGAAAGAAATGACTAGAATATAATTATAATTTTACATCTATGACGCAAATACTCTACTCTTAAAAATTTTTTTAATTTATAAAAAGATTTTTAGAAATTTTCCCCCAAAAAATATTTAATTAGCGAAAGAATCGTAATATAATTTATAATACTTTAATACTGTAATAATTTATAAGTTAGCATTTTAGTTATAGTAACTTCATTTAAATTAAAACCGTCTATAAATTATCTGTGAACTCTCTGACATATGTGTCTCTGGGTTCGTTTCTGCGCGTGACAGCAATTTCTACCGGGCAAGCAATATGTACTCTACGCTTCGTGACGGATAATATTCGTTTCACGAGAAATGGTTTAAATACTCCATGCCGTGTAATTATTTTGAAGTTTTAAATGATCTTTTCTATGAGTTTATTATTAACTGAATTCTATTCAGTTTCCGACCGACGTAAAACAAGGCGATGTCTCCGTCGACTCCAATTCTCTCGACAGACAATAACGGGCTCGCGACACGGCTCCGGATTAACTCTCAACGAAAATGCTATCTATCGCAGAATGTCAAGATGTATCGCAAAGTTAAACTGAAAGGGAATTGTACAGTATAACTTTTTTGTCAGCTCGTTAAACACTAAATAATAAAAAAATTTAGTAACAGAATTATCCAAGAGTTTTTTTTTCATAATAAGCTTGCATTGATTCGAAAGTTTGAATATTTAGACACTCTTTTGTGCATTTAAAAATTGTGGATGTATATAATAATTATTTAATCAAAACTTATTTATATAAATTTATAATTTTGTAGTTATAATTTAATAAATACCTCACATTTTTGCAGCACACGTCATGTTTCGCGTCTCGACAAACGTCATAAAATGCACAAAGTCTTTAGCAACAATAATTGCACATTGTCACTTTAAAAAAATGAGCAAACTGTTTATTAAATATCGTTGATTACAAATATTCGCTTCGTTTCTTTTCCCATCCGCGCTGACAAATAAAAACTCACAACGCGACATCGAGCCAGGTGACGGTAAAAAGAATGTCAGGCGCATAGTTGGAACGATGACACATGCGAAAATGGGAACGCGCGTTTGACCAGTCTATCATTCAATCGCAGGCCAGGGATTCCAGCGAGGACGTCCGTTTCTCAATGGAATTGAAGCTCGGCATGACGATGTGCAGCTGCAGACGGCCAGGCGGGGACCACACGGCCGACCGATCGTTTCCCGATTCATCATCGTTCCTCAAATCGGACTCCTCCGCGCTCGTAGCTCGCGTCTTCGAAACGATGCTCTCCTCCCTCCCGCCCCGAACTCCGTCCTCTTCCGTCTTATCTTTCACCCTGGATAACCGCTTCCGAGCAAACTTCGTCTCGCACTCCAATTTCAAGT
This sequence comes from Temnothorax americanus, assembly GCF_048541705.1. Taxonomy (NCBI): domain Eukaryota; kingdom Metazoa; phylum Arthropoda; class Insecta; order Hymenoptera; family Formicidae; genus Temnothorax; species Temnothorax americanus. The sequence goes on along the minus strand of NW_027509264.1, from coordinate 378,619 downwards.
TCTTCTGCAGTTTGTAGTTCTGCACGACTACGCGCTCTCTCTCCGTGAACATCGAACCCTCGCGCGTCTGGGAGAGATGTCTCCTCCTCCTGGCGGCAGCACCCCATCGCCGATCATCCTCTCGGACTCTTGAATTCTCTTCCGACCCGGTCTCAAGCTCGTAGTCCTGCGCTCTCCCGGAGAGGTCCAGCCACTGTAACACCCTCTCGGACAACGGATTCCAATGCGCGTCCGACGGTCTATCGGCTTGCTCGTATTCCGTCATAGTGGAGAACGCGTCTCGCTGCAAGCACAACGATTGTCCGACGCTGTTGCAATCGAGGTTCTCGCTCGTCGGAAACGTCGTTTCTTCATTTTCTAACGTTTGACAACTCACGCGGTCCTCATCCAACTTGTCGTTCACGTATATCTCCAGGAGACCTCCGGCTTTCTCGCTGCACATCCTCGCGCAGGGTGGAGCCGATTGTCTGCGCACGATCCTCGGCGGGATCTTGCTGTCCGGAAAATTCTTCTCCACCACCACGTGCAGATTCATGAAGCAGCTGTTCAAGCGATCCAGTCTGGTCTCGGCCTGCTGACGTTTCGCGGGGAAACTCTTCTCCATGGACGTTCGCGGATGCCGACGCAGCCGCTGATTAACGACGACGGGATCGTCAGGTGATAGAACAGCGTGACGCATACCGTCCACCCAGACGGTTCGGACGAACAAAGGCCTCTCCGATGATGCCCATATAGCCGGCATAACGCGATACGATGTGCGGAAGGGTATTAATAATTACCTCGAGCAGTAAATAAATAACGTTTCAAGGTCCGATAAAAAAAGCTTAGCGTTTTCTATGCGCAGTCAATTTTATTTCAGGATTCAATAACGTTATATCTCAAACACTGCGCAATAGATAAAAGATTATATTAAAATTTAATATGTATTTAGTATATGATTTATCTGCCGCGTTTTTCGGAATATAAATTGACGATGGTAAAAAAAACGATAAATCAACGTAGTTTTGACATCCCTTCAATATCTTTTAGAAATAAATAAACGAGGGTACGCGGATGATATTGTCACGGCACCATCTCGCAAAAAAATTTCTTCTTCTTCTTCTTCTTTAATTCTGATCGGCACCAGGTGGAAGCGATCACCTATACGGCCATCAACGGCAAAAAAAATTTCAAACGAGCGAGAGCAATTGCAATCTAATTACATTCGTGACGTCGCGACAGACGTTACCGCGCTGTCGAACTCTGCGCCGGGACTTGGAGAATCGACGGCTTTCCGGCTTGCCTCCTTTAATACGTATAAGCTCCGTGTTCGAATCCCGACGTATCGACTCGCGGGCGTACACGGGGAGGACAGGTAGAGTTTCGACTGCCGGGGACACGCGATCCGAGCCGCGCGATGCCTGTGGCTATGGCGCAGCCACGAGCCCGCGTTTATATGCGAACGAGAGGAACACCGGAAGGAAGGGATAGGACGGAGTGCCCCCCGCGAAGGGGTTCCGTGACGACCTCCGCACCCCATGCATAATGGTACGCCACTCCCGGCCCCATAAATCAGGCGAAAGTTTCGCCCGAGTAATATCCACGCGCGCAACCGTCTCCTTCGAGACGCGCGAGCGGATAGTTTTACATACGACATTCCCTTAGAGAATCCCCTCTTTCCTTCCCTCCCCCGCTGAATTATCCAAATTGTAACAGTTATACATCTGATAGCCGAACGAGACTGAGAGCATAATTGAGACATAAATCAGACTCCGTGTCCCTTAATTGTCAGGGAGGCAATTTTAATAATGGGCCCCAGGCAATCGTACGAATACGTACAATCGTACAATTACCGCGACCAAGTTTTGACGAAGCCGCATCGCTATGCAATCAGAAACTTGTTTAATGACTTTTCTAAACGTTTACTTCGACTCCGCGCGCGATATTATCCTGTGGAAAGGTGACACCGGTACGTTCCGCGTAACGTTCAACATTGTGACGCTTCTCGCGGAACGACACGCGGAATCTACTCGGTTTTATCCCTCTCTGGCCGATCACGTTAATCTTTTTAAAGTCACGCGCACTCGGGTATACTTACCTCGAACTTCGGCGGCGGAATGTGACGCGCCTGAAACCTGGATCTGAGAGGGGGATCTAGCGGGTGGCCAGGATATCGCGGTGACGGTAGGCCTAATGCTATTACTATAAAATCTTCGCTGACCCGTACGAGACGCCACTTGTCCAACTCCGTCTGAGTGTGCGTCTGAAAATAAATTTACAAATAATTAGGAGTAGCAGCTTAGACATAGCTTCGCAGAAAGACATCAACGAAACCCTAAGTAAATCGCAGGTAGATTAGTACCTTCAGCAATTTGTCGTAGCGGGACGCCGGAATGAGAAATCTACCGTCCTCCAAATGCATCTCGCGATTCTCCAATAAATTATTTAGCACGGGCAACACATTTCGCTCCGCCTTCTCCACACCTTCGATCAAGAGAACTCGCCCGTTTGTCGCGGCCCTCACCGCGCTCTGATCGTGATAGTACGCGGTGCCGCTTTTGATCTCTCGCCTCTGCTTCAAGTCCGCTTCCGTCGTGTCGCGGGTAAGCGCGATGAACTCCAATTCCCGTCCGGTCAGCTCCAGGAAGGCGAGCGCGAGCTCGCGCCTTCGCATACCCGGTCCGCCCATCAGAAACATATCTTGTCGCAAAACGTCCTTCTGCAGCATCCATTTTAAATGCCTCAGCGCCTCCTGAGAGTGGGAGTTTAACACTGTTCAAAAAGAATAAAACAGCAGCGCGTTAAATGTAGCTCTTAACGATCTACTGACTGCAACCTTAGTGAGCCTCTAAGCGGCAAAGCCTGCGACACTAACAGTATTTTCTTGGAACGTATTCCGGATTGCTCGCTGGCCTCACTTCCTTCGATACGTCAGCGATAGTGACGACTACGTTCTCTGAAAAAAAGAACAAAGATTAAATGATTACGTCCACGCACTGTAAAAAAAAAAAAAAAAAAATAAGACAGCAACGAATCATCAGGAAAGTTAGTCGCCGCGAGCTCACCTGATTTACAGCGTACGAGCGACGGCAGGTTAGACCAGAGCCTGCCGGATCGCTCCAAGATTCGACCCGCTGTCGATGGGCAGCGAGAATTCCGCAGGACGGACAACATCTCGAGGCGGTCTCTCAGATCTCCTTGAAATACATGATACGCGCAGCGGCGTCCTGCGAACGCGATTTAAATGGAACAGATGACGGACGTCCGACGAGTCGCCGCAAAGTGCTCCGAAATAATGACAGTCCGTCGGTCAAATCTCGAGCACGTTATTTCTTCTTTTTCGACGCACTTCAAAAGGAAATGAGGAGTCTCGTACACTTGGTCACTTGGACGGACGTCACGCTCATCCGGCTCATCGAGATGTTTGGAAGACATAACCAAACTGATCGCCGACACCGAGCGATCACGTGGTTGCTCGAGATTGCATGAGCCATGAATCAGCACACGCGCCAGTCAGCTGATTCCATTCCAATCGCTCTCGAATCTCTCTCTCTCTCTCTCTCTCTCTCTCTCTCTCTCTCTCTCTGCTCGCAGTGCTCTTTGCGTCCGACGATATCCGTGTGGTGTCCGTTTGAATTAAGGTAAATTTAGATATATTTTCTCTGATTATGTAGTCAATCCATTAAATCAATCCATTATGCAATCATTGGTCTGAAATATGGTTACGTCTTCAATTTTGAAGTTAGTGAGTGATCATTACGAGCAGCCGAGCCATGTTTCATTTTCGAGAGACGAGCGGTTTCATTTTCCGATATTTATTTGTGTATTACCAAATTCGTTTCGCTTAGTGCGGTTAAATCTCTAGTATACACTATACGGTAGTGTTAGTGAAGCTTGAGTAAATCCACCATTACATATTGTGAATGTGAATCGCATAACTTGTACAGTATATAATCTACAATTATTTATAACAGTGAGTAATTTGGTAAATCTATGCAATCAGTCAGAAAGCAACAAAATATTCGATTACATATACTGATGATGAAACAGTACAAAAGGGAATAAATAAGCCGAGTTTTAAATCTAGAACAATATTTTGCGAACACCTGGTATAGGAGTGCATAACTACAAAACTAAAGTATTATTCAATAAACCTATTTATATTGGTCAAGCAGTACTGGACTTATCCAAGCAATTAATGTATGATTTTCATTATAATGTAATCAAAAAAGAATTTAAAGACGATGTAAACTTTTATATATAGATACAGACGGACTAATCTATTCTATAAAAAATAATGGATTAGACCCGAGCAAGGCGAGGCAAGCTCTGGTCTAAGTTCTTTGAACGCAACAGACTTTTATGAATTTATGAAAAAAAAAAACCAAAAATGACTGAAAAAGCACGATACACCAAAGTTGAATTTTTTCCTCTGTTGTGCTTTTTTTAGCAACTGATCAGTCATTACTTTCTTGTGTTTGTAGCACCTATATTTGATCCAGTTGATCCAGAAACACAAAACTTTGCAGAAATATCCAAGAAGCCTACATTTGTGGACCATTCACTACTCAACGAAGTATAGCGCAGATAGCAGATACGACAACTGCGTCACATTCATCAATAATAAGATCCGACTATATAATGAATACCGGCCTTAGAATCTTCGATTTTTGAGGCCATCATGGATTGGGAGATCCAGAAATGCACATAAACATTAAATACCGTTAGAAAAGAATGTATACTTCCCCGAAATAAATATATTTGACTGTATGAAGATTTGCCTAATTTCTAAACCATGAACAATTGTGAGATACATTTTTAAGCTAAAAAATTCTTTAATTGTGAGTTACAAAAAGTATCAGTTTTCATATATATAATATTTAAAATCTATTAAAATAATAAAGTAGAAAAGAATATTTATTCAAAATATTCCATCCTTATATATATTTTTTGTTTATTATTACGTATTAGAGTAGTACCAGCCGTACCAGGCATGAATGACAGTGCGATCTGGCGCACCACGTGCGTCACCACGCGCGTGTGCGCGACGCTGCCTTCAACACGGTTTTTTTTTCTCTTTATATATGCAGCGCACGTTTTTTTACACCTTCTATTATTGCAATTAAAATGACTAAAGCAAATGATGATTTCAACGCAACCGTGATTCAAGTATCGGAAAAAAGCCAGTAAATATATCGGCGAATGCTCCATTTTATTTACGGGATTTAATGTTGGTGACGTTTGAAGACTGTCGAAACTTCAAAACAACTTGATACGCAGCTTTTTTTCGAATAATCGCGATGGAAATGTACATTACAGTGGCATAATAGACGGAATTCGTTTTATTTTATGACGCAATGATTCTACGTGTCGCATATATACAGGATGATTCTTAATTGCGTGTCGATACTCCAGGAAGTGAATCTATCTAGAAGGCAAAATAAGAGAGATTACGAGATAACAAATTATTTAAGTTTTCTAAATTAAATTACTTACGTACATGTAATATTCTTTTTTATTTCAGATACATTCTTCTCTGAAATTTTAACATATAATTGATAATCACCCTGTACGTTTTGTGGCATAGAGCAGGAATCGAAGTCCGACCGTCGAATCAATCGTAACGAAGATCCGCAGATGAAATGAGAAGTACATCGATACATCCCTTTATTTTTTTCCGCTAGTTTTTATTATATATATATATATATATATGTGTATATATAAGTTTCGTTATCACATTGACCAGTATTACAATTCACTTAAAGCTCGCCTTGTGGTGCTCCGTCTACAACTTTATTATTTGTATTTACTTAGTCATGTAATCACTAGAAACTAACGGTATTAAAATCACGAAATTAAAATGAAATAAAAAATTAAATATTTTGTAAATTATGCGCGCTTTTATCGATATATATCGATATTTATGTATATATTAAAAGGTCATATTTTAATCGATGTTGATTGAATATACATAAAGCAAGCATTCAGTAGTCGCCAATAATAAGTGTACACAAATTTGCTTGCACATGCCATGCATACATGTACAAAAAAGAGATGTTGCTAATAATTAGCCTTTAAACAATAATCAAAACTTCTGTAGTAGAATACTGCAAGAAAATGCTATGCTAAGTAGCGCATAGTAATAACGAATTATTCCGCGCTCTCTCTTTCTCTCTCTCTCTCTCGCTCTCTACATAGCTGGCTACTTAATTCATACTAGCTATTGAGAGAGTATTTAATACCACATACATTAAACATAGTACAAAAGGTATTTAAGTTAGAGTTTAGTGCCTATGCAATATATCACATATTTTTATAAGATACGCAGGGATTTAAGGCCTATTTACATACTTCCGGAATAGAGGGGTTTACATCCGATAAATTTACTGATGGAACAGACCTATCACGGAAAGATATATATATCGACCTTGATGACGACTGATATCGTATCTTTTATCGGTACTCTTCAGTACTTTAAGGCTCCTGGGTAGTCACCGCGGCCATATTGGATTCTTACTATCGAGGCGAGGAAAACACCCAATTTTGTTGTGCGTGCCATTTTCAAATAAAAAGACATTTCAATAAAACATCACTATAGATCGTTTCAGAACATTTCCGAAATTGGCCGAAAACTACCTTTTTCACTCGACAATAAACAAACAGCCATAAAACGAAGACTAAACATACGGGAAAAACAGCCGTTTAACGACTATCGAAAGGAGGTGAAAACGTTCCTTCCGCGTGCAAATCTTACTTTTACGACTTTCGTGAATACGTTAAACGTCAGAGCACAAGCACAGAGCGAATAATAAAGAAATAGCATGCACAACAAAATAGGTTGTCAACATGTCACAAAGGACAGAATTCTCCATTGGAGAGAGTTCTGATTTCTGCCGGGACGGTACGTCGCCACCGTCAACGCAGAGTTCTCGGCTCAGGAACCAGGAGCCTTAACACTGAGGGATAAAAAGAATATCCTATCTTAAAAGTAAAAGTTAAGATATCATAGAGTGAAACGTAAACAAACATTGCTACTTTAACGAAGGCTCTGCAAAGAGGATCACAAGTGTTATAATAGTATAATTCAAAAACTTATTATAACAGTCTTTGTCAATACTGCAAATTAGAATGTATAATATTTATATGAAACATACATTCAATAAATATCCATTAAATACCACACTATATATCTTTTATAAATATTCATTATCAATAAAAGTCTTCTAGCTACACAGCATTATGGATACAGTGATCGGTCATTGAAATTAATGACCAAATAACGCAGACCGCAGATTGTACACAACAATAGACTACACATTTCCTCTTCTTGCTTTAGAAATATCTCTAAAAATTCATAGATCACGTTAATATACTCGTTCAGGCAAATTACATTATGCATATAAATAGCATTAAACAGGTACTATGGACTTACTTCCGGGTAATCGTCTCTTCTAACATTTGCGGGATAATAATCGACGATTAATGGACGTGGACGTTGGCCGATACCAGCGGGCTGCTGGAGACCACACGCCTGCTCCTCATTCGTAATTACAGTCACCAAAGCGTTAATGACTTTCTCGTCTAAGGCCGTCATTGCCTTGTTCGGTGCCTTCATGCGCCTGAGGAACAAAGCGTTCCACTTCTGCCGCAAATGTAAGAACAGTTGAGCCGTTTCGGGATCAAGCTTAAACACCACCCAATCGTCAAGTTTAAAAATGGTTCCTTCGTGAGATTCGTCAACCTCTGAATCCGATTCGCTTTCCGGTACAGCTGCAAACACAATAGCAATCATTTTGTGTACACGATTACGTTGTGAAAAGAAAATATGCCGTGTGCATATGTGAAATACCTTACCTTCAGCTTCGTAGATTACATCCATCGGTAATCTAGCTGGTCCGCTAAATAACGCTATAGTTAATGGATTAACGAGTGTAACAACTTTTACATGACAGAAACGTCCTGTACGGCTCATCTCCTCATACAGTAACCAATCGCACGGTAAGGATTGTACATTGGTTGCATGCGTTTGCGCAGATGTCATCCTCGAAGACTTCGGATAATCTCTTAAAGTCGACGAGGGATGGAAGAATACCTTGACCTCTTTCCTGTAACAGAGTATTAGCAGCAATGTTATACAGTAACTACAAATCATCTAAATTTCTATCTGATAATATCTAGTAATTGTACGTACTGTGTTCGTAGCTGCATATGCTCTCGATCAACTCGAATCAAGTTGGGATACAAGCCCGCGGTCAGGGCTGCTTTCACGACCGCCCAATTTTCCGAATTCGAATTTAAGTCTCGAATATCTCCGGGACTTCTGGCTCTGACGAAGCCGGACGCGCGCAGTTGGCCGAGAAGCTGCGTACGCATTCCAACTACCATCTCCATCACGGGAGCGGAGATGAAATTTTTCTCGCAAAAAACACGTTCCTTGCCAGTTGCTCTAGCGTTCTGCCAGCCTTGGAACGCCCTCAGGACGACCATATGATCCGAAAACGTTCCGGTGGCAAATTTTTTTCGCGCTGCCGTCAAGGCTCTCTTTTGCGACGGTTGTGACGGTAATATAAAGGGATCCCTGTAATAATATGTTTCGTGCACAATTAAGAACAGTTGTAAATAATAATTTATTATAATTACTATGCATTTATGCAATATATACCCACTTGTATGCTAAACTACAGACGATGGTTAAAATGGGATCCAGACATTTTAGGACGACGGCGTATAACAACATCTTCCCGAGTCTTGGTTCAATTGGCAAATCCAGCAAATGACTTCCTAATTCGGTTAAATCCTCCCACGGGTCTAATGCATCGATTGTCTTTAATAATTGTACTGCGTTCCTGGTCACTACGTTAGACGGTGGCTCCAGAGCTTTGTCCAGAAACTCAGCTATAGGTGTGTTTCCCGAAGTTAAATGTTTCGTATATAAGCAGAGTTCCTGTAGCGGTAATCGCAGAATTTCGGGTGTCTGGTAAGGCTGCATGTTATCGTATCGGATCGAAGAGAACAGACGGTAACAGATTCCTCTCCTACATCTACCCGCTCTACCTTTCCGTTGCTTCGCACAAGCTTGAGATATCCAGTTGGAAGTCAATGTGCACACACTTGATATAGCATCGAAAGACTTCTCTTTAACTTTTCCCGAATCAATAACGTACACGACATCGTCAATCGTAATGCTAGTCTCTGCTATATTCGTGGAAAGGATAATCTTTCGCGTGCTCTGAGGACTAGGTTTGAACACCTTCTTCTGATCGCAAGTCTGCATGTTGGAGTGAAGAACGTACAAATTGTAGCGTAAACCCTGATTCATCTTCTTATCCTCCCCATTTATCTTCTCTTTCATCGTAACTATGTCGTCGTACCCTGGTAAAAATATTAAAATAGAGCCGGGAGGCATTTTTATATGAATGTAAAAGACCAACTCTAACAATAGATCGTAATCGATATTGTCGTCGTTAAACGTATGATGGTATATATCGAGCAGTAGTTTATCCTCTTCGGAGAGCGATGTCTCCCCGATGTGCGCCAGTGCGTTACTCGGTACCCCGCAATCGTAAGTTTTCATGTAAGCTTCGATTAGTTCGGCACATTCGGTATGATTCCTGCTCTTTGCCCAGTCTAACGCTGCCCAGTCGTTAGCGGATCTCAAGTTCAGATTCGCGCCTAGATTTAGAAGTTGCTCGGTCGTGTTTATACAACCTCTAGCCGCGGCGGCCATCAACGGTGTGATAAAAGTCTCCGAATGCTGGTAATCTACAGAAACGTTTTCAGACAGTATAAAATGTAAAAGTTGCGCAAAATTATCCTCTCTACCATTTACCCATGCGTCGAAAACACTTTTGTCCATTTCTTCTATTAGCCAGGGTTCTAGCTTAACCTTCTCCGGTATAGGATCGCTTTGCTGAGCTAAAATGGGAGCGGGCAGTAAACTCTTCTCGCTCTTGGTATTTCTATTCGAATGCTGGGGCTTGTATTGCTTCCAAGACTCCAGGGTCTTCTGTTTGTCTTTCCATTTTAAAAATTCCTTCTTTTTTACGAGCATTTCCTTCGTCATGTAACCGGTCATTTTCAAAACATCCTCTAAGAAGAATACATCCACGTCGTATGATCGACCGGGAACGTTGATGACAACGCACTTATTGAAATACTTGGCAAAGATAGTAGTGTCCATCGTGGCGCTCATAAGTATCAGTTTCAAGGAACGATATTTAACCAACGCATCCTTTAAAGCTATTAGAAGGAAGTCACAGAATCTGTCCCGTTCGTGAACTTCATCGACGATGATATGCGTGAGCGTAGTCAAGGCGGAGTCGCCGCCCATTAAAGTCCTAAGCAATACTCCATTGGTACAGTACGTTAGGAGAGTTTTAGGAGCTACTCTGCTTTCCAGTCTTATTTGATACCCGAAAGTTTGGCCGATTTTCTCGTCCCTCTCGAACGCTACCCTCTCGGCCACAGATACCGCTGATAAGCGTCTAGGTTGCGTGCAAATAATTCTACAAGCTTGGTGCTTCTGCTGGCACTGTTCCAAGATGTACTGCGGCACCTGCGTGGTTTTGCCGCATCCCGTCTCACCCGCGATTATGACCACTTGATGATTGCTCAGCGCACTGAGAATTTCCTCCCTCGCGTTAAAAATTGGCAGAGACTTGCGAAAGTGCAGCACATCGAAATTGGTTTTTAACTGAGGTACTTGCGGTATGCTGTTGTTCAGTCTGCCCATCGCCTTAGTGTTCGTATTTACTGCAACATTAAAAGCGTCCCTTCTCAAAAACCAGTTTGGTCAGATATTCAGTGCTTAATAATAGTGATTAATAATTGTGCGATGCATTTTATAAATTAAATACGAATAATCTGATATGAAAAATTGATCGATACACTCATGATTTCAATTTGCGTACCATCATTATTAAGAGGACGCTCTCTCTCAATCGGAGGAAGCAGGTCTTGACATTCCTTGTGATTCAATGGGAAAGTTTGCATCAAATTGTATATACTCTGCTTCGAAGATTTCTGCAGCTTTATCACAGTGTCAGCTTGGACAATCGTCGAACCTTCCCTCTTATACACCGTCAGAAACCGATTTGTACCTTTCCTGTAAAAATAGAAGATTAGGATGAGTCTACCGTGGAGAGAAATAGATTGAAGAAACGTAAGGTGTGTTGCTGAATCGTACCCTCGGCTCTTCGACTTCAGGCCAAGCTCTCTAGCCAGCTCGTGGATGTACGCTCGCTCCTCCGCCGTGTAGGACGACGGGAACTCCAGCTCCTTCTGATCCGGAGTGTCCAGCAATTTCCTTACGGTCAGGTTCACTGCGATACGGGTATCCTCCCCTATGGGACGGTGCCTCGGTTGCTGTTTTCTTCGCGGCATAGCGGACGCTCACAATCAGATCGTCTGTCACCAACAAGTCAACGCTTACAACGATTCGACGGACCAACGGTTGTCAATTCACACATATGTGATATCTTCATTGTTTACGCATATGCTCGTAAGAATCTTAAAACGTCTACAAGGTTAAACAGTATTTACTGTGAAGATGCGCGGGCCGACTGCAGAATATGCCAACAAAAAAAAAGAAAAGACTATAATACCGGGGTACATTCTCGGCCGTTACAATAAACAGAAAATACGAGTCTGTCGAGGGGGAACCCCCGCGCTCCGAGAAAATCGGACGATCACCAGGCGAGACGCATCGCCAGTCGCCAGCCGCATCTCTCCCCCCTCTCTAACGCACCAAAAAAAAATAAACAAAGAAGAGCAAGAACGAACTCGCGGCCGTTTGCGACGTTTGCGTGCTTACTGCTTACCAATTTGGAGCAACGGACGTCGAAGGTCATGAATCCTTGCTCCGGCACTCCGGCTGCGACGGAACCCTCGTCTCGGCGAGGCGCTGTGCGGAATCGCGGCTCGCTCGCTACTCTTGGCTACTCTACGTTCGCCTCGCACAGGAGCGCATTTATCGCGCGGGGATCGGGGAGGGACTAGGGAGAATACGTTCGGAGGTAACGCGAACGTCGAGATTGTCGAGGACGCGTCGCGCGTCGCGCCACCGAGCACGAGAACTCGAGAAGTGACGAGTGTGGACGAGCGAAGTGACCGCTGACCGCCGATGGCGCCGATCGGCGAGTCGGCGACGGGCAACGGGCAACAGCACCACCTGCACGTCGCGACGGCACCCGCTCGTCCCGGACGCTCCGCAGGTAAAAGCTCCACGTTGCCCGGAGTCCACGTTGAATTTAAAGACCAAAGTTACCCAGAACGCGCAGCGAGCAGCGAGGCTCCTGGCTCCACGTGTGTCAACTGTCAACGCGCGAGAGAGAGAGAGAGAGAGAGAGAGAGAGAGAGAGAGAGAGAGAGAGAGAGAGAGAGAGAGAGAGAGAGAGAGAGAGAGAGAGAGAGAGAGAGAGAGAGGAAAGAAACACGAGGAATCGCAGCCGAGGACGAGAACACTTGCTCTGTTGCCTCCACCGATTTTTAATTTCTCTCTTTCGTGTCGACCGCCAGCGGCCAGAGTTTCTCGGTGGCCGCGCGCAGCAGCGGCCGACGCCGACGCCGGCGTCGCTGCCGTCGCGACGCCGACGGTGCGCAGCGCGAGTACGCCGTTTGACAGCTCGATCGCGGTGCGCGGATACGTGCGTGCAATCCGTGCATACGTATTGCTCTCCCCCGCGGTGATCGCGTCACGCGTCACCCTTCGCCTGTCACATCCGCGATCCGCGCCGGGTTGGAGCGAACCGGAAGAGGACCGGGAGCAGCGAGTGCTGCGGCCGCGACGAGAGGAACCCCCACGGGAGAGAGAGGCTCTCTCTCTCTCGACGTCCCTCCCGCGCCCGTCCCCCGCCGCCCCGGGTCGTTGCCCCGCACCGGTGACGGCTATGTCGGCGAGGCTGCGACGCGGTTCTTGGGCTCGCCGGCACTCGCGCTGGTGCCTGGTCGCGGAGCGTCGGAATCAGTTGTGATGTGTCTAAAAGCGGACGCGGCTACGCGGACGACGTGCGTGGAAATGACATTCGTGCGTCCCTCGTGGAGTTCCTACGGTTGAGAGCATCGGCGAGAGAGGAAGAGAGAGAGAGAGAGATAGATAGATAGATAGAAGGAGGGAGAAGACGGTAGACAGCGGAAAGAGGAGAGAGAGAGAGAGAGAGAGCGAAAGGGAGAAGGTTCTTCCTTCCGTTGACCGATTCCCGGCGGGGTCCGCGGCACGGTCCGGATCGCGCGAGAAAGAAACGAAAGGAAAGGCGGACACCGGCCGATCGATGTTTTATTTGTGATGGGAGTGCCTGCGCGGGGAGCACTCGCGGCGATCGTGGCGGTAACCGCGCTCGCCGTGTACCTCAACTGCCTCGGCTGCGGCTTCGTCTTCGACGACATCTCGGCGATCAAGGACAACCGCGATCTCAGGCCCCACACGCCCCTCAAGAATGTTTTCTACAACGACTTCTGGGGCACCCCGATGCACAAGGTGCGAGAGAGCAAGAATGAAAGAGAAAGAGAGAGAGAGAGAGAGAGAGAGAGAGAGAGAGAGAGAGAGAGAGAGAGAGAGAAAAGGAGGCATCGTCCGACTCCCGTTGCTGGAGGACGCGCGGCCGAGATCCCCCCGCCTCCCTCTTCCCCCTCCTCTATAGATGGCCCCCTGCGTATTGATCCGCGAGCGTCCTGTCCATTTCATCCCGATCCGATCCCCCGTCCTGTCTTCTTCCGTTTCCCCCTCGCGCGCCCGCGGGACCGTTCGACCGCGGAGCGGGGATCGAAATCGATGCTCGGTCTCGGAAATTTCGGAAGATTTTTCCTCCCCGCGCCCCGACACGCACGAGAGAACGATGATCCTTCCCGTGTTTGCTCTTGACGATTCGCAAATATTAGATTTTTACTTATCTCCACACTCCTCGACAATTGACATCGCCGACAATTCTATCGATTTCAAGAGCATGGCACCGATCCGGTGCTCTTGAAATCGTCGTATAGTTTCAAGGAAGATTCAGATTCCACGTAAATTCCTCGAGAGACGAACAGATGATTATCCATCATTCTTATACAATAATGCCTTAATGACATCAAATACATAATTTTCTTTATCTACAATATCGATAATAATATATTCAAGATCACTAGCGGATCCCCTGACGTCGATAATAGGAGGGGTTTCGGAAAAATTATTTGATTAGACATTTTTCTTAGTATCGCGCTTAGCTTTTACTTCAGGATCAATGAGGTGAAACTTTTGATCCTGCTTTAACGTTTTAATGCATTTTTTTCTTAGATTCTTTTAAAACAGATCCAATAAAACTGATTTCTTTTATTTGGAAGGAAGGTTTTACCCCTTCCCCTCCCAGGATCCGCCAGTGTTCAAAATTATACTAATTAATAGAACAGAATAGACTTTTTCTGAATATCGATTTTATAATTACGAAAGATGCAAAAAAATAATGCTATTACGATCAGTGGCAATGCTAGCTTAAAATTACATTGAACAATTTGAATGTTCCTTTTTATGTGTCTTTTTATATTTATCTTTTGCCAATAATTAATCGCCAATAATTAACTCCAAATAGAGATCACGTGCTTCTCCTTTTCTTTTAAATAGGAACAATCGCACAAGTCTTATAGACCTCTTTGCGTTCTCACATTCCGGTGGAATTACCTGATTCACCAACTAGATCCTATGGGATACCACCTGCTAAATGTTATTCTACATGTTGGAGTATGCCTATTATATTTCAGGTTGGTTTACATCAACTTTTGTATTTTACTTTGCAATATTATTGAAAGCTTACTTCTATAAGGCTCGCGTCAAAGGGCAAGAAAAAGAAATAGCGTAAAAAAAATTGCTTACAGGACCTGTTTGATGTTTCTGCCAGACGCAGCAAGTTTCGTGTCATCTTTATTTTTTGCTGTGCATCCTATACACACAGAAGCAGTATGTAACAAGAGAAAGAAAAACATTTGAATTATTTACCGCAAATAATATTGTCATTGGTAAATACAGTTGTAATTTATATCCCCCAGGTCACAGGCGTAGTTGGTAGGGCAGAAACTTTGTCCTCCTTATTTTACCTGGCAGCTTTAATCACATATACTAAATGTTGCAAGAGCAAAAGATCTACAGGGTGGAAATCCTTGATATTATCTATGTTTTTTGTATTTACTGCGATGTTGTGCAAGGAGCAGGGAATTACGGCAACCGCGGTTTGTGTGCTGTATGAAATTTTTGTTGTACAGAAGGTAAAATTCATTCGATCTACATTCATTATGGAGCGTGTTCGGCGTGTTCTCCACGACAAGATTACGCTGATGCTTGTAACTTTATTCAGGTTAGAGCGAGGGATATTTTCTTAGCACTGAAGTCAGCTTTTGGTGGTAATAAAATTTCACCTGCATGGTCAGGCGAGGGTACAAAACGTTTGACCGCCCTCACACTTGTTACATTTAGCCTGCTTATCCTACGGTTACATATAATGGGCTCAAAGTTACCTGTATTTACCAGGTACGGTAATATATGTACGATTTACATATAATTTTGTCCACATAGCGTAACTAATGATCATGTATACACCTTCTAGATTCGACAATCCCGCATCGGTTGCAACAACGCCAACAAGACAGCTTACGTATAATTATCTCGCTGCAGTGAATCTAAGACTGCTATTTCTTCCAAGTGATTTGTGCTGTGATTGGACAATGGGGACGATACCATTGGTAGAAAGCTTTACCGATGTCCGTAATCTCGCGACCCTAGCTACACACGGAACCGTACTAGGATTGCTTGTGACAGCTGTTGTAACACGTAGCAGACAGACGTCAGTTATTCTTATCATGGTCAGTAGAGACGAGCGGTGGACAATTAGATTACAGTGTGTAGTCGATTAGAATATAAGTAATTGAATAATCATATATGTCTGTGTGAATAAAATGTGCGTGTGTTCTACTTAGAGAATTTTGTACATACAGATCCTATAATTAACAGTACTAATATCTAATACGTTCCCAAAATAATGCCTGCAGAGTTTGGCTATGATGATACTTCCCTTTTTACCCGCGTCGAACCTTTTCTTCCCGGTTGGATTTGTAATTGCTGAAAGAGTGTTGTACGCTCCTTCCATGGGGTTTTGCATGCTTATTGGATATGGATGGAGTATTTTGGCAGACAAGAAGTAAGTCGACTCGTCCGCGTGGACGTAACTTTGTACGGATTGTGTGAATTGTAGAAAATATTTCTCTTGCATAAATACCATCTTTCAGGTGCAAGAAGCTGGTACTATTTTTACTCGTAACCCTTTTGGCAGCACACACGACGAAAACATTCATCAGAAATTACGACTGGTTAGATGAATACTCAATATTCATGTCTGGCTTAAAAGTGAACGATAGAAACGCCAAACTGTTTAATAACGTGGGTCATGCTTTGGAGAGCCAAGGCCGCTTTAAGGAAGCATTGAATTTTTTCAATATGGCTGTACAAGTTCAGGGTGACGATATTGGAGCACACATTAATGTCGGAAGAACTTACAATCATCTGAAAATGTTCAAGGAAGCTGAAGACGCATATTTAAAAGTAAATAATATCAGTGAATATCTATACTAATTTGTCCAACTCTTTCGATAACTTCTACTTTCTTTTTTCTAGGCAAAGTCGTTACTACCAAAAGCGAAACCAGGAGAATCTTACCAAGCACGTATAGCACCAAATCATTTAAATGTGTTTGTTAATTTGGCTAACTTGATAGCTAAGAACGCAACTAGATTAGAGGAGGCTGATTTATTATACAGACAAGCGATCAGTATGCGCGCCGATTATACACAAGCATATATTAATCGTGGCGATGTCTTAATTAAACTTAATCGTACAAAAGAGGCTCAAGAAGTTTATGAGCGAGCACTATTTTACGACAGTAATAATCCTGATATCTATTATAATGTAAGTATCGAGTTATTATTTAATATTGATAGAACACGGTCAATGTTTAATATTAGAAAGATATTTAGAAAAATTTATTACAAAAGTTAAATTATTGAAATTTCCACAGCTTGGTGTCGTATTTTTGGAACAAGGGAAAGCATCCCAGGCTTTGGCATACTTGGATAAAGCTTTAGAGTTTGATCCAGAACATGAACAGGCATTATTGAATTCCGCCATACTACTCCAAGAATTGGGACGAGCAGAATTGCGTAAAGTAGCTAGAGAGAGACTGTTGAAACTTTTACGAAAGGTAATCGCGTCTCTTTTTCCAAATGTCCTTAAAACTATGATTATGTTAACATAGACTTATGTGTGCGTGCATTTGTCTGATTGCAGGATTCTAATAACGAGCGCGTACACTTCAATCTGGGAATGTTGGCCATGGACGATCATGACAGCGGTAGCGCGGAGCGTTGGTTCCGCAATGCCGTCGCACTGAAAGAAGATTTTCGCTCGGCACTGTTCAATCTGGCGTTACTCTTAGCCGACGAGCAACGTCCACTTGAAGCGGCACCGTTTCTGAATCAGCTAGTCAGATTCCATCCGGATCATGTGAAAGGCCTAATCCTTTTGGGAGACATTTATATCAATAACATAAAGGATTTAGACGCTGCGGAAAATGTAAGACGTCACACGAAACTTATCACAATTTTCTTTTAAAATTTGCATTTAGAAATATATGCAGTTTATATACTTCGTATAAACAATAACAGAAGATCGTGTTTGCGTCAATAATTCTAAATATATAATGTCAACGTAATCGTTTCAGTGTTATCGTAGAATACTGCAGCTGGATCCCACCAACATTCAAGGATTACATAATTTATGCGTCGTGATGGTGGAACGAGGTAAATTAGGCTTAGCAGCGCAATGCTTGGAACGTGCTGCCGCTCTGGCGCCACATCAGGACTACGTGCACAGGCATCTCTCGATCGTGAGGACCCGTATCAGTCGTCTACCGCCGGATCAGCGCGACAACGAAATCTTTGACGACTCTTTTTGGAACAGTAACGTGAAGGACAGGCCTTACAATACCGAGTCGTCGAACGGACAATTTCTAGGAAAGACGGATTCCGTTTTCGCGAATCACGCGACAGTTCACAATCACATAGGAAGTAAGCAGAGCAATACCGATTCCCTGAATAATCACATTATACATTTGAAAGGTCCATCAAAGCCTGCCCGTGCAATGAGCGGCGTCGGTACGGAAGCGAAGGACGGACAGCGTCCCAAGCAAACGACGGTCCCCGAACTGACTAATATCGTGGAA
Source organism: Temnothorax americanus (assembly GCF_048541705.1). Lineage (NCBI taxonomy): Eukaryota > Metazoa > Arthropoda > Insecta > Hymenoptera > Formicidae > Temnothorax > Temnothorax americanus. Next base: position 360,401 of record NW_027509264.1, on the reverse strand, counting down.
CCTACTACGGACAGGGTTTTCGATAGGATTATAAGCGCTGACGTAACGAAACTAGATATCACGCAGAAACACGGCTCGAAACACGCGAATTCCGATCAGTTCAATCAGAGTGCCGCCGCGACTGTTAGCGGCAAGCAAGGAATTCAGCGGACAAAGGACAGTGCGTTGTCATAGTATTAATGTAAAATCCGCCGAATACTGTAAAGTTATGCATATAACGAAAGGTTATGGTGGTACAGTCATATAGAGCTAATGTGTGAATATAAAATAAATACAGAGTATTGTTTTATATGCTGTATAAAAAAAAATAGGACGTTTTATAAAATATATTTAAAAGAAATGTGCATTTTTTTTATTTCCCTCATGTGTATTCTTCTCCTACATCAGTCTTGTCATGCTCCTATACCTTCGAGCTTTCACATTCTATGATTAATTGAAGATGCACGAGAAACAAAACGTTGCGACAATTCCATATAAATTCTTCTATTATCCCATTAAATAGAATGATAATTCCAGCAACGTTACATCTTTTAAAATTATATGTTATAATTTATATGCGCTTTATTTTTAATAATTTTACTGTCTTTAATACTAACGTCCCTAAATAATAATCCTATGAAATCCCAGTTTTCTACGGTATATCTCACTACAGAGTCGCATTCTATTTATAGCTTTATACACACAGAAAAATTTAAGTATATCGAAACGATTATGTTCGAGATTATGTTTGTTGATTCCTTTGGTAGTACTCGAATATTTTTGTAAGAATATATAAATCATATTTGTCCGTCTTCCTTTTTTTCTCTCTCGATATGCGTATATAAACAAAGTTTATTCGAAAGGTCATCGTCCGATCGTCAATTTAGTCCATGCATTACCTGCAACTTATTATCGATTGCAGCACGAAAGCAAGCCGTTGCGGGTTGCAAAGTGGCAAAGTAATGAATCAAGCTGGCTTTCATGTTCATCGGATGCCAGGCTGTTGAAACATCATATACAGTATGCATGTGGAAGTTACAAGACTTTTTATCACGTCCCTCACCCACGGACCAAACGTATTAACGCGCTGGTGTGTGCATGTAATGTAAAAAAGCTACGCCCGATAAATATGGAAATGAAAACACGAAGTTTGCAATGTATAGGGTGCTTGCGAATTACCCAATTTCGCACCTGCATTTCCATCCGCGTGAAAATGCGTTAAGCGGAATTGCAATTATTTATTATGTTTCCCCTTTTTATCATTAAGTTTTACGTGAATATGTTGCAATGCGCGTGTATGAATTTTATCACATCCTTAAGATACATATTTTATGTACATACATATTAATTTAAGAAGAAGTGTCTAGCTGTGATTTTTTTCTCGATACGTTCATTTTATCGGCGACAAACATTCTATATTAATATTTTTTGAAAATTCTGAAATAAAAAAATATTAAAGTTCAAGTTCATTATGTTTTAATTCAGATTATAATTCAGATATAATTTTTTGCTACGGATCAAGATAATCGCCGAGATAAAGAAAAAAACTACAAAAATATTTCCAGAGAACTTATTCAACTAAAATTAGATCGTGAGCTACTTTTGTTAATTTCATCGTTCTAAAAATCTTTATTTGATTACTGTATAATTAACGGAAGAACTAGGCGATCAAACAAATAGCACGTTATTTTGGCCCGGTCGAGACACGGCCGCTTCTAAATAATAATAATAATATTATTACACTGATGTCGTCATTATAGCGTGGTCTACATCGTACCGAAGATGCAAACAAACCCTCGATATAATCTATATTAGGAACAGCTAAATTAGATTTTGTATTGTCTCTGCAAAATCCGGTCACCGACGAATGAAAACTGGACGTGAAGGTTAACGCGTTAATCGTCCTCCGAGACGACCGAGACGACCGCTCGCCGGATCGACCGACTTTGCGGCGCGACGCGACGCCCTAAGAAAACCGAAGACGCTCGTTGACCCATTATAGCTCGCAGAATCCTGTTCCAATCAAAAACAGTGTCCTTGTCACGCCGGCTCAGCCTGAGCGACTGTAAAAAAAAAAAGACGAGTGTTCCACTTAAAATTTCCATTTTCGGTCGCCGACGAGCGCTATTTCGGGGACGACAGATTTTCGATTTAGCGTCCAATGACATGAAAAATATCTTATTTTTTAAATCCACAAGTTACAGATGCTTGGAAGAAGGTATGACCACTTTCGCGGAAGCCTGAAAGATACTCTAATAAAATTTGAAAAATGTCAACGAGCATTGTATCATTAAGTATATGAAAAGTACCAGAGAATTTATAGATCAGTTAAATACGTGAACTTTAAGAAATGTAGAACAAGATAAAATTATAATGCACAAAAAGTTTTATATACTGTGCCGCATAAAGAAATAATGAAATGTGCTTTATTCAAAATGTACTTTAAAACAAATAGAGATATCACAAAATAAATCATGATAGTATAAGTGCCTTGCAAAAGCTTAGATCTTTATATAAAAAAAGTTTGTCATCCTAAGATGCTTTTTGTCATATTTTTTTCTATATTTTTTAAAATGTCCAAGTCTCAAGAGCCATTTTATTGCTAAAAGATGAGATATATATAGTACATTTGTCACGATTTTAGATTTATAATGTGGTCCAAATTAATAAAATGAAAAAAAAAGTCAGACGTCATCTAACTTGATGTCGCCGCGTGATTTCTGGCCGTGAAATAAAGAACGGCGAGTCTTTCGGGGGTCTCGGCACCGAAATCGGCTAGCGCGAGGGTGCAAAATAAGGGTATAAGGGGCAGTTCACGGTTGACCGCCCTTCCGTATGCAAGCGGTATTAGCCGCGAGCCGCGCGATTAAGGAAAGCTGACAGGTAAGACGGTGCTTAATGAACACGTCTCCGCTGCTCAGGATTACTATTGGCGAGCTGAGCGTTTATAAGGGAGGCGACCACCTTTTCGGCCACCACAAGACGCACCCGCATCATCGAGTAACAATCGCCGGCACGCGCGCACGGTGAGTACCACGCCGAGACCTTTCGCCACCTTTTGCACCGTACCGGAGAAGGGACGAATTTTTTTAGCATTGTCGTAGCATTGCCTTTAATAAATTGTAAAATTAAACGTAAAAATCAAATCCACGTAAGATTATAAGATGATTATAAGACCGCAGCCTGAGTTTCGCACAGTTTGCTTTGGGACAAACCTCTCTAGTCTTGAATATATTTTCAGAACTATTCTTGAATTTAATTTAATAGGGTTTCAATTGAACAAGGTTTAAAATATCTCCTCTAAATACGACAGCGCTTTCTGCAATGGTAAAATTTAATGACGTGCGATCGATCGTGTGATTTATTGTTAGATCACTGTCATATCGTGTATCACTGGCATATATGAATCTAAAGCTCGTGGGATTTGTGCACCGCAGCCTGTCATTCTCTCCTCATTCGAACCTTCGAATCTATCGAACCTATCAATTACAGACTATACAGCAATTTAATTTAATCACTCAAATGCGACGTGTAATTATAGAGCCTCGACGCCGTGTGAGAATAAAATCAGAGTTTTCAATGCGGATAATGTGATCCTTGATAAAGATACATTTATTGTCGATTCTTACTCATTAACGTCGTTGTTCGCGCGTTTACGGCTCATTTTTATTTCGTAACACGTTTAATGGTTTACGCTTCGATATGTTGTAGTCTCTTATACATTGATAAACTCTCGTCGTCCGTGGTATGAATATTGCAGTACTTCACTAACTTTTTCCAATATTTATAATACAAGCTGCTCGCTCAGGCGGTAAATATTGTGCATCGTGCCATTCGAGTTCTTGCAAACGCGAATATCAGAAGCAGAGAGACGTACGAGGCTAATGTCACAGGTAAAAGCCACCTTCTTATAGCCTTTATCGATCACGATCGTTGACCGCGTCTTATAAGGTTTCTCGGTATTTTTTTCTCCATTCCTCGCATAATCGCGATTAATCAAGCGTGTGAAATAAGGTATTTTTCGTAAAGCTCCCCTAATGTCACGTATTCCAAGAAAATTTCTAAGTAACTCGGGAGCTTATATATATTTTTTACCGCGGATGCGAGGAATAACAACGAAATAAAGACGGCAAACAAAAATTCCAAACAAAGGCTGGCCCATTTACCTCGGAACGGTATGTCAAACGGGCCTACTTTATGAATGTTTAGATATTTCATCATGAACGAAAGACGTATTATTATTCCACGTAATCGCAAAAAGTTGTATTAACATCAATAAATACTAATAATAGCGAGACTGGATTAAAATAGATATGCGTTTTTAATAATCATTCATCGCGCAGGTCATTAGAGGATTTTAATCTAATACTTCGTAAAGGACGTAAAGATATACGGTGAATGAAACAGCTTAAAGTTATGTTAGATAAGTGAGGGTGAAAAAGTGAAAGAGGTGGGCCCCACTGCGCGCCGTGGAAAAAAGCTCTTGACTGTCGTGGATAAACCGGGGTAGCGAACGAGTAACGTCACGCGAGCCGCGCGCTATACCTGAAGATTCTTCGTATTACCGCAATGCCTTACGATTAACTTATCGCTAGATCACGTCCCTACACATCCGAGTTGGTTTCTTGGAAAATAAGCTCGCGAAATGTTTTTTAACTTCTCGATCTAATGAACGCGACTTTTCCTCAATTCCTTTCCTTCGCCAGCATGTCGCACCACATATACATATACTAATCGGCACGAGTGATTTAAAATGTTCTGGATCTTTTCCATAATATTTCTTTGTAATAATTACATTTATTGTATTTTGTTCGGAAATATGATATGAGAATATGCAATCGGATGATGCTAATAATTAAAAAAAAAAAAAGGTTGAAATATTATCCTCACCTCTCATTGATATTATTTCATTATTATTCTCAGATAAAATTAGATATTTATATTTTGGGAAAACTAAATGCAAGAGAGAAACGCAAGAAAATCGCTGGTTTCTCTGATCACGTGCCCAGTAATGGCTCCCATTAGGACTGGCCGATGAAAGTAGGACAGCAAGTACTTTTCGCTCACGAGGACAATTGCCCGCGTATAGCGTACAGCTCCGCCGACTCAATTGCAGGACTTGTGATCGTTTAAGGGGAGGGCAGCATCTGCCCGGCACTAGTAGATCGAGATCGTTATCAGTGGTAAAAGCCTTAAGAAGTGCTGGTTGCTAAAAGTGTTGAAAGACTTCGCGCACGAAAAATCTCAACCGCAGACTTGCGTGTTCATTTACGGCAGTTTTTCTAATCTTACGAGCCGCACCGTATAATTATGGAGACTATACTATTATCTCGCTACAGTCATGAAAAATGAACGTATGTCGCAAATTGGACTTCACGGATAAATCTTACAACTCACTTCGTCGCAAGTATAGGTTTTATTTCGAATGGAATCTGCATTTTGGTCGCAGAGATGCTTATTACTTCTAGCTCGGCATTGCGCGTCTCGCGACTTAACGATTATGCGAAAAGTGCGAAGGTTTGCGCGTGCAAGTACTTACGTGATCTCGCCCTACGCGAGAACAACGTGGAGAATGCAGGCATCTCTGCCCGGCGGCGATCGTATACCCGAGGAGAGAGTGCGGCGAGAGTACATCCGTACGGTCTGGTTGTGGCACACGTTCGCAGACAACTGTCCAGACCGCAATTGGCCGTCTGCGGCTGGAAGAATGCCGGGACAAAAAATAAGAACAAAAAACTCCGGCCGTATCTCCCATGTCTCCGCACCTCGTACACGACCTCGCGATGGAGGTCATTCAATTTGGACGTGATCGTTCGCAGACCTCGTCGTCGCGGCTCTTGCAATTCGCCGGTCGCGAGAGAAACCGACCAGCAGAAAGTGGAGAGGCGCGCGCGGACAGCAGAACTCATGCGAGTGCAGTGTCATGCAGTCGCATCGAATGAGACTGTCAAACCTTCGCTTCAGTCGCGAATAATATATCTTTCGATCTCGAGCCACGACTTCCGGATTTTGCGAAACTCGTGAACTAATCGCAGACAGGTGCATGGCCTAATATTCGCGTCACGCCTGGATTTCAATCGATCGATTGATGCATACAAAGTAGAAAGCTGAAGTGTAAGCTTGATACGTGTCGCAATAACTTCGATACTTTCCCAAGAAAACAAGAACGAATTAAGATACCGTGGCATAATTCGATGAACTGCTTATTCTTTAATCGGCAGTGCGCGAAAGCACAGACATAATTATATAATAACAAATGTTGAAATTAAAATAAAGTTAACAAAATATTATTTTTCATTTTTATCCAAATAATAAGATCTTCATTCAAATAAATCGCGTGAAGAAAAGGTAATTTGCGACTATCTCTTTTAGTAGCAGAATTAACTTGATATTATCCTGACCGAAAAAGAGATTACTGAGAAAAAGATAATTTTCCTGTAAATTTTCTGTTCGTTATACATCTATTTCTCCCATTTATCCTTGTATGCATCAATAAAAAGAAGCATCCATTCTAAATTAAGTAATAATAAAGATTAATTAATTAATCTTAAACTGTAGCTTGCGTGAACAGGTTACACATTCAATCTTCAAGCACCCACGTCGAACCAATTACTGATTGAACGATGGTGTGAGACGATTTGCACTCGATCTTGGGCAGAGTGCACAGACAAGACACGTCGCTTTTCTTGGGACCGATTGCTTCCCTCACTCGTCGCCCTCCCTCCTTGATCCGTTTGCTTTCTTCGTCGCTATCCCCCGACCACACTTAAATAAGGGGCAGCAAGCACGGGAGAGAAAGAAAGAGAGAGAGAGAGAGTACGGAGCCACCTTACGCTAGTTCGACAGGGACCTTCTCTCGAGACGGAGTACCGAACCTCTTCGGGGGCAAGTCTTCGTGACAATTGCGATCAATCAGACTGGCATTGTCAGAAACGTGACCGCACATTATTACCAGTCGGAAGAGCCTGAGACGCTCGTCGGCGACCGAGCGGTCGAGACGTGTTTCGTCGATCTTCTCGTAGAGAGAAGCGTCGGATTTGCGCTCGCGATCATCATCGATTACCATCCGCCGACTTTCTCCATAAGCTAACGGAAGCTAACAACCTGACGAAACCGTTTGGCCCGAAGCACAGCAAGATCATTAACGAGGATCGAGTTAGGATCTCGAGGAGCGAACTCAAGGATCTCAAGCGAGCGACTATATATTGGAGACACCTTCGGGGAAAAAGAATCTCAAGGGGGACAAGCACACGGCTGTGATTCGCGAAACCTAAGTAACGAGCTAAGAATATTAACCGCTGTACTTCGCGCTAACGAACCTGAGAGAGGTTCTGGTGTCCTGAGGTGGAGAACCGAGGAGTCTAGGAGCTGCGAGTCGACCCCGCACGATCGCCACTTCACCTGGGATCAATCGCGGACGGGTTCCCTATACGATCGAAGAAACGATCGCGACTGCTTTCGAGACAGGTGAAGACGAACAAAGGAAAACTCGAGGTGCCCCGTGGTCGCCTGGCATCAATGCATCCCAGACAGTGGGAAGGGTTGATCGTGCCGGACAGTCAACATTGCCTCGAGACGGTGGCTCGATATCGTCTGCAAAGTATCTCATAATCGTTTCCCCATGAGAGACACCAATCTCACCATCGTCGTAGCGATCACGTCCCACCTGCTGTGCCCGCGGCAACGTTCGGCGGCAACATCCGAGAAAGAGTGCCAGACTGTGATACTACCCCGTGTGATAGAGAAATCGTCTTGTGATCCCACGTTTTACCTCAACGTACTCAGTAAGTCACATCCTATCCGACCCTCCTTGCCTTTAATATCGTTCCTATCGGCCTTGTGCCCTCCGCTGCATAGAAACTAATTATAATATGAGGAAGAATATATACTCTTCCGTGAGCTCAAAATAGATCCGTTCAACGTGCTCGCTCTCACGGTTCGAGCGGTATTTAATTTTCCGGTTGTGAGCACCGGATAAAACGCGGGAAGCGGCTTCATTCCCATTTTGGGCGTTTCCCGATAATTGACGATTTATTCGTATCTCGGACTGATTTGTAACTAACGTGCGATGATTAATGATGGTAAAAGAAAAAGAAAGTTTTTATCCGCACATAAAAGTTTTATTTTGCAACAAATTTCAGCAAATATCTGCCGCAACTATAGCATTAAACATGTATTTTGTATCATGTACTTTATTTTAATTCGATATCGACTTGACATTTATTTAAAAAAAAGTCAACTTTGTGACTCTCACAGCGTGATAGCTGAATAAGCGTAAAAGATATTTTAGCTTAATATAATTTGACCTATCGTTATCGTCCAAGATTCAGTTACAGTTTTATTTTAGATTATTGCTTTAAATCAGAACCGTCGCGAGAGAAAAAGAGAAAGAAAGAGAGAAAGAGAGAAAGAGAGAGAGAGAGAAAAAAAGAAAGAAAGAGCAAGAGATTCGATTATCTCGAATCTCGAATTATTCGAGGACAACGACTGACACTAATTCTAGTCACGCATGGCCGCCTCAAGTGCTATGCGAGTCCTCCTCAAATTGACGCATATGAGCGGAACACGCTTGGTGCTCGTGTACCGTGCAATTGTATTATTAGAGAGTGCATCTGCCTCTTAAAGTCTCATTTGTCCGAACCATTTCTTCAAATTATACGTTAACCCAATGACGCGGCCGATTAACGATCGCGCAAAAATTAATGAGCACCGTAGAATCGTTAAATTTGAACTAGTAGTAGTTTACAACTTCGATACGCGTTTAATCGCTTATCCTCTTCTCAATGTTGTCGATTCTTAATCGCAATTCATGCGTCGGGAATACGCACGGAAAATACGCGAGCCGGATTTTGTTTTTTACATTTTACACTACTCGTACTTCATGCCTCGCGGGGAAGTGCGCGCTCTCGTTACTCGAGATGCGTTCTGCTCAATTGCATAAGATTCCATATACGAAGGATGAAGTATAATTGATTGAATTACTTAGCAATGTCGGAACGATACTTTTATTTCGTAATTCGAGGCCGTCTTCGCTTCCGACAAAACGAATCGTTAAATTTGTCTTGAAAACTTAATTGTCCCCTCGAGACGTCTTTATGTATTTACCTATATACTTTGCGGCCGCGGCCGTTATCGGGCACAAATCGCGCCAGCCAGAGGTGCGATGTAGTACTCTCATTCGGGGTATCGCACACATGTTAGACAAACCCTGATGAGACTAAATTAAAACATTATCCCTAATGACTCACGCGACAGAACAATGCGCACAGAAAAAAAAGTGTCAAATCAACACTGATATACTTACACTATATACGCAAGAATATATAATCTTCTTATAGAAATTTCAACTTTTTATTTCAATTGTTTTTCTTTATTGAACTATATAAAACTTCGTTTAACTATATAAAATGACTTCATTCAAGCAAGTTTTCTTAGTTTAACGCAATATAATCTCATTTCAAGATTATACATTCTTGCGTATATACCATGTATACAAGTGTTGATTTGACACTTTTTTTGTCTGTGCAGAATTCTCCGTTCTTTCATTATCAAAATTTTTTCTCAAATTTTTATTTCAAGAAATCCGAGCAAGAGATAAACTTCCTACATGCTAAATAAACAAAATGAACAATGAAACAGTCATTGATGACCGGCGTTATAATATTCGATCTACTTACAAGATGCAACTGTTCGTATTTAGAAGCTAATTAAACGAGATAATAAATGTATGTACGTGTCAGGAATTAGATTTATTTACCGCATCGTCGAACATAAACATGTTCTTGTTTGGACTTTTGCAAAGTCAATCGAAATTCGAGCAGCTTCGTGACGATAGAACGGTGAAAATCCGCGCGCCAATTAATAAGCGAATTAGAGTCCCCGAGATCTTTAGGCCGTTTTCCTGTCACACCTGTCTTGTCCGTTCGCGAGAAAATGGAAAAGTTTTCTGGCTCTCTCGCGTACGCGATTGCGCTCTAATCGGAAAAGTCGATCACCCCTGGCCGGTTCGCGCTCGATCGAGCATAAGTGCGCTCCCTCGAGCGCGTATAAGTGCGGCCCGCTTAGTATCTTTCCGAGTGTTATATACACGTGTTTATTACTCGTGTCTGCCGGCGGTACTTCGCAGATAATACCAAGAGAAAAGACGAGGACAAAAATAGAAACGCCGCCGGTCTTGCCGGCAAGAGAGAGAGAGAGAGAGAGAGAGAGAGAGAGAGAGTAGGCGCGAGAGAAGGAACGAGAGCGAAAGAGAGAATGGCCCGTGGGAGGAGAAGGCGGCGAGAGAAAGGGAGGACGACGCTCCGGAACGAGTCCTCTTTTCAATTTACGGGACTTTTCGCTATCGTAAAATGCGTCTCTTCTCGAGAGAGACGCCGAGAGGATCTATGTAGTTCGGTACTGTTTACAACCGGCTGCAGGCGCCGGAGAGAGAAGCCAATGAACGGCATACGCGTACGTTATCGACACGGTAATTGTTGCTCGGTCTCATTTTAATGCGAATTTGAAGCAGAACGATACGGTAGTATCTTATGCAAAATACGAAGTAGCACGCATTCAAGGGAATCAATATACTCCTTTTACGAAGAAAAATTGTAATACCTTTAAACGCTCATGCGGAGGATACACGCTAACAGATCTCGAGAGTGCAAACAATTTTCTCGCTTTACATTCGTTTCGGTGAAAGAACCGGTTCTGAATTAGGCAAAATCTTCGTGAAAAAGTCCCTCGCGCAAAATACGACCGCGTTAGAGATTGTGGAACCGGACACTGGTGCACTGGGAACATTCCCGTATTCGGACGTTTCGATTTTCAGCGGTAAATCTCGCCGATACTTTTTTTTTTTTTTGTTTCATGCACGCGGCATGTCAGCGGCGTGCGATCGCTCTTATCATTTTCGCGGTGAGATACCGCGAGTCTATCGGCCGCCTGGTGCCTTCTATCTTTCGCACTCGCAAACACAATCACACTTATTTACCTCGTCCGGGTTCAATTTTTTGTCGGCCGGCAGAAACGCGATTTCTTTTCACGATGAACGAAGGGGAAAACGTTCTCCCCTTGGTTCTCGATATTTAAAAAAGTTGGAAGCTTTCGGGCAAACTGTCAATCTTATAATCTCGTTAATAGCGAAAAAATATTGAAGATGTTGAGTCTCTAATAACGATTAAAAACCAATCGATTTAAAAAGAGCGAAGCTATACTTTATTCCGATGAATGGTCTGATCGTTCTGTTGACTACATAGAAGGTGAAGCAATGCTCCTTAAGAATTACAAGTGTTGCACGCGTGTTTTCATATCATCGCGCTACTACTAATCGCGCGAAAAAGATAAATAGAGTTAGATAACTTCGACATGAACGCGCGCCGTTTCCTTCGGTTATTGCTTAGTGCTGAACGCTAATTCTTATTTACCACGATGCGCCGGAAATAGAAGTGGTGTCTGCCCTATATTCGCGTAACTTGTTTTCAAGAGGGCAAGTCAATGTGTGTCTGCGACGACGATGACTCTGGTACGCGTTTACCTAATGATATTGTATACGCTAATCGATCGTGAATAAGTTCTATCAACCTTGAAACATCAAAATATAGCGCCTTATATATTTGACGAAAATTTAGATTAAAACTCGCCGATTTTGAAGCCGACATATCATGTTGTAATTAAAAATAATATTGATGTGGAAATTAATTTCTATCAGAATTAATTAATTAATTATTCAGTGGCAAATAACAAAAAAGTCAATATGACGTTCGAATTACCAAGGGCCATTAAAATATTGTCACTCGCAAATTAAGTACAATGATCTGCTGCATCTGATTATGTGTATACAATAGCACGATTATAAAAATAAAAATGATTATATATAATAGTAAAAATTATTATAATGATAAAAAGTTATTTTGCGTCAAATTGCAAATGGTTGTCTTTGTAGGGTCCATTCGCAGGGTGAAAATATAATAAGTGGTAAACAAAAATTCAAATTTGTGAGGCTAATCCGTGGAAAGGTATAAAAACAAAAATTCTCAGATTAAAAAAATTAAGAATTTATTAATTACGATATTTATAAGTAGTAGTTGGTCGAGTAATGAGATTTTATTTGGGACCTATGGTTTGCTGAAAATACACAAATTTGGAAACGTCTACTGCGTCTACAGTTTACGTATTAAAGATTGCTGAAGATGATTATGTCAATTTTCTCGATGTTTTTATCATAGTTGTTAACCACAGAATTTTGTTTTTAATATAACAAACCCACCCTAACGGGAAAGTATCTGAATTTCCATTCTCACCATCCGTTATCCCACAAGAAAGGCATCATTTACGGTCTAATGGACCGTAAAATATTATTTTTATCACCCTCAGTTTCAAAAAAGGAATTTTGATGAAGCTATTAATTTATTGTTCAATAACGGTTATCCTCTCTCATATTTTTTATGATACGGACTAGACTGAAATGTCTTTTTTACAAGAAAGACAAGGAAACTCAGTATGGTGACAGCAATTCTGCACCTAATAAAGAAATTTTACAGTTTACAATTTCTTACATAGAAACCATCTCAGAAAATTTCTTGCCCATACCTAACTAGAAAACAATTTCAAAATTGCATTTTCAATTTCGAACACTTTAAACAAATACACTGGGAAAAATGGAAAAAGATCGAATATGTGTCGCATCGCGACGTGATGTACAAGATGATTGCAAAACCACATATGTGCAGAATAAACGAAACGTCAACTTAAAGCCAGAGTAACATATCGCCGATATTAAAAGGAGAAGTGAGTTGTCTCCCATCATCACCAATCACCATTTATTGTCATACCACGATTTCAAATGGGATAATATTCAAATTTTGAACAACGAATGAGCCTTTAATAAAAGATTAATTTCTGAGATGGTTTATAAAACAACAGCAGCACAGTCTAAATTATTCTAAATAAACGACACAGAATTGCTATCACAATCAGATACGTATCTTCTTGTCCTCGACTTATTATCCCTCACTTAACATTTACACTTTTCTATTCTTTTCCTGCTATATACACATTTCCACCCCCTTCCTCTTTTGTAAATTATCTTTTTGTTTCCATCTTTATTTCCTTACTTGATTCTACAATTACTTCCATTTAAAAAATTACATCCAATTGTAAAAATTAAACGTTAGTATTTTTATAATTGGGTTTTGCTGAATTTTTCGCCGGTATGTTTCGGACAATTTTTCACTCCTTTCAACCTCTATTTTTGTTTTATGTTTTTCCACGGATTAGCCTCACAAATTTGCATTTTAATTTAGCATTTACTACGTTTGCAACTTGCGGATGGACGGCATAATCCAACCTTTTGCATTTCAACGCGAGTCGCGAAGTAATTTTTTTGCATCATAATCGCATACTATTCTATACACATGACCAGACGCAGCAAGTCATTGCAATATCTAATTTATGAGCGGCAACACTTTAACGGCGTCCTAGTAATTCGAACGTTTTATCGACTCCTTGTTTACTTTGACACTGAGGGTGGCCTAATCAAGATCTAAACGCTTATTATGTTTTGATTAATTTCATTTCAGTCCTGACATTAAAACCTAGATTGACTCACAGCCCCTATTGTTTTATTTGATAATTATTTCTATACCACGATTAGTTGTCTTAAACACAATTGAATGTAAATACACAATTCAAAATTTTTGGGATATTATCGATGTAGGTTTAAGACAATTAATCGTGGTATATAAATAATTATCAATATTGTTTTGCGAAATTATACCATACTATACCATAATCGTGTATATACATTCACGTATCAAGGCCGCTGGCCTTATTTCCATTTTCGTTGATAACGCGGCTAATCGAATGCGACGTAGCCTGCAAAACAAGTCAACATTGTTCTAATCCAACCACAAACAGAACAGCGGTCGCCGCATGGAACTTCAAGGAGACACAGCAGAAACATCGGTGACCTATCCCAAGCAACCTAGGATAATACCCTAGAAGCCATATCTGGTATATGTGTGCGCATATGCACATGCACACATATATGTAGTATGTACATATGAAAAGTTTACCTCATTAACATACCGCCATGCGCAATTATCTTTTTGTTCACGGGGCAGCGTTATATCTCACGAATATAATTAAAAGTTACTTCAACGAGATGAATTCGGATGCTCTTGAAAATTACCTGAAGAGACGCGAAACGATCGTCGCGTTTCGCGTCGCCATGTATGATGCATCTAAAATAACGAATGGCGGGTGAAGGAGGGGAGGGAAGGACCTCTGTACCAGTCCGTTTGATCGCGGAGGAGATCGCAATTATGCTGGCGCAAACGTGTGAACAAAGGTCGCTCCTATATGGACAAAGCCGCGAGAAGCGGCTACTGTTTCTCTCGTTCTGTTCGGAGACTCCCGTCGCGGAGTACGCGTCCTCTCCTTCACCCTCTCCCCCTCCCCGCCCCTCTCTCTCTCGCTCTTTCTTTCTCTCGCCGTCGCGAGATTTATATTTAAGTGAAAGATATCTAAAAATAGAGGCACCCTGCGCGACCGCTGGAATGCCGCGCCGCCGGTCGCGGTGATATACGCGCGCATTCAATTAATCCCGATAAACGGAGGCAACACCGAGTCTCCCAAGGCGAGGTCTGTCGAACCACATGACGATTGTGTTTCTTACGCTCTAATGGTATCCGCCGTCTGGCACGAACGGCTAAAAAAATATGTGCGAACGGATATCAGCGTCGAATAAACTTTGTCCGAACGTTGGATACGCCGGTATAATGAGACATTATTTTAGTAAACAGTTTGCCCGGTCTGTCGTCCCAGATATAACTTCGTTTTTATTCATTTCGAAGGCTGCGCGACACCGATAAATGAGATCGCTGATCCGCAATTTCTGCCCACTTCTAATAAACACACGCCGCGCGTTTCCCTCTTTTTAACCCGCGCTCTCCTTTTTTCTAAAATCGTCTTTCTGAATTTCTTTAACGCGAATCTAATTACAATAAGTGTTAAGGCCAAAGTCGATCATTTTGGCGTACTTCTGTCCGCTTATAGAAATTCAGAGTTCATATTTTCGAAGGGACTTTGTGATTTAATTGCAGAGTTAAATAAGCGGATTAGTTGAAATAATGAATCAAATTTCCTGAACGTAATTAAACGAGGACGATATCATTTTCAGATGTCCGCGAATCGATTGAACGTGCTGGTGACCCTGATGCTCGCCGTCGCGCTTCTTGTGACGGAATCGGGAAACGCACAGAGGGAGAGGGATGGATATCCTCAATACGAATATCCTCAGAAACGAAACAACGTGAACAGCGTGAACATGCCGCAGAAATATTGCGGCAAGAAGCTCTCTAGTGCTCTACAGATAATCTGTGATGGCGTGTACAATTCCATGTTTAAGAAGAATGGTCACAGTGACCACGGTGAGTTTAAGCTAATCGATAGGGAAAACATTCCTATCGCTCGCATCAATACCAAATAATAGACAGATAGTGCTATTTATGGATCACTAATGAACGCAAAAAATTTCGCGTTTATTTATTTCTCTTTCTCTCCGCGTGATAACGTTAAGTAATTATGTTTCTAAATGTGTGGACACACAAGAGGTGCCATTCGTGTTTCATTCGTGATAGGATCGTAATCATAACTCAAAGTGACTGTTTAACTAACGGTTATTCATCGATCATTTAAACCTTAACAAAAGTCTTTCGTTGTAAATTTTCAAATTATAAATGTCTACATAAATAAAAAAAAAAATTGCTATACTATATAAATAATTTAAATTTACCCATAAAATAATTATGTTTGAATGAGTAAATATTTCTGTGTAATTAAGAATTTTTTAATTCATTTATCAACGCATCTTTGCTCTGTCATTAAAATTCGTAAAGAACGAAATAATTAATATTTTTAGAGAACATGGAAATATCCGTTAATAACATTTTCCTTTCGACTCCTTGATTTCGTGCAACGAGCGATCGTGAGCTTTACGTGAGGAAAATCACGGAATATGTCGATGACGCTCTTGCGCGTGCGTATGCAAGTATAATGATAACATTTAGGAAGTTAATAATAGGAAATTAAGGGATAATATATTAAGGAAGATTTCTCGATAACAGTCGCCTCGTAACAAAATTTGTCTTCGTAATACGGCGACACGGCCATTAATATTAATGCTGTTCGCATTCCTTCTCTCTCGATTAATGTCACCCGCGACGCGGCGGCGCGACTAGTATTTTTATCGTGGCGGGCGTGTTGATACTTATCCAGCATAAGTGCCAAATTACCGGCTATCCGTAGATTTGAATATCGCCGGATATTTAGAGAAAAATATCCTTTACGTTTGGCGTTTCGAACTGTCCGTAACTTGTAATATTAAACTCGCGGAACTAAGCGGGACTCGTTTGGAGGTATAAATGAGGCTTAATTTGCGCTGGACGTATAATTAAATGGCTCAATGTAAGAATGAGGTCAGCCCATAATACTGTTCACTTTAAATGCAACCTCATGTTTAAAGTGAATATTACAGACTGTGGCACTGCCACCAATTATAAGGGAATTTTTATCGGGTCGGACCTTTCAATTTTAAGCTCAAGCATGATATTTTATACGAAAAGCAATTAAGCACGCGATCAATCTGTGCCCGCAATTAACCCAAGTAATCGCCACTTTGTCGTCGATGAATAATGCATGTAAGCTCGCATTATGTATTTCCTGAGTGGGATCATAAACCGACGCACTTTCCATAATCATCGAATGACTTAAATACGCCGACAATCAGGGGCATTACATTTTTTTTCAACGGCGTCTTTATTCGCGGTCTTTTTCCCGCGAAAATAAGCGCAAAAATTTGAAACAAAAATTTACATAAATCTTGTTCGGACACGTAAAACGGTTTATCACTGCGCTTAATCGCTCAAATAGATCCGTATAATCTAATACCGGGATCTAGATGCCCTGTATATTAGATTTGTATACGATTTGTTGACGATTGTGGAAAAAGCAAATTCTTGTTACGTATCTGAAATAATATGACAAATGTAACACGTAAATAGGCTTTTCACTTTTCTTTTCTAAAACAAAAAGTCGCGTTTATATAATAAAATCGCGATTATTGTCAAGCGTGACATAAATAAAATTAGCATCGTTATTTCAGTTCGATCCTGTATACGAACATGTATTAGAATCAACTGCTTCGGCAATTACATTTATAATCTGTTTAAAACATTTAAAATTTTATTTTATCTAATAAACAATTAAACATCTTTTCCAATTTGATCACTAAGAAAGTTTTGAGATTTTTAAATAATATTCTACTTCCATTTTTTTTACAACGTGGGAAGAAACGAGTGTCGACTGCAAAGATAGCAGCTTCGACCACGTTTCAATCCAAAGTATGACTTAAAAAAAACCTCGCGGTACATCGAAAGCTTCTTCGAAAATTTCAAAATTTTTCTAGACTTCGTCATGCGCAAAATAAGAAGCACATAATGTACAGAATAAACGAGAATAAAGTGAGAGACTTGTTAAATTAAATTGGAATTTTTTTCCAAAAAATTTTAAATTTAATTTTTTTAACCTGAAATTTTTTGCTGAAGCTTATTACTGGTACGCCATTACAAGTCTGTTTTTTAGTTCCAGAGACTTCAGAGAGAGATATGCAAATGGCCGATTACCCGGTCGCCTATGAGTATGCCCCTATTCCATTCCTGCCACGAGCGAGGGCACAGGCGATGTTAGACGGACGTCTCGCCGGCAGACGCTATCGAAGACAGTCGCGGGGTATCCACGAGGAATGCTGCATCAACCCGTGCACGATAAACGAACTGTCTACCTACTGCGCCCTTTAAAGCGCGCGCGTTCGGCAACCGGTAACCCTTCGACTTCCGCTTTACTGCTCGATCACCATGCAAAACCGAATAATCCCATAGATACATATAGCCCCACGCGCGCATATACCCATACACACGTACATACACATTGAGGGACAAACATAAACATGCCGCATTACATACAGTACCTACACGTTGGAAAGCTCATCGGTAAACCGCATCATCGCTCACGCTGGAGACTGACTCGTGATAATTGTGTATACATTTACGTATCTGCGAAGAAAACTGAAACGTTTTAAAACATGGTCGTACGCGGGATTGTATCCTCTTCTCCTTGATTTATTTTTGTGGACACGGGGGCAGCGGAGGGAAACCCTAGATCGAGAGATTTTATTTTGGAAGATGACATCGTATCAGAAATTCTATTTCTTTGAAATTAATGACATTTGCTTGACAATGGGATAATTTTTGCGACTGAAAATGCTTGTGTGTGTGTGTGCTTTTGGCAACAGACTATATACAAAGACAGTCGGGAAAAGCACGTTTGTGTTTTAATATAATTTAATTATCTCTATAGCAAATGCCAAATATTTATTTCAAATTTAGAATTTGATTCTTCTTTCGCTTGCTCTGTTTCGTCTACAATTATGAAGTATTTAAGACAAAAGCACCTTTTCGTTTTGCAAATGTAATTTAGTGAAACGGAAATCAGTTTTATTAGACAAGCTATATTGGAGAACGTTTAAAAATTATTAATGATTTCTCCGAAAAACTCGAATTAAATAATTTATATCGCTTAAAATCGTATGCGACATTTATCACACTTTTTACGGTCGAAAGAAGCAGGTTCAGTGTACATATTTACGAATCGGCTTGTGCGAAAGTTAAATCGGGAAAAAAAGAGTCGACATTGAAAGAAAGAATGAAATTAATCGCGATCTATACGCACGTATCTAACGTATGATCACGCCGTAATTACGGCGGCGATCATCGTGCGACACGCGTGAAAAATGGAGAATGTGCATGTTGGCGATGTCACGCGACTTCATGCTTGCCTTGTCTGACGAAATCGATCTTGGATTAAATATATGAAACTATATTTTCTTTTTTCGTTTACTAATCAGGCAACATCATCACTTGTCGCGCGTAACTCGATTTTTCGATCTATATAAATTATACATTTGAGTATTCGCATACTTTTCTTATTTTGACTTCTTGATCTGCGAGAGTTTTTTTGGGGGGAGGGGGGGTGCCCACACTTTCGAGCACTCTGCGTACGCGTACATCGTTATCGAATGTCCCGCTCTCGATTTAGAAACGTCGGGAAATCTTTTCGCGCGATTGTCGAGGGGATACAGTCTCACTCGCATGGTGATTTTTGGCGACGAAGCACAGAAGGAACAGCTCGATAGTTTAGTTTCTTGTAACTGTAACTTTCTTTTTTTTTATGCTAAATTCGAGATTCGTTTAACGACCGGGAGGAAGAAACGCACGTTAAGTCGTTGTTGGGTGAACTGTGATGCCACCGTCTCGCCGTTGAACGAATGTCGAATTTAATAGGACACTACTGTAGAGAGAGAGCTTGCGTTATTTTTAATCTGCCAGAGGCTGTGACGATTTCAAGGGGCATCTACGACTGTACTGCATATGGTGATATTATTCTTATTCGTAGAACCTGTATTCCCAATGATTAACCTGCTTCGAGGAAAGGACCGGGGATAGCGCGCAAGACGAACGGGAAGTTAACGTTATTGCTGTATCACTTGTATCGGAATGCAAGATCAACTTCAACTTAATTTACGTCATAAATTGAATTGAATTTTGCAGAGGAATTTGACAATCTTAGACCTTGATTCATCAGTGCAAGAATAAAACAAATACAAAATTGTAATATTTATTAAATAAATGTTATTTGGAGCATTTTGTAAGACGTATCTAAAAAAGACCAATCGCGAATAGATTTGTTTCACTGTTACGTTGAATTCTTTCGTTCAATTCGATTGCCAGGTAGCGATTAGAGAATTATGGCATCTGCATACGACAAAGATGAGTTTACTTGGAAGCATAAAATTTGGTTCTAGGAAAACACATCTTCACGTTTGCATGACGATCGTGCAAATAAAACTTCGCAGCACCGAGAAGATCATGACTCCGCCCGCCGTCCTACCTCGAAAGGCATTTACGTTTTCGATAATACAAGCGTATGTAGTAAAGAATAATTTTAATGAGAGAGGGTGTGAGTACGTATACGGTGATAAATGAATACAAGCCGAAATATCTGATTTAATGGCGGCCAATCTTATTTAGTTCTGAACGCACGAAAGAAAAAAAAAAGAAGTAGACAAAATGAATAAGCGTACTGAATAAGAGTACACCAAATGTGGTGTACTCGCCACTGCGATTATTCACTCGAGAAGTTTTACATTAACGTATCGATTCGTTTCTATCGACAGTGTTGACTTTCCGTTACGTATTGAGTGATCTCTAAATCGCATGCCATTTACCTCGTCACGCATATATCTAGCGTAAGAGCACGTTTCATTCCTTAGTATATATATATATATATATATATATATATATATATATAACTGTTATGCTTTTTCGCTGAACTTGTTTTAGCGCTTATCTCGATTAACTGAATCTTCTTCCTCTGTCCGTATTGTAGATAGATTTACGAACTTATGAAGGAATAGCGGATAGCTAATCCGGAGTAATTTGATGAAGTCCATGCAGTCCACATCTCGTCGCGATTCGCGAGAGAAGTTCGGTAACGCGACAAATTCGAGAAAAAAAACGAGTACGCCGTTCGTCGAAGATTATGCATTACGAAAAATAATGCATAACTACGCGTTAATTTCTTATTATTTATGTAATTAATGTCTTTCACATGTTTTCACCTTGAAGATATAAAAAAGATATTCGGAATTGTCTTATCGTTTATCGCCGAATTATTCTTTAATCTCAACGGAAACTGTGAATATAATATAGCAATGTTATTTATATGTAAGTCAATCTTTTTCGAATTTGCAGCTCGCCGAATGTTCTCTATATCAGTCCCAATGTCCATCTCCTCGCTTATTCGTCGCCAGATCTCTCATTGAATAACGCGACTAGGTGATTATACTTAACCGCCAAGGTCGTAAGTTATTGATTAGATGCCAATTATCGTAATCGTTTATTATTGATCATCATCGAGATTATTATGTTCCATTTGCCGCGCTAGCGCCGTCATGATCATTTTTATCATTCCTCATCCCCGTCACCCCGTGTCATCGTGTCATATAACGAGATGTGATTTATGTATACATCGCTAACGTTGCTGCCGAGCTTGCTTGAGCGCATTTCGACCCGCGCTTCCCGCGTTCTACTTTCGCACTACTTTTCCCTCCTCTCCCGCCTTTTTCGTTTAGTTTCGGCAATCTCCCTCGCGCGATGACTATATAATATAGCGGGGACGAGTAAGGGCCGAGAGACGATGAAGTCAGCGAGAAATCCAATGTATAAACGACGAAGGATAAAAATCTCTGATAGCGCACGGTAAGGTAATCAACTATATCGACCAACCAATATCAGAAGATAGATATGTACGTGCAAAGAATCAAACGGACGTTAGTTATAGGCTTCGAGTCTACCTCGACGTCTATATGGAGAGGGATATTCGGATAGCGTGATTGATGCGAAACGAGATAGGCGAAGTATAAACGAATATCCGTTTCCGATATTCCCCGTATTGTCTGTCCATAGACTGTTTATACGATTTTATCGTGTCTCAGCCCTGGCGCGTCGATCGGTCCTTCAGTGCGGAGAGAGAAAAAGAGAGAGAGAAAGAGAGAAAGAAAGAGAGAGAGAGAGAGAGGCGCGATAGCCCTTTTGCTGCGGCTATCGAACGCGAGACAACTCTCAGACGCTCCAGCGAGAGGAGCGACGATATATATATACTACTACTTCGTAGAGCACAGGTGATGTGATTTGTATATTGAGATGTACTTCAACTTAAACGGTAAATAATGAAAATCGTTCCCAAGAGCAATCTGTTCTCTATTCCACCCACCCACACCTCGTTTCAATTTCCGTAGCATTCGGGAGAGTGCGAGACGACGATTAATCTCAATGATCTCAATTCTACTTGGCGTTACACTTTTATACGCACGGAATGTGCACGTCCTATTAATAATATCACTATTAATTTCCTCTGACAGATGATTCACACGATTACTTGCTTAATGTTATTAATGGTGCGTATACATATGTATTGATCGCACACGTCTAACGCAGCCTTCGTGCCGACTGATATAACGCACTTTCTTTTTTTTTTCTTTTTTTTTTTTTTTAACGAGGACTTTACATCAAAACGCGAACGTCCGCAAACATTAATCTTTCGGTTTATCTCGAGAATATAAAGAGTGCCGTTACGATTACATCTGATTAGAAACTTTATAAAGCGCAAGAAAATCGATAATTATTGTTAACTACATAAGATTCCGTTTGCGTGATCCATAATTCGATAAGCGTGTCTTCAAATAAAGAATGATTAATAAAAATTAGATTGACTTGAAATCAATCTATCTTTTTCGCGTTTGTCTGCTGCTTGGAGGTCGGATCAGATAATTTCCGCGGTTAGAAGGTTAAAGAAGCAAGATAGCGTTGCGATAGATAAATTGTGTGAAATATTAAATATAACTTGCGTGAGACAAAATGGTACGTGTGTCTATTTCTCTAGTTATATTCAATGTTGCCAATCAATCACTCAGTATCGCAATCAGATACTGAAGAAAATTTCGCTCCTTTCTTTGTCGTATCCCATTGTCGTCTCGACAGATATTCACCCGGTTTTCACACACAAACGGTTTCAAAGAATATACTCCATTAATCAATTTCATAGAATAGATGGTATCTTGTGAGTTTTGTCTCTGAGAAAATATTTTAAGCATATATAAAGCTCTTATAGCATAGTGTTTCATAATTGCGCGCATTTCAATCTACAAATTTTGTTAAGATTTGACCGTTTTGAAAAAAATCTGGATGCACGATTTCGTAACGAATATAATAATCCTATACAGAGAACATACCGATTTGCCAAATTTCTCTGCTCGTCAACCAATTACAATAAGATGTAACACATATCATCCGATCATTATTATCTAATGTCACACACTACACCGTTAAAAACAAGTGAATTGTGTGCGCACCTGATTATCAATTGTCGCGTCTGATGATTTTCACGATCAACGAAGTAAAAGTGATGCACGTTTGCGTGAAAATGAGTGTGCAGTCAACCGCCGAAGCCGAATGAAACTCTGAAAAGATAACTGCGGGGGATACACGCCGGGATTTGACGGCGCTCGCGCGGGAACACGGCGCGCCGCGCCGTCATGGTTTCTGTCAGCCCTTTTCCCCCCTTCGAACACTTTCGACGGTCGCGTGACACGCTGACATAAAACGACTCGTCACTACGTTGCTGTCGTCCGGGTCAGGATGACTGGAGTGCCAGTATCGATTCACCTGGCTGCTGGTTATGCCGCGTCGCACGAAACCTTTCCGGCCGGAGGAGTGTCACGAGACGATCCGATGATGAAGATGCGCGCGGATAAGATGTAGTCGGAGATACTGTCGAAGAATGCACAACTTCCGACAACTTTCACTCGGCACGCTCATATTCGCGACGTGTTACTGCATCATCTACGGACAAAGTAAGCTAGTCAGCTAATTATTTAATAAGCCTTCGTTAAAGTTCAGGTTTATATTTATTTATTATAATCTTGCTGAAGAGCTGAGAATCTGCACGAAGAAGCTAAAGATTAAATATAAGCGCAATGATACAGCAATTAAATCGACAGCAAATAGAGAGCACTTCTAAAGATTATTCTTTTTAAATAATAAATTGTAATTATGCATTAACAAATCAATTACTTACTTTTCTTCTCTTGATGTTGATAATACTGATTAGTTAATTGACTAGACTGATTAGTCAATTATTACTTAAAATTGAATGATTATATTTTAACATTAAAACTTTAAACTTCCTGTTAACGTTCGAGAAATAAGCACTGTTGTCAAGCTAGAAAATTGAAACGCGTTTCCTGCAGTTTGACGTATCATTAACGTTAATTATGAAAGACAATATTATGCTTTCAGATGATACGACAACCGACAAAAGTTCCGTAGAGCCAACGATTCCCGCAGAAATGAAAATAACCTCTTGGAACGTGAGTGTAATAATTATAAATGTATCGTATATGATTTAAAAACATATATATTTTATAGCAGTACGATTTAATTTTTGAAAGAAAAGACGAAATTGACAAAAAAAATTCGTCCATTTATGTTTTATACATATTTCGAGGTGTACTCAAGCAATCCATGTAATAATCAGAGTAACCAAGTCCGTAGCGAGAATATTATTGCTGTTTACTTTGCCCGGGGACAAAATTACGTTTAGTTGGTCACTGTTATGCAAAGGGCTGGCAGTGACGAAATGTTTGAAATAAGAGAGACCGACTTAACGTACACTTAACGCAACATATTGAAGTTCTCCGAAAAGATTTGGAGAACAGTGTCACGCTTATATATAAATAACTATAATTGAATAATTTACTGGATTTAATGTTTAATATTCATTCATCGTATATTCAAGTCTAAATTTGCACGAAAGATATTTTAGCGCAAAAATGCAGCGAGAATTAATTAACAACCGAATTTGTTAATTATCACAATAGCAACAAAGTCACGTTGTCGCTGTGAATTAAAAACTGGTTGATATTTTCTCTATTAACGACATTGCGGATGTATTGTGCATATGTATACCGTAGAACCTCGTGATGGCGTGGCATGATATTTATTTTATTTTACTGCATCCTTCATGATGATATTAAGTGCGCATTTTTATGAGTCCACTTGATGAGCGATAGGAGTGTAGAGCAAATGTCACGATATAACTTCAAGTATAACATTCTCAACCGGAAAAATATTTGCAGCTACGCTTTTGCCGCGTGCAATGAAAAAATCTTTTACGATAATCACTTGTGACTACACTTGCGTGCCTGTTAAGCACATTAATCGACATTAAATTTATCTTCTCTGGTACAAATTTACAAATTTCAATTATTTAACGTGAATTTTATATCAATTAATTTTTTTATATTTCCATGTATCTCTCTCGTTTATGAATAGGAAAAAATTATAACGAATAATGTATACAAATGGCCACCTATACGAAAAAGATAAATACCTATCATCGTGTCACGTTTGAAATGGCATTCCGCCGCATGATTTATTGATCACCGACAAAATGTCCTACTTTTCCATATATTGGCCATGTAAAAAAACTAGAATTACAAAGACACAACATATGCGACGGTGTAAAATCGTCAACATGCCTTACACGTATTATAATTGTAGATATCCTTCAACAATGAAAGCCAATTCTGAAATATACTATTTTCTACGAGCAATTTTCTATGAAGTTGCCATTAGCACGATTGTAATTATAATTGTAATTATATATCATTATTCTTGAACGTAACCATATTCTTCTAAATAATACATAAAGTTTGAGAACATTAGAAAAAAATTAATGATTTTTGTAGGTCAGAACGTAAATAATTCTCGCAAATAAAACAGTATATCGTTAATGAATAAACAATACCACCTATGTGACAATTAGTACAGTTTTTCAGGAGGGACAAAAAACTGTTCCAAAAGTGAAATATACAACAACTATCTAATTAATGAACATTCTTGAATGAACATTGAAACTCATATGTAAATAATATGTATATGTATAAAACAATTATTTTTATATTTATCCATTTACTTAGCTTTTATATATTAAAATCTATTATTATTTAAACGATCCAATAAAATTTATCTAACATTGTAATATAATATAAAAATTAATAATTATGTTATAGCAATTAATTGTATTTCTAATAATACATAGAATGTTCTGAAAATGATATCAAGAGACACGGTAGTGTCTCGCGCCAAGTACGCGCGAAGCGAGACGCACCGTGACTCTTTTACGCGAACGCATGAGTTGCGAGTATCCGAGATTTTGAGATCTCAATAACGAGTGAACGGATCAACTTCTAAGTAGGTTCGATCGATAGCTTGGGGTTTGATTTATAAATAAGAGTCTTTTTTTTTCGTTACGTGCCCTACGAGCGAAGATATTGCAATGCAAAGACCAAATGTGGAAAATTTTTTTTTAAGAAACGTCCACGTCGGACAAAAATGGCGGCTGGTGTGTCACTTTCCCATTTTTGACACGAGAGTGCACTCGTGCACTGTCGCAGTGCGTGACAGTTTTTTACAACCTAGAAAAGGATAAGTGTAAGTGTGTGATAGTCGTGACCGTTGACGCGTCGTGACAGATAGTGAAATATATATAAGTATTGACCGTAAAGAGCTGATGCCGAGAGATCTTTAAGAAGGAAGGTGTATCTACAAAATCGTACAAACACGTACGTATATGCTGCCTTGTAAAAGTTGTCAAACTGTATGTTTACGCGAGCGTTACTTCTGTAGTAACTTACGATAATTTATGCCGGGATTACGATGAATTTAACGTAACGGGACGCGACGGACGCGAAGTAACGTAACGTGAACTTAAGAAATTACGATCGCCGTAATTTAAAGATAACCTTAATCTTAACCTTCTATTCATACCAAGCTGTCAAATCATTTCTGAAATGCACGCTGCTTCACGTTACGGCGATCGTAATTTCTTAAGTTTACGTTACGTTACTTCGCGTCCGTCGCGTCCCGTTACGTTAAATTCATCGTAATCCCGGCATTACTCGTTTACGCGGGATGAATTATCATAAGTTGCTACAGAATCTCCATTTACGTGGAGGAATTATCGTATAAGTTACTACGGAAGTAAAACGCTCGCGTAAACATAGTATACGTGACAGATAGTGTGTGTGCGTGTGCGTGTGTGTGTGCGTGTGATTGTGCGTTTGCGTGTGCTTGTGTGTGTGCGTGTGTGTGTGTGTGTGCGTGTGCGCGTGCGTGTGCGTGTGTGTGTGTGTGTGTGTGTGTGTGTGTGTACTACGTTTACGCGAGTGTTACTTCTGTAGTAACTTACGATAATTCACTCGTTTACGCGGAGTAAATTATCGTAAGTTACTACAAAATCCCGTTTACGCGAAGGAATTATCGTAAGTTACTACAGAAGTAACGTTCGCGTAAACGTAGTGTGTGTGTGTGTGTGTGTGTGTGTGTGTGTGTAATTAAAATTATTTATATTTATATTATACATGTATATAATTTATTTAGTATTTATAGGATGATCTCTCGGCAGCAGGACGAGAAAAGCGGAAAAGCGACAACAATATTTCGATAGATTCGATAGATCATATAGATGACATGCCCTTTTTAGAAGAGGATGCGTAACACTACAAAACGCATGATATCAGTACAAAATTACCTTTTTCAAAAAAGGTAAAAAAAGGGCGCCAAGTACACGCGTGGTTGTTACCTCGAAAAAAAACCCAAGTGGTAGTATCATTAATTTTATTCAAAAATAAATAAAATCTATTCTAACCTAGGTGGTAGTAGCTTTATTAATTTTTAAACAAAATTATTAAATTATAAAATAAAAATATTTAATTAAAATAAAATAAATAAATTTTTCTTGTAAAAAACTTGGCGCTGCTTTTTTAGAACCTTAAAAATATTTATATTTATATTATACATGTTTAGAACCTTAAAAAAGCAGCGCCAAGTTTTTTACAAGAAAAATTTATTTATTTTATTTTAATTAAATATTTTTATTTTATAATTTAATAATTTTGTTTAAAAATTAATAAAGCTACTACCACCTAGGTTAGAATTGATTTTTTTTAATTTTGAATTAAAATAATGATTCTACCACCTGGGTTTTTTTTCGAGGTAACAACCACGCGTGTACTTGGCGCCCTTTTTTTACCTTTTTTGAAAAAGGTAATTTTGTTGAAAAGACATCGAGAGTTTCGAATTCGTGGTGTAGAGAAGATAAGCGGATAATTATTGCAGCAGTCATGCATATAGTCGGAACCTGGATAATACCCGCCCGGCAAAAACGACATCGCGTGTTTTGCGTGACGCGGTAAACAAAGAACGCTAATCGAGTAACCGACCTGTTAGGGCTGTTGTATTACGCGAGTATCGTGCCTAATAATAAATATTATGTCAAGTTTGCTATATATCTCCCGATATGCGACGCGCATCTTGCAATCTTCATAGTGCTCATTAGCGTGTTCGTGCAGCCTGATATCGAACATTTAAAATTGTTCGAGTCGAGTATGCAACTAGCCGCGCACGGACACGGAACGATAGCACATATGTGACATGTGACGATAATGACGCCGCGATCTACGATAATAAATGCGCAAGGATAATTAAGACGTTGTTGAGGATACTTATACATCGTTTATTTAAGCATCATCGTGGGATTTGATAGCGACATTGTAAGCAATTGTCTAAAATAAGAGCGTGCACATTGAATAATCAATTTTTAGGTATAATCTTTGATCCTCAAGAAAATATTTTATTTATTCTAACCTATAATTACTTACAATTTACCTTGCAAATAATGAACTTTATATTATAGAGAACATCTCTTTCCCGTGAAAACTTGGCAAATTTCCATCACCACTGTTAAATAATTTCGTTAATTAATTTTAAGGATCACAGTTTTCTATATTTTCCACGTGCTAACGTGAATGTGAAATTGTTATAGGACATGCCGTTTTCCGGATTAGTGAAAAAAAACGGAACGTGGGTGGGAAAAGGCTACGCGTTTTACCTACTCGAGCTGCTCAGTTCCAAATTGAATTTCACATACACGATCGTACCGCCTAAGCAGCACGTGCTGGGCAACAGCCGAAGCGGAATAATAAGTTTGCTTTATGAGAAGGTAAGACACTTCCTGAAGCTAACGAGAGTAACGAGCCATCCTTGATTAATTAGTAAATTATTTTAATATCTCTTTTAATAGTCGAATGTAGACTGAATTTTTGCTCGAAGGAAAAATTAACGAGCAATAAATATCGATGTCTAAATTGAAAGGAAGTAAAAAACATAGATATAATATGTTCTCTTTCTCTTTTGAACAGAAAGTGGACATGGCGGCGGCCTTCTTGCCTATTTTGCCAGAGTTGCGGAAGTACTGCACATTCAGTACAGCCCTGGAGCAAAGTGAGCTGACGGTATTGATGAAGAGACCGCAAGAATCAGCGACCGGTTCAGGATTGCTCGCGCCGTTCGACCAAACTGTTTGGCTGTTGGTGTTGGCCTCGGTGATCACCGTAGGACCCATAATCTACATCTTCGCCACGTACAGGTTCGTCGAAAAGTGATATCTATAGACGAAACGCGAAATGCGAATTATATATGTTATGAAATATGCTCCATTTCTAAATATTATCGATATCTCGTAGGGCGAAGTTGTGGAACGAACCCGACTCCGAGAACTACAGCTTTTTCTCTTGCGTATGGTTCGTGTACAGTTCCTTGTTGAAACAAGGAACGAATATAATCGCGACGACAGGTATAAGACTGCCGCGTCGCTCTCTCGATTGCCACGTCTTTCATACGCAAACGACACCCTGTATTTCCTAAAGAATTATGACATTTGCTATATTGCGACTTACGCTGTTCTACATTTAATTCGATAATGTAAATTAAACGATAAGGCAAGAACCTGAACTACATCAGACTAGAATATGACTTATGTGCAGATTAGTCCCAGTCTACAATGGGTGTTTTAAGCCCTAAGAAATTGACCAATCACAGTCAATTATTCTCCTCAAATTCAACTGTGATTGAACAATTTTTTAAGGCTCAGGGCTTAAAACACCTATTGTAGACCGGGACTTATCGTCACAGAGTCAGGACGTTATTTTTTAATATAATGATTCGAAGGCGCCGGACGCTGCTATAATTATTATATTGTTATCACTACCGAATTAAAAAACGACCGATTGCAGACTCGACGCGGATACTGTTCGCCACGTGGTGGATATTCATTTTGATACTGACGTCTTTCTACACGGCGAATCTTACCGCGTTCCTCACGAGGCCGCAGTTTACCTTGCCGATCAACAGCGTGGAAGATATAGTGCGTAAGGGTTACCAGTGGGTCACTTACAAAGGGCGCACGCTCGACTTCTTGCTTTCTCAAGTGAGTCCTCTCGTAAGCACGCATGCAATCTTTTTTTTTTCTTTTTTCAAGATAGAATTCGGAGATAAACGGGAGACTGTTGCCGCGTTTATAGCCAATGACCACGTTTTTTCGCGGTAGAGCTGACGAGAGCTGCATACAGGCGTCGGCGTCGGTCATTCCATCACGGTCGGTAAAGTATTAAAATAATCAATAGAGTTTGTTTTTTCAGTTCAACGATACGGAGGAGTTAAGTTCCTTAAACATCACCCGATGGAAGAACCACTCGATCACGTCGTACGAGTACCCGGTTGATGCTATTTTCAACGCCATCGAGAAGAGTGAGTACTACCGACCGCCAGATCTCGAGAGCGCGCATAAATACCAGATAAAAGAGAGACACGACGTGTTAATCTCTAGATAAACTGTTCCTCGGGGAGAACCACTACCTCCAAAGTTTGATATTCGAGGATTACATCAACAAAACCCGCAAACACCTGGAGCATGAGAAGAGATGTAAATACGTCATTATGCCTAGCGCGATACTCGTGACCAATAAGGCATTTGCCTTCCCCCTAAACTCTACTTTGGAGAAACCGTTTAATACAGAGTAAGCGGATTTTTTAAGGAGCTAATCAAAATTTCAAAAAATTTATTTCGATACAAAAAATAAATGGCCGAATGAAAATAAGATTAATCGTGCTTATAGATCTTTCCAGTTTTAGATAATATATTATTAGCCGTGTAATTAAATTGTAATTAAATTGTATCTTAATAAACGACTGAACATTTCAGATTGAGGACTTTAGTGGAGTCTGGTTTAATAAAACACGAGAAACTGAAGAATCTGCCAATCGCGCAGATATGCCCGTTGGATCTTCGGTCAACCAAAAGACAATTGTCGTTGACCGAACTGTCTTTAACATTTAAAGTAGTCATCGCAGGATATATAATCGCGATCCTGGTCTTCCTCTTCGAGATGACGACCAAATGGACGGCGAACTCTTACAAGGGACGAAAGAAGACCGGCAGGTGGTGCGATCGCACGTTCCGCTGCAAATGGAAACGTAGATCGAAGGAGTCTGTGATCCCGCGATTAGTGTACACCACCAAGAATCAGCTGTTTGACAGGCGGATCAATTTGGAGAGGATAAATAGGCGGCCGCCATATCCGAACGTCCCGCTCAACGATGTCACTCAGGGAAAGAAGCACTGTATCAACGGGCGCGATTATTACATCGTGATGGATCGTTACGGCGATCAAAGATTAATACCTATTCGCACGCCGTCCGCGTTTCTGTTTCAATACACGGCGTAG
Organism: Temnothorax americanus; assembly: GCF_048541705.1. Lineage (NCBI taxonomy): Eukaryota > Metazoa > Arthropoda > Insecta > Hymenoptera > Formicidae > Temnothorax > Temnothorax americanus. The sequence goes on along the minus strand of NW_027509264.1, from coordinate 329,137 downwards.
CGAAGGGAGGGTTCACCGGTTTGGCGAACCGGTAGTAAATTGTCGGCTTCAGTGATTTCGTATAAATTGTACACTAAGTGCCCGTAGTTTGTACAACGCCGAAACGTGTACAGTCATTAATCGTACGGTCAATCATCGACATAATCTAATTCACGAAATAGCGTTTCCAATTATTATAGAATGATTACTCTACGTACATTTCAGATACTGGTTCGTTTTTACATAAAATGTGAATATTGAATATCATTTAATATATAGAGGAATAAGTGGTGACATACGTGACAGTTTAGAGTAATTTGTTAAAAAGATCAATAAATGGAAAAAAAAGACATCTCTTTTTGCCAGGGAATGAATTTGTAGTCTACATATGTAGAGAATCGAAAAAATTAATAAAAATACTGTTGATAGAATTAAATATTAATAGCGTTTCCTACCTTTTTAAATATTAATCCATATTAATTTATGTTTCTTATATGTAGTATACATCATACGGTACTAATAAAAAAAATAAACATGTTTTATATTTATGTTTTTTGACATATAATATTTCCTACATTTTTTAAGCATAGATATAACATCTCCGTTGTGATTAATTATGAGGAAGAATTTTAATTTTTCGTAATTCTTTTATGATATTTTATATCAGACATTAATATACGTCTATTTCATATAATTTTTATAAGTCGGTTGGAGCTAGATCGCTCCATATGTACTCTTTCAAGGCTGAGATAAGAAATGATTTAACACTCACGAGTGATGCGTAGCAGCGGAGGAAATCAATCTGTAACATATAAAATGTATCATTCAAGTTAAAGCAGCGTCCAGATGAATAATCGATATTTTAAAGAATATAATCATTGAGTGCATTAAATTTTTTATTTATTTTTTAAAACAAATATATAAATAAAGAACAGTACTAGTACAGAAAATGTTTATAATCCCATATTTTAATTATTCGTCCGCGTTATCAATGTGTGAATAATCCTACGATCATGCGAAGCTCGTTTGACGAGTCTGTGACCATCGTATAATTCAATGTATTTTCCATACATTTATTGTATACAAACAAATTAATTAACTAAGACGTGCGAAATAATTAACAGTGATCGCAACTGTTCTCTGTATTATCATTCTTTAATTAGATATCTGTTTGTAAGAATCCAAGGATATTTTGTCAATCGTAGTAAATCCAAAAAAGTAAAAATCCATGCATTTAGTTTTGTAGAGGCAAATCAGTTTTAAGGTGGCCAAGCCCGGCTATCCAGTAATAAATAATACAGAAATAACAATTGCTCACCTACGGTTGCTCCGCCGTCGCCCGATGCCTCCCAGTAGGCCTCCTCCTTCTCTCTTGCCCCGCTCCGCTCCTCTGCCGACCGTCCATATGGCACTTGCACACAAACACTTGCACAAACACACTCGCCGAAAGCTACGATTACGCGGCACCGCGAGCGGTGGCTCCCGAATTTGTTGCACCGCGAGGGAAAGGAAAATATCGGCGAAAAAATTTACGACCCGCGCAAAGCCACGGCCACGGACTCGCTCGACCCTCGACCCGCAACGTTCCGTTAACGACAAGGGATTCGGAAACGCCGGCCGCCGGCTAACTTCACTCCGATTCCGATGTGCGACGCGACGCGAGTCAAGTTAACGATCGAGAAGAAGCGTGCGCGATCGATATTCGGCACTGTCCAAACTGTCTTCGCACCACTTCGCACTTCGACGTATTTCGAGCGCGAAGCAATTTATATTCGTTATTAATGAAACGATCGATACGTATCGCGCAGCTCTCTGCTAAGCGAGTATCTCGATCCAACGACGAGCGTATTACTTCGCGCTTTCAGACCGGAAATGACGGTCGCGGCGTTTTAACATTCGAGCCGGCGGGAAACAGATCTGATCGCGCGAAGTTGAAACATTGACTCGAATAAATCCAATAGAAAGTTTTCTTTCATAACATGTTTTTCATAAAATATCACGAACTCTCTTAATATTTTAACCAAACAATATTGTTTTATAGAAAAAAAAAAAATAAATTGTAAAAGAAACGTGGCATTTTTTGGGGGGGTTTTTCATATAGAATTATATTACATATATGAATGATATATGTTGCAATAGTTGCAATCAATGTATTAATCGAAATATGTAATTTAGCTGTGATTGTTCCCTACCGCAGCTGTAATTACTGCTTGTTAATTAATTAGAAATTCTTTTGACGTTATTTCGTGCTCTTCGTGAAAAGATACCTTTCTTATCTATGCCTTTCGTATATCCTTCGCTATTTTTCGTTTCGATTATCAGGTCTGACGAGAGATGACGCCGTGATCGCTTTTTTGTCACCTTATCGCAGCCGAACGTGTCAAGCATTGTTGACGTTTACAGCAGTCAAGCTAGAAACGACTGAATATCACGACGACAGCGTAGATTATTGTTCATATTTGATTTTGGATTCCGTCATGAGCACCTGTCGGTTGGAACCCTGTATCCAACTTCCTCTTACGGAGGAGGAGCTGAAAGAAAGCGTGGATAAAGCGAAGGATTGGGCGCTTATGCACGGTAACTACATGTATATATTTTTACCGATAAGAAAAATTAGGTGTACGATATGATTATATTTATACGACACTTGCTCGCGATGTGTATTGTTCCTGATAAAAAATTGCCGAATCACGTTCTAATTAGGCAGGCACGAGTTATCGTGCTATTTAATTCAAGGCAATGATACAAATGTAAAATTATTTCTATAATTCAGATGATGCGCTTTTGCACAGATTTACGTGACGAGATCTTATGTTGTTACTTAGGGATATCCATGCGGTCCAGAAAGAATTTCAACAAGGACCAAGTACAAGTACTATCTCTCACGCTGTTACCCTCGAGTTTTCCCAAGAAGGCCTTTTTAGCTGTAAAAGATGTACAAACTTTATTAAACGAGCTTATCCATAAGGTTGCTCACGATAAAGAATTTCTTACAAGCAGCTTAAGAAGGTATTGTTACTAGACCCACGGTGAATATAATGGAACTTTCCATACAATATAAATTATAAAATACAATAAAAATTATATTATTTGATTCAGCACGATCCAAGCTGATCCGTTTACGGCAAAGCTATTTCATATATATGAGACGGTACACGAAAAAGGTTTCAGCCAGGTATGTAATATTAAATATTAATATCTAGATGTGAAAAAATCTGACGCAATCAACCATTACGCAAAACTATGAAACAAATCTTACTCTTTTCCATTATATTTATAGAGTATAAGTCTTGGACTATTGAGATCAGATTATCTGTTACATAATGATGGCTCTGAGATAAAGCAAGTTGAAATAAACACAATAGCGACTAGCTTTGCAGCCTTGGCTACCGTTACGTCTGAATATCATAAGTAAGTTCAATGTGAATTTCTTTATTACGAGAAAATTTTGCCGTTTTATAAAGTCTTTTATTTATGTCTTTTTAATAAAAATGTATTTATTTTATAGGTACATATTAGGAGAATTAGGATATAGGAAGAAAGCATGCGAGCAAGTAATTTAAGTTTTCATTATAACTTTTTTAAAGAAACAACTGTTTATATGTGTTGTCATGTAACACGTTAAATTTACATTCTTGCAATATTTTGGAGACATTTTACAGTTTATTATTGATATTAATTATTGTTATTTGTAAGATTCCAGAAAATAATGCTCTTATTGGATTTTGTAAAGGATTGGTACTTGCATGGGAATTGTACAATAATCCAGAGTAAGTTGAGCGGTACAATAGATTTTACTCTAGATTTTATATTTTATATAAATAAGACTAATAAACAAATATGTTTTTAGGGCTATCATATTGTTTATTGTTGAAGATGTAACTCATAATATAAGCGATCAAAGACTTCATGAATTCCAAGTTCGTCAATTATGCCCTAAAATCAAGATTGTTAGAAGAAGCTTAACAAGCTTAGCATCGGAAGGAATAAAACTGGGACCAAATAAAGAATTAATTGTGTGAGTTGCAATCTTAAATACAATTCATACTATAAATTTTATCAAAATTTATACAAAATAATAAAAAAAAAGAAAAGACTTTCTTTTCAAGTCTTTGTAAATAACATAGAAATAAATACTGAATAAAGAGACTACAAATTTGAAATATCGAATCATTGAAATATCTGAATTATTTCAACTGTTTTAGTTCAAATATGGTAGTGGCCGTAGTTTACTATCGTTCAGGTTACGAGCTTGAAGCTTATCCTACGGAAAAGGAGTGGGACATTAGATTATTAATAGAGTGTTCACGTGCAATAAAATGCCCATCAGTACAGTATCATTTAGCAGGTACTAAAAAAGTATGTAAATTATTTTAATCTTTGTATAAATATAAGAGTAACAAATCAAATCTTATTACTTATATGAAAATGGTATGAATATTATACTGGAATAATTAATAGGAAACAAAAAGATTTAATTTTTATCATACTTGTTACAAATGAAATAAATCCTATGAAATATGTTTATTGTTAATTAAAAATTGACAAATATTTTAATTTTGAAAATTATTATGTTTTTAGGTACAACAATCTTTAGCTCAGCCTGATATATTGAACAAGTTTCTAAAAAATTACGCATATGTTACTAGAGTGCAAGAAATATTTACTGGTCTATATACATTAGATTTTGTAAGTGATCTATTCATCATTTTATCAGAATGCTCAATTAATTAATTAATTAATTATGGATCGGTTAAACTTTCAGTATTTTGCAATCTAAGTAATGTATCTATTAATTTTAATAACAGAATGATGATGGGGAAAAAGCAGTACAAATGGGTATAAATGATCCAAACAAGTTTGTTCTTAAACCACAAAGAGAGGGAGGAGGGAATAACATATATAATGAGAATATAAGGACGTGGTTAAAGTCGATGAAGGAGTCGCAAGAGAGAACAGGGTGGATTCTCATGGATCGCATTTGTCCTCCCTTACAGAAAAATTATTTGATACGCGCTGCTCAGGAATCACCATTAGAAGATAATATTGATCTATCGGATGTTATAACAGAACTCGGCATATATGGAGTGATAATAGGGTAAGCACAAATCGGATGACTTGCGTTTTAATAATCACATTATTTGCTAATAAATATACAAATGACATATTAATAACATTCGTATAATATTTTATTGTCTCAGGGATAGCAACAATAAGATAGTGCTAAATGAACAAGTTGGACATGTTCTAAGAACCAAATCATCGAACGAAGATGAAGGCGGGATAGTGAAAGGCGTTGGCGCGCTTGATAGTCCCTATTTAATTAGCTGAAATGAGATAAGTCTCTAGAAGAATAATTGCAATTGAATAAATGGTAATCTGCGAATATATACTGTATATATCAACTGTCTTCTCATTATAATTATTCTTACGATATTACAGGTATAGGTGAATATCGGATGTGAATTACTGGGAATTAAACGGATTTTTGGTACATCAACCTTTCATTTTTTTTGTGTATCTATGATGATGCATCTACGTTTTCTAAATAATTTTCAAATGTTGGATTTTTATCATAATTGAATTAAAATTAAAGCATTGTAACAATATCATAATACAATTTTCATAAAATAACATTAATGCAAAACCATACAAAGAATGTTTAATACTTACATTATATATATATATATAAAATGAAATTATTTGTATATAATTGTTAAAACCAACTATTAACAATATAAAAATTTTATTCTGTATTATATTTTACAGAGTATTGTATTAAATATTTTACAAAATTGTAAAAACAATATTATATTTTTATGACGTATTACGATAGATAATTCAACGGATAATTCATGTATGAGAATATACATAATGTTGATATAAATGTTGATGTTGATATAAATGAATGTATGTACAAATTTTTTATAGCCTATAGTCTTGTATAAAAATTACATCATGCTTGAGCATGTTGCAAATTTGAAATGGAACATGCAAAAAAACAATTGAGAATAAATATATTTTATATAACAACACTTTATATAGCCATATTTTACTTTTCATCGTTTACCCATACCCATGAGAGGAGAATTTTAACGACTTCGATTCTAGCATTGTCCGCTTGAAAGCGGTTTCCAACATTGAAAATTCTAGTAATTCGGACAATTTGTATCTACTGTTTGAACTCGTGACCGACCGGACAGAACAGAACACTTTTAGATTGGAATCCAATAAAGATGTATAAGCAGATATCAAGCTCTCTCAGCATCTTGATTACGAGAGTAACACGCAATACTCATTAATAGTGAGAATACAAAACAAATATCAGTTAGCTGCTGAAACGGTGGTCGATATCGAAGTTCTAGACGTAAATGACAACATTCCGGTCTTCCGTGATATCAAAAGAGGAAGCGTGTTAGAGAACGAACTCCGAGGAGTTCCTGTGATGCAAGTGCGAGCCATTGACACTGATGAAACGTCCGCTAATAATCAGATTAGCTACGAGTTGGAGAACTGGAGAACTTCAAGGACCTCTTTGCCATCGACCCACAAAACTGGTAATATCACCACGTTAGTGACATTCGACAGAGAAGTCAAAGATATCTACAATGTGAAAATAATAGTAACGGATAATTCTCCGAGTGCTTTGTTCAGAACCGGCGAGCACAATAAAGGACAACAGGTGTTCCAAATCGAAATCGCTGATAAGAACGACAAATCCGTCTCGCTTCACCCGGCAGTGACGGAATGCGTAGGCTAAGAAATATTCACGTTTGATATAGATATTGTAGAACATGGCTATACATAACTTAACCCATTTGGTATGCTTAACGCATAGCAATTATGATTAAGTATATCCAAGTGTCTGATTGTAAATTACGTACATAATATCTATATATACATTACATTTATAGGCACATTCACCAACAGCGTCTTGCTATTTATAATACTAAACATTAAGAAATGTTTAGTCATGTAAAACATCTTGTTAACTAACTAATAACTTTTTCATTTTTACACATTAACTCTTGAGATATTTCCTCGACTGTAGTTGAATTATTTTAATTTGCGAAATATAGCAACGCGCTTTCTTTGTCTGTCTCTTCGACATCCTTTTCCTTCGAGCATTCATCTGATCTCTGTGTGCTATATTCCATTGCAGTCTACAAAAGGATGTTGAATATTTAAATCTGTAATAACTTATTGCATCTGAATAGCGCTCTTAATTAATAGCTGTTTCGTGCATAATCGTAATACTCCACGTGGTTATACAGAAATTTAAATAATACGTATTGTGATTAGATAAATGTAGCTGTATACGACATAGTCGTAAGTCAATGTCGCGCGTCCAAATGTAAAATTACTACTTACCTTCAAAAATTTATCATCGATAGGATTAACATATTCGTGCTGTCCAGGAGCTAAATCTGTGGCTATCGAGTTGAGTGTTACTTCAACCTCGTCGCTTCGATCATACGAGGGATTTTGGAAGCGAATGCTGCTGCAGCTATAACACAACATTGTACGATATTTTTATATGCGAGTAATAATTGTATATTATACAGTTAAAGATCGATTTCTAGTTAAATTTAACACTAAAATAAATTTGGGACGTACCTTAAATCGCTTGCTGATTTCGATTTTAATCTGTTTTTTTGATAGTAGTAGTAAACACATAACGCCAGAACACCAACTAACAATACGATTATTGTTATGCTATAAACGCCACTTGTATTCCGTGTATTCCTTAACGAGCTGCTGCTTCTAGAAGCATGTTTCACCTCATTCATTGTCGAGCAAGTGCTATTGGACTGTATCGGTTGACCATCTGAACAAATGCATGTTGCGTTGTCCTTTTTCAGAACGCACATATAGTCACAATACTTTTCGTCGCAAGAATTTTTACCTACCGAATAAATACATAATTTAATTTTATTTCGTAATTCTGTTAAGATTAATGTATATACGTGGATAGGATTTTGATTTCGAGATTATTTTTCTTAAGTATTATATTTATACCAACCGGAAGGTTGTGTGGAAATATGATGAATCGCGAAATACTTGTGAATATTATTTGTGCCTAGATCTATCGTTTCGCACTGTTTTTTACCATACAGCTTACAACTTTGCAGTTGACCGTTCGAACCCATAAACCAGTAAAGCGACTGCTCATACATACCAATGCCTAACGGACGATGTATCTAACAAAAAAAGCAAGGAATATGTTTACAAAGAGATGCTTATATTTTATATAAAATGTTTTTGTTGTAAGAGAACGGATTGACATAATGAACCACATAAATGCTAATAATATTAACATACATTTGTTACTAAGAACGTGCTATTTTGGCTTCCATCCAAATTAGATGATTCAATGGTTTTCAGGTAACTGTCTGACCAATATAATTTAGATTTTATATGATCGATTACCATCCCGGTCACGAAGCCTGTATGAGAATTAATCATTTTTATGTCCAAGCCCATCATATCTGCTCGATATATTTTGCTGGACGGCTGGACCGTATCCCAAGTGATTTGAGTCCAAAATAGCAATCTACAATATCAAGAACGATTTTGAAATCTAAAATTCTAACAATTTAGTGTCATATTGATGTCTATTAAATTGACATAAGTCCGTTAAATGGAACGACTGATAAAATGAGAAAACTGCAAATAGAATAAAAAAGAATTACTTGTTAATCGGGTCAACTATAAGAGACACTACTTTTGCCTTATTATCTTCTATCTTGACCAGCGTCGCACATATTTGTTTCTCCAAATCGCATACCTTCAATTAATTAATTAAATAAATATTCAGATCACGATATTCTTTTATTGACTTCATGCGTTGAAAAGAAGTTATACCTTAATCGTATTCGGCCGACCGTTATCAATGACGTAGACGTTACCAGTAATCCAATCGACTGCGAGTGCCTGCGGATGCTCAACAATCCTAACTGTGCTTATTTTTTTCGTTGCAACGTTGATTTTTTTAATAGTGCCGAACTCATCTGCAATCATGTTTTTCCTCAATATTTAATCAGATAATGCAAAATTCTTTTGAAAGACGCTTCCAATCTGTTATTGGATGGGATTCTTTATGTCCTCTAGACATATTGTGTATTAATAATTGACTCGATACATAAGATTGAAACAAAGAGACTAACCGCTACTCCAATAAACAATGTCGTGGACCGCGTTCACGTCGAGACCGCTTACACTCGAGTCCGTTAATGAATCAATTATCTCAACGAAGTGTAAATTAGACGAGATCCTCCTAATATCATTCTCACTGGCGGTAATAAATTCCATTGTCGGTCCTAAATGATTGTCAATGATTTTTATTACTTTAAATGATTTGCACAAACGTTTAATAAGATTACTTACCGATAGCTCTGCAAGAAACTTTGTCGTAACGGGGAATATATCCGTCGTAGCACGAGCATTCGTAAGAGCCCACAGTGTTCCGACAAATTTGCGAGCAAACGTCCTGTTCGCATTCGTTTACGTCCTCGCAAGAAATCATATCGGCAGCCAAGCGATATCCATCCTGACAGCCGCAAGCTGCGCCTAATGGTGTCTTGTAACATACACCTTTACAATAATTGTCCCTCCTCGTACAGGCGCTCTCTACACATAAAAATACAACGCATCTGTGAATAGCGTATATTAATATAACGTTATATACTAATATACAAGATATAATTTTCTTAGATATATAATTTTTTGTCTCTTTTAATTCGTCAATATATGTGGTGGTTTAAAATTTTATAATATAATAGAGTATAATATACATATATAATATAAGTATATTTCACATAAATTTATAGTGAAAAAAAGATGATTTCCACGAATTTTCCAAAGGCAAAAAACACTCTAGATACTTTGTTAAATTTCTCATCAAAATGATATTTTTGACAGGGACAGTTTTAATAGCGCAGGAAAGATTAACTATACGTACGGCATTTTCCATTTTCATCGCTACCGTCTGGACAATCTCGATTACCGTCGCATACTTTGCTGTATGGCAGACAAGTGCCCGCAAAACACTTGAATTCGTCACATTTGCCAGATTCGGTGATCATCTTTTTATTGCCGTCGCAATTCTTCTCATCTGAATTGTCGCCGCAATCGTCGTACTCGTCGCATACCCAAAACTCCCGAATGCACTTCTTATTGTCGCAGGCAAACTCTCCCTCGAAACAAAGATTGCAATCGTGCTCGTCATCGTGTCCCGGACAGTCATCTACGCCGTTGCATCTGTAAACAAAAATCAATGTTCACAGCACATTTTTAGGATTGAGATTGTAGTTTTCTTCCAGGAAATCACCGTGACTATTTGCCTGCGCAGCAAAGTCCGCAATTAAAAAAAAATCTTCACGAAAAGAGTTAAAATAACGTTCCAAAATGTTCGTACATATTGTTCACCGATCCACGCTTATATTTTAAAACGATCGACTCACCTTACTTTTTTCGGGAGACATAAATTAGTGTTCAAACAGTGATACTCATTCGCGGTGCAATTAACCATATAATTTAGTTCACTTGAGCAATGTCTCTCGTCGCTACCATCGTGACAATCGTCGATGCCGTCGCACTTCAGCGAAAGAGATATGCAATTATTATTGGCGCATTGGAAATACCCATTTTGACATCGGTTCGTTGATATTGAACTGATATTGACGAATGGCTTACAGTGTGCTTCATCCAATGCGTTCACGCAATCGGGCTTGAATACAAACACGATTATATAAAATGATATTAATATATGTTGCAAATGAAGAAATCAATCAAAAAGCTTATATATTTTGGTCAGAAAAATGGTCGTTTCTGCCCATTTTGTTCTGCAACTTCCTTGCAAGACAACATGTTATTAACGGTTCGGTTTTTTTCTTTACAGAACGAGGTAAATACAGCACTACAGCAGGTGCATTAATCGTATAAATAAGTATTAACATAATTGTTATCTACCTGGCCGTCGCATACGAAACTCTTCGGAATGCAATTACCCTCGTTGCACATGAATCTGTCTGGAGCGCACGTGCGCGATTTGCAATAACTAAATTGCTCATCGCTATAATCGCCACAATCGAAAACGCCATTGCATGCTTTGGCATCCAGTATACAAGTTCCATCGCGACATTGAAATTCATCTAAAAAAAAAAAAAACATACATTAAGCGAATAAACGACTGTATGAGTTTGATCAAAGTGCGTTCACAGAGAAAGATCACGAGTCTGTTCAGTTATTCGTTCAATGTTCGCATTCAGATGCGATTAATAGATAAGATAGAACAAGAATGCATGTAACGTGTTTGTCACTGTAATTACTTTTTCTGCACTTCGGTTTTTTGCAGTTCTCCTCGTCCGACTGATCGGCGCAATCAAAATGCGAGTTGCAACGACCTTTCGAACTGATGCACTCGCCGTTTTTACACATGAACTGATCTTCCTTGCAACGTTTCCCCTTTTCCTTGCAATCTATCGTCTCGTCTTCACCGTTCGGGCAATGCGCGATACCGTCGCACCTAAGTTGCAAGATTCCAAAGATATTCATAATATTCACGTCATATACGGAATCCATAAGAAACAGAATAATAAATATTTCTCAAGTTTGTAGAAAAAACAAATTAAGTACAAAGGTGCGGAAATTCAAGACAAGTTAGCCAATATTGATAAATTCGTATAAAGAATAACATATTAAAATGTGTCATAACTGAACATTATAATTGTCAAAAGTATCGACAATCTCTAGATAATGAACCTATTATCTTTTACTTTGGATTATTATTTTATTATGGATTATGCATAAAAATGCTAATTAAACATACAATTGCTCCATTTTTATGCACAAGTTGTGCTCGCTGCATTTATATTCGTTCTTGGGACATTCATGATGCAAGATGCACGTACGATTGTCATTTAATGATAGCTCCATTCCGGGAGGACAAGCACAAATCTGGAAGTTCAATCATCACGTAAAAATGATTACCTTAAATTTCTTCGACAAATAATATAGTATCGTGAATAGGATGACATCGAAGTAGCAACGTTTTAATTGCATAGGCAAAAAGAGGGTATTTAAGTCAGTTAAAAAAAAATTGGATAAAAGATTTTCAAGGCAGGAAAAGGCTTTTCAATGATAGGGAGGCTTTTTGAATTATGGAGCTTTTTAGCTTTCTGTCTCGAAAATTTTCTATTCGATTTTGTCTTTAACCGACTCGAATAGCCTCTTCTTACCCTATATGAGATGCTCGCATTAATCGAATAATTAGCACATGAATGTATCGCCTTCATACATGGACTTTTCATACTTACAAATGAAGTAATGGAGGAAGGCAAACACACGTGTGAGCAATTTCCATTATTTTTCTGACAATCGTGCTCCTGCTGTTTAACATCTTTGCGCAAAGTTGCCACAAGTGGCGTTGATTGAAGAGTAAGATCGGGTATATCTAAAAAGATATCATTTTATTGACTATTCATTCTATGTGTATACATTCTACGTTATTGATCAAGCATTAAACAAACTCACGGAACGCAACAGCCTTATGGTTCGAAGCTGCTTTAAAACTTGTCCGGTATAATGCTTTCGGTTTCAATTCGTTTGTTTCAGTCCAAAAAATATTGTCACCGGCGACAGTAAGACTTCTAAGCGGCTTTAATCCAGTACGAAAAACATGCGTGTCTAAAAATTTGATGCTGGATATTATCACGATATTCGTATTTTTAGAAATAAAATATTGCAAATATACATATAATTATATATATCACATAAAATTTAATTTATTAATTAAATAATATATATTTTTCAAAGTCTATCTGTAAAACAAAATCCAAAATAAAAATAAAAATTAGAATACAAACCGTTATTCGAGTAAGATAAGATGGAACCAGCATTCGAATCACCCAGAAAGAGTGTTCTACTGTCTCTATCGTAGTACATTAATGGTAAGTTTGGACCTACTGTCAAGTTCGTAACTAACTTTCTTTCACCAAGTCCGTCCATTCTCACTTCATATATATCAAAATTGCTACGCCGCCATCTTCTGAATGTTACAAACAGTACGAACATCTTGCTGCAATATATAATATGTAATATTATATATTATATATAACTGCTTTATTATATATAACAAACACTGATCACCATCTCGTAAATGATAATTATATATAATCAATTTAACGCCGTACCTTTCTTCGGGCGCCAATGCAATAGATAAAGGACGATCTTGAAAATAATAATGAAAGACCGTCATTGCCAAGGTTTTTATATTGTATACCTCGATAGAGTTGTTTCGTGTATTTGAAGTATACAAGTTATTGCCAATGTAATCAAATGCTACCTCTTCATATCCCGTATGGATCCTCGTAATGTTTTCAAAAGTATTGCTGACTGGATCATAGTGCATGACGTCTGATACAAGTCCGTTATTTAACCATATTTTCTTATGTATAAGTACCTGGCCTAAATAAGTTTTAATTGTTAAAAAAAAGTTAACATCAAAAATTGATTGTTAAATCGCTGCCTATAACATTTTTGGTAAAATAGCAATTCTGATATACCAGAGAGCGGATCCGATATTACGTTCCGTACGTATTGTAAATTTGAGACATTTGTCATTTTCGGCTTTCCCAACCATTCGTGATAGTAATTTATAAATGCTTTGTCTGTAACGATCAACAAATGCGGCTTCTTCTTGCTATCTGAAATTATATTTTTATGCTTACTTAAAAATAATTAGAATTCGTTAACATTAACAATCTCAATTTTTCTAACGCGATATATGCGTTAATATGTTCTAAAGATTTGGTGTTTTTCCTTGTTTTGCCAAATTTACCTCGACAAGTATGATTGTCGGCATTTAATTCTTTATCCAAAGTACAAGCGCACGTGTATCCTTTCTTCTGATTCAGCACGCACAATTGAGAACACGGGTTGGACTTACATGGATTATCAATCTAAAATTCGATTAAATGATAATGACCGGCCTTTTGCGACGTATTTTTTGTAATGGGGAAAGTATATAATCTCATAGTATACGATGCGTACTTTGGGCTTTATCGCTGAGTGATCGATATGTATGCCATAAGGTTTATTTTGCGTTCGATGTAAGATACGCCAATTCTTTCCAGAAAATTTATTGCAGGACTGTATCGTATTAGATCCCCAGTCGCTCCAATATAATGTATTTTCGAAGACCCCCAAGGCGTATGGCTCTTGAATTATATCATGTTGTACGATCTGCGAATAATTGAATTATAAATTCATAATTCAAAATCTCAATTATATCTTAAAATATTTTATAATAAGAGAAAAGAGTAGCACTTACTCTTCGATCAGTGCCATCTAAGCGTATTGATTCGACTATATTTGACTTGGAATCCACCCAATATAATCGATCATTCGGATAGTCAAAAGTCAGGCTTTTCGGCCAGCTTAATTTTTCAGAGATAAATGTACGAATGTTTTTGCCGTCCATTCCCGCCACTGCTATACGTCCATTGGAATCGCCATCGCTCCAATACATTTTTCTATAAATGTAATACACGCTCAGTATATTTACTTTATTATTTTTTTTATTATACGTCTATGTTCTAAAATAAAATTTAGAAAACTAATTTAATGGTTAATCGAGGCTACGAATAAAAATTATTTTATTTGTATTTTATAAAATAATGTTATATTGTTAATTAAATTTTAATTGTAAAACACAAATTTCTAGAATTCTTAGAATAGATTAGATTAGATACGGAATAGAATAGATTAGAATTAAGAATAAAAATTGCTACAAATATCACTAATATTAAGAACTAATAGTAGTCCTCTGTAAGCTCATGAGCGATAAATCAACTAGTAAAATTTAAAACCTTCTCTCTCTCTCTCTCTCTCTCTTTCTCTCTCTCTCTCTCTTCTTATAAAATCGTTTGCTTATTACAACAGAATTTGAGTATAACTTTTACAAGGTGATATTTACCCACGGGTTGGTAATAAAGTGATTCCGGTTGGTTTAACAAGTCCATTGACTAATACAGTGCAGTTCGTGTCGTTGGTGCAAACTCCAATACGATTGTAACCCTCATCCGTAAAATATATATTCTCCGTGATCCAATCTACGGCTATTCCCGATATCATCGACAAACCTTTATATAAACAAGAAATATAAAATTTAGAAGATATAATGGAAAATTGTATTTTATACGATTTTCATTTTAAAATATATTTTAAAAAACTTGTTCTACAAAAAATAGACGCATAATTTTATATATTAATTTAACTATAATTATTAGAATTATTGCAGCAATATAATTAATATTGTCACAAATTATAAAAAATATAATAATCAATAATTATTATAATTATTATAATTTTCATTATACATATATTGACAATTATAATTTTTATTATGTTATTTTATTTTATATTGCAAAATTAAGCAAATAGCACGTGTTAGAAAGTTATTTCTGCTTATCGCTTTGCAAAGGCTCTCTCTGTCTCTCTCTCTCTCTCTCTCTCTCTCTCTCTCTCTCTCTCTCTCTCTCTCTCTCTCTCTCTCTCTCTCTCTCTGTAATTATATCTTACATATTAAATGTCATTAATACGATGCCTACCTGTTGTAACGATGACTTCGCGACGATTCGCAAGAAATCCAATTTCTCTTACAATGGTTTCACTGTTTTCTTTCATATCCGACCAATATGTGACATCGTTGTTTGTAGTAACTGCGACCGCACGATTTAAGTTTTTCGCTAATGTAAAGGTAATTTTCGAGTCGACATACATCTTCTTGACCGAGGTGCTTGTGGAGAACGTCAGCGTAGCCTCACCTAAATTTCAAGGAATAGAGTTGCGTTCTTATAAAATCTAATATAAAATGAATACGCGCCGTTGCACGTTACTCGCGAATTAATTTACCACGCGCTTTGCAAGTTTTCTTGTCGTTAAGCAGGGAGTAATCCTCTTGACACTGGCATTTATACGATCCTAGAGAATTTATGCATTCTTGATCGCATATGCCATAAATTTGACACTCGTCGATGTCTACAAAACAGAAAAATTATTAAACAAACGAGATATAATTCTCACGCCTTTATCACTTTTATCTATCACAGATTTACCTTTGCAAGTGCGATTATTATTTTGTAATGTATAACCCGGTTTACAGGTACACACACTTCCTTTAGGAGTTGCCTGGCATTCGTGGTTGCATTTTGCTAATGTGCAATTAGATAATGTACCTGAAAGAAAATTGAATAATGTAATATTATAACAAGTAATATTATATATTATCACGCCAAGATTATAAAGACTTAATTGTAATTAAAAACAAAGGCAATAATAATTAAAATGCGTGGTGATAAAAATGGTGCAGTAAATAAAACATGTTAAAATAAAACGTAGCATACTCACAACCGGCACCTTCATCTGATCCATCGCCACAGTCGTCCTTTTTATTGCATACTGCGTTAAGAGCTATGCATCGTTGATTTCCACACAAGTATTGGGACTTCTCAGTTTTACAGTCGCTCGCAGATGATGTTTTATTTGCGCCTGAAAAAACCACAAAAGAACATGTAAAACAAAATTCTTTTTATATAATAATTATACATTTTCCTTATCATCTTAATTAATCTGGACATATTTTACGGAATAAAGTCACCCTCTTGAGTAACCTTCAAAAGGTTTTAGTCACTTGTTATTAAAAATTGTTATTTAAGTTTATTAAAAAGTTATTAACAAAAGAAGTTTTACAAATAGAATGTAATTGTTACATGGGTTTGCAATTTCGAGGCAAAAAGCAGATTCATCCCATATCGCCCGATGCTCGCAAGGTGTACTTATTATTTACGATTTGCGTGGAAAGTTAAAAACATGTGGAACCGTACAATGAATGCAAGCACTGGACGGTATAAGGTAAATCTCTTTTTGCGTAGAAATTGCAAAACCATGTAAAAATTACATTCTATTTTTATTACAAAACTTCTTTTGTTAATAACTTTGGGTTGGACTTTGCTTCGCATAGAAAGGTGGAAATCTAAGAGGAATTGTGATATAACAATTCATAGATATATACAGAACAAAAATTTTATTCAACATTTAATTAATCTAACGGATATATCGATTTCACTAGATTGAAAAATGCACTAATGCATTCATCATGACTGTACATTCTTCTGAACATAAATTCAGTAAAATAGTTTGTGAAGTGGTAATCGCGTATAAACAGATGTATTATATGAATCACTCAAGTGAATGGGTGGGAATGTAGAAAAAGAAAAGTATATACGTATATACTGTTTCCTTTTTTAATATATACTTGTGTGTCGAAAAAAATTAAGTTCCATTTATAAAATTTATTCATTAGTAACTTTATAATAAAGAATGAGTTATGGCTAAAACTTTCTAAAGGCTACTCTCTAATTAATGTCTATGTATATATCAATATGTAGGTACTATGTAATATCAATATATAAAAAATAATAAGAAATGGTTCCCTATTCGGTATATTTACCGAACACAATTTCTATATTGTTCTATTATTATTAATAATCTATATTTATAAAAATTTACTGCAATTCCATTCGTCGCTGCCATCGGGGCAATCCTTGCTGCCGTCGCAAACCCATTCTTGAAGTACGCAGTGTTGGTCGTTACACCGGAACCTGTCGGTGCAATTCAACTGGGCAACAAAAACAGAGTTGCGAATTTATTATTATTTTATTTCAAGAAGAATGGTGCAAGTAGAAAAGTAAGTAGAAATATAAATGATAACACGTGGAAAATCCGAGCCGATTCACTTACGTCACGCACGCAATTATCGTACTCATCACTTCCATCCAGGCAATCCTTCACTACATCGCAGAATTTTGCTTTTGGTATGCACTCTTTATTGTTTTTGCATTTGTATTGATTTTTTTCGCATTTAAAACGAAAAGATGGCTAAAACAAAAGATATATATGTTCCTCGGTACTTCGTGCACCCGTATTTTGAACTTTATTCAGACATTGATATAATTCAAGCGAATGTTATATCATACATAGAGCTATTCCTCTTACGTAACAGGAATGTAACGGAAACTGAGTTTTTTAGTATCTAAAGATGAAGCATATTGTTTTAAACAATTTTTTATTTTGCAATATCTTTTTCAAGGGATAAAAAACTTTCTTTGATCCGTCGATAAAATTAATTAAAAAATTAACTAAAAGCTAAAAGCAAAGACTTTACTATTTTTAGCATAAGGGAAGTATATAATGATTAGACACATATGATTTGCGGTTAAAGATTCTTGGGAGCGTGTACTGGAATTTTAAGGTAAGAAATTGCAGCGTATGATGTGCGATTTAATTGTAAAAAAATACAAGCTATTTGTCTTAAAAACCTCTATTTTGATCTATATTGTAGACTTATTAAAATATTTATAATAAAAATTTTGATGCGTAACTAGCGATAAATAACATGAGCTATAATACTATATAATATAATACTCACTTTGTGAATCACGAAATCATCAAATTCGTCGTAATAGTATGCGTCGCAGTTTTTTTCATCCGAACCATCTTTGCAGTCTTTAAAATTATCGCATCGGAATCCTAACCATACGCACTCGCCACTGTCGCACGGCCACTTGCCGGGTGGGCATTTGGGTACGATCTCATTATAGTTTTTCGACCCTTATAACACAATTTTTGTTACATTGTCGGGGTATTTCAAAATACAAATAAAAAAATAATATAGCTACAGGTAGACTTATTTTGATACGTCAGCAAAGCAAATTCGAACGAAAAACGGGCATGTCAAAAAAATTAATTTGAGAATGTGAATAAAAGTTTTGTCTTATAGAAATATTGCCTTACCTGGAATGTGACATGTAGAAAGACATAAGAAACTGCACGTAAACAATAGCACCACAAGACGAGACATAACCAGCTGCAAACGAATACGTTAAAACTTAATATATTCCGGTAAAATGAATTTTAAAATTTACTATAATTATTTGTTGCTTTTCTAATTATTTTTTCATCAAATCACTTGAATAGCTTGAATATATGCTTCAATAATAGACTTCATTATTCTAATAATTTTTCTGTTGAAGAAATCAGCCGTGATCAATCATGAGACGTGGTACGATAAACAAATTTGTAATGGTGAATTTAACGTGATGTGATAAATTTAACGTGATAAATGTAATCATGATTCGAACGATTCGAGGAATTTGAATATTTCTTTTGAGAATCAAATCCAAATTTATGAACAAATCCGAATTCTGTTTCTCGAGGTTCAGTAATCAATTCTTGAAAAAAATCGCATGTCAATATTAATAGTCATTGAATTGCATGTCATCTGGGTATTAAATAAGAAAAAGTTACGTGTTATTCAAGTGTGAAAGTGTTTTTTGAGAAGAAATCGCATTCAACTAGAGATTTAAGCTGCAGCATTCAAATCACTATTTATAATAATATTATAAAAAATCTATAACAATATAATTGTAGTATTTTTATTATAAGTTCTACAACAGAAATTATACATCCTAATAATCAAGGTATTATAGATTAAATGAAAAGTTATAATATTTATCACATAATCAACATGTAATAAATCTAATAAATTGCAAACAACCATTAAAAAGTTGTATTAAACATAAAAGTAAAATTGTGTTTATGTTTGATTATATATATTATCTGAAATATTAAATTAATGAATTTTATGAATAGTATATACTACAAGTCAATTACAAATGTAAAGAAATTTTGATCAAAAATTCTCCAAAGATTGATGATATTTACGTCTTATCTTTGACATTATATCCTGCGTATCACTCATGAAAAAATACAGCGTAAACGAAAAGCGACTAATTACGATACTTATAACGAAAATTCTACTAACTAATCACATTTCTTCCAATATCTTTAAATATATTTTTTTCAAATATATTTATATCTATATCTTTTGCGAAATTAAAATTGAAATTAATAAATTGTCAATCAAGAAATGTACACACACGTAAAATGATTGAAATTTAAAGTGTCATATATTACGATGCTAAATTTTTATAAATATACTGTATATTAAATTTATATTGAACTATTTTTAAATATACTACGTTATATTACATTCTTTAAATATTAATTAAAATGCGATATTTTATTACCGTGGATATGTTTTAAAAATGTCGTACAAATGGTCCGATCAAAAATTGTTGCATTTAATTATAAATGTATAACTTTGTTCAAGTAACGTGCATATTTATTTTGGGAGAGTGCGATGTGTAACGCAAATTTTATAAAAAAAGAAAAAAGTGTACTCACAGTGAATGGAGATTCTTATATACATGTAAGGCTGAAATATAATTTTTGTATTTTAAAAGAAGAAAACACGTCTGGATGTGGTCGCGACGCCGGTTGAAGCGACTCTGATGACTCTGATACGTTGGACCCAAATACATTCGTATAGGTATACGAAGTTTCTTGTTTCCACCACACGGAAATATTATCAAAACTCGAAAGGTCGCTGCTGACAACTTAGGAAAACACCTCTAGAAATCTCAAATAATAGATACTTGACGATTAGATATATATTAAAATTCTTTCAGTTATTTTTCTCTCTCTCTCTCTCTCTCTCTCTCTCTCTCGAAATTAATTTAATATAAAAACAATTTTACTTTTAATTTTAATATAATTTTTTAATGATTTAACGATTTACAATTTATTAAATTTATCACATGTTGATTATCTTATCTTAAATGTAATAATTAAATATTATAA
This sequence comes from Temnothorax americanus, assembly GCF_048541705.1. Taxonomy (NCBI): domain Eukaryota; kingdom Metazoa; phylum Arthropoda; class Insecta; order Hymenoptera; family Formicidae; genus Temnothorax; species Temnothorax americanus. Next base: position 308,395 of record NW_027509264.1, on the reverse strand, counting down.
TTTTTTGTCCTGATCAATCTTGATTTTTTTTCCGAAATCCTCATCCTTATGGAAAAAGTTACTGTAGTCGCGAAAGAAGCACACAAAACTTTAGCAATTAACTCTGTAATATTTACTATAGTTTCGTGTACTTTTTTTTCAAAACTACAGTAGTCTTTTCGTAGTAATTTTCCGTAGGGGTAGCCAAACGTATGGAAATTTTACAGAGATATAATAAAATTAATGAAGATCGGAGCAAAAATTTCGAGAAATATATATAAAACTGGAAATACATAACATTTTAATAAATAAAAGGAATAATCGATTTCTATTTGACGAATCGACAAACGCGAAGAAATCTGAGATAATATTGTCTTATATGGATTAATTAATGTTGGTTTTATTTTACAATTGTCATTTTAAATGAGATGTAATAACATTCAATCGTATCGCATAGTAAGCGAAATATCAAATAGGAAAAAATTGGTAAAATTTACAAGATATCCCAATTAATTGTAATTATTTATCGGGTTAATCGCGAGCTCTCTCGATAAATACGCTACTGCTTGAAGAAAATAAAAGCCGATCGAGAGTGCCCGGCAGTGCCATAGTGCCATTGCCATATTGCCACACCGCTGCAGTGGAAGCTGACGAAAGGAAGTTGTTCGTGTCCCTTGCGAACGGTGGTGTAAGACGGAAAAAGTTCCATAATTTATCTCAGGAAGTATGCCGCGTTGCTTGATAAAGTCCATGGCGCGGTATCACAAGACGGACAATTCGAGCGAAGGTATATCTTCATCTTTTGTCGATATCTTCTTTTACGATAACTTTCTGCGGACCATTAAGATTATATTCAGGCCTAATGTACAACCAGACGAGCCGAGCTTCATTATCGGCTATGGAATATCCATGGCATGCGCTCAACACGTGTCTGTAAGAGTATCATTGAAATTACGAATTGCCCGCGGTCGTTACTTCAACCTTGCCTATTGTCACAATAATAATAAACAGGCTGCGGACATCCATGCCGGGAGTCTCTTATCTTCACGTGATCCTCCCGAGAGTTCTGCCGAATAAATATATGGATTATCTAAAAATAAATACCGAAGATACATTTTCAGGAGCCATACAAACGCAATAGGGTTGTAGCTATAAATAAATGTGCGACGGAATTTTTACGTATCTCTATTATTTCTCGTTAGACGATTATATCTTGCCATTTATTCCGCTGACTGAAGAGGAAGGAAGAGAAATGTTAATTTTTCTCGTTAGACGCAAGAAGGACGTACTTCAAAACTTGGAGATTAATTACTAACTGTCGATAGGCAAAATTTTAATTTCACATGGAATGACTTTCTGTGTGTGTCAGGCTCTTTCCAATTACTTAATTTATTTATTACAGAATTACTTTCTGCCACTTGAAATAATAATAAATCCTTCAGAGCTCGAAATTTTTGCTTCAAATCTCGACTATTCCGGTAATAAATATCGCGCCTGCTTCGAGTGACGGAAAATCGATTTTTACAGAGACCGAATTCCCGTGGCTGCCGCCGTCAACGGATCTCAAGCGGAAGAGCCATACGAAAGACGCAACGTTCAAGACGAGCAATATCTGGACCTGCTCCGGGTTGCCCATCGTAACCCGTTACAGTTTCCACAAGAGCAACGGTGCGACATTCGACGCCGAGTTAAATCCAGCTGGGCAAAATTACGGGAATACACATCACGATGCGGCGTCGATCGACGGGCACGTGAACGATAACGCGGGGAAGGTGTCGACGATGTTGCTCGACGGGGTGCCGCGATTCTCCTCCAAGGCGGAGAGATCGGCGACGCAGACGTCGGAGGCGGGAAAAGTCGCTGGCGCGATAAATCCGCCGGTCGTGATCAACGGCTGCGAAACGCAGACGCTCTCGCAGGCCCTGTACTTGCTGCCGAAACAGAAGCGCGAGTCGGTCAACGTTGCCGAGGGTAAGACGGCGTCCGCTCGAGAAGGCGCCCAGCACTGGAAGAGAAATAAAACGATGCACTACTGCCCGTACTGTCGCAAGAGCTTCGACCGGCCGTGGGTGCTGAAGGGTCATTTGCGTCTACATACGGGCGAGCGACCCTTTGAGTGCCCGGTTTGTCATAAATCCTTCGCCGATCGGTACGTACGTACAGGACTCCCTTAAACTTGGGACTCCGACGCAGGAACGCGCTGCCGGGTTCTAATTCCGTCGACGAGAAACGTGGATAAGAATCGATCTCTTGAGGGAAAAACTTTGATCAAAAGTTAAAATAAAAAATTGGAGTACACGAAAGTCTCGTTCTATTCGATCAGTACTGTTCGAAATGTTAATTGCTGTGTATTAAGAATCGATCTCATCCTAGGTAGAGAAAGCGAAAACTTTGATCAAAAATTAAATTAAAAAGTTGAAGTGTATATACGAAAGATCTGTGAAGCTGTCAAAGCGTGTCTTCGGGGAAAAATGGAGAACGATTTTATTCTCGTTCTATTCGATTACAATAGCGCTGTTCGGAATGTTAATTGCTATCAAGGGTGCATCATTGCCACGCGACTAATTAATCTTTTGGGATTATTGCAGATCGAATCTTCGCGCACATCAAAGGACACGCAATCATCATCAGTGGCAGTGGCGTTGCGGCGTGTGCTTTAAGGCTTTCTCGCAAAGGCGCTACCTGGAACGCCATTGTCCGGAAGCCTGTCGCAAGTATCGTATATCTCAGAAGAAGGAGATCCCTTGCCCATGAATCCCGGATGGGGAACGACGGCGAGGAGTAGATAGTAGAGGTAGCGACTTTAACTACCAGCGGTAGTTAAAGTCGCTCTCAACGACGTATATCGCGCTTATACCAATGTAAAGTCAATGTTCTGACGCGTGCGTTATATGATCGAAATTTATGCCGTTCTTTATATTTCTCAATAAAATTTCAATCTTTCATATCGTCAACGGGTGTGCGGCAACTTCATTAACATGATTTATTGCGCAATTCAGATTTAAGAATTCGCGATATACGCTGAAGTTGTAGCTCCGTAAAGCTATACTTATTTTGATCTCTGTGAGACGTACGATGAGGCTTGAATCGTTTCTAGGATTATATATCAATCTCGAGATGTATTTCATCGAATAGAATCTTAAGATTATTTGAAACTAAACTTAATATGATTTTACACTTAAATTATCTGAGTAATTATTTAACTTTATATTTAAATATGAAAATCATTAGCTCAAACACTGCCATTTTATTAGTCGGACGGAATCTCAAGTTCACCCGAGATCAGACTTGTAATATATGTTGATTTTATAGCTCTGTGACCAACTTCAGATAGAACTCTTATAATGACTCGATTATGATGATATTGTCATGACCTGGACATGTCCAGATAATTTTTAAGTGATGAACAAAGTCACGATAACGTTGTCATGATGCCATTATGAGTTATGTTCTACTGGGACTTTATTTCGAATATGTGAGGCTTGAATATCGCTTTGAGGAATATATTCGCATGTCTGATCTTATATTTAAGAAACGCAATCTCAAGACACCTTCATTGGATGGAAATATTTTCAATTTGAGAAAACCGTCTGAGACTAGATTTAATATGATTTTATATTAAAATTATCTAAAATTACTTTTTTAAATATAAAATCGTCTCGAAATATTGTATAAACTATTTTATTGATCGGATGGAATCTCAAGTTCATCCGATATTAGACTTAAAAATGATCTTGAACGCAAGATCGGATTATGAACGCCGCTTTTAGTTTCGAGTTTCGACAGCAACGTGTCGCTCTCATATACTTGGCGCGCGGTGATTGGCCAAGCCACCGCGTACATACACAATTCGAACCACGTGGCGCGTGATTCGTGCCGGACCGGAACCATGTTTCCGGGTCCCGGGTCTGTTCTTTCCGGTCATTTTATTTTGCGCTATCTGAAATGTAAACGACGGGCCCGTATGATCGAAGACGGAGTTGAAAAACGGAAGAACAGAAGGTATGAAAAATTCAGCAACAAATGAGAGATCCATTGGCTGATCTCGCTCGCCGCAATCCGGCCGCGTCGCCGCGTGTCCCTCTCATGAATACCGCCTTAAAACGACGCCTGGCGGCTGGCGGCCTGGCCGGGACCGGGGCGCCACGGTGGCATCGCCGTCTTGCTACCGTCGCTCTTTCATGGTGCGGATCGTGTACACCGAACAAGCAATAATCGTCGCTCGCATTCGACGCAGTGCATCAGTCGGGATTTCGGGATACTGCAAGCGGAACGCAAATTACGAGTCGTAGAGACAGACCGAGAGACCGAGAGTCGGGACCGCGTGTTAAACACGAGAACGCTTTTTTTCCGAAGCATAACGAGTAGAGAAGCGGTAGAGAGAGGTAGAGCTAGAGGGAGAGTGAGAGCGAGAGAGTGTGAGAGCGAGTGAGAGAGAGAGAGAGAGAGGGCGAGAGAGTGAGAGAGAGCGCGAGGAGAGTGAGGAGAGAGAGAGAGAGAGAGAGAAGCGACAGCGCGGCATCGCACCGAACGAGAAAAAACGGTGCCCCGACGCGGTTACTGGCGCTGCGAGAAGTCGGCGAAATCCATTGACATTGGGGGAACGGCCATTTTGGCGTGTTGTTTCCCACGATCGAGTGCCCGAGGCGCGCACACGCATATACACACACGGCATCGACGTCCATTCGTTTTCAAGGTAAGGAGCAACCACGCGGACGACGACGTTACGCGCCCACCCGGCGTCGACTCCCGCACAACCCCATTGTTCCGTCCGTCGTCGTCCCCCGGCCCCCGCGGCGGCGCGCCGCGAGAAATTCCACGCGCGGGGCCCCCTTCGCGAACGGTTCAAGTAATATCGCCCCGGGGGCTTTTTCGTCGCCCCGAAACGCCCCGTTCGCGCGAGCCGATCTAGAAAAGGGTGGAAAAAAACGAACCCCCCCCTTTTGGCCCCCCCCCTTCGCGATCGGCGTCCGTTGGAGCCGCGTGGAGACGAAGCGAGCCGGCCACGGTATATTTAACGCGCAAATCCCTCACTCGCGTGAGGGCCGAGTTCTGCCGTTATCGACGGTTCGAACGGTTGAAATTCCCGTGACGGGTATACTCGGTACTCGCCCGAGCGGCGCATATCGGCTATCGTTAATCACGAGCACTCGCGATTAGGTGAGTACTGAGTATGTACGTGTTTTTTTACGCCGTTTTTGAATTTACGGAACTTTCGGAACGGTCGCGAACTTTCGTCATTCGAAGATACAACGAAATCTCAAGAATGTTTCTTTGTCTCTTTGTTGTATGAGTAATAATTCGATACATTCCGCACATAAAAAATCTTAATAGCGCTTAAGAGCCTCTCTTCTTTTCTTTAATCTCTTTTTCTTAACGTGCGTTAAGTATACGATTAAAACGAAAAAACGTGTCGCTTTGTTTGAATAAAATCTTTTTGTAAAGTTTAAGTTAGCTTCATAATTCTGTTTTTCTTATTAAAAAAATAATTTATCGAATTATTTACTTCACTCTCGAGAAACAGTTCTTATTTCTTGTGTAATTATATTAAATTTCGTGTTCGTTGAAAGTTACAAACGATAGGGAAATCGAATTTTTTGTAGCACAGTCAACTGCTTCATCTATAGAGTTATTCATGGTTGCTTCCTGTATCCAAACACACAAAAACACTTAGCACATTCGAATGTATTCATAACGGCAAACACACGGAGAGATACCTACAGGCATACACTGTAGGTCAATTGTGTTTGGCCTTGCTCCCTTTCCATCTCCTTCTATTTAGACGTTAATATAAAACCTGATACATACTTTTGAATATGCTTACGAGATCAGAACTACTATGATATAATTTAATATTTTGCAAGTGTAACTGTGATATAAAAAACGTTATGAGTAAAATTTATGTGACTTTAAACATTTACGCGAAGAAATTTATAACGTAATGCCTATGTAAGCTTAGCTAGCGCGTATGCGTATATTAAATGTAATTATAGTAATAACGTGTCTTTTATCTTCTTTTCTGTTGTCAGGAAAAGATAGTAGATATACTACAATATTTCCAAAATGATGACCGAAACGCATATGAACTCTAACCATATGTTGAATTCTGGTTTGTCTAATAAATCAGAGATAGAGAAAATGGATGATGTGGGTTGGAAAGCCAAATTAAAGATTCCACCAAAGGATAAAAGAATTAAAACAAGTGTGAGTTTTATGATAGAAAAAGACAACTTAATAAATTATTAAGTAACGAGAAATTAATAAAGATATATAAATATGTAACAATAAATTAATATAAGTATACGTAATAAATAAATAACAAATTTTTATACCTTAAAATTTGAGTTATTCTTGCAATATGAAGAAATTTAATAAGTCTTCAGAATTAATTTTACTATTGTTTGCGGATAAAGATCCTTGAGAAATTGAATAGTTAAGTTTTCTACATTGAAATTTAGTTCGAAATATACCTTACAGGATGTTACCGACACACGTGGTAACGAGTTTGAAGAATTTTGCCTAAAACGAGAACTATTGATGGGAATTTTTGAAAAGGGATGGGAGAAGCCATCGCCGATCCAAGAAGCTAGTATTCCTATTGCACTTTCTGGTAAGGACATCTTGGCACGAGCGAAAAATGGAACTGGTAAAACTGGAGCGTACTCAATTCCAGTGCTGGAACAGGTATGACGAAGGCTTTAACTTGAAGAAAAAAAAATTGTTTTGAATGTCGCGTGCTTATTATTGCCACTTCAGGTTGACCCGAGGAAAGACGTAATCCAAGCACTGGTAATTGTGCCTACAAGAGAATTAGCGCTACAAACATCACAGATTTGTATTGAGCTCGCAAAGCACATGGATATAAAAGTTATGGTTACTACTGGAGGAACTAACTTACGAGACGACATTATGAGGATTTATCAAAAAGGTAAGGTCTAGGAAAGTGTATGATTTATCGATAAATTACATTAAATGAGTGGACCGATGTACAATTTGTCCGTAATTTATGCTTTCAGTACAAGTGATAATCGCAACGCCAGGAAGGATCCTTGATCTGATGGACAAGAATGTGGCAAATATGGAGCATTGTAAAATTCTAGTTTTGGACGAAGCAGATAAACTGCTGTCGCAAGACTTCAAAGGAATGTTGGATCATGTAATATCGAGGTGCGTTTGTACAAAAATATTACATTTTATTTTACACAGAATTTCTTTATTTAACCACACACTCCTTTTACGGTAGGTGGATAACTATGAAGAACTGTGCAGAAAAAACTCAAGTTCAATATTTTTTTTGTATGAGAGACAATTAAGGTCGACCATTCACAACGCTTTGCTTCTTTTATACGCTCGTACATGCAATGCTGCATTTCGTATAATTAAAATGCTTGAAATATTAAACGTTTCATATTTAATTTAGGCATGTCATGTTGCAATATATTCACATTTCCGAGTGTATCAAATTGACTAATCAATGACTAACTTTAATTGACTCTCGCTTAAAATTCACTGAAATTGTACTATTTATTTCACTCGCAATTTTAACTCGTTGCCATATTTTCTATCTGATACTATTAAAACAATTTTTAGCTAATATTACAGAAATTTAATACATATCACGCGTGTAATATAATACTATCAATTATTCCAAAAAAATAACCATATTACTCATCTCTGTTATTTTGTGTTTATTAGTTTTCTTTATTTTCCTTTTAGATTACCACATGAACGTCAGATTTTGCTGTATTCAGCTACGTTTCCTCTGACTGTGAAACAATTTATGGAGAAACACTTGAAAGATCCATATGAGATTAATTTAATGGAAGAGTTGACTTTGAAAGGCGTAACACAATATTACGCTTTTGTACAGGAACGACAAAAAGTTCACTGCCTTAACACGCTATTCTCCAAGGTAAGGCTTAATTTGATCTTATGTAATTCTTTATCAATGATATAATAAATCTTTTCCTTTCAAGCAAATATATTATTAATTTATGTATTACTTTTATAGCTGCAAATAACGCAAAGCATAATCTTCTGTAATTCAACGCAACGCGTCGAATTGCTGGCTAAGAAAATAACAGACCTTGGGTATTGCTGTTATTATATACACGCGAAAATGGCGCAGGCACACCGAAATCGCGTATTCCATGATTTCCGTGCAGGATTATGCCGAAATCTTGTAAGTTAATTAATGTATAACATTTTTTATTAGAAAAATTTAAATCTTATTTAATTTAATTACATCATATATAATGTATTATCTCTAGTTCAAGTAAATGTAAATATTGAAGCAAATTGTACATTGTACTAATGTACAAAAATATTGTACATTGTACTAATGTATCTATAATTGAAGATTGTACTTTATTAATGTTTTTATTAAATGTTTTCTTTTTTTGCAGGTGAGCAGTGATCTATTTACCCGCGGTATTGATGTTCAAGCTGTGAACGTCGTAATCAATTTTGACTTTCCGAAGATGGCAGAGACATATCTGCATCGAATCGGCCGATCTGGAAGATTCGGCCACTTAGGTATAGCAATTAACCTAATCACGTATGAAGATCGCTTCAACCTACACCGTATCGAACAAGAGCTTGGAACAGAAATTAAACCTATCCCAAAGGTGATAGACCCCAGTTTGTACGTGGCGAGACCAGAAGACAATAATAGTATGGAAGAAGGCAACGTGTCCAAGTAGTTTCGATGCATTGTGGTAAAATGAAGCTTCACACACGCTCAAAGAGTTTAAAGTGTGTGTCAAAGTGTGTCAAAGAGTGAGTTTACTTGTAAATAAAACGTACTAAGTATGAGTAATGATGAGTTGAGTGATTGAAGTGTCGGGCAAATGTCAGTGCGAATCATTTCTTTGTACATAAATACATTTAAATGTACATAAGCTAAAGCAAATCAGAGTCAAGCCATTATCAAGATGCACAATATGTAAACAGATATGTGAATAACATAATAATCAATCATTGCATTTTATCATAACTGTAAATACTACATGCGAAGACATACAACATCGTTTTAATAGAGGATTTTTATACAACGGCTTCATTCTTCCAGTATTTTTTTCCTTCTGTTGTTGTGCAACAATGAAGAAGAGGGCATATATGATTTAGAAAATCTATCGGCCAATCTCACCGAGTACAACATACTGATTCACATGTGCTCATTACTTTTGTACTGTGTCATGCATATATAAATTGTCCTTAATACCAATAAGGTCGTGTGTATATATATACATATATATAAATTGCCCTTAGCGATTTATAAAATTTGGATATTAAATATCAGTTGTAATATTTTTGATCATGGCTTGATTTTGCTATCTGTCAATATTGTCATACAACTCTGAAATTCAAATCACTTGTCAACGCTTAAACTATCTTTTTCTGTTCATTCAACCGCTAATGAAATTTTCTTTTTCTTTTTTTTTCTTTTTTTAAAAACGCAATTGGATTTTCTATATCGTGATTGAGAATCAGAGGTTGTACAATTGACTAGTTTTATATAATTATTTTTTTATAAAGAACTGGCTGGTGGACTTCCTAACAAAAAAAGAGGTTCTATGGTTGATGCTGATAATAACGTATATGTCCAATCGCAGCCTACGTTTAATTATACAACAACAGTCTATCGAGGCTAAAATTGAGATCTAACAAATTGCGAGGATTTATTGCTAAAATTCATAGAAAGAAAGCGGAAAACGCGGAATAAATGGATTGCAAGTGAATGCACATGAGGAACTGACAGCTCACACTGAAATGTGAGCTTAAAGGTGCACCGTGAAATACTCTATCTCTCGTAAAAGATAAAATAACTGCCAAAGTTATTGTATTATTAATAATATCAACATAGAATCTCTAGAGATCTCCATGAAATTATGGCTAAACACGAGAAAGAGTAGAAAAATATGCAAGAAATTTACTGTTTGGTATGCATGACTATTATAGGTGAAATTTAAGAATTTGAAAGCCACCAGCCAATATGACTTAGGTTTTTGGATGCGAAAGATATGGAACAATATGCGATACCAGAATATTTCATATTTGAGAGGAATCCTCTTTGAATGGAATATTAACGGTGATGAGAAGGCGGTTTAAAATGTATTTAGGGCTGTAATATCAGACACTGTGAGCTTATCACGGAAACTGTAGATAATAGATAAACAGTAATGAGATAACTACTGACACAAAAAAAGAGAAAACTGAAATTGCAAATTGAATATTGTGAACAGATGTGTACAGAATGTTGATCTGGACGAATGGTTGTTCATGCTCGCTGCCTTCAACCTTCGACCAATATACGTAATTTTCGTTCGTAGCGACACCGAGTACATGGCTTAAGTTTGACGCAAATTCTAAGTATATTTTCGAGTCGAGATATTTCGCGAATCTCCATTTTCGTAGAGGGTTTCATCGTCAGCTGAATCTTGAGAGACAGATTTCGCATTTTTGTAAAATCTAATGTAAATGAATATGCGCTATCATACTCGCGAGTTTAGCTTATCATGGGCTTTGCAAGTTCTCTTCTCGTCTTACGAAATGTAATTCATTTCGTGTATACAACTCTACGATTCTGGAAAATTTACACATTCTTGATTGCGTATGCCATAAATCTGACTCGTCAATATAACATGAAAAAAGAAATATTTAGGTAAACGTAACACGATCCTCGCGCGATTACTGCTTTTGTTTACCGCGGATTTATTGCAAATCGAATTATAAGTTGCAAAATAATCGTTCACCGCGGATTTATTGCAAAGCGAGTTTTAAGTTGCAAAATAATCACAACTTAACCGCGTAAGAAATTACTAAATAATCACAATCGGGTTACAAGTTGCAAAGCAATCGCACTTGCGACTTATTGCCCGGTTTGTAGACACACACACGTGCATTTGTGATTTCTGCGCGATTCCTGGATGAAAGGAAGATAAATTAATATAACGTATCGCGCTAAGATTGAACTCGACCAAAGACGACAATTGAAATACGTTGAAATACGATGTACCGTACTCAACAACCGTTCGCGTCTTTCTATTTCTATTTGCTTCCTCGATAGTCTTCGATTCGGCAAAATTTTTCTAACAACATATTTAGCTATTGTTGTAACTACTATACAGGCAGATAAATATCTATTGAGTACAGGCGAGAAGTCAGTATTGATATTGCGAGAGTTTCGTTATCGGTGATGTCCATTAACGATTATGATCGAATGATCTCTGATCTATTCGGAACGCTGTCTTCTGCTTGACCGAGATAACGAAAGCAAATAATCTGCCAGATAATGATGGTGCCCCGTTGACCACATATAAAATGAACAACCAAAGCAGACCGGAAGACCAGCAATTATATCTGCTATACAATTTGATAATTTATTGGGTTCTTTTTTGTGTCACTGTTAATGCAAAGATACTGTAATGAATTAAGCTAATGTGCGATTTTGTTGATCAAATAATCGGTCGCCCACTGCATATTAATTTGATCGATCGGAATCGCATACGATTGCGTCATAGTCTAATATTACGGTCCCCTTTCATTTTATTATCTACTTAATATACAAACGTAAATGGGTTCAATGTAATAACAATTGTTTCGCCAAACGATCTAATCGGCGAAATGTTCCCATTTACAAACTACGAAAAATCTGCTCTTATTCTATTAGCTTCTCCTGTTGTTTTGCTTACGGCGATTCTTTGAAAATTCTTTTGGCAATATTACATAGACTAAGAAGAAAATACTTAGTCTTACTGCGCTGTAATTGGAAACATCGATAGATCCATTTTATGGAGTCTATTTTGCGAAATGTATTTTATTCAGCTTTCGAAAGAGTCAATAAGCTAATAAGTGGCTAATAAGCAAGCGGTTCAACTCTTTTTATTTTATAAAAATTTTACAAACTATTCTATTCCAATCAAAAATTATTTCCAACCAAAAACTCTTACTGATCTTTAAATGTGATCGATGCACGATGTTCGTACATTTCACCCGTACAAAAACTTGTAAACGAAAACTCGTCCATTGATATTAAAAATCTACAAATTTGCGTGCTGTATTTGACTCTTTCTAAAGAATGATGTTTATGCGAAGTATATAAACTTAGAAAAAAGTGGGCTTAAAAAAATAAAAAAAAAAAGAAGAGAAAGAAACATTGATTAGCAATGTTATGTGAGCAGACTGAAGAACGTGGTAATTTTATAATCTTTACCTCTCTTGCACAGCCATACCTATATATTGCTTATATTCTAAATTACAGACGAGTATCCTTTTCTGAAAAAAATTCTGGAAAATAAGTTAATGAGTATGTTCGTGGAGCGTTTCACAGTTGCAAGTTGCCACAGTAAACATTATTTACTTTGGTATATTTTACCACGTCTTCACGTCTGCTCCATGAGGTATATCCAAGTGCGGTTCCCGCAACTAATCTTGGATATAACAAGGAGTGCCCTTGATATGAAAGTAAGCGAGTGTAATTCGTGCGACGTAGAAATACCTACGGAAGATTTCGGAAGTAAATGTGTTAACATCCGGGTATATGCGAGAATTGCGGAGGACTCTCTCCGATCCCATCCAGGGGAGGGTAAATTCTACTTCTCAATATCTACGATTTAAATCGTAAGTGTGAAGGGGAACATCATGAGAACGAGCTCTCTATCTAACAGCACATCTAGATCTCGTACCTTCGCCTGAATTTATTTCCATTGGTTGATCCAATGCGGCGAGCTGCGTGTAAGCACATTCCCAACAAACGAGCCGAGAATTGATCGCATCGGAGGTCTAAACATCTAAACGAACGATCTTTCCGCGTTCGAATAACATACGCAGCTCGATAATAATATTGGAATTAGATCTCCAATATACATAAAATATTTTTAAAAAAGCAAAAAAAAAAATAATTTGTTCGAAATGTAAAAGTCAGTTTATTGACTATCCTGCTTTACCGTTTTGTTAAAGAACTTATTATTTACACTTGTTTGAAAAAAATTGTAATGATCACTCAAAATGTCATATCTGAACGGCTACTATAATGTGATATTTTGTTACTATTATTAATATTGCTGCTATTAACGATATATGAGCGAAGGATTTTCGACCCTGTGTAACGGACATCGATTTATTTTGTGACGTTGAAATCTCTGAGTTTGTTGTTCGTAAATTGCAAGCGACATAAGATTGCGAAATTTCTCTTGGAATTCTAGAAACAACTTCGTTGAATTTTATAATTGATGCAATTAGGATTACACGATTAATGAAACGAAAAAGTGCGTCTCTAAATGGATACATAATAAAATGATTTCGCGGTATTATGTAGCTTGCATATCTATTTACAAATAACTGGCGGCTCACGCGTAATTGTGCGCAGATGAAATACTCTCTGTATTTCTGATTTTTATGTGCATTTGTCAAGACAATATTCTCACTGTGTGTTATCCTTTCGGAATCTGTAAGCGGTATAAAACAAAATTATAAATATAATAGGTTTTCTTGTTCTAAGTAACATTACCGTTTTTCTTTATTCAAATTGTAAAGATGGGTTTGCGCGTGACTATGAAAAGAACTTTTTTTTTATTTGTCTTCGCTATTCTGTTAGCTCAAACCCATTCTAATAAGTCATGTGTCAATTTTGTTTCCTTGAAGGGACAGAACAGCTCAACTGTCGTCCCTTAATAAAAATTCTGTTTCAGTACACACAATACACGAGATTATATCTTTTTTTCACGTCATAAATCCCGACGTACTCGATTTCATCGTCCCAAGCATTTTTTTCCCCTTACGTAAAACGATCCTCTTTCATGTAGTCTCAGCAAGATTATTAGATAAACAAGGTGAATTTTTTCTACGTGTTATATATTACTTGAATTTTCAAGACTATGTTGTGAATCGCACCCTGCATTTTAAAACTTTCTAATCACTAAGGCATTTCTTTATCGAATGAACATTTTAATTAATCTTACTATTTATTGAAAAGTTCGCCATGTGATCGGTTTCAAATAGCATCGATATACAATTGTTTGCAAATTGATATAAATGATATTGAATTATCAAATGTATAAGAGAGAAGGAAATTGTTCTATGTGGATGTATCTTTGTTACTCACAAAGTTATTGCCGAGATCTATTTATTATTATTTACTCGTATTTCGAAACATCTGCGGGCACTTATTGTTACAGTTCGCAATATATTTTGTACGTATATCCGAGGATTATTGCGGCTAATGCACGTTTAAGCGGATTACGTCAAATGCGACGTTACGTGGAGGTATCGAAGTATCCTCTTTATAATACGGCTCACATAATTTGTCGCTCTAGACGTAGTATGCATTTTCCTCTAATACTACACTTAATACTATTTAACATTTAACGTTTAGTACGATTTATCAGATAAATCAGATAATTAATATCGGACAAATGTAATAAACGTCTCAAGGATACTATCGTTCTCATATCGATGTTGATGTTACAATTTAAAAAATTAATGACTTGATTGTGGGGTATAACAAGAAGACGTGCATCATAGTATCAAACGCATTCACTATCGAAAATGAAACATTGATACTTCAATACCATCGGATAAGCATCCGTATTTCGATTCTACTGCCGTTATTGTAAGCTTTTCCAGCTCCACGCGATTCTCCGCGGCTCTTTCAAAAGAGGAGGATCTGCGGAGGTAGAGAACAAGCCGACGTAGCTCGGCGAGTGGGCGGAGAAGAGGGCATAAGAATTATGCTGTCAGACCCTTGGCGCGATATAAACGTTGGGCCGCTATTGATTTTAAAGTCGCTTAAATAGCGTCGTTCAGCCGTGCCACCGCGTCGTCGGGATGCATCGCGCCCGAAGATGCGTTAGCGACTCTCTCTCTCTTTTTTCCCTTATCTCTTCGTAACGTTCTATGAATCCACCTTCCGATTCCACGCGCTTTGTATTCTCATAATCTCCAGTTATATTTATTTCTTCTTATCTTTATTACTCTCGGTTCAGTTTTATTGCAGGAAATCATGCAATCAATGATTTATAGTTATATGGAGTACATGCGATACTTACATGTATTTTTTTCCAATTTTACTGCAAACCTTGGAAAACGGCGAAATTCACTTTCATACCACGCAGAAGGGATGATGAAATTTTTTATTCAATTTTATCAAAGTCCGATACATTTATAAGGTGCTTTCAGTTTATAGGTTTCTGAAATATTTCTTGGGGTTTTTTTTAACTAGAGTGTGCGGAGCTTGTAATTTTAATTTTAAAGTAATATTTCATCTCTTAAAGACTTTCCCTGCCAATAAATTAATTCATCGTACTAATTAATGTGTTGCATATTAAAGAAAAAGATATGGTTAAAGTTTTTATTTTACCCTTTTTATCTTTCCTACCGATCGATCAAGTTTCAAGAAGAACATCTACATTTTTGCATACCCATCTCTCCGGCTACGTTCCCTAGCCGGCGTTTCAAACAGTTTATATCAATTTTACTGCTATTTTTAAAACAAACAAAACAATACAGTCAATTCTATTTATTTTCATAAAGCGCACTAAATGAAATGATGAAAGAAAGCGCAATTCTATGACCGACCCTCTTCTAGACTAATTCTGTAAGATTTATTTTCTCGTCACTTTCAATCGTTACTTCCCTCTTTTTTCTCGAAAGAGAGAAAGAGAGAGATAGGAAGGGAGGGAGGCAGAGAAAAAGAGAGAGGAACACATCGCAATTTTGCCGACAACGGACGAGCAGATATCGATTCAGACGGTCAATTAGGTCTAAGAGGTCCTCCAGGGAGAATTTGTACATGACACACTACGAATCACTCCTCCGTCTCATCCGCCACCGCTAATGTGTCATTCTTCTCACCGTGTAGCCAAATCCAGCCAGCCGTCTCTATTACCCTCCGTCTCTCTCAGTCTCGACCGGATCCCATCTTTCTACGCGGTCGTGGCTCTCTCATTTTCTGAATTATTTTTCCACGAGTCGTTTGCAGGGTCGAGACTCTGGAGACGGGGGGTAGAAAAGAGCGAGGGGGGAGAAAAAGAGAAAGAGATATTCGTACGGTCGAGAAAGTCCGTATGCCACACACATTCCCCTCCGGTTCGAATATATATAGACGACGACAATGCGACGATAGCAACGGAGAAGGATACAAGGATGCTGTGTGGAAGAAGACGGAGCGGTATAAAGAAACGAGAAATACTCTGAGACCCGTATTCCTGCTTCTATCTTCGCCGCCACATTTAGCACACTAAGCGTAGCCATCGGAGTGTGTGACCATCGGGTTTTAGGAGACCGATCCTTGAAACGTATACTTTAACCCCTAGATTGGAGGTGTGTTACCCAAGTCCGGAGATACGAAAGAATGGGGGTGTTTTCAATTACGGTGAATGACGATGAATAAAATATCTATCTCTCTGTTACCTTCTCTGTAAATTCATCACGAAGGATACTATATTTTTTCGTGGCTTATTCTAACGCCAAGTGAATCCCCTCCAGCAAGTTCAACGTTGATCTCTTTCGTTTCTTTCCAAACATCGAACGTGGAGGGAAAACGAAGAGACAATTAAACTATCGTTAAAATTAATCGATGCGCGACGTCCCGAGGAAACGTCGCTTATTTGTACGGTACGAGAATCGGGCAGGCACGCGTTTGGCGCCGAGTATGTGACGGGATCTTGGGGGACCACACACACAACACACACACACACACACACACACACACACACACACACACACACACACACACACACACACACACACACGCGCGCGCGCGCGCGCGAAATCTCGCTCGCCTCGCGGGCGGAATTCTACGATGGAATTCTACGATTCCGTAGCCGATATCGCGGTCGGGCCGACGACGGCGGTGCCGGGGCGCCGGGACCGTCGCCCTCCGCCCCGTAATCTGGCAGTGCATTTAACCACTTTGCGAAATAGCCGTATATCTCTCTCGCTGTGACGTAGCATTCGATATGTCGAGAGTGCGGGTTTCGGCGGCGAGATCGGCAGAACGAGGCGGCGAGGAGACGGTGGAGACGGGGGAGAAAGTTCCCGAGGATATAAAGAGACGCGAAGCGTCGAGGCCCTCGTGTGACGGGGATGGGAGGGAACAGGGTACCCGAAGGGGGGAGGCGAAAGTATAGCGACGACTACGATATGCGCGCGCCCCCCCGTCATACCCGTTTAGGGATAGAAGGTGCCCCCCGCCCCGCGACCAGGGTGGGGTTACCCGACCGTTGGTAGGGGGTGGAAAATGCTCCCGATTCGACTCGGCGTGTAGGGCGCACGAGCCGACCGCCGCCGCCGGGGGTTGGAAGTGGGGATTTGTTACAGGGAGAGTATCTGTAGGTAGCAGGGGGAGAGAAGAGGGTGGAAATGAGACAGAAAGAGAGACGGAGAGAGAATGAGAGAGAGGGTGGACGTTGGGGCGCTGGAGAACGTACGCGCGCGATTGCAGGGTACGAGGGGTATAGAATCACGATGGTCGCGTATATGTGTGTGCGTCTGGTATACAGGGTGTCGTGAAAAATTCAGATTATAATGGTATTCTCTGACGAATTTTTGCATTATTTGATCTTGATAAAAATTTCACTGAAGATCTGATTCTTGGTTATCAAACGTCGTAGGGGCTTCAAAAAAGATTCTGCTACTCCGATCTCTCAAAACCCTTTAAAGCTTCTAAAGTTAAACAATTCGGACTCCATCTCCAAAGAGAGAATTCCGATACCGTCTCGCTACTATCTCTCGAGTGCTTCTGACGCACCCTGTAGCGAAAGCGGAAGAAGGGTGCGCCCTACTTCGCGTCGGCGTTTTCCCTCCCGAGCGGCCCAGCGGGTGCAACGGGGCGCGAGGGTAGAAACGCGGGGATGTTAGCGGGGTACGGACGTACGAACGGACAGACGGAGAGAGACGGAGAGAGAGGGCGACGCGAGATGAAGATACGAGGAGAGGAAAGCCGCGCGAGAGGGTGTCTCTCTGTTTCGCTGCCGGGGGTTTCGCAGTCTCGCATTTCAACAACGACGACGCCGAACGTCGCTGGTGTCGCCGTCGCTGTTTTTTCCCTCGAGCAAGGGAACGCGCGCGCGCGTGAACGATAGATAGAAGCGTTAAGAAAAGAAGAGAGAGGGAGAGAGAGAGAGAGGCAGATGTCGACAGATATAGAGAGTGGGTGAAAGGGTGAAAGGGGGAAAGAGAGAAAGAGAGAGAGAGGAGGCGAGGGGGCTCGCTCGCGAACCCTCGTACGTTGGCCCCCGGCGCAACGAGAGCAGCGTTACGCTCGGCTAGCACGACGGGGCACCTCGTGAGAATTCGGGTATCAGGGGTGCTTCCGTATAGTAGCGGCGGTGGTCGGTGATGTGAGTGGTGGCGGTGGTGGCCTGGTGGTAGCGGTGGTGGTGCCGTCGCTGGTAGTAGTGGTGCGGTTACAGTCGATACGGCGTGGCGGAGGCGCCGAGGAGCTTCTCGTCGGGGACGACGCAAGTGGTGCACGTTGGTGGGCGCAGATTTACGTAAGAACGACGACGACGAGACGGCGACGACGAGGACATGTCTGCCTGCTCGTCCGCTTACTAGTGACGTCGTATGTGCTGGTCGCGTGTGCGCACGTGTGACGCCGCCAATGGATACTCGACGAAGTGGCTGATCGAAAATCCGAGGGGACGTCCTCGGTGGTTTGGGCTCGTCGAGCGCGCGCCGCTCGCAGAGCGAAGACGAAGGAACGCAGCGAGTGCTATAGCGGCGAGGGGTGCTGGGAAAAGATTCGCGAATGGACGAGACGGGTCCGTTCAATTTCGATTCTCCTCCTCGTAATTCGCCACAGTGCCCAGCGAGGACTCCGAAGGCCGGACGGCTCCGGATTAATTTCGAGGTGTGTGAAAGGAGCAACAGCCAATAAAAGAAGAATCGTAAGAAAGAGAACACTAGGGAGGAAGGAAGGAAAGGGTACAAGTGCGAGAACTCGGAAAGAAGGAGGATGGGCGTAAGATCGGTCCCGAGAGGCTTCTCCGCGCGGAAGACGCTTCTCGGCCGTCGTTGAGACGACGCGAATCTCGAGTGTCGTCGGGAGAGAGCAAGGCACAGAGAGAGAGAGAGGGAAAGAAAGAAAGAGAGAGAAGAGTCGAGTCGAGTTGCGGGACGTCAAAAGTTCGCTACGACGACGACGACGACGACGACGACAATAACGATCCATCATGGGGGTCTCGGTGTTCCTGCTCTACGCGGTAACGGTGCTCGGCGTGGCAGCCAGCGACAATTGCGCCGACAAGTGTTCGTGCAAGTGGAAGAGCGGGAAGCGCACGGTGGAGTGCGTGAATCGCGACCTGACCAGCATACCGGAGTGGATCGATCCAGAGACCCAGGTGCTGGACATGAGCGGCAACAACATATGCCACCTGCCGAACAACATATTTATACACGTGCGGCTGACGAATCTGCAGCGTCTCTACCTGCGTGAGTGCCGTATCGACCGGATCGACAGCAAGGCACTGGCCGGCCTGACGAATCTCGTCGAGCTCGATCTCAGCAGCAATCTGCTGGTCGCGGTGCCGAGTTTGAGCTTCACCGACACGCCATTCCTGCGCGATCTCGTGCTCGCGTACAACCCGATCAAGCGGATCCGTCCGCACGCGTTCGAGAGCACGCCGAATCTGGTGAAGCTCGATCTGTCGCACACGCAGCTCGCCGAGATCGAGGGCAAGGGCTTCCGTGAACTGAAGATGCTCGAGAGCCTCAAGCTGAGCAACAATGCACTGTCCACTCTGCATCCGGGCACCTTCGAACCGCTCAACAAACTCACCAGTATCGAACTGCACGAGAACCCGTGGGTCTGCGATTGCCATCTACGCGAGATGAAGATGTGGCTGGTGAAGCATAATCTGCCGATGATCGTGGCGCCCGCGTGCCACGGGCCTCAGCAGTTACTCAATCGTGCCTTCACCGACCTCGGTATCGACGACTTCGCCTGCCGGCCAATTCTGCTGATAGCCAGCCGTTACGCCGAGGCCACCATCGGCGAAAACGCCAGCATCGAGTGTCGCGTGAGCGCGATACCACCCGCAAAGGTCAAGTGGTATTGGAACGGCCGGCTGCTGACCAATCACTCGGCCTTCAGCAGTTATCAAAAGATCCTCATCTTCGAAGAGGGCCAGTTTAGAAAACGAAGTACCCTCATCCTGACCAACGCACAGGAAGCTGACTCCAGCGAGTTCTACTGCGTCGCCGAGAACCCCGCTGGCTGCGTCGAGGCAAATTTCACCCTACACGTGTCCCTGAGAACGGCGGGCATGTCGACTTTAGGTTCGGGTCAGATCGCGGGGATATCCGCCGCGTTAGTGGTGCTCATACTCTTCATCCTACTCATCATCCTCGTCCTGTTCATTCGTCTACGTAGAATGCCGCTGAAGGACGTTAAGTCGTCGGCGCCGATGGAAGCGGCGACCGGCGACGGTGTCGGCAGCGGCAGCGGTGGCGGCGGTGGCGGTAGTGGTGACAACAACCCGCCGTCCGCGACCTCGACCACCCGCAGAAAACACGAGGAGATCGAGACGACGTCGTTCGCGCTGGAATCAAAACCGCCCGCTTCGTTGCACCTGAGCTACGTGCAGAGACCGCACGCGGCCGTGGTGCAGGAGAGCGAGTACAGCACGATCAGCCGATTCGACGACCAGAATCAGTCCGCGGTAGCGGCGATGCCGGGCGCCGGGTGTTTCTCGTCGACGACGTCCTTGATGCCGATCGATAATCCGGATCTCATCAGGGACACCCGGCGCGGCTCCACCGAGGACATCACGCCTTACGGCGTCGCCGATTACGGCCGCGTCGAAGCGTTGGACGACGCCGGCAAGATGCTCTACACCAGCTGCTTGTGGGAGGCCAGGGACAGCTGCGGCAGGACGTCCGCCGTCTCGGTGAACGCGTACCCGTCGAAGGAGCAGCTCGCGGTGGTCGCACCGGTCGTCGAGCAGTTTCCGCCCGGGGCGAAGCAGATGAGAGTCTGGCAGAAGGGCGTTCCGGTGCTGCCGCCGGTCTCGGCGCTGAAACGCGTCCTGGGATCCACGCGCAGCTCGCCCGACGAGGGTTATCAGGAGGGCACCGGCACCGACGTCTAGGTACCGCTACTTCATTACTGCGACGCCCGGCACCGTTATCTGGAGCTACGTAGACGGCACCAGGAGGACGACACCGACTGCTAAGAGAGGAACGAAGGAGAAAAAGAAGAAAAAAAAAACAAGAGTTGTCCTCGCGAGTGCCGGACGGGCGGTAGTGAACAGGAGTAAAAATGTGTCGGACGAATCTCGCGTTTAAGTGTAATCGCGTCCAAGTGTGACGATGACCGATGATAACGCGCCATTATTGTTGTGCTCGGACTGCTTTTCGCCGCTGGACGAAAGCGTTATGCTCGCGATCGCGTTCGCGTATAGTGATCGAAGATACCGCATTATATACAATTTCACATCCAATAGATACCATTCAAGTCGGCAGGTGCGATAACACCCTGCGATCGGGAAGGAAAGTACGGTACAATTGCATGGAACCATGGACAAGGCGCGAGCAACGCACACAGCCCACCCCTAAAGACTGCTATAACTAAACTACCATAACTACGCGAATCGAATATGCTTAGGCGTATGCAAGGAGCTTTCGAGAGGTCGACGAACGCGTGGATCGTTACTGCAATAGGTTGACATCGTGGCCACCGAGGAACGTCTGTGACATGCATAAACGTCTCGCTCGACGCGAGTAAACTGGCTCGCATGGTTGACCGTGTTAAGGATCATCGCGTGCGATTATAGCACGACCTTCTCGAGCCGGGCGCAATAGGCGACATAGCGAAAACGACGCGACTGGGCCTTCTCGAAGAACCACCCGTGCCCGTGCTCGTCGCGAACGAACGCCCGCAAACAAGTGTTTGTAGTGGTGTGACTCTTCGAGGCGGCAATTAACGAAAAAGTTAATTAAGTTGAGATGTCTTGTGTGCAATGCGTGTGGTGCAACCAGTTGGTAGATGTTCGGTTCCGTTTGTACGTGTCACGAGGGTTGTTGCCTCCAGTGTTCGATATCGACAATGTCAACTTACAAGTTATACAGGATGTTCCGAAAAAATGGTCAACGAAAGACGATGATGCCTGTCGTTGCGAGTGAGACGAACCCTCGTAAATGTGTGTTCTGAATAACTCAGAAGCTACCCACGGAAGTTGTTTGTACTTAAGAATACATAAATATCGTGATTGTTAATAAGACTTTACGATTAAGACCTTCGAGTGTGCAGAAATCATCTTCAGATTCGCAGTAATCTCTCGGGAATCGTAACTGAAAATTCGATGAGAATCCAAATTTAGATACGTGTTCATTAAGATTCGCTTACACTCGCAACGATTGACACTATTATCTTTCAAAATATTGGCGTTCCCCTCTGGAAATATTCTGTGTAACGGAGCAATGAAAGATCGGTCGATCGTATCAACCGCAAGGCGACGTCTCGCGCACACGGAGTGCATACAGGAAGTGCATACACATGACGTGCATCAAGTCAGGGACGAGGAAACGATGACGATACGCTACGTCGGCCACGTCATTGTCTGGGCAGCACAATATCGACGGGTAATACATTTGTATAACGGCTAAAGCCAATAGCAGTTCGGGGTCTATTGGGAGGCCAAAATCTCCCGATAAAAAAAAATACGTTAGGTGGCACTCCCCTTAAGACGATAAACGGCGAGTACGAAGACTGGCAGTGCACGTTTCCGATGATGGGGATGACGCGTAGCGTTGCATAGGAAGCGAGGAACGACGCTTAATCTACGAAGTATCTCTCGCGGATTTTTTCTAGTCAATTCGGTGAAAGAAAGAGAGGAAGGAAAAGAAAGCGGAAAAAAAATACAGAAATGAGAACGGATTCACGACGGAATTATTTATTCGGCGGGATGGGAAACTCGCGCTGGCAAAATGGCGCGTATTCTCAATTAAGAGAATACGCGAGGTAGTCTCGTTGTGTCAACACCTGGGTTATTCCCTCGAAGCTTCGGTCGACAAACTCTCACGATTACGGACCGGCGAGCCTATATTGTTGCTTCGAGTGGCCGGTCCGAGTGGCTCTCGTGTCCGAGACGAAGCCTCGCGAGAACGATCGAGTATAAGGAGATATGGCGGCCGGATGCCGCTCTGCATGGATCCATACTCACGACTCCACGTTTCCCGGATTCGATCGCAATCGCGGCCTCTTGGCGGATAGTACCAATTTTTCTCGAGTACCCTATATCAAATTTGCTACGTTTTTAACTGATATAAATTTATTTTTTCAATTTCCATTTTATCCGAATACACAGCTTGATTGAATTTCTTATTTTATTTAATAATCAATTTAGCAGTAATTTTCGATATACGATTATTGTTACGCGTTGTATAACAGCAATTTTGTTTATTTCAATATTTATCAGCGTTAAAGATATATGTATATCGTATTAAATTCATACAACAAATGTACAACGGTGCCGATCAATATTATTGATGACATCGGATATTAAAGCTTTCTTAACATAAATAGATAACGTGCCATTTGCGAGCACGTGTGTTGTGACGGTGAATCCAGAGTATATGTAGGTCTCGATCATTGTCTTTTTGTGCGTGCAACGGGAACCACTGGAATCAATTACATAAGGCTGCGTGATAAGTCCTTAAAACCAATCGCGAGCGAATGTATACTATTGCTCAATCACTAAAGCTGGATTTCGCGATTGATTGGTTGGCTTATGTCTGGCGGTGGCGTCTTACGTAAGTGAGACTCTGTCGATCCACGCATTCGACGGTGAACCGTACTGTCAAGTTGGATTACTACGCTCCTATAAGGGTAACTTTGAGTCGCGCATTGAATGATCAATTCAGAGAAAACTCAAATATTTTACAAAATTATGAGTAAGCAACGTGCCTCCGAACAGCCTACAATCATAAAATATGTTATAAAATCTTTGCAGCAATAGAAAAAAACTCTCTTTTGGTTATAATATTATTATATTTTTTAGTTCGATCATTGGTTTTTTTATCGGATGTTCTTATTTTACTGGATGTTTTTAATTTATTACGCGTCATGTATTTTCCAATTTGGTATGCTGTCTTTTTCTGGAAGAAAAAAAATTACTCTCTTTAATCTATCTGCAACAAAAAAGGCTTATGTTCTTGCGGCAACGAACGATTTAATCAAAGTTACGAGCCATTTCCTCAGGCACCAATTTGTCCTGGAGACATTTTTTTACCCCTACAAGGAGGCAAGCAAACTCGATCTGATAAGTCAAAAACGCCAGTCGCGAGTTTCGTTCGATCCCCATCTATAATAAAGTGTGTCGACGTGCGTTTATTTTGTATGTCGTATATAAGCATGTACCCGTGCGTGCGTGCATGTGTATGTGGATGAGTGTGGATGCGCGTGTATCCGTGTTTGCGCGTACGCGTTTTCCGTTCGTCGAAAAAGCTCGCGGCCGAGATAGCGCGCGCGCGCAATTCGGCGCTTTTGCGTTTATCACCGATTGTTCTATAGCGTATCGCGTGGAACGACCGGGTTTTCTCTGCTCAATGATCTCGAAACCGTATCCGTCATATCGAAAAAAAAAAAAAAAATAACAACAGCGCCCCGGAAATAGCGCCCGCGGCCACTCCGGACGATATGTCGCGTGCACACACAGAACTGGATCGCTCGGACTTTTGCATTAGTTCTTATATCTAGAGAAAAAGGGGGCGAGAGTAGACGACATACACGTGACGTATAAGTAAATAAGGTTGACTGCACGAGCTCTGATACGATTGTACTGAATATTCTAACAGCAGTTACAGAGATTACTTACGGAAGTTCTCTATCTGACAATTTCTATTTTTCGTTGCCCGTAATTAAAAGTCGTAGTAATTAGCCGGACTTAAGTGACGAGAAAAAAGTTTATAGGGATGTAAAGCGAGTGACAACAGTTGAAACGAACTGGTTGCCGTTTGGCTACCATTCTTCTCACACGGATGTGAGTTGGTATATACGTGTAAAAGAAGACGAGGTGATCTTCGTGAAGCTAGCGACCCATTTTTAGAATTTTCAACATAATTAATGGAGTCCCCCGTCTTTCTATTCATTTATTTGTTTGTTTCCATGACTTTAATTGCTATCTTATTCGAGTAAACGGATTACGAATAACCGAGTTTCGTTTCCTCCCTTTTTTATTTCTCTCGGAAATTTTCGTTTCGTAACAATTTCGATTTGAGGAATGCGCCGTTACCCAATCCTACCTATCATTCGTAGTGATCCGCTCGTTAATCTACGCAAACCAAATTCGTCCTCAAAAAAAATTTCGTTTGAAACTTCTACGTGCAGTTTCGCTTACATACACGATGCTAAAAAAAAATTGTATGTTATACAAAGCTCGCGAGTTTTTCCGCTTTGCGGACGTCGTTGCGCGTTACTTCCGAACTTGCAGTACCCCATCTTGGATCGTGTGACTCTTGCATTTCGTAAAATTACATTAAAAACGCGGACTAACGAAAAAAATGTCGCGTTCATTTTTTTCCAATTCTTACCTGCTTATAGTTTAAAATATGCATTTGAGCGTTCTCGCGCATACCGGCATGTCGATCGCTCAATGCAGCCGAGAGTCAACTGTTGCGTGCAAGTGAGTCTTTATATCTGATTTCCACTAGTTTTTTTTTTTTTATACCTTTCGATCGACGTGGCACACAACTGAGTGTCGTAACGCCGCACATGCCAGGTCAATATACGCAGTGATAGCACTCGTTGTCTATAGCGACTGTAAGGCACGTGAGGTCTAGAACCTCACAACTCAATACGAGCTACATCCGATCGAGGAATCAGGAAACGCGATGTTAATTGCAATTTATTGTCAAAATCAAAGTGCGAATCTTTGAGGTGTAGTCGTCCATGCGATATCACAATGTTATTTAATAAAAATTTCTACAAAACGCGTTGAATAGAGCAATCTAACGAGTTCGAATCTGATCCAGCTCGTCGGAAAATTACACAAACGCAATACTGCCAGGAAACACTAATTATTTATGAAACTATAAATTGGGACACGATAGAGATCATATTATAAAGAATTATAAATGTAATGAAATACATTATGTATTTCATTATCCGTTGATATCATTCAACTCATAAAGGAAAGATATTCTAAATTTGAACACGTGCATGTGATTTCACTCTTTTACAAGTAATGACCTAGTCGTTTAAATTCTCATCATGTACCTACGCTATTTTATGCAGGGGAATAATAAATATTTCAAATATTTATAAATATTTTCAAATATTAATAAATATTTCTTTGGTATTAGACTTAAAATTCTATTTTACGAGAATCGATCACTTTCAATAGTAAGTCCCCGGGGATCACAGAACTAAGAGTGATTGGTTGCTCCATTCGTTGCTCCATTGAAAGTTTTGCGCTCTGAGAATGACTCAATAATAAAACTTAACAAGTATACGCAGAATAATGCTGTTTCGTCTCACCATTGGCTTTGGTTTTCGCTTTTCTGATTTACTGATCAATATGGACGCCTTTTATTTTCTGGAATCCTACTTTCGAAAATTAAAAAATTGTGTAGTTAATTATTCACACGTGGCATGCGGTATTGCGTGAAATGAAACTTTCATCGTACACACGAATGTCTGTTCTACACAGGCATCGCGATTTTATATTTGTTAATGAGGATAACTTACCGAATAATTTATTCAAATTGTGTTCAACATTTCCACGTGCTGTTTTATTATGACATTTTCTATAATTTATCATTGATTAATTTAATACTGTGACAACAATAGCTTAGAATAAATTAAAATACATTTAACGCTAATGAATCATGAATAAACATCAGTTATATAAAGCTAGTTTAACTTTTAATGTATAATTAAGCTTTTAATCCAAGTTTTGACAACGTTTTATAAAGCTCAATTAAAATTTATTTGCAAAGTTTCGTTATTCGTCGATATCATTCGATTTATAAAAGGAAGGATATTTTAAATTTTATGTGCACGTGACTTTTTTTTTCTACAACCGACAGGATGATGCAGACATCCTAATCTTTGTAATTTTTGTATCGATAACGCGATTACGTGTTTGCATATTTTTACGAGAAAATATATTTGAAACACTGCCGAGAAAGGGGAAGGGGGTACACAAGACGAGCGTAAACAACCCTGTGCACATATTTTCTCACTTCTTAAGGTAATTTCGCTCGCTGGGAGAAGCTCGTTCTTCGCTCCTAGCGTGAAAATATGCTTTCGCGACCGCGACGTTCGATGTCGCGGGTCTTCGTAAAGTTTACACACCTTGAATTTTCGTACTTTCGGAACCATATAAACGTATTAACATAATGTTATACGCAGCGGCGGATTTAGAATATTTTGGGCGCAAAATGAGGTTATCCGAGCCCTTCGAAAAAAAAATATATAAAATAAATCAGATGAATTTTATAACTATATATATGTGTATCCTATATCATAAATATTTTTAACTAGAGTTTATAAAATTGTTAAAATGTTTTAATGTTTCTTATTGATGTGGCCGAGACCGGCCGTATATAGCTTTATTATCTAGGCCAAAGTTTGCATCAGTTGTTGCGGGTCATTATTATCAGAATATAGACACAGCATTCAATGGTATTTCCCGTTGTTGTGACGTAACAAATGAGTATACCATCTGTCTTAACAATTGGCAGCAATAAATCGTTAGTAACTACCAATCGACCGAAAAGTATTTTAAATTAAAGCGGAAACAGGACAAGTGCATGTGTGAGAGTGAAAGAGAGAACGAGAGAGGGGGGAGAGAAAAGGAATAAGGGATTATATATATATAAAAGACAAAGTGTTAATTTTACTGAATTCGTGAAGTTTTGTATACATAGGCAATAATGTACGGCAACTTTTATGGTGGGCAAGCGAAGTAATGCAAGAAAATCGTGAATTATCTACAGCACTTGATAATAATGAAGCAGAAATGGACACGGCAAATAAAAGAAAAGATATTTATTCGCGGTGGCTTCGCACATATACAACAAGGTGTGAATGATAAGTGTTTTCTACAACCTCGAAGTACGCGCGGCAAATTAATTGTCGTTACACTACAATAGCGCGCCACGTTGTTAATTTTGTACCCGGTTGAAGTAGCGAGATTAACTTCTATAATCCGGCGTTCTCTCTTTTTAACTTAATTGAAGAAAATGTGGACAGACAGAAATTAGAAAAGCAAAAGAATACTGAATTTTAAAATAAGGACGCATATCTTAGTCTTTTCTAAAGACATTAAGGACAAGTTGCGTTTTAAAGTACTTTAAATCGCGTCTTAAGATATTTAAATCGATTTTAAACACATACACGTGACTGCCAGATGTGTCAAGAGTTAATTTTGTTCATGATGCGTGACGTTATTCTCTTCGATTTGTTAAAAAGAATTATACAGATATCCGGAAATATATCTAACATAACATCTATTTATAAATATCCCGTTGTTACATAAATAACGTTCATGAAGGTGCGATGTATTTTTAGATGGAAGTAATTGAATGAATTTCTGATACAAGTACTCAGGTATGAATAGGGTTGCCAGAGATCTTTGTGTATGCGGAGTTGCCCTATATTTCAAGGCGACGAAGTTAACGGCGTTATATCGCAATTTTAGAAACCTAATTTAATTTTTGAAATCTTATAGTTATATACGTTTCAAAACTAGAATAGTATATAAACAGATTGAATCGAGGAACCTATTGAAGGTAGAACAGAGAGTAACGCCCTTATTTATAAAATACAAACTTTGTCTTTACGTAATCGTAAACCGTACTACGTAGTTCCTGATGTATTTCGAAGGGAAAAATCTGGCAATCCTGAGAGCACGAAGAAAGGCACCGAGATACGCATCGAGGTAACGCGTCGACCTCGGCCTTAAAAGCTGCACTTTGTACAATTAGACCGAGTGTTACAAACCGCGTTGCCGCGACTCGTAACCGGCTATGCGCTCCGTGTTAACGCTAGTAATAACATTAATGAGTAACTCTTTAACGTGCGCTCCAACAAGCGGCCCGAACACGCGAGTCCTGCGAAAAATCCTCGCCACAGGTTGTTGGCTCTGTTAATAACCCGTGCGGTAACACATCCGTAACGTATGCATCATCCTTATTATTGGGACATAGACCTTCGTATATATGTATATATATATTATATATATACGACCTGAGTTTTCTGGCCCCTCTCTATCAATTTTACATTTTTTATCGTAATTTTAAAGCGCTGAGCGCATATCTACGCTTCTATTGCGGACAATAAAAATTTCAGTTTTAAAGATAATAGGACGTCGACGGCGTCTACAGGCTATTGTTTGAAACAATAGTATCGCGTACATATGCGCTCCGTCCGAAGGGATATCACAGACACTTGTACCATCGCGACACATCAGATATAATCTGAAAACCGGATGAGAGGAGGAAATGTAAATCTCTCGAAAATCGCGGGAAAATGATAGGGTTGCCAACGAGATTATTTTACAAAATCTTTAGATTTGACAAAATGTAAATTTCTCTTCGAGCTTGGAATTTTTTATACATTTCTCACATATCCACATGCTCACATATCCCATACATTCGCATATCTATATGTTTTACATATCTATATGTTCTATTACACATCATTTTACACACTTACATATCGTTACATATCTATATATACCTATAAGTGGTTTTTCAAGATGTCATAGTTCTCGAAGAAAACTTTGTTATATTGAATTAATCCAAATTAATCTAAATTTTTCTCCTGAGCGCGGAACCAATGCATTGTTGGCAATCTCAAAAAGTGAGCAGAGAACGTTATTATATATCCTGCGTGCGCGCGTGTACATGTTCGTGTGCGTTGTATATGCGTATGTAGGTATGTATGTGCATTTGCCTGTAAAAACCGAGTGCTCGCGTGTAAGTTAATAAAAAAACCGGACCTAGTTTACGACCCTTAAGACGTGCCCGCCAAAGGGGACAACCACTTTTAAGGATGTTAACGATGTACAAATATGTAATTTAGTGTCGCAGGAAGAATCCGTCTAATGGCGCGGTGTACGACGACGAATATATAAGAAAAATAAACGAGAAAAAAGTATATAAAAATATTTCTTTTATTTTACAAGTAACGAGATGGAAGGGCGTGCGTATGATTGCGATCCGTTTTAGAGGGCATAGGCGTATCTATATTTCCAAGATTACGCACTTTTTTGAAGGTATACATAAATAGAGCAGAATATACCGTTCAAGACGGAAATTGTTGATGAAAGAAAAGGAGGCGAGAGAGAGAGAGAGAGCGCGCGCGTGCGATACACTGTCATAAACCCACATGTACGGTAAAATCATGTGCTATAAAGGCAGTTGTCGAAATAAAATTTTTTTCGATCGAATTACTGATGGTTTTTGTTTTTCCTAACCCAGCTACAAGTTTGTTATTTTTTAAGAAAATAAAAAAAAATGCGAAATTGATAGTAGCGGAATGTAGCAACATTTGAAACAAACTGAGAAATAATGAAAAAAAAGGAATAAATATTTCAGACTTCGTCTGCGCATAACTATTTAAAACCAATGTGATTACATTTTTATTCATGTTCAAGAATTATTTACTTGACCCATTTGTCCATCAAAGTTTTTGAATAAAAGATGAGAGCCTGATGTGCAATTTATATATAATTTATTTTCAAATATCTTTACAAAATATATTAATTTCACCGCTTAAATCACTTATATTCCTAGAGTTTACAAATTTAATTTAAGTGCATTTTATACACCTAAAATAGTGATTAAAAATTATCACAAATGTTGAAAAGGAACCTCGATAATTCCAGTGCACTGTATCATAAATATTTATCGAGGATTTAACATTAGTGTTAATGATCATAAATGTCTACGGGCACGTGCGCTAACACGATCTGTCGATATGTCGTTATTTTCGTCATTGCGTTTATCTGTTGACATTAAAAAGAGGTATTGAACGGGAATGTGGGCTCGAGCCATGAGATTTCGAGCGACTGTCAAACAAACGCCGGAAACGAAGAGCGGAGAGATAGATCGAAGACAGGCAGGACGATGGTGCTCTTGACGTTTGACGAGGAGGAATCCCCTATCCGTCATTATTATAAGCGGCACTTTATCAATAGAAAGAGGGTCATCTCGTGTCAGATCGATCCGCTTGCATTTGTCAAAGTGAGAAATTATGATGGGTCTCGCATACATACATCATGTAAAAGGATCGCGTGAAAATTCAATTGGAAAGTATTCCGCGACGTATAATATGCGAGTAATATATGAAGGGAGGGATACGTCGAATCGCGTGATGTGTGTATATAACGAAAGAAAATCAGTAAAAAATGAGAGAAAATTAGCTGATAAAGGAAATGTCATGTTGGATGTCAAATCTAGACTGAATTCCGCAATTTTACGTATACCCAATTACGACGTTCATAATTAAAGTCTTGGAGCATGGATTATTAAATCAGTCAGTTTACTACGCACATTTCTCGCGTAAATATATTATATTATCTTCGCGAAAACTGAACACATTCATCATATTTTATTAATCAATTTCACAAACGTCTCTTCTGTAACGCGTATATCAAGATAAATTATAGGTACATCTAATTTATCCCGGCCGGAGTCGCGAGTCGCGAGTGAATTGTCTAAAACGGATTTTAAGTAAATACGGACACGCAAATTCTACAGCAAGACCGCCGATAGCATTCCGCCGGATTTCAGGCCGAAAACGACGCAGCCTGAGCGATTGAAACCTGAACGGCCGAATTGCATCCGGCGACACGGGCGTTGCATTCTGAAATTTCATATCCAACAATCGCGTTATAGCAACAATGCCTTGATTGGTATCATTCTAGCTGTGCCGTCTGTCCCGCGTTTCTATTTGTAACAAAAAATCAATATATCCGCATGATGTTCTCTGTCCCCTCCCCGTCAATCTGTCCCACCATTCCCGCGCTCTCCTTTGCTTCCAATCTTTACACGGATAGCACAGTTATTCTACATCCATATATGTATCTCTAAACGGGATGAACGCGTTGTTGGGATACACGACAAATGCACGA
Source organism: Temnothorax americanus (assembly GCF_048541705.1). Taxonomy (NCBI): domain Eukaryota; kingdom Metazoa; phylum Arthropoda; class Insecta; order Hymenoptera; family Formicidae; genus Temnothorax; species Temnothorax americanus. The sequence continues at coordinate 276,332 of NW_027509264.1, read as the reverse complement.
GCACATGCTTTAGCGTTAGATTTAACGGTATTGTGCGTATTCATGTTTTTTCGAGTGAAAAAGCACGACGGCTGCAAAAAGCTGCAACTGCATTGTACAATGAAGAGAGAGAGAGAGAGAGAGAGAGAGAGAGAGAGAGAGAGAGAGAAAAGGGAGAAAAAAACAATATCGTTTGAAAGGGCAATCGGTTATTATTTTCTGTACTACTGTGATGTATCGGGTATCGATTGTGTGTTAACAGAAATACCGTTATCTGCGTCTACGAGACAAGGCAGGTATTGTTTCTGATGTTAACCGTAATATTGCCACAGTCGTGCGGTTGTATATAATATTTATATTTGCATCATGCAAAAACGCGAAGTAGCACGATAACGGTGCTTCGTTCGCAATAAATACACGCAATATTTTCCGTGAATGCAAAGCAATCACAATGAAGTTGAATCATATATTTCGTATAACAAGCTTGTCCCAAATTATAAAATTGAAAATGTCGGGGAAAAAATAAAACTTTTTTTTTTACCAAATATATGTATATGGTCAGATACAAAACACCAGTTTATTTAAATTATTTAACTCACTTTTCAAATGATAAAGTTTAACGCATTTGATGAATTTATCTTTTCACGTTCCCACTAAAATTAAGAGTCACGATAATTATTAAACATTCCCTATTATATAGCTGTTGTATTTTGGTCCCTCGTCTCTCGTCCTATAATTCTAGGCAAAGTACTCGCTTTATCATTTACACCGGGATCTTGGCAGCGGCTCCAATTCAGCAGCGAGACATGACACGAAAAAGAGCGCCTACACCATGACCGCGATGCCGAAATGCATATACCAAGTTTCATAACATCCATGCGCCGAGGCTTCGAATGCAGCGCGCGGACTATCTCGAAAACGTCATTATTGCGCTGCGGCATACAACTCGCGAGGGTAAACACGCGTGTGCACACGTATTAACGTACGCACGATACGTCGGGCATACACCGGGAAAACGACATATTATTTTCCCGAATGGTAATCGCGTATTCAGCCACGGTCTGAAAATGCGTATCGTACGGTCTTCATAATACGGCTGTTACCGTGAACTATTGCGGCGCCCGCAATTCTGGCCTGTCTCGTATTTTAGGTCGGACTCTTCAGGGATAACGCGATGTATGCACGCCCATGTTATTTGAAAGAGATATGTACATGCATTCCTATGCTAATACGAAACTTCAGATAGTCCGCAACGATATCACACACATTTTCGGTTAAAATCTAATTTGCTACAATCAATTATATAATTAAAAAGAAATAAAATAAATAATGTGGATTATTTTATATATCCTTATTTATGGCGATAAAAATTGTATTTTAATTACAGGATTTTTGTATGAATTATAATTGTAATTGCTAATTAATAAGAAAAGATTTGGCTTCGATTAAGAAAGAAACCGTAAGGTCTACATAAATAAAAAGAATCGGTTATAGCATCGCGAATAAAGTATTCCGCGACATGGTTTCGACCCTTTTTTTTTTTTTTTTTTAATCGCCCGTTGCTATTCTCGCTGATTAACCGGACCTCATGTTAATTAGACGCGAGCGGAATTGCACGGGCGACTGGCAATTATTATTTACGCGCGTCTTTTTCACGCTCTCGCGTGCTAGCTAGCTCGGGCCGTCGGCGCTGCCTCCGCTTCGAATTTACTTCGCGCAATTACCCATGGGTGTGTTCCTGAAATATCGCGTTTTCCACCACGTTTTGCTTTTAATTTCGTGCAGGGCCTCCGCCGCCGCGCCGCCCGCGGTTATCCTTAGAGGGCGATATTCATTTTATTAAGCGCGCGTGCGCCGGGCATCGCGACGTGCAAGGTAAAAAAAAAGAGGAAAAAGAAATGGGGAAACGAGAGAAAAGAGGAGAAAAATTTAAACGCGTGTGGGATCTTTTTGCGAGGCTCCTAAGCCCGTATTTTATCGTCCGACGTTCAAATTCGCGTGTGTACGTAATTCGCGCGTTACTACGTAATCTTGGGTGGCCCCGCGGTCTTGTACAACACGGACTGATTCGCGATCGAAGATATCGCATCGCTCGAAAAACCGCTTTCTGAACCGTCTAGATAAAGCGCCGCTGCAATTAAATCTCGAGTAACACCGAACGAGTTTTTTTGAGCGCAAAGTTTGAGTATCGTTAATTGGCAAACGCCGTAGAGTTTGCTGTGCTATCGTAGACGTGTATACCTTCTAAATACCTTTCCCTCTTCTGGGTCACTCGCGAATACGCGGATTCGCGCGATACGATAAAGTTTGTTCTCCGAAACCAATTTAAGAGGCGAAACTTATATACGATAATATCGAAACTTATTCGGCGAGTGTCAAGGCCATTTTTTCGCATCAAGTCCATTACATTGTGTTTTCTTAACGCACGAAGAGCCCGTCCAAAAATATGACACGTTTACTTAACGTTACCTAAATGACCCACCCGATTAACATTAATTTTAATTGCTGTGCTTAATTTTCGTGCATAAGTCCTAAAGTAGATGTCAATTTAAAAAATAATAATAGAGACTAACTTAGTTAAATGTCAAGTTATTTACATGTTAAAGTACTATTTAGGCGATTACGATTTTTGCAGATATATTGATATTTTGGTGAAATTGTCATGAAATCAAACTTGCACAATTTTAAATAAATGTATGGAATTATTTGAGTTTACATTATGCATTACATAAAATTACGTTACTTTGAAGGGTATAACAGCTGCTTTGAAGTGATATGTAAATATATCTAAAAATATCCATAGTTGCGTGTAATGCGCACTTTGCGATATACTTATACACTGATAATATTTACAGACGTCATCGCGCGCTTGGCTTTTTCCGGAATAACGATAAGCAAACGTTACGGTAGAGTGGGAGTGAAAAATCTCGTTTTAAAGTCCGCCAGGAACCGCACCTGTAAATTAAACTTTAATCAAAAATTCCCGCGGAGCAAAGAATAGCCCCGACCGAGTTACGCTCTTGTAGTGAACCATAGGTCCGTTGGGTATACCGTGGAAAAAAAGATACGCGCCATGATCTGCTTAACTCCCAGCAGCTTTATCGAAGTTGAATTTCAGATCGGGTCGATAGGTCCGCACCGCGCGTCGCGAATTATTTCCCCTTGCGAGATTAGAAATACGTTTTTAGCCACGATATCAGTAGTATACGGGTTAACGCCGCAACTCCAAATTACCGCACGGTTGGTCGATTAATTCCATTTTCTCTAATAACTATATCGAACCCACGGGCATGTCCCGCTCGCATCCGAAATCGAATCACCGCGCGTCGACAGTCAATCCATCGCGTCAATTTCTAAGTGATTGCGTGTCGATACGCTCGATTAGTCAACCGAAATTCGGTGACAGCTTCGCGGTGGGACGTGTCAAATCGACGAGGAAAAATTTCAAGTCAATTCCGCTGTCTGGGATTCATTCCCACGATTACAGCCGCATACCGAGACTTCGGCATCTAAATCTATAAATCAGTATCTTAAAGATAATATATATATTTATATAACTTTGTATTCTCGTAAATTCTCTATTTTAGTATTGAAAAAGACTTAAGTAAAATCGAAACGTTTATCTTATATCCATTACACATTTATGAATAAGATTTATTATTTCAAATATACTACCTTGACTTTAGCTCGTATTGTTAGCCTATTATTCCCTCTCTAATATAACTTTATATATATCATGTAAATATAGTATATATAATTTTACTTCAGATTAATTGATTTTATCTCAATCTTGTAGAACAAGTTCTAAAACATTCCTCCCATTCTGTAATTACATTAAATAGATCTTATTTAACTGGAGATATTTAAATATAATCTATAATTGACTTATATTAGTAAAACGATATATTTTAATCTTTTAATTAATTATAGTTGCAGAGCTTGCAAGCACGTTACGACGATCCGCGATAAGAAATCACCTCTCTCCATTTCACATTTTATGTGGCACATTTTCATCGTGGGGGAGGGAGGGGGAGGGGGGAGCGCCGTTTAACAGTTCGAAGAAGTTTGCGCAAACGAGTGAAATTACTTCAAATTTCCGTACGGAACAGCGGCCGGAAAATAACGGAGGAACGTTACGCCGCACGGCGGCGTATGTTAATACAGATGTATGAATTACTGTCACGTACCGCGAAGGTTTTCTGTACGCGATGCGTAATTTGTACCGCTGCCTGCGCTCCGTCGTGAGATGAATAAATCATTCGCCACTTATCACGCGGAAACTTTCGAACATGCAGACGCACACACGCACACAGACAACACACAACGTCGTTGATCCCACACGCTGGTCGTTGCGGAGTCATATGTAATATGCGCAGTTTAGCTGCAGTTTACCTATTCCCCGAGAGCCCTTTTTCGCCCCGACTTTCAAACATATAGATATATACGCGTATACGTGTATATATATATATATATATATATATATATATATATATGTATGTATGTACATATATACGTGTGAAGGACGACGTAACATCCAAACGACAATTTATCCTAGAAGCGTCTCTCTCGAACGACGTTAGATATTATTCATCTGAGAATCTCGGGACTCTTCCTGACCCGACGAAGATCCAAGAGGGCCGACGCGACGGGCTGCTTTTCTTCGCGAGAGATGAGAGAAATGGACGAAGACGGATTTCCGGCGAGTCGCTTGAGGGATTAAAATCTTTTTCTGAAAGACATCGCTGTAAAGGGAGTACTTTAAACCGCAACAAACATTAGTTTATTTCGTGTATGTCTCGTATAATAATTTTAAAAATTTTATAACAAGAAATTAATGATTAATCTTCCCGGTTACAGATGCATTTGACTTTGCTTTAAGAAGAAATTAAAGTGGTTGTCAAGAAAATTTTCTAAAAAGTGATTATCTTAAAAGGCAAATAAACTTTTATAGTGTATTTAATTAAATATAATAGCTTTGAATCAATAAACTGCTTTTTTCATAATTGGAAATCATAGAAGAAAAAAGCTTAAAGTGGAATCTTTACTCTATACTTAAACACCTAGATAATATAATATTCAAATTATGTAAAATAATTATTATCCGGTTATATACTCAAATTCAGATGTTTTAATTATCTAAAGAACTCAAATTATAACATCTAAAGTCTAAAAAATTGGATTTGTGATAGATATCGTGAATTCGGATCTAGACTAAATTAAAACAATTTGATAAAAAATTGATAGCAACACACACACACACACAATACGCTAAAATCCGTATTAAAATTATATACGTATATATAAATTGTTTTAGATTGTATATGTATTTTATTACATCACGGTAAAAAATAAATACGATATACAAAATACTTTTGGAATAAATTGATGAAACTTAACAAAAATAAATTTAATTAAATATTTCTCGATTTTTTGAAATACCAATCGATTTACATGCACAAATCATAGCTTCTGTCAGCTGTAACAACATTTTCCGTTGTGAAGAGCAGTCTTTCAGAGTTAGTGGAAAAAACATAGCCAGAAAAAAAGCTAAATAAATTCTTGCTACCTTAGTAATCATCAGTTTCCTGATCTATTCTTGTAGCAGACAATTCGAATCCGAATTATTAATAAATTTGCAAATCAGGCTAGATTTGATTCTCATTAAGATTCGACTCATTAGTTCGGATATCCGAACTTGAGTAATCGGATAATTCGGTGAATTAATTATCAGGAAATCCGAATATTATAGCAAATCCGGATTGTATTTGTAGCCCTATACGTATATATCTATATACGTATATATCAATGGATGGAATATATACGTTATATACGCTAGAGGATAATAAAAATACATTGCAGTTATCGTTACAATAATTTATGTGGCAGCGGATAACAATAACAACGAGACGTAAAACACATTTAAAGCCAAAGATATTCTAGTCCATCCCATCTCATAAAATTACAATAGTGCAGATGGCGGACTGATAGTACACTATCCTGTATTAATTAAAGACTGGGCACAAAATGGTAGCATTTGGCGAGCTAATAAATTTTAAGTGCATTAAGCTTTTAGAGCTGAAACTGCGCTCGCGATCTGCATTAAAGCGCTAATTCTGTACTAAACTATCTTGTTTTCTAAAATCTTGCACATAATTGAAGAATAAATGAAGAAAATAATTGCAGAATAAGGCACAATATTAATTATCTGAATCTGACATTCCATTTTCTTTGGCAGCCGAGTCCAAGAAATAAGTTCGTATTTATTAATACAATCCTGTGCGGAGAAAACACGCGATTTTCGAATTCCCGGTCGCGATAAGGGAGTAAAGTGCCAAGTGTCCGCGGCACGTGGTACACCGGGGATAGGGCGACACCGTGACAAGTGTAAATCACGATTCCGGGGAGAGCTCCGCGCGAGTTCGACTTGCCTCGCTTGCCAATATAGCGAGCTGCGAAATCGACGATGCGGGGGCGTCGGTGCCGTAGGGTGGATGAAACGAAGGAAGAAGGGGGAGAGAGAAGGAAGGAAGGAAGGAAGGAAGGAAGAAAAAAGAGAATGCGCGGCACACGTGTGGCCCATTCGTTCCGAATCCTTCCGCCGCCACCCGGTGTGGGCATCGCACGGGGTGCCGGACGAGGCCGAAGAAGAGGAAAAAAAAGCCGGAGGGTAGTCACGCTCCAGGGGCATTTTTCAGAAGCTGCTTGTCGGCCACCATATCCTGTCAGCCATCCACCCTCTTCCTCCTCTCCCTTTTCCTTCTCTCACGTTCGCGAAAAAGTCGATAGTTGCGTAGACAGCGTTCTCGGGAGGCGGTGAAGAGCGGGTGCCAAAACGAAGAGCGGCAGAAGAGAAAGGGGGACCGCGGGCCGTTGTCAAAAGTTACCATCGATTTTTCAAATTCCCCGTGGATACATAGGCAACTGACACAATCGGATTTTCTTCATTCGCCGAGCGTCACCCGGGATATTTGTCAAGAACCCGTGAGTCTGACCATACTCCGGATGCTTACTACTTGCGCGGGCAAAAAAACCGCCTAATCCACTGAGAAATCGTTTTCTCCTATTCATAAAACTTTGTTCAGAATATATGCGAGATTGTATTTTCTTTGAAAATTAATTAACTGTGGGATGATCAGAAATTGAATAATCACATTGACGAAAACGAATCAATTATTTTTTAATCTATCTTTTTATAGATATAGTTATGGATATGCGAGGGTTGGTACAAAATTAATGCTTTCTAATATTTTTCTTTCAAATCTGGCGCCATAGAAATTTTTGCGTTTCAATGAGTTATTTGAAGTGATGTGTCTAGTTACGTTATATTAAGTGGTATTGTGATCATTTACGTGCGTGTCACACGAGCAGTTCGAACTGATGTGTGTTTCAGATGTGCGTAACAGACAAGGGCGCCGGTGGTTGAATTTCTTACCGTGGAAGAAGTGAGTTCCGATGGCTGCGTTCAGCAGAGAAAACAGCTCAATGAGCGCTCAGTGATTCTTTATTACGATTACTTTCTACACTTGGATTCGGGGAAGAACTAAAGGCAAGCTCCAATTATTTTAAAAAATTACCGATCGCTGAGTTGCTTTTTCCGCTGAACGCAATCTTATTCGCAAAAATTCATTCGCGTCTCAGAAATGTGTATGATAATACCATTTCCGAAATACGAATGGATTTCAATAGGACTCACTTCTTCCACGGTAAGAAATTCAATCACCGCCCTTGTCTGTTACGCGTATCTAAAACACACACCAGTTTAAACTGTTCGTGCGTGCCACACTAACGTAACTGATCACAACACCACTCAACACTCAACATAATGTAACTAGAGACTTCAAGTAACAAGTAAAACGCAAAATTTTTAGAAAACATTATTTCCGTACCGACCCTCGTAATTATTTTTAGAATAAAATATACGTTTAATAGCAATGGCGCAATAATACATCTTGCTTGTTAAATTTCAGATTTTTTTTTCTTTTTTATGTGTTGGGTTGTTGGGTGTAAACAATATCCATTGGTTTCGGTCAGTTTGATCTAGATTACATAGTGAGGCAAAGTCTTTATGAGACGAGTGCGAAAACCACGTCCACAAACGCGAAATCATTGTCAGCCGCGTGTCCGAAATTTCTGAAGTTCGAGCGTTACAGAGATACGTGTCAGAGAGCTATTGGGTTATTTCGCGGTAAAGCATGGCGACGCGAGACACTTGCCAAACGAGGCTATCGGCGTGGTAACGTAACCGACACTTGCATAAACAACCTGCCTGCTGCGGTACGATCGATTTCTCAAAGGCTTATCGACACGTAGAATAAATGGGGTTTTCGTGTAATTCCGTCTACAACCGAAGTCATTCCCAAATTGTATTACCACTTCTACTGCGAAGCATTGGTAGTAACATGTCAATCTGCGAAAGGCTTCTTATAAAATATATAATCACTAGCAATTTGCGCATGCACTGCAGTGAACCATTTCTATGGTATAAAATATGAAATACAAGTTCAAACAAATCTTAAAAAGCATTAAGTACATTCTTAAATTATTTATTTTTTAATTGCACTGATCAAATCATGTCATGAATAAAAAAGAATAATCGACACGTACATAATCGCGGCACCGGTTTAATTAATAAATTATACTTTTTAATACTCTAATCTCAAATCGCGTCATGCTACGCTCAACTCTATAGTCTTCTCTAATAAACCTATTTGCACATAATTTGCGAGATTGTTTTCGCTTTAAAAGGCACCTTCTACACCCGTTACTATAATCGCCTTTGTCGATCAACAAGATCATTGGGCAATGCCCGTTACTGAATACGTGTCAATCGATCTATACCAGTCGGCACAAAATGCCGATCAGCATATATATGGCTTTGCTGACTATAGTCGATGGACGACAAAAGAAGCCATGCCGAATCGCGTATTAGAAGCACAAACATCAATCAATCCTTCATACCAATTGTTATCAGTTTCAATCTTCACGTACTAGCGAAATTTCTGAACGTATTATGTCCAAATTATGTTCCAGATTTAATATTCGTCGTTATTTAATATCAAGTTTATTAAATCTCTGTTGAATCCCGCTACCAGCTAACTTCGATTCTACGTCACAATGCTATGTCTCCACTATACTAAACTTAATTATATAGACACGCGGCTTTACAGCATGCGGGAAGCATGCAAATTATGCTTTTAGACGTCTATGCTATGCCAGCAATAGTCTGTTTGCTGTAAGGTTTCTTCCACTTTAAAAATTCTCCGCACGGTTCAGTGACCACGTAGAGGTACGGGAGATATAGAAGCTACTCCTATACCCGATTCTCCAACGTCAACACTACGGTTGCCATTTCACGAGGTTTAAAAATCCGAAGATCGTAGCACGCGGAGATGGTAGAAGTAGGAGTAGGGGTATCGCGTCCCCGATAAATTTTCAAGTCAAATATAAGAAAAATTGTCAATATTTTTTTACCACGTATATCTCTAAGACAGGCGCATGATGTCGCAGATATTTAATGTAAGCTGTTTACCGCAGTTTATCGTACGTCGCATTCGTATCAAGATCGGCAATTATTTTCTTTGTGATGTTAACACGTGGTCTGCGGCTTACGGAATATTTCGCACGGAAGAATTAAGCTTTAAGGCCGGTTCTAAACTTCGCGAACATTATCCATTCATCAACGTTACATCGGGCAAACATGAAATATTCCCTCGCGTTAGTTCCCACAAGCATCAAATGTGGCTCCATATATCATAGGTTTAAAATATCGAGCGATTTTACTGTTCTGCAAAGTATCAAGATTTTTGACGTTACAAAATAAATTCGTTTTATTCTCGTAAGAATTGTTTCGCGTCGTATTAAAAAACGATTATCAGATCAATTCAGAATCTAAGAAAATGATCAATAAAAAAAGAAAGTGGTATAATATTGGGATTAAAATTCCTGCATAAGATGTCTTATTTCTTTAGATTCGGATTGCAGTTTCCCTTTTTGTCTTTCGATCTTATATCGTCGAGGAGGCCGGACAGAGAAATCCGAATTTAACGATACAGTAACGATCCACCCATATATAACGAAGTCCTTTCGAAGCCCGTTCTCTCGCGAATCGGTCGGAATGCAACACTTCCCGTCTCGCGAACCGTAAGCGGCCGCTGCGGTTCGATAGCTGTGGGATCGATGGCCGAATAAACAGGCCAAGCGCGCGCGGCGCAAATCGATCCGTCTCATCCCCATATCGATAACGGATGCCGCGTAGCGCATTCGTTAGATAGAACCTCGGAGCTGAAAGTCCGGTCTGACGTAACGAGGCGTGCGAAAAGCACGGCGTGCCGTGCCGTGTGCCGTGCCGTTCCGTGCCGTGCCGTGCCGTGTCGTGTCGTGCCGTGCCGAACCGAGCCGAGCTGAGCGGAACGGAGCGAACCGAAAGCCAGAGAGCGCATGTCGATGCCTCGGGCGGCAGCAGCCAATGGACTGGCTAAAATATTAAACGGGAGCAAAGACCCTGTTCTCGTACGCCACGTAGCCGCGTTCAATTCCTGAGCCAGTCTCTCCAACCCCGCCGTGGCGGGGGATCGAAAGTGGAAACAGACGGTCGTGGCCAGACTCGCCGCGCCGCGACAGACCGGACCGGCACTACTGGCGACATCCGTAAGCTCGGGCGAGAAAGGAAGAGGGATGGTGCGCGATCGGTCGGCACCGGGGTGAGTAAACTTTAATCGGGGAATAGAAATCGAAATTTATTAACGAAATATAGGTCGCATAGCGTAAAGTATTATTTTAGAAGATAATATTATCTTAGCTGAATTTAGAAAGATGAAAGTAATTCGCACGATTCTTTCTATCTCTACTTTCTCTCTCTGTTCTTCTTCTCTCCCTAAATTATTTCAATTTATAATATAGTATATACTTTCACGAAATTTTCTATATATCTAAATGTTAGATTAATATATTTCAATATATTCTCGAAATGAAAGGATCATTCATTACTTGCACATACAATCAGACATGGTAATTTTGGCTCCAATTTCTTTCTGTTTTCTCCGCAATATGGATTTATTATAGCTAGAGTTATTAATAATTACATTAGTGATACGTTTTGCACAGGTACAGTATTGTGCAAAGTGTGGATTGCAAGCATACGTGATCGTCTTGAGATAATAGACGATAAAGTTCGGTAGATTGCAATCGTGCTAAATTGTCTTTTCTTATTTCGGAGTTAGATAATAATGTTAAACTTTATTAACGGTTATTGTCTCGAGACAATGGTGTTGTGCTCACAATAGCTCTTATTGTTACATAACGTATATTGCCTATATATGTATTCAAGTAACTTCTCTCGATCTTAAGAATTATTTGATTAATTTTATGTTGGACGAGTTGTTTTAAATGAAACGAACATTCTTAATTTTATCGAAATAAGGTCTGATTTCTTCATAATTGTCATTAAAATATAATTTGTCTCACAGAATTTTTAGCAACATTTTCAGCAACGACTTAAGTATTTCTGAACAGAAAGTGGTTCAAGTTAAACATTTAATTCCTCAACATATGATTTCTGACACAGATCGTAACGTATTATCGATTTTTACGTATCACATACCTAGAATATATATATACTCGAATGAATATATCTAATATATATATAATTATACGTGTAAAGTGAAACCTAAGTACTTAAAAAAATTGGTGCATCTGAACGATCGACTTTCGTGACTTTTTACACTAAAATAACATGGTCTGACATGGTTGAACATTGAAGAATGGAAAAGTAACGTAAGCGACGTTATGGCGTTTACTTTTTACAGAACGCAACAGCACTCGTCGTTCACATGTGGTCGACCGCAAAAAAAGTCGCCACATTTTTTTTTTCGGCGAGTTTCGGCACGTATACTAGAGTTTCAGCATATCCTGCGTCGCCGCTTGTTTCAGTGTAAAAAATTTTGTCAGAAAAACTGTGCGTTTATACGTGATACACAGTTCATTTAATAGGTCATGATTTACACTGCTTTGCATGTGATGCAAAAATTACGTGTGTTTGATCAAGGTGTGTCGGAACAACGATACTTCGATTACAAAACCATTGTTTGCAACTGTTTCTTTCCACTACGTGTGAAAATGTTTTCGAGTTTTATCGAACGCGGTTATGATACGTTAAGTTTTACAATTTACATCAATTCGTATCTGATATGCATACTATAGTATTGTAACGTGTGCTCGGTATCCATAAATACAGATACAACGGGCGGATTTAATAATTCCAATATAATTTTGAGACATTTATCAAGTCGCAAAGGGTCATTAATGCTTACAATTGACGGAGATATGTGCGAATATATATTACTAGTTCACTATGCCACAAGATTTATACTGAGTGTTTAAAATATAACGTCAGCTAGACAACAACCATTATGTTTATATCAATTATATATCGTTAATAAAAACATCAATTACAAAATTCAGAATAAAATTTTATCAGATTTTACATATGTATGCGTCTTCTTTTCCTGTATATAAATTACTTTCTACTTTGATGCTTCCACGTTAATAGGACGATGGTATACCTTTGGTGATCTACTACGACGCCACTTGGACTGTTCCTACACAAGAAAGTACTATTAATAAAGAATTATATATAATATTTGTATAATAGATACGTTATTAGCATTATGACGATATTCAATTAGTGCAAAATACGCCGTTATTATATGTCAATAATTTTATTATTAATAATAATTATTTTATCAGACAACAAATAAATTAATTCGCAAAATATAATGACGCACGAGTATCGCGGGAAAGATTCGTCACATATCGATTAAAAGAAACAAAGCTAAGCAGAAAATTCCTATAAATTAACACAACTTCGAAAGTTTCGATGATCACTTTGCCGACAAACAGAATATCTTTTGATGATCAGAATTACCTTTTAATCCTCTAACGAGAATATGACATTTATAACTCGTAATTTCCGTACGATATACCGTCTCATTAATGATACCTGTACCTTCAATGATTCACTAATTCGGAGGTTTGTGCTTAATGTTGAATATCAACTCCATTGTCGGTAAGAAATAGAAGTATGACACGCTTAATTAAAGACAAGTACCGAAATATCCCCGTTCAGAAAGGGTTAACAGATGAGTAAAAATATCCCGTCATGCAATATAAACTCTGGATAGCCACAGAAAGGTCTGAGATAGGGTCGAATCTAATTTTACGTCTGCCAATCGAGCGCAACTGCCTGCCGGATATACCGAGACTGATCTAATGCCCGACGCAACGACCGAAAGTCTTCGAGGCCATGATACGTTTATACGACCTTTGGTAATTCAGAATTTATAGATCGTCCCGCGTGTAGCAAAAGAGACACTTCTTTCTATCGTAACAATATCCCGCGCGTATATACGCGGAAAATCGCATAAATGCGTTTTATTAAATCTCTCATTCTTCAACAGCGGCTAAATTTTAATTAAAAACGAGCTCGTGATCGACACACGGTTTATCCCTTTGTACGAGTCCCCCGCGCGAGTTTCATCGTATTCATCTCCGCGACCTGTTGGTTATTAAATTATTTAAGGTCGATGATCGCGCGTAAATTCTGAATAGGTATGCGAGTGGGCGGTGGAGTCGATTATTTTTATCAATATAGTGTTGAGTTCAAGCGCGACAAAGAATACGCGCGTGAATGGCGCTCAAGTTTCAAACGGGTTTTTTTATTTATTTATTCTAGTAACGACCCACAATGTGTCCCATTTATTGCGACAAATAATTTACCTCGGGCTTCAATAGCTTCTCGATGCACGACATTTTGCTGTTCATTATTTCCAGCTCCAGTTGCTCTTTGCACAACTGTTACAGCGAGATCCGGAAATCCGGAAATTAAAGTATTTAATTAGTGAGAGTAGCAAGCGACCGAACAGATTATTGATACCCACCATTTTCTTCGTTTTCTCTTGGAACACGCTCATCCGCTGTAGCTAAATGTCGAAATAATTAGACAGCGTGACGCAAAATATTAATCATCGTGTTCTTTAAGAATTTTCGGTACTTAATTAATAAGCTTACATGCTTGTGAATGCATTTGTACGGAGGTATGATGCTAATGACGCTCTCCATTCGCGGTAGCTTCTACAAATTATTGGCAGTCAACGTTGACGCTTTCAAAGTGCGATTCAATATCACTCTAGTCTCGATCAAACTTCAATTTAGCTGTGATCGCCGAAACTGCCCAACTTACCTTATCCGCTTTCTCGAATAATTCACGAAAAAGTATATCGTTCAACGTCACCGTGTTCAAACTCTAACATCAGAATAAAGATTTGAGTATTTGAAAAGCAATTAATATATAAAATTAAATTTAAACTAATTTTTACACTTTCTTATATTTGTTTCTGATTTCCTACCGCTCACTGTTTGCTTATCTTTTTACAAATAGTTACGAATTGTCACGAAATTATCGCGTGCTTTCTAATCCATTTTATCAAGAAATATAAACCTCGTAGACGTGAAGCTAAAAAAATCAATAAAAACTTTTGTTTATATATTTATTTGAAGTTCGAAATTGTAACTTCTGTACGTCGTTAGCTCGATAAAAAAAAAAGGATTAAACCAAACGTTATTCGCGTGGGAAATAGTTGAAATCTCCTTCGTCAAAATTGAAGAGGCATGGTATACTTTTTCGTGTGTATAAGAATTATTGTTACAACGTGGCACGTGCGCGAAAACATCAGTATTCAAGCGATTGCCTCGCAAAGTTGTTTACATTTTCTTTAAGCCGACAAGAGAGTTCGGCGCTGGCAAGGTTTTCGAAAGATACGTGACTCGTTTTCTTTCGTACGATATATTACATATAACGATGAGCATTATCTATTCAAAAATCGGCCACGATACGACGGGGAATATATCGATAATTCCGCGATTTCGATCGCTTATTGTTCCTTGATTAATTACACGTTGAAATAATATTATTACGTTGGATTTAAAGCAAACAATTAATTATAGAATGTTGTACTCGTATTGTCATGGCGTTTTAATTATATATTGTATCGAGTCATACGGGTATCATATGCAAATTAATTGCCAGAATAATAAGCTCACTTGAATTTTCCCTATCAAATGAATAATTGTGCATAGAAGCTTTCGTGCTTGCTATTACGGACGAAGTTAATTAACAGATAAGTTTTTTAGACGTTGCTAATATAATCTAAACCCTTTTGTTAATTATCTGATAAATTCTGTATCTAATGAAATAAAATAATTGCTACATGTATCAAAGAAGCGAAACTATTCTATTACCCGTTCTGTAATTAAAATTGCTCTATATTAAACTTACTGCTATCGAACAGACAGCCATAATCACTACGAAGATGAACGTAATTAAAGTCACCGCTCCGCAATAAGCATTCAAGTTGAAGAACCGCCTGAGATTGTAATCGGCGATGAGAAATCGGTATATCTGAAACGAAGCACGGTTCGTGAAAAATTGAGATCCTCGGAACGGAATCGAGGTAACCTAATCGATCGGCATTTCTGACCAGCGAATTCAAACCGTATCCGGACGTTCGATAGTACTTGTACAGTCTGGTGTCGTCCATGATGGGGAGAGCGATAAGTACCGAATAATTTGTCGAGATTGCACGATACCGCGTCGATGCTCGGGGGTGGGAGGCCAAGAGACCGGCGTTCGGCGAGTCTACCGTTCAAACAATTCGGCAGGAGACGGCGGTACGCATCGCGATCGATCGACAAACAAATGATAGTAAATAAGCGAATTGCTGTGACGTTGGTCAAACAATCATCCAGTTCGACACTCTTTCGTAAGAATCTTACCAACCGACATTATCTTCACCAATAATCACGTCCAGATGATATCGTTATACGTATATATCTATGATAGCTACGGACAAGTAGCGATTTTAAGAGAGATTTTAAGAAATTAATTTTTAAATATATATATATTAAAATATTAACAAATACGTGAACTGAATTCAGTTTCTTAATATAAGACAATGCTATAAGCAGCAAGTAACATTTTTTATAAAAAGTTGAAACTTAAAAGTATGTTCATCAACACAGTATTTCCACTTTTTTTAAATAATGAAAAGATCTCGGCCTTCTATTTTATAAGCCATTATTCAAGGAACCTATCGAACATCAATTAACAGCTTGACGTACCTACTTCAGTATAATTAATTTTCACATTCATTCACCTCTGGGTAATATCGCCCCATTTTCTTGCATTTCTCCCTGCCTCTTCAGTATTTACATGAGAACTACCCCTCGCGTTTTGAAGTTCGAGCATAGTTCGTGTCAGTCGCGTTCGTTACGTGTCATTAGGATCTTCGTGAAAGGTTTGTTTAGTTTTGCGTGCGCCACCGATATTCTTCTCGCACCGAAGTTTCCTAACATAATTTATAACCCGCGGCATTTGCCTGTATATAACACGGAATCCGTTATTAAGTTATAAAAGCGCGGTGTTAAATGGAGAAGCATTATTCACTCAACTTTCTATCACTTTGATTATATCGCGCGAAGCTGAATTTATCCGGAAATATTTAATAATATAAAATATAGATAAATATTATCTCACGCTTGTACTCAAAACAATAAAATATTATAATATCTACACTTGGAGTACATATCAAAATTTATATAATATACTTACAATATAATTAAAGTTAAGATTAAATTAATAAAGGATAAAATTGATTGAATCGATATGAATCAATTGAATGCTGTTTTAATTAACACGTTAAAATCACAGATTTCTAATTAATGTATTCTAAAAATTGATACAAGTCTATCTTACTTTACGTTATTTAATCGTGCATCTTATTTTTTATCTTGTTCAGAATAAATGAAAAATTTTTGCTTGCATAATGCATCGCCATTTTCAGTTGAAATTTCGCGTTCTCTTTCTCTTACAGAGTTCTCCTGACTGCGACGGATGTCAAGAAAGAGGAAAGGGGAATATATATGAAGAGGAAGAGAATGAGAAGTACGTGAAAAAATATGTAATTAAAATCCAACGTTGTGAGTGAAATGCATCTCGAGCATGCGGCGTAGAAATCAGGGCGAAGAGACGAGAAAATTACCCAAGATAAACGACGGCCAGATAGGATAGAGAAAGACAAGTGTGTGAAAAAAAGATTATACGATCACGTGAAGAGAGAAAGAAAGAACGAACGAAAGAGGTTGAAAAAATGTGCGACAAGCGATCGTGCGCGGTGCGTTTGCCGAAAAAAGGCAAGCTCCATCAGAATAGACGATGAAAAACGGAAAAGAACTGGAAGGCACTTACATGAAAAGTTTATGCAGACTAAAGGTAGAATAAAATAAAATGTCTTCTAGTTTGCACTATACTCAATTCGATGCTATACTCAATATTAAATACGTATTAATGACGTTATATTAAAAAAATGTAATTCTATCTAACAACAAACTAAACTTGCGGAAAATTAAAAAATTTTTTAATTATATTTCAAGTCTCGTTCTCCGGGATTACACATAGGTAGTACCGCTACTTCCGCTAGGCTGAGTCACAAGGTTTAGAGAGTATAGAGTAAAGCTTTCTATGGTACGCGCCTGCGCACCTTGACGGCCGTTACATCTTCATAACGTTTCTTGTGCTCGACAGAGACACATCAAAAGAGAGTTTTTCGCCCTTGTCAACAATTTTCCTTGGAAAAGTGTTTCCAATTTCTCTAAAAAATGGGGAAAGGAAAGAAGAGAAGTAGAGACAAGGAGTCAGACGAGAAAATCCTCAAAAAATTGAGGAGGTTAGAAAAGAAAATCAAACGAAAACAGTCCGTCGACGTGTCCGATTCAGGTAAATCTGTTTCTTTTTCTTTGATATTATTTTTTCTTGAGGTATTGGCTTCGTGTTCTCGTAATGAATGAGACACGTTTGCGCTTTATGGCTGGTGACTTTTGCACGAAGGAGGCAATAACAACCAGTGCTTTACTTGAATCTATGTCTGTTTTCAGACGATTCAGCCCTCAAGTCGAATAATGAAAATCGTCCAAATAACAGACAGGTCGATAACCTCTCTGTACATGACGCATCCAATGACGATTTAAAAAGCATGTTTTCGTCTAAGGACGACGATGCTAATGGACAAGTACCGTGTGATCAGTCCAAATCAACGGCTCAGGCCCCAGACACTGAAAGTGAGGTTATGGAAGTAATTTCGACACTTTCGGGTAAGACGTCAGATGAGGTTAACAACACGGTCGTTGAGACGAAACAGTTGGATGAAGAGACTAAAAAAGTTCTTGGGGAAGACCCAGAAAGTGGAAAACAGAAAGACATTGATCTTCATCCAGATTTGGTGTCCAGATGGTCAAATGGGTGAAAGAAGGTTTGACCAAAGAAACAAAAACGGAGGTTTTGGCCAAATATTCCAGAAAAGGAAATCTTTCCTTGGAAGCTCCTGCCTTAAACGATGTAGTCGCAGCTACGTTGAACGAAGCTGGCACTAACGAGATAATCTGTTTATTCAAGAACAAAATTTTGCTGGGACAGCACTCGCAGCCTTAGGAGAAGCAATTACGATGATTCTGAAGGATGAGGAGGAGCCTATTGATAGGATGAAGTTATTGGAGCGACTAGCTGACACTGGGAAGTTGTTAACTCAACTTCATTTCCAAATTTCATCAGCCAGGAAAGCTTTTATTGCTCCCGCGTTGACTAAACAAGTCAAGGATTTGCTTCAAAAAACCACCCCGGGTGAATTTCTCTACGGAGATAAACTAGGAGAAGTAATTAAGTCTGCAAAATCTATGGAAAAACTTGGAAAAGAAATTAAAGTCCAGAAGGCCCCTGTATCTTCAACTGTCTCCAAAAAACCTAATTCCAAGTACACAGGACGTAATTTAAACTGGAGAAGCCCTTACTCGAGACCGGGAACGTCGAACCAGGGCTACAGGACGTCACAGACGTCCTCGAAGTTCTCGAAGAACCAACAGTACAACAAACCAAAACAGACTCCTCAAGCCAAGACTCAACCCACCCAGCAAGAAAAACAACAATAGTTGAAGACGTAAGATATACTGCTGGACGTTTAAAAAATTTTTACCAAGCCTGGGCGGCGATTACACGCGACAAATTTGTTCTTGAGTGTATTAAAGGATATAAAATAATCTTTAATCATCCTGTTTATCAAAATAGAGTTTTTACTGGTAATAATTTTTCTAAAGAGGAAGAAAAAGACTTAGAGAAGGCAATTTTTAAATTAAAAGCTAGTGGGGCTATAAAAGAATGTAAACCAATTCAAGGTCAATTTATTTCGCCATATTTTTTAGTTCCAAAACCCAATGGTTCAAAACGTTTTATTTTAAACTTAAAAGATTTAAACAAATTTATTAAAACGTCTCATTTTAAACTTGAAGACTTAAGAACAGCAACAAAGCTTATCTCAAAAAATTCGTTTATGTGTACATTAGATCTGAGAGAGGCTTATTTTTTAGTAAATATGGATAAAAATAGCAGAAAATTTTTACGCTTTATTTTCAAAGGTACGCTTTACGAATTCACATGCCTCCCTTTTGGTTTATGTACCAGTCCATTTGTTTTTACCAAAGTAATGAAACCCGTGGATAATATATTAAGAGAACAGGGTTTAATTTCAACAAGGTATCTAGACGATATTTTTTGTATAGGATCAACTTACGAATCTTGCATGAAAAACGTAACAATCACTAAAAGAGCGCTCGAATCTTTAGGTTTTTTGATCAATAAAGAAAGAGTATGAATATTCCGGCGACACAATGTAAATTTTAGGATTTATTATTAATTCGAGTCAAATGACCTTAGAGCTAACCCAAGAAAAAAGGAAAAAATTAGTAAGTCTAATAGAAATTTTCTTACATAAGAAGTCTTGTAAAATACGCGATTTTGCGAGTTTAATAGGACTATTGATAGCTGCTTGCCCAGCGGTTCCTTATGGTTTACTCTATACTAAGGTATTAGAAAGAGAAAAATTTATGGCTTTAATTGTGCAAGATCAAGATTTTGAAAAAACCATGTCGATATCAAATAGCTCACATTTAGACTTGAAATGGTGGAAGAAGAATATCCCTATTGCAAAACAACCGATAAGGCATCTTAAATTCGAAAAGGAAATTTTTTCAGACGCCTCTCTTACAGGCTGGGGAGCTAGTTGTAACTATTCTCATACTAATGGTTTTTGGACAGCGTCAGAACGAAAGCTACATATCAACCACCTGGAGTTAATTGCAGCTTTCTATGCTTTAAAATGTTTTGCTTCCAATTGTCGTAAATGTGAGATCTTGCTCAGAGTGGACAATACAACTGCTTTAGCTTATATAAATCGAATGGGGGGCATTCAGTATCCTACATTAAATCGTTTAGCTAGAAATATTTGGCAGTGGTGTGAAGAAAGGGAAATCTGGATAGTCGCCTCTTATATACCTTCACAAGAGAATACAGACGCTGATAGGGAATCGAGAAGAACAAACATTGATACAGAATGGGAATTGGCAAATTTCGCATTCAAAAAAATCGTGAACAGATGGGGTTACCCAGAGATTGATTTATTTGCCTCAAGAAGTAACACCAAGATAAATAAATTCTGTTCTTGGAAAAGAGATCCAGAGGCATGGACCATTGATGCGTTTACACTGGATTGAAAAAATTTGGAATTTTATGCCTTTCCGCCCTTTTCCGTAATACTAAAAGTTTTACAGAAAATAAGAAATGATAAGGCGTGTGGTATTTTAGTTGTACCAAATTGGCCTTCCCAGCCTTGGTATCCTGTATTTATGTCTATGCTTATGGATAAACCAGAAATTTTTTCACCATCACCTGATCTCTTATTATCTCCCTGCAGGTCCTTGAAACACCCCCTGGCAAGTCATCTTTCCCTGGTTGCAGGAAAATTATGCGGATAGCATACAGAAAGAAGAACCTGTCTGAAAATGCCATCAACATTTTGATTTCATCCTTAACAGACTCAACATTACGTCAATATAATTCTGGTTTAAAAAACTGGTGGAATTTTTGCAAAAAATTCAGATTGGATCCTTTCCAGGCGGGTATTGAAGCTGTGTTACAGTATTTATCTCAACGTTTTGACAATGGAGCCTCTTACGGTACTCTCAACACCGAGAGATCAGCAATATCACTCATCAGTCTCGATGATTCCTCGAACAATCCAATAATGACTCGTTTCTTCAAAGGTGTATTCAAATTACGACCTACAAAAGCGAAATATGACTCGATTTGGGATATTGAAGTAGTTTTGAGATGGGCAGAAGAGTTAGAACCTCTCGAGACCCTGGATTTAAAACAATTGACTTACAAACTAGTAATTCTAATGGCATTGGCAACCGCACATAGAGTTCAGACTTTGGCGTTAATAAAAATCAACAATATTTCTATCTCACAAGAAGGAGTCCAGATAACAATAACTGAGGCAATTAAAACTTCGAAAGTAGGAGTGGATCAACCAAAGTTCTTTTTGCCTTTCTTCAAAGAGAGATCAAAGGCATGTGTGGCAAGAGCCATTATTCGTTACTTGGCAGCAACCAAAGACTTGAGGAAAAGTGAGAAAAATTTATTTATTACTATAAATAAACCTCATCAGGCGGCAAACTCACAATCCGTCAGTAGATGGATAAAAGAGTGCCTTAGACAAGCTGGAATTGACACACGATTCACAGCTCACAGTACACGACACGCTGCGACTTCGGCAGCTGATCGAAAAGGAATAGATATAAATATAATACGTAAAACAGCCAGTTGGTCAGGACAATCAGAGGTCTTCGCCAGATTCTACAAAAGACCGATTTCTTCTGATCGAGGTGTGTTTGCTTCAACAGTTTTAGGAGATCGTTAAAACACATATACGTATATATATGTGTGTATTTTTCTTTGTCAAAATGTTTATTTTTTTTTAATTCTCCTTTTACTAAATAAAAAAAAAAAATAAAAAAAAAAAAAAAAAAAAAAAAAAAAAATTCTTCAAAGTTAAATTTGTAACTCTAAACATCTACCTATGTGTAATCCCGGAGAACGAGACTTGAAATATAATTGAAAATCAAACGAACTTACCTGTAAGTGACGTTCGATTGTAATTATATGAGAGTCTCGTTCGAAGGGATTACAACCCACCCTTAAAAACCCTCCCAATCACGAATTTTTCCCCTTTCTTGTCGACAAGTGTCTATATAGCTCTGAAAATTATGAAGATGTAACGGCCGTCAAGGTGCGCAGGCGCGTACCATAGAAAGCTTTACTCTATACTCTCTAAACCTTGTGACTCAGCCTAGCGGAAGTAGCGGTACTACCTATGTGTAATCCCTTCGAACGAGACTCTCATATAATTACAATCGAACGTCACTTACAGGTAAGTTCGTTTGATTTTCAATTAAATGTGGTAAATTATTTGCATAAAACGATGAATATCTGATACTTAGTTAGAATGATATAATGAATACAAACAAAAAAGATAGAATAAAATTATTCTCCAGCATACACTCGTTTGATACTATATACATTCTATTTAAATCAAACTAAACTTCAGGAGAATTAATATTTAATTAAATATGGCATTATTTTGCACAAAACATAACGATGAATATCCGATACTTAGAATATGTACTGTACATAAAAAATGCATGAAATGACTGCATTTATAAAAGTCCTACATTTTATTAACTTTTTAAAAAGTGTAGTTGAAAATGTCAACCAAAAATTTGGTTGACATTTTCCGTTACGGCATATTTAATTTTATTTTCGAACAAAGGTGATTTCTCGCTAAAAAAATATTTGACGAGGACTTTGTTCGACCAACTAAAGACACGCGCAGTCACTTGGGATTTAACCCTAAGACCATGATTCGCGCCTTGGCCCGGTGAATCCTGATTCTATCATGGGCATATACGCGTCTGATCCCGAGACCTATAACGTCTTCACCGGATTATTCGACCCTGTAATCGAAGAGTATCACGGTGGTTTTAGGGCTAACGACGTTCATTCCGACCTAGATTGAGGGGTGAGCCAGGAAAACTGAGTAATCTTTATCCAAGAAGAAAGCACATGATCTCGATGCGGATTGCGTAAGGTCGATCAAGGGTTATCCTGTTATCCATTCAATCCTGCGCCATGAGCGAGATTCATTACCGCGAGCTAAAGTTGAAAATGGAAGACAATGGAGGACTTATGAGCGAGTTAAACGGATTCTTAGAGCTTTAGCTGTTTCTCAAATCGTTGTGCGAGTTAATAATAATTTATCTTTTTTGTAATTTCTAATAAAAAAGAACGTTCGATAGATAAATTTGTGAAATCTTATCCACTCCATATAAGAACGTGTAAATAAATTCTTGCTCTGTCTATCGAACTAATATAATTAAAACTGAACAAAGCAGAGATCGTCGCATTTAGGGCTTCTGAAGTACTAAATCCGCCATTAATAGAAAGCGCGCGCGATTTAGCCCAAGAAAATAATTTCTGCAATTAGTTTTGTATCGCTTAGTGCCGTGGCGAAAGAGAATTAAAGCTGCCGTAAGAGTGAAGCTACAAGATAGCTTTTAAAACACGATTATCCTGTACCTCTGGATACAAGAAGCTTTAACCTCGTTAAAGAACGAGCTCAAAGGGACCTATTACACGCTTGGAGCATTAGACAAACAGATCCGGCAATAATTACTGAATGATCATTTCCCGTTCAAGGAAGGCGACAGATTTCTAAAAGCAGCGAACATTATTAGGTTTTAGCCAACGGGTAAATCTCCCAATGTAATATACAACTAATATTAATAGCGTTATATTTTCTTATTCGCCTACGTTTGAAATTAGTTTCGAATTATGTGTACATAATTCAGCTCTAAATTACATTTCCACAGATAAACTAAAATTTTCTAACACCTCGCATCTTATTTATAGTAGAAATCGGACGGTGTTGCAAATGTATTCCATTTATTTTAACTGCACGCTAACAGCCAACTTCGACGACTAATATTATACGGGGTCGAACTTCGATCCAACCGTAGTTACTTTCGTTAAAATATTCAATTACAATGTCTTAAGTTCCTTCAGCCTACTCGAAAACATTAATCCCTCAGTAAGTCATACACCCCAAATCGAGGATTTATGTTGAAACGAAGATTAAACCAAAACTTTACTAAGATTAAAGCAAGTTCTGTACAGGAATAAGCAAAACGATTACGCGCGCGTGTGTCGGCAAATGTTCCGAGTTCCGACCCGCAAACCGCAACATGCATTTTTAAGCAGCTTCGTAATAAGGATTTTTATATCCACGTCTTATCATACCTCACTTTAAATAATAATTTAAGTTACAAATCCCCCATGATGTTCGCGTAAACAATGTGTTCTACGGCATAATATCTTACATATATATGTTACGCGGTACAAAAGCGGCAAACAGCTGATTAAATAAATTTGCATTAATGATTTTCGTCACGATGAGGTCTCGAAGATCCCTCCGCCTCTAGGATTAGGGAGTTAAAAGGGTTAGAAGGTATTATGCAGCTTAGTGTTACGGAGCTTAGAAGGGTGTGGTGTACAGTGCTTGAGAGTTTTCTAAGAGAACCGAATGTTTTGTTGAATTCTTTTTTCTTCCCTTTTTTATGAACCGCTCCAGATTACACGCGCTCTCGCGAAATGCACACGGTGTATTTTGAATCATTAATTCGTTATTATGAAAAACGAGACACAAAAGAGTTTTCGGCTATTTTCCCCAGCCGGTTCTTTTTTTTTCGTCATTTAGCGGACAGATTTTTAAAATGTACACAATGGAATAATCCAGGTTACGTTGAAAAGGTTTTAAATGGAAGATAAAACAAATTATCACGTCAATTAAAAAAAAAAACGTTTCATTTTTTACCGCCTGCCAAACAAAGGGTCTCGGCGCGCCTTTTCCTGGCGTTTACGCAGAGCGCATCTCTGCAGTTATGCTTAATTAACAACATCATAACTCTGTTTAATTTTCCCCTTGCTCCCCTCATTTGACATTGCCGCTAATATTAATTAAATGTGCAATGTGCAGAAATATGATTCGCCATAGGACAAATTTAATTGCGTGCTTTGTTTGATTCGTCTGTCTATTGCATATCTCGCTGCATTTCTTTTTCCATTTGTTGCGTGCATTCGATGGAGATTACCGCGCTGCCTGGTTGTTACTCACGGATAATCAGAATCGTAGTCGGATCCGTTTTTCCTTTTAATAAAGAGATTCGCCCGACCGGTTGAATCAATACGGACTAGCCTTTGAATACACTAATAGATTAAAAGTGCATCGCGTTTTCGGCTTACGCTCATTCGAATATTAGACTTTTCGTATCACGTACTTTATGAGATATTACCTTATCGCTAGATTAATTTAAAAAGCGCTTATTCCGAAGCTAATCTTGACCTTGGGCTTCATTTAATTTCGATATTCGTCACGATTTTAGTAACTGAATTTAATAGTACTTACAGTTTATTAATAAAACTGTCAGACTTAAGTAAGATCTTGCAAGATCGTGCGAAGTGAGATTTAAGCGAAAGCAAGTTATTTATCTTTAAGACATAACTTGTTTCGTGATAAAGTTTATGCCACGTTTCGAGCATTTCACGTGATTATAAACGAAAAAATGATTCAAATTAAAATGTAAGTGGGCGAGGCAACTTTCTAACTTTCTGAACACGCAATATAATGTCCCTTGACTCAAAATACGACGATTTTGGTTAAAAGTTAAACGGAATTGCTTCCTTGCGACCTATCCATTATTTCTGCCGTACTACAAGAAACTTAGTGTAATATTTATAAGTACACACATACACATATACACACACAATGACAACGAAAACTATCGACAAAAATACTTAAGACAACGGGATGTAATAGAAGACCTTTCGCGATTAAAGGAGAACGGCTTCCCGGTTGAAAGTTCAAGGCATATAAAACTACCGTGGTTGTATCGCGCCGTACCTATTCTTTCCTCCAGGTACACGGAGATATTTTTTAACGAGAAGAAAACTTTCCTTGTCTGGTGCAACGAGGAGAATCACATGCGTTTGATATCGATGGAACGAGATGGTAACCTCGGGCGGCGGTATACGAGAGACTCGTTAAAGTGGTCCAAGAAATCGAGAAGAAATTGGAATTCCTGCGGCATCGGAGACTCGGCTTCCTTACATTCTGCCCTGCGAATCTTGGCACAGCCATCCGAGCCTCCGTGCACGTTCGCCTGCCAAAATTGAGCGTGGATTATCAAAGATTCGATGAGATCGGCCGCGCACGCGGTCTTCAGGTGAGAACGATATTAGGTATAGGCGGATAGAGTTCAATCACTTGATCAGAGAAACGAATATTATAGTTATTCGATGAATATAGAGATTGTTACGTTTCACGAAATCTTTTTGAAAATTACATTTTTTGTATTTTAAATCTATATGTTTTTTCGTACAAATGTTTATTTATAAAATTTTTATCGAAGCATATACTTCAATTTTTTAAAAATTTTAAAATTTTTAGTAAAATTTTAAATTTACGTATTTGTATTAATCAATAAAATCGCCATATATAACTTTTGTTTTTTGATAGCGTAACTGAAAAAGGATTTGTATTTATAGATCTTTGATTATTTTATAAATATTCGATTATTTATTGAAAATAGCTTCCTTTCTTTTAATTTAGTTTTAATTTATTCATTTAATTTTAATGATTTCAAATTTGCGTATTATATATATTTATAACGTATTTATATCTTATTTATACCGTATAATATTTATAACTGTGTTTCAGCGCTTGATTATTGCCTAGGAATTTCTACATTGGATATCGAAGAACAGGATTATTGAACAACTATAATAATAGAATAGAAAAAATTGCATAAAGAGATACATAAAAACAAAATGCCGCGAATATAAATCTGTAAATAGTAAATTTTTCTACATGTGTATATATATATATATATATATATATATATATATATATATATATTTATATATATATTATATATATATATATATATGTATATATATATATATATATATATATATACATAAAAATATTAACTATATTAAACTTGCAAAGAAATGTATAAAAATTTCATAAATGTACATATAACTGCTATACATAAACATAAAAAAAAACGTATCATAAATATTAAATACATGATATACAAATTTCATATAGAATACAACAATAACATAAATTGTAATAATAAAAAATATTAGACAAAATATAGGAAATATAAGAAAGTTAATTTTACATACTTGGATTGCATTTGCGAACCAAATATGTAGAAATATACTTTTTAATAATAAGTGAAACGACGCGACGCGCAAAATATAAAATGATAATTTGACAGTTCATGATTTCTTCTGTTGGAAATCAGTGCGATTATTACAAGCGATTACTACGCATGCAGTTTAACCTGTTCTTTTTAACTACATTTTTGCACTCTCTTTTTTGTCTTATATATATATATTATATGAATCAATATACATATAGGTACACGAATAATATTGCAAGAAATAAAATTGTTATATTTATATAGAATTACAAAATTTATATTTAATATTATATAGTATAAATATTTAAGTACTTATATAAATATAAGTAAGTATTTAAATATATCCGTATGTATTATATATTTCACGTATATTTTGATTATTTATAAAAAAAAAATGGAGAGAGAGAGAGAGAGAAAAGATTATTATTTTGTAAGAACGATAAAAAAGCTTTTCTAATATTTAATCATTTGATAAAATAAAAACAGGCTAATAACAGCATAAAAGTTAGCGGTATATAATTAATACGTCTTGGTCACTTTCACCCCCATATCTCTTTAGTCTAGCTCATTAAAAATTTCTCTTGGATAACTTGTGCTTGGAAAATAATTCTATAATAAAATATTAAATTAGAGATTGCAATTTTTAAATGTTCAGAAAAAATAGACCAGATATATTGTTCGATAAAATTTCAAATATTGAATTAATTTTTAAAAAGAACGCAATTAATTATGCAATTATTGCGAAGAAAATGCTTATTAAATCATTATTATTTTTTATAATTAAATTATTATATTTTAAATAATTGACGTAAATTTTTTCTGATAATATGTTTAATTATGCAAAATTATGAAAATAATATGTATACATAAATTGCAACAAAGTGCATAAAAATGTAGTTAAAACAACAGGTTAATGTAAAATTTATAATTGAAACTCATCATTTCGCGACGTCCCTCGACGTCCACCGATGCATCTTCCACTGCAACAGTACCCGTTGCAAGTGGTTCGAGAGCCTTCCTGTGTCGTCCCTCGTTGATTGCACTTTATATAAACCACTCGCAACGCGAAATTTACAAAATTGCAATTTCAACTAATTTTATAATTCATTATTCACGGATAAATAATTAACGCGAGAATTTATCATAAAATAAAACGTGTAAATCTTAAAGAGAGAGTTCTAGAGAAGACTGCAGTGAACTTTACTTCTCAGATCACTTCATTTCACTCACAGTGCATTTACACGAGAAATCTATATTAATTTGCAAATTCATTTACGTAATATGTATGACGCAACATTTTACGAATAGTTTTAATGATAATATCTATCATAAATGATAAATCTATCAAAAAGTATTTATAAATTAATTGTTTAAAGGGTATTTATCGAAAAATGAAGAATTTGCGGTTTCTTTTAATATATAGTATAAATTTCATTTAAATTTCATTGCTTAGCAATATTCTTGCACAGATCACTTCGTTTCATAATATTCTTGAGAAGATCGCATTGCCTATAACGCAGAACTCAATTTCGCAAATCTTTTGCGAATACGTTTAACAGCAATTGCAATGCCAAAGTAAATAATGCATAAAAGGAAAAAGCCTAACAGTCTAACAATCTAACAATTTGTTAGTAGAAAATGCTAATTACTCCGTTTATGTGAAATAATTTGCAAATAAAATTGATGTCGCTAAATTTTTAACGTTATCGTTGAATTCTTTTCGTGAAGTTAATTCAATGAAAATGTTATCAATTTTCCAATTGCTAATATTAATATAAACGGCGAATATTAATAATCAATAAAATAATTACATAAAAATTAAGACATTTTTTACAAACTTAATTTTGTAAATCCTCTATTTCTATATATATTTCTGATAAAAGATTTATGATAAAAAATATAGATCAGAAAACGGTAAAAAACTGAAAGCACAAAACTAAAAGAAGCAAAGTCTAATATAATTTAGAATTTCCGTAAAATGTTTTCCTATATCCGTGGATTTTATGATTTTTCGCACGCGAAGCTGACAGAAAATTAACAATAACAAATTAAACAGAAAAATAGAGAACTAAAAATTGTAAATTCTATTGGGACGTGCAAAATAACCACGATTTATAATTCACATGATTATTTTCAAGCTTACAAAGTTCAAGCGTCGATATCGACGGTAAAAAACTTTATACTAAAAACTGAACCATCGAGAAAACGGATAAATGTTATAAGTCAATGATAATCAAGAATAGTGATATAACGTCACTGGTAAAGCTTATATTTTAGAGAAAGAAAATATATATGCACGCACACATTCTGTATTATAAAATTTAACAATTATCAAATTTTATTTTACAAGTCTTTATACGTAATTATTTAATTTTAAGTGAAAAAGTGTACACACAAAGCAATTGTTTAAAAAACTGCTATATTGTATCAAGTTATTTATTCAATTATATAATAGCTGTTATAAATTAAATCGATAAAAGTGATATAATAAAGTAGTTCCATTATAAAGTATCTCTATTTTATGAATTTTCTGCTTGAAAAATGTGAGAAATATGACTTATATCCCTTTTCCGCTCGACGTTTCTTATGAAGAAATTCACGTACATGCAAAAATCTAACGCAAAATGTGAATCGCACTGATTTCAGAAATAGCAATTTCGACGGGAAAAACCACCACCAATACCCTAAATTTTACTCACCGATACGCCTATCCAGGACCGGCCACGTCTCTGCATGCATCCGGTTCTGAAACAAAAACATAATATGACCGATTAGATATAAATTAAACAAATTTATAATAAACAATGTTAAAGTTTTCTTTTACAATATTCAAAGTATAACTTTTATATATGTATATATAAGATATTATTTATATAAAATATATTATAAGAATTTTAAGAAATATTTATTATTTCATATATTTGTATATATGTATATGCTTTATTTAGAGTTTTTAATACATATGTCACATATTAAATATTAATTTTTACATTGATTTGATTGTAAAAAGAACATATTTAAAACTACTAAATTTCTAATGCAAAATGTTAAAAATAAACATAAAATCTACCTTCGAGCCGGTCCTGCTTGGCCCGAACCGGATCCTCCGGTACTGCAGGTGGCAAATCCGCAGAAAGTGCATCCGTATCTGCATCTGAAACAATAAATAATCGTATTGATTAAAATTACTAATTTAGTAGAATGCCTGTTAGAATTAAGCATTAGAACGTGAGATTGTTAAGTAAATATTTTTATTATTTTATTCGTATATTATTGTTCACGATGCAACGTGAAGAAGGATGATGGAGATAACGTGGGAATAATATTCAAACGTGACGCGTCACTTTATTATATAGCCAAAATATACAAAAGAGTAAAAGAAAACTTTATACGAGGTTTATAGAATTTGGAGGTAAACCGAATTGCGAGTGTTCCGCATTGAATTCGTTTAGTTACATTTTCGTTCACCGTAATTTAGACCGCTCGCGATCGAAAGTATAGGTAATGACTAACGACGACTAATCAACGTAAGAAAGTTCCGGAGTTTTTTATACTCGCAACGAATATACCAGAGACTCCCCGAGCCCCTGGCAACAGCGAGTAGAGACAATAGAATTGTTGGCTTCTCGGAATCATTACGACTAACAAAGTTCACGATGTACCGCTAGTATTGCGAGATAGCGGTTTACGTTTCGTCCTGTTTGATTACGTTTAAAATCAACAAGCTTTCAAACCATCGATCGCCGGAGCAGGTCCGAGAACAACTCAAGTTTCGTTATGATATATAAAATGTTAAAAAGAAAATCGATAAAAATGTCGTGGTGCCTGCTATGAAACAATCGCTATTTTTAGCGCGATCGTAATCTCGAACATAGTAATAAAAATTTTGGAGCATTTACTTGATTACGATACTCCTCTCGACACTTTCGCTCGACTCTTTTCTTTCTGCGATAATATATAGAGATATTTTAGAACTATTTTTGTGGAACCTAAAATAATTCTTTTACTACGTACGTTTCAAGTTTTTGCAAAATTCACTAAGAAATTACGCGTCCAACGGTTAACGTGACTCATTATAACTTCTATTTTCCTAGCGGAATTGTAGCAAACTATATCGATTAAAAGATCCATTTCAAGATATCAACTGAACGTTACAGCATACACCGTATAATATACCGTTACGAGATGTAATAAAAGGACAGCATCGATACCTGTATTGTAATTAAATCGGAATATCGTCTCTAATGCGCAACATGCGACGAATGCGCCGTTGTAATGAGATACGATAAAGAGATAGAATTTAGTTAGGGCGTCGTGTTACAGTATTTCAGCGCGTTACATGTTATGGCGCGTACATATGAGTAACGTGGCGCGTATCACTATTACGTATTTGCTATTCTCGCTCGTTCGGAGAGCACGCGTTTAACGTACGCCGCACATTCGATCTCTATACAGCTTTTGAACGTGCGTGCTTATACTTTGAAAGTGCGACATACTTTAGCGGCAGAGCGCACCCCGCGCTCGCTCGCCTGGCTGACAATGAATCGGGATGAATAGACGTTACGAGTTACGACCGAGCCTACCTTTCAACCCGCTACGCGTAATCCCCATCCCTTCCCTCTTCCCACCTTCCCATGTATTTAATAAACGCGTGGTCGACGCGCGAAGAATCGGTATCGTACGCACAAACTAATTCATAATTATTTTATAGAATATCAAATATACCGATTGATTGCTACAATTAAAAAATATAAATTTATTCTAGATAAAATGTATTGAGTATCTACATTTTATTTTAGAAATTTATCGTTAAGTTAGATGAGTATATTTTATCATAATTATTTAATTCTTCGAAATAAAAAAAGAGAAAATTTTATGATATGTTGTAAAACGTATTAGAATTCTTTATATAAAAGAATGTACAGAAACATTAATAAAAAACATCGTGTTTTGTTACATTAAGATTTTATATAGCGTAGGTATACCAGATTGTTAAATTACTTAAAACATTATAAATTAATTTGTCAAATACATTGTAATATTGATTTATTGCAAAACGATATAAACGTGTTTATCAGGTTATTTTATTTGATTTTATAACGCATTCTATAGCGTCCATAATACGTTATAGATTCGTCAAAATTATGTAATATGTAACATTATTAATTCTTTCTTAACGTGAGAACTAAAAATATACTTCATGAAAAACACTGACGTAGTATTACAGTTACACAAGTGTCGCAATGTACGAAAAAGAGTTACGAATAATCGAATATATTCGAGCAGACGTTGAAATAACATCGATATAACTGTTTACACGGTAAATGATCGTTTCGTAACGATATAGGACGTTCATCGCCGAAAGCTGCGATCGATCGATCGATTTCTTTCTGCATATTTGTCTCTATTAAAACAAACCGTTAAAATAAAATGGTCAACTGAGATACACGTTCGTTTATTTTCACGCCATATTTCTCACGACACGCTACCTTTTTCACATTTCGTTGCGTGCCATGTGTCGCTAATTCGCCCATTTACACTTCAAAATTAAAACGGCTCTCACACGACTATATCGTTTTCCTTTTTAATTCCCACGTTACTTACATGCATTTATCACGTATACGAAGCTTTTTCACACTCACCTATAGAAGACCTCGCGACACCGCTCGCCGTTTCGCTGACATCGTATCCAATCACTCTTCTTGATGGACTTAGGATCCGAATATTTCAAAAAGCGAAGTTGGCGCACTTCTCCACCTTGCGCGCATTCTCTTCTTTTCCCTTCGCCTTCATATCTTTTTTGCTCGTCCGCGTCACATTCACTTGTTACTACTCCGATCATCGCTATCGATAATAATAGTCTTCTTCCTTTCACTCCGGCTGACGTTGAAATTCCTTTCCGCTGTTCGAACTCCTTTATCTCTCGTCGCGCTCGGCTCCTTGATATTTTTCCTCTTTTACTCCGGAGGTATTTTTTCGGGAGAAATCAGGAGTAATGCTTCACGTTGTAGCCTGTTTTTATCGGGCACCTTTTCCATCTTCGCGGAGACCCAAGGTAACTCGTAGAATGATGCGAGAGGCGTAGTCCCCCGGCTTTTGCGGCGGTAGAAAGCCTCAGTAAAAATTCATCAGCTCGAACAACGTTTGCGTCAAAGGGATAAATTTTACGGAATAGAAGGGAGCCTCTCTCTCTCTCTTTCTCTTAACGTTAATCGAAATAGCTGCTCTGTGGACCAAACAGTTTTGAATATCTCTCTCTCTCTCTCTCTCTCTCTCTCTCTCTCTCTCTCTCTCTCTCTCTCTCTCTCTCTCTCTCTCTCTCTCTCTCTCTCTCTCTCTCTCTCTCTCTCTCGTGACCGGAGTCATCGCGAGTCTCTCCGCAATGACGTTTTCGAAAACGCAACGTGAGAAACGTCGCAAATTAAGAGCACGTCGGTTTATACGCGAGGTGCAAAACGGCATTTTCTCGCAACGAGCCTTTAGATTCTTGAAGCCCTTAAATAATCGACACAAGTCGATCGTCGATTTCTCTTCTCTTCTTCTTCCTCTTCTTTAACTATAATATAGTTCCTGCCTTTTGTCGGAGCGCAATACGGCCAGCTTCCAGTAACAACTGTAACAATAAGTCGATCGTCCAACTAGTCTAATATTAATGTATACGGCAAGTAATCTAACCATCAAACTGACCGCGGGATCGGAGAGAGCTAAAAGTTTCGGAGCATTTCGGAAGGGTAAGTGCGCCGGTTCACAGCGCGTCGAACGTTCTTCTAGCGACGACTCGGCCGCGCGCGCGCGCGCGTCTTTATTTTCCGAGAATTGTTTACCGCGCGCCACCCGACGCCCACGCAAGGTTATACCGTAGCCGTTATTCGCGCGGCGAGGGCGAGACTCGAGCAGGCAGCCGCGTACGTCATGGCCCCATTATTACTTACCGGCTCGCTTACCGGTTACCCTACGTCCCCTACGAATTCGCGAGCCATCGCGAACGCGACACATCAGCATCACACATCTCGAAACGCGACGCATCTCCGCGAAAAAACGGCGCGATTCCGCGCTCGCGCCAAAGCAACGGCAGCGACGCCCGTCTTTAGGTCGGTTCTACAATCGTCGTACGTCGGAACGCAGCCGACGGTCCAATGAGAAAATTTCTTTTTCGAAAACGAATTCTCATTGGACCATCGGTTAGAGTGCTTTGGAGCGGGCTCGTTCGCACGTTCAAACGCGAGATCAACGCAACAGGGTTAAAAAATTGCCGCTTCTCGCGATACTTAACGGGTGGTGTGGGCAATCGTTTCCTCAACGAGACTCGTGTACCTATATTTATATTCTGGTATATTTGCGTCGCCCTCCGCGTCTCTGAACGCTCGACTGAACGTAAATGGCTATTCGTTTCCGATTGGACGGTATATAATATCTGCGGCGAGTCACTCAATCGAATGATTCCGTTAACGCGAATGAGACAGAAATCAATCGTTTGTTCGTAATGTGTAGGTAATCACATGTGCTTCGCGGTATTAATATATTATCCGCGCGTGTGCGAATATCCTATACCTACCGAATTGTGTAATTTCGAATCGCGATCCATTAATTCGGCCGTTGATTCGGCTCATCGTGTCGTACCTCGGATCGAAGTGAAGTTAGACCGATTTTTCGGAATTGATTATCGACGAAGACGAGGCGTCGCCTTCGGTAATGCCAGCAATGCCAACACATGGAGCCACGCGGCTTCTCCTTCTCGGCGATACGAGTGGTGGCGGTGGAGTGAGCGCGCGCGGCGCGCGGCGTGCCTAGTGACTAGCCCTAGTCGCCCTACCCCCACCACTCGTGCCGCCGAAAAGCCGCGGGCCCCGTGCCAGCGCCGCCCGTGGCTCCGTTTTGGATGATTTTGGTATCACTGGTCGTGGAGCGACACGGAGCGAGCAGCCGGTGGAGCGAGCGAGCGAGAAAGGATCGACGCAGAATCAAACGTCGCAAAGTGTTGCGTTTTCAGTAAGTGGAATCGTATTAATTGGCTTCTTTGCTTCGATACTCGTCGGCCGCGTGGCGCGATTCGACGTTCTTAATCATCGGTGATATCGATGAGACGCGTATCTTGCGACGTTTATTCGACGGAGATTTGTCGGGCGTACACTCGGCGAAGCGACGCGTATGACCAACATGGCGAGTATCTTACCTTTGACTTTAAACTCCAATTCTTATTCGCTCGCATCGCAATACGCAGAAAGGAGAGAGAGAGAGAGAACGTGCGCGTGATGTGCGTCATGCGTGTTGCTCCGAAACGCGAACGAGCTGTTTCTTTACTCGAAGAGCGGAAAACGCCCGAACGTGCAATCGGGAGCAACAAGTGCGGCGAGCGGCGAGTGCGGCGACCGGCGACGACGTGAAGTTGGTCGCGATAAATTTTGAAACCGCTCCGCCGCTCGCGATTGATTCGCTGTTCTAATGCTGCGACACTTTGCGGATGCCGAACGTAATCGCAGTCTCGTCGCTGTCGCGATTGTTCTTTCGCGGTTCGCCTTCGTTCTTCGGACGCGACAGAGTGCTCGTCGCATGCGATCGCTACCGTGCAAAGCACCGCGCGATTGTTGTGTTACGGGGATTAACGCATACACACGTGCATTAATCGCAGTTAACCCTATTTTAGCGAGTGAGTGCCATGAAGAAGCCGCGACGACGAAGGAGGTGGAGGAGGAGGAGAGGAGGCGGAGGCCTGGACGGCATCGGGCGACGGCGGAGCGATGATGGGTGAGTTTACTCGATGATTATTTATTTGTTTTATTACCCGACGAATTAATCGTTTATCTCCGCGATTGCCACCGTCTGCTGCGTTCCGCGCGTCACTTTGCCCCATCGTGTAACGTTAAAAGATTTTTGATTATTTTTTTAGAAGATATCTGATATTTGTTATATACGGGAAAAAAATACTTTTGACGTGTTTAATTTATGCGCGCGAGCATCAAATCTTTTATTTGTAAATTTTATATTAAAGGAAATGGATTGTTATCTATCTTTTATCGCTACTTTGTTTAGTTATCTTTACTGCGAGATGAATGAAAAATTTAATCCACGTAATAATTATTTTTTTAAATATATTTATTGAACGCTATAACGCAAATATATTTGTATTTTGCAGATTACAAACTCCGCTGCTGCGCATCATAAAGTGGTGAGTTCAGTTATTTTTTATTTTATTTGAAGTAATGAATGTTTAAGAAACATACATGTGATAAGATGCATACAAATTTAAAATAAAATCGAAACGTCAACGATCTTTCTGAAATAGATCTTCACCAGATCCATTGCCTTAAGTGAAACTTGAGTTACGGATTAATGTAATTTTAATTAGTCGGAAATTTGAGTAACTACAAAATTTTTATATATATATATATAAGAGATAAAATATAAAATTAAATTAAAAAACGGCGATTCTCTCAATGTTAAAATTTCAAGGATTTCCACCTTTTCTTTATTGAGACCACATAACATAATTACGCTTATCTCGGAGCGTAAAATTTTAGAAGACGAGTAATAGTGAATATTAGTCTCAATTTTCCGATCGAAACGAAGATAAATGTAAATTTAATTAGCATGGCATTAAATCTATGTAGATTTAACTCGTGATAATTATGATAAAATCACTGTAGTCAACACCGTAATGCGATGTATTTCCACATGTTTATCACATTTCCGTAATTTATAAACTAATAATTGTTAAATCATCGGTTACTTGTTACTGACAATTTTACTCACAATTTACTCGCGAATCATAATGGCAATGCTATATTTACTCAGATTACAATGACGTTATTACGCGTACAAACGCGCACAATGCGCATTGTAATTTAGATAAACCTGACATCCGATAGCATTACGTAATGATAGATAGATACACGTTGGCTCAATATTTTAGATTATCTTAAAATGACGTTTAGTAGTTTATCTACGATACAACAGTAATCACAGCGTTAAGTATAGCGACATTGTACAGAACAACAATAGCTGACTCAGAGAGACAATATGGACGGTAGAAGACGTACGATTGCTTATCTGTTGCTTGTTTCTCACTTGCGATGTTCGGCTTGATTTTCTCAGAAATGGCGAATCCTGCAACGTTCCTAAATGAAATAACGTATATCGGTGACATCACATATATGTTCAGATAGAATTTCGGGATTGATACTAAAAAAATGATCTTTAATTTTATATTTAATTCTGAAATTATTAAAACGCCTTAATTATTCTAATCGTGAATGAAAAATAATACGTTTTTATATAAAAAAAAAATAATTCTTTTTAGTTTGGCTTCCAACATATTTGGTCTATATTTCTAGATTCTCTGAGACATCTATAAATTTATTTACGAGATCATTTTTCGGAAGCACGTTACGTGTTACGTGTTACGTGGGAAGAATAAAAATGTCTGAATTATTATCGGGGAACGACGATATGTCCTTTTCGGTGATATTAGTCCATCCATCATTCTTATGTCAAGTTCTTGGTGTTCAGAAAGGGATGAATAATCGCTATATACGTCGTACGACAAGGGCGGTGCTGATCGTTCAAAAAAAGTGGCTATTGTTTTTTTTTTTTATATTTTAATACAGCGAGATTACTCAGCATTAATTGCAGTTTCGTCATTCTGTGCACGTCAGCCGAAAGTGAGCACGAAAACAGTGATCTACATTGACGGACCTTAACCTGGTTTCGTCTGGTTGACTAATGCGATCAACGCGGGAGAAGATATACGCGATAATGAAAGATAACGAACCTTGTTCCCTTCATCTTAATCGCGTAAGCTGCAATGCAGACATTTTTATATGTAGAAAACAGATCGAGAATTTAAAGTAAAATGATAACACACACATGATGACACATTAAATTTTTGCCTTAGTTAATATATGTATATGTACTAATAATATTTAAAAAAATATAAAATTTGACATTAAAAATATTTTAAAAATATTATTATACGAAAAGAGATGATAACAAAAAATTTCCCGTTCTGTTAGTACATATATTTATTGAATATATTTATTGAATATATATATTATTTCTATTTTTCTTTCTATAAGTTTTTTTTATATAACGTTACATATTTACGTACCTATCCAACAATGCATAAAAAAATATATAGAAGAAATATGTTCACAAAAATAACGTATCGAAAGACGGGTCAGAGCAAGTATTAACGGCGAGAGAAAGATTTCCCACCTTTCCCGACCAAGGTAATCTTCTTACACAAAAGTGCTCCCGGCATCTGAGACTCAGAAACACCGATAAAGATAAACGAGCTTTCGTGCTTAAGGATTAACCGAGTGGTTGCGTGTTCCGTAACGATCGATGAAGCGCGGACGGATAACCGACTCGTTTAAGTGTCCAATCGTTAAATAAGTGGTAATGAACGTGTATGGGCAGACAACGTGACGACAACGGTGCGGGACCTCGCACCATTGTTTAAGATTTGCAAACAAACTGTATATGACTGCTTGCTCACACAGTATTAACACATAAAAATTATTAGGCTTTGTTAATGACTTTACGAGATACTTTGTGCATTTCACACTGTAGTATTATATTTGAATATATTTACGATATCTTGAATATATATATAACACAAGCATTCGATGACATCACAATCGTTACTCTTATTATGATTGATAATAAAAAAGATCGTTAGATTATACATTTCGTAATTTCGAAAGTTATTAATTTTTTTATCTTCTTTCTGCAGAAATATGTTTATTTTTTATTGAAAGACGTAATAGCCTAAGCTTTAAGTTCTCGTAAGATAAGGCTTGTATACTTACTGCAAAGGGACTGGTAACGGTCGCTGGGGATGGTCCCGAGCGGGCACAGGCCCGGTCGGCCGAGCTTGTAGAGCTGCCGAGGTGCGGTGCGATCGACGGGTCCGTAATTACACACGAGTACTTCGACCCGATTCCCAAACCCGCCGGGCGTCGCCGCGGTCTTGTTCAAGTCGAGCGTGTAAATCGCGCGGCCGCAGCCAACGTAAATGAACGTCGCCGATGCGAGGGGAATGTAAGAGGAGAGTTGCCACGC
Source organism: Temnothorax americanus (assembly GCF_048541705.1). NCBI lineage: Eukaryota > Metazoa > Arthropoda > Insecta > Hymenoptera > Formicidae > Temnothorax > Temnothorax americanus. The sequence continues at coordinate 237,032 of NW_027509264.1, read as the reverse complement.
CGCACTAGAATAGTTCACTAGTCTGAAAGGTACGATTATCTGGACTAAATGAAGGTGGACGGCCAACAACCAGCCTCGGGCCTCGAGCCCTCTCCGCATTGACGCGCAGCTTGAATTCAAATTAGGACGGGTCTCTTCCTAATTTGAGATGCTCTCGTAAGATTCGAGAGATTATCGCGCATCTTATAGATTTATCTTGATAATTACGAATGCATGGAAATTATTAATTAAGTTTTACGAGGGAACGTGAAAATAAGTAAGATCTCGTTTTGACACGAAGTAATATATATGATAATTCTAAAAACAGATACATGTTGCCTGAAAAAAATGCCATAAAAATTGTACATAAAGCTATCGTTTTATTCTTAATATTGTGAAAGGAGCGATATTTCTCTCTCTCTTACCAATTTGCTTAGCAAACGTATTCGGATAAAATTCGATATAAAAAGCTGTAGATATAAAAAAGAGATAGGGGTACTACATTTTTGTACAGCTCTCTTTCGAGCATGCTTTACAAGGTTAAAGTTCCAAGTCTGATTGTATCACATTTTCATGTGTCCTGTAGGAAATTGAAACCATTTTTTTCTATCAGACCGAAATAATAAAAAACGACAGAGGCTCGTTCGTAGTTGCTGGGGGGGGGGGGTCCATGTATACCGGAGTATCGAGTAATTTGAACCGGTACAATAGCACTCTCGATTTCCAATTTACCGAGAGAATACGCGATTTTGATTGTTCCCTTTGATCGTTCCCGACGCGACAGAAGAAGAACACCATCCGCTGTTCCTCTATTTCCACCCTCTGTTTTATACAATCGGTCTTCGGTCATTTTCCCTGACGGTCAAGTCTTCATCCCTCTCTTCCTCTTCCTTTACTGCCCGTAAACCTCTCGCAGTATCGACTTTAAAGAGTGATCGAAACGAACTGCTGTTCAGTGCACCACAAAAACATGTCAACATTAATTTAATCATCTTTGAAGAACGTTATCCTCTTTCCAAACTTATTAGACTAAATTGCAGATTATAATTTATTGTTTCTTTTGAATAAATGTAAAAAAAAGGAAGTAAAAATATAAAATAACTTTAATATTTTAGAATTAATTTGATGAATTTATTATATTTATATTATGAATTTTATATTTATTTCGCTATTGACAAAACGCTACAAATAAAAATATTATAAATTCTATCACGTTTAAGAAATTTTTTTTATATAAAAAGAAAATGAAAGGTACAGATATATATATATATATATATATATATATATATATATATTCGAAATCTTGTTAGCTTATTTTTTTAAATCTTATTTGATTCACGGAGGAATGGTAAAGAGGGAGCGCGAAAATCTGCGTTCGGGGTACCGAGATTCCTAAAACCAGCACTGGATTCCCATGAGGGTACCGCGATCGCGAGTGAAAGCAGAAACAAGGGTGGATATGTGGGATGAAATAGAGGATCGGCGGAAAGGCGGGAGGAAGACGAAGGGAAGCGAAAAACAGAGCGGTGGCTGCAAACCTTCCCCCAAAATTCGGGGGACCGAGTTAGGTGTGTCTACACGCCACGCCGCGCCGGGTCGAACATCGGGTATTCACAAAGGGATAGCGTCTCTCGACACAAAGGAGTCGTTCTGATCAACTCGGTACAAGCTATTGTACCTTTTTCTCGACAGCATTGTGATTCGCGGATGCATTACTATCGACCTATATACACGTAAGGAAAGCGTGCGTGTGTTTACGATTCTTGACGCACGATTTGTGTATACATCAGTATATCCCATATTATAGATAGCCAGTTATCTTCCACTTGTGGGGGTCTTCGATTTACATAGATTCAATATTTTTTTCTCAACAATAACGTCCCGAGATCATTAATTTTTAAGTTACAAATGATTGAAAGTAACGGAATTTTTGGAAACTCAAATGTCTGAATAGATGAAGGAAACGTTCTTTAATTTTAAATAATTTGATTTTAAATGAACTTTATTTTAATAAAATTTTAATTTAAATATTGTTAAAAGTTAATAAGTGAAAATGATATTATTAAAAATTGGGAACTTGCGACAAATAATAAATGTTCTTCCATCGATGTTCGCCAAAGAGAAATTGGTCGAACATCCACATAAATAAAAGGTGTCTCGCTAAATATGGGGCATTCTGTACATTCCATATATACATATATACTGTGCGCACTTTTGAGTTTTACCCGACTTCCGCGTTGTCAAAGTCTTCCACCTCATCGTACCACGATGTAATATGAAAGTGAATTCTTTCCCTAATACTCGTGCTATTTTCCACGCTGTCCATGTCGAGCGCATTTACATTCTGCCACACTCCAAATCGTTCTGCAACAAGCGACTTGTTTCAATAAGATTCCGTATATACCTCGATCTCGTACAGCGTTCGTCTTGAGAGCAATGGTCACAAAAACGAAATGCTCACAGTTCTGTTTTCTTAGCAATAAAACTTTTAGCTTGCTTCTCCAATTTTGCAGGTACGAAAATTGCTGTAATTTCGAAGAGAATATTTGACATTTTCAAAACAAAAAGATGTTACCGTCGGTTGTCGAGTTTCTTATTCTCATGAATACGAAGATTATTTTCGCGTGTTCTTATCTTCTTATCACCGAAATCTGTGAGCTCCGAATGAACTTTAAACTGAAATCCGAAAGCTCTCGATAAGAGAATTAGAGAATCGAGAGTACGGTCCTATATTATACATAACGCTGTATGCACGCGCGTATTTCGATATAGTTGTATCGGTAGAACAATTTCGCGTCTGCATGGGTTATTGGATATTGAAAAATAACGGCGCGGCGAGAGAGAGAGAGAGAGAGAGAGAGAGAGAGAGAGAGAGAGAGAGAGAGAGAGAGAGGGATGAAAAATGAGATATATCCGTCGAAGTTACTTGCCAACGTCTCGGCACTGATCCTTCTCGAAGAGCTTGCACTGCAACGCCCATCGACGTGCTATAACGGCGAGTTCGTCGTCCCAGATCTGTCGAAACAAATGATCTTTCAGACGCCGTCCACCACCCCCGGGATAAATGATTAAATATCGCGCGCGTGTCGCGCGTGTCCCGTCGATTTTTCTACCAATTCCATCATGGTCCTCGCGGCGGGCTGCGGCCCGGGATTTCCACGGTTCTCCTTGCCGCTCGCAATAAGGGCGCGATAAAGATTATGACTGTCGAGCACAGTCTCGATATCTTCCTCGTCGAGATTGTCGTTCTCCATATCAATGCAGTTCGCGCTCTCGCAGTCGGACTACAGGAATGAATAACGATGTGTAAACTGAGGATGCGCGCACGTTCTTTTGCTGTGAAAGGTTTCATCGTTCAATTTTGCAATTATACAAAATAGCAAATGTCTCGTAGTAATAAAAAAATCTAGGTTAAACGTATTGGATTTCAAAAAGCTCGAACGTATCCCAGCATATTTTATCATGATTGACTACCGAACGTACAAAATTATTGTTATTCTTTGTGGATGATCAAACAAGTTTATGTAGGCGCACGTGCGATATTACTCAAGCAGCCTCAATAAATATTTACAGGAAATAAGCACATAGTGTGATCGGGACAAATACGGCAATAATTTCTATCCTCGTTCGTTGACATTCTCCCTCTCGCTTCGCTGTAATGCGTGAGAAAAGATAAGAGATAAAAGATACGAACTGCCCTCCGGTTAAACCCCATCGTCGTCAACCCATTCGCACGATTAGTCACACGCGTCAGCTACAATTGCGTGCTTCAGCTTCTATCCGCGCTCCGCCCTCCGCTCTTAATCGCGCGACGTATATATAAATTTTCCTTTTCTTTTTTCTCCCCCGCGAGCTGCCCAACTTCAGGTCGCGTGAATCAATTTAGCGACTTCGACGGTTTCGAGATGTCAGATTGGTGAGAAAATTTATCGCGCAACGCGAAACGGAAATTTATATCGCCGCTACGCGAACCGACTCGCCGCGCGCCGCGCCGGTCGGCCTTACGCTTGATCGATGCGCGAACGTGAAACGAGACGTGTGTCTAAACAACGTACCGCGCGCGAAGTATCTCAATTCTGCATTTACTTATTACGGTCGAGAATTCGCCGCTGCCATGTAAAGAAATCGCTGCCACAGAGTGGGCCACTGATAAATTATCTCGCGGGCGGAATCCCCGGTACTCGGCACAGACCGATATTTTTATTTGCCTGCGTGGGGCACATTGCTTTCTATCCAAATTTATATCCTTTTCTTCTTCTTTCCATTGTTGCGGAATACCGCAGGATCTATATTTCACTTTGTTTAAATCTTATTATATTTCAAAAATAATAATAAATAACATATTTAACGGTATATATATAATGTTATTACATAGCATATTATAATATACTAGAATCAAACAATTATCAGAGATAAAAACATACGGAACAGAAAGTCGAACATTTAAGTAAGTCTGTTATAACGAAAGTGAAGGTGAAAGCGATATAAAATAAATATAAACCATTCTCTCTTCCGCTTATAAGGTACTGTTTGTAGAGCAATTTTGCAACGCCGTATTTCACCTTAAGTTTATAAAGCTCTCGATAGTAATATCAGTCGGTGAATTTCTGACGTAGCGGCGGGCTCGAAATTTGTTTGTTCGATCGTCCCCCCACGAGAGATATGTTATAGCATGTAAACGTGCCTGTTCGATAAGTTCGTTCCTTCTCCCATGCCGTGCGCGGCACGTGTTTTCATTTCGATATCGTAGCTAGGGCCGTCTCTCATATCATTATTGTTTCAATACGCGCGGGAGGTAAGAACTTCTCAAGTTACGTTACGTTTCCGAGACTGCCGAACATCTCGTCGTCTTTCCAGCTGCTTTCGCCGCAACAATAGATGGAGATTGTACACACGAAACAAGCGTATTGTAGACGCAGTGAATTACAATTGCGAGTGACTAAAAATGTCCAAGAATGATATCATTTGATATATGTAATATTGTATTAGCGATATGCAGTGCATTTTATTTTATGCATTTAACTGATTGTGAGTATAAAATGTCCAATATTTCTCGAGTAATAAGAAGAAATAAATATATAAAATTTAATATTCTCTTGCATATGTCCACGCAGGGAGCAAAAAGGTACAAATTTCACGAGTTTGGACTGCATGACGTGTTTAACGACATTGTAAATTTGCTTAACGTTTTAACGTAAAATAATATGCATATGCGACAACTCAATTTTGCAAGGGTTGATTGTTTTGTCAGTAACGCAATTTACATTTTCCGAGTAATGGTCTGTCAAACATTTTGATTAAAACTGAAAGTGTTGCATGAACAATGAAACGCAAAAGAATAAAATTAATTTAAGGAATTTTTATAGGTAATGATATATACCGACTTAAGGAGGCTCTTACCTCGATCATAAAACGACAGATCTTTATGAAGTTAAATTATGTTGTAAAGTGAACCACAACGAACCGATGCCCAAAACTTTAGCATAGGGGTTGACGATAAAAAATTTAAAAATATCAGTATTGAAATTCGCATTTTTAACACAGGGCATATGGTAAACACTAAAATTTTTACCGGAAGTGATGTATTTTCTCGGCAAGTTTGCGAGCCAGGTAAACAAAAAACTAAGGAATTGTAGTTAAAATAATAATATTTCTAATGATAAGAAGAAAACTTGGTGTTGACGATGAGTTATAAAAAATATTGTAGTTTTAATATGACGTACGACAGGTTAGGCGAATGATCTTCCGAGTGTCAAAATCGCGCGAAGTTTCTAACCTCACTTGCACATGCCTTTTTTCTGCACTGTATGGTAGCGGCATAATTATTCTCTCGCGCATTGACAACCTTTATTTTCGAGAATTTTCCTTTCATTTTCCCTCTCAGCATTCTCACGTTATATCTTTCTTTTAGCTTCATCTCTTCATCGCATCAATCCCTACAACGCTACACGGCTACGCCTCACTTAAGTAGCTGCAGACTGCTGCAGACAACGTTGTAACACGCGCATGTTATTATTCTGCTCTTTAGCACTGACGTAGTCAACTGACTTATTGTATAAATTTTAATATTTACACTAATAGAACATATAACTTACTCTTACACTACGTAAAAATCATTATTTATTTTTTTATTTAATTTTCCGATAATTTTATAACTAATTATTAATGATAATTTTTCGGTTGCTACATTGATTAGAGCAGCCGGGTAAGAGCCTCCTTAAAAATAATTTATTTTATACATGTATTATTGTATTATATACAATTGACATCCATGTTCAGACAGAAATTTTAACATCTGGAGATATTTTTGTCTCCAACGTGTGGAATACATCTTGAATACTATTCTAATCTTTAACGTGAACGACGCGGAAATTAAATAAAAATAAGAAAACAATTAATATTGCCATCAGAGAAGAAGTTATTATTCTCGCACAATATTGCAATTTGCCAAGCTGCTTATTTTATATTTAAATTGCATAATTGGCAAATCTTGTAAGAGTAAAAGTCCGAAATCTCCTTCAAAGTTGGAAAATATCTTCTAAAGCACGTAGGTATATGTTGCCTACGCTACATAACTGTTCTGTACCTTTGAGAAATTACTCAATGGCTTATTTTAATAGATATGTACATGTATGAGAAAATTTCTCATCATGCAACCCCTCTGGAAATTACGTAACGGTAAGTTAACATCATTTGGTCCCCGGCATATGTGTTTACTTTAATAATTATCATACGGAAGCCTGTTACTTACTTGGCGGCATGTTTTCCATAATGAGATATGCGCCTCGCGAGTAAGATTGAGTAATACCGCTATTATATTAACAGTATCCCATACACACAATACAGCTATATATGCAAATCGCTTTGAATCGATCGTTATATCTTTACAAACTGTTTAGCTCGAGCTTATATACTTCCCGTAAAAGCCCAAGCTCTTTTTTACGTTAAGCGCTACGTGGTACCATCAAAAACTAATTTATGCAACACTAATCTATGTTTCAAAGTTCATCCCGGGAAAAACGATAAGCCAACCATTTATACATATGTAAAAAGATATTGTCGATTAATTTTATCCCTCAGTTATTGTGCTCTTGTAATAATTACTTATAACGATAGTGCGCATTCTGCTTCTGGTTATTCCTAAATCATAGACATATCTATATATGCACAACTTTTAGATACGTTAAGAGATCAACTTTGCGTATTGTAGAATTAAATAAAGCACGTATAATGCCTGTCGCGCGTGTCTAGACTTTTTGAAACTTGACTCTATACGCGATATTTAAAATAAATGGCTTCGTTCGGGTGTAAGAGCTCTTTTGTGCGGGATCATCCACGTGCGCGACCCCACGGCGTTGACATTGACGTCGTCATCGACGTCGTGATCGGTGCAGCGCAAAATGTCATAAAGTCATATTAAGGACTGTCCGGTGCGTTCTCCCGCCAGGCCAATATTGTGTTCATGTCGGTAATGCCACGCGTGCTCCATGGCTCGAGCGGATCTGAGGACGACGTTGGCGGTGAGGCCGCCTTATTCCGCTCAATCGATTCCCTTCTCCTCGCCGGCTCCTCAATTTCCTTAGGCGATACCCTGCGCATGCATCGTAAAAATGCACCGACCGATTAGGGAAGCAGTCAATCGACTACCGATACCGTTCTATACAGGATGCCACTGGCTTTTTTTAACGCTATATGGATTTTTTAGTTTAAAACGACTCTCTAGACACGATTCTTCTTCAACAAGAATGTCAAGTAAATTGTTATTAATTGTTGCATGTTTGCAATTATTAATATGCCCATATTTGTAGCCAAGCTTCAAACTTCCAATTAGTTTCGAGTGAAATTTACTTTAACAATGATTTTGTCGTGTATTTTTATTATGTTATAAATTTAATATCTTTGTCAAAGAAAAATCGATCGGCAAAGAATCTGTAGTACAAACGGTGTGGAACACTGCGTAACTAACGATGTGGGAATTAGATGAGATTTAATTAATGTGTCATTTAAGTCGTGTGAATTAACGCGTCATTTTGCCGTTATACACTTGGAATGTGTCTGTCGTCACGGTTAGTTATATCTTGTTCAACATGTATCGATTTCCTGGTTTATGTCAGATATATTTGCCTGATTAGACAAAATGAGATCGATGACTGATAAAATTATTTAAGAGATATAAGATTATTTTCAGAAATGTTTTTGGATTCACATTGTATTTTTATAGAGCTACCTTTCGCCGAAAAATAAAGTTACGGTTTACTTTAAATTTAACAAACTCTGAGGTGAAATATAGAACTTGCATAACTTTCTCCTTGACAATTTTTATATATTAAAGAACATTTCGATGTGTGTGTGTGTGTGTGTGTGTAACTTTACTGTTCTCCAAGTGTATATAATTTATCGCGAAATCATCGGAAAATTTTGCAATTTATCGTTGACTTTATTACCTGTTCTTGGCCGTTTTCGGCCGACGTTTTTGGATTTTATCGGGCGGTTTAGTGGGAATGCTGCCGTTCTGCTTGACCTCCGGTTTAATTGTTTCGACAGAGGTCTTTTGTCCTTCGGTCTCGATATGATTCGTCGGTCTCTCTTCCGGATCATTCAGTAGCGGTCGATATCGCTGACTTCGCTCGACAGACGTCGTAGACGAGGAACTGTCGTCATCGTCGTCGCGACGTGACCGTCTTGATGTGGTAATGAATCTGTTATTCGCGGATTTTATCCTTCGAAGGCGAGCTTCAGTGCCGAGTAAATTATCGCCTGTAAAAACAATGGGCATGAATTCCTCAATTTATAAATAATACAAAATTTATGACAATTCTCGAACTTCAATAGTTTTGTACTTACCGCCGAGGTCATTGTCGCTGGACTCTATGAAATATTGCTTCTTAACGATAGTAGATTTCTCAGTGGTCGGCGGGGCGAAGTGTGCTAGAATTTGCGGATCGATCGTGGTTTTCATTGAAGCTTCGCTTGTGGCTACAGCGGACTTCGCCATTTGCAGTAGAGTTTTGTAATCTGTTGTAGTCTCGGAAGCGATAGCGAGCGCCAGAAATGGATCCTTGACAGCTTCTTCGAGTGCTTTCGTTTCTGTATTCGATACTTTTTTTTATATTCAATTCTATATTCAATTTAATCTCTTCGTATATAAAATCGCACGATTTTATATTCCATTAAAAAAAATACTCGAAGCATATTTTTGCTTTTAGTATTGGGAATATTATTAATGGAAACAAGTTATTAATTATCGATTATCAATTATCAAGAATTTGCATATCAGTACTTACGATTCGTATTTTTTAAGTTCATTGCCTCCACATCTTTCACGGGATCAATAGACTTGTCGATTAAATCCGTGAGACCTGATAATTTAGTTTGCTCCTCAATTGGTTGTTTATGCGGTTGCACACTTGCCACCGTTTCTGGGTTATTTTGGATTGTTTTCGCCTGCTGCTCGTTGAGGGCGGCTTTCGACTGCCCCGTCTTTATCTGTTTCGCGTCGATATTGGTAGGTATGCCCTCCGTCGCGGTGGATAAGTCAAAGTCATGTGCAAAGGCCATTACGTCCAAAGCTGCGGTTAACGCATCACCAAAACCTGCAGTAACTGCCGACACTTGCGGTTGACCGGCATTGGGACTGTAATGTACGCGAAATTAACGCGTGGCTATACAATGTTCCATACGGACAGATTGATGTAGCATATAAAATATTATATTTAAACGAATCATTATCAGAATAATTATATAAATAATACTTAATTTTCTCAAGTAATTAATAGACTTGCCACAATTAAAATGACAAATTGATGTTACAATGTAAATATATATCGTCCATCCATCCATCCATTTATCATGATGGTAAAAAGATATATGTGACTAATAAATTAAAAATTAATAAATTGAATCAATAAATTAAAATAACGAGGAAAAGAATATTCGAAATTGTGTGCACTTAAATCATCAGCTAGTTTACAAGATGTTAAGTTATTGATGCTTCTGCGAAATATTTGATTCTCTACGTTAAACGTATGACCTATTCAACTTACATCCTCCGCTACGTAAGTATTATGTAACGCATCGCGTCGAGCCTCATAAATATTTAATAGACTCGAGATACGGTCACGTTCGCGCCGCTGTTACGCGTTCGTTACGTGGAAGCATAGCCAATCTGTGAAGGACTCCGATGTTTCTAGACGCTTGCGACGTTAGCTATGTCCGGATTGCAGGTGGCAGGCTCGACGGAATTACGAGGTGCTAAAAAGTATCGTCCGCGACTGTCTCTCTGACGGTGAGTCACTCTCCGCAAGGGCGATATTGTAAATTTATGCGTGGCAAGTCGCAAACGTGTGGAACGGTCGAGATGCAACGTTAGCGAGTATTTGAAATAGATTTATCTGTTTTTTTTTGTTCCTTATTGTATACGTGCATGTAAAATAATTATATAAAATGTAATAAAAAGAAGTATAGCTATTTGAAAGTTTTTATCACATCAACAGGGTAATAAAACTTAAACAAACAATGATATAATATAACTATGATCAAAATAAAAATATATATTGCAGTAAAATTAGAATGAAACACAAAATATATATTATTATAAATTTTTGTCTTATAATAACGTGATATTTAATAAATATGTATGTTATAATTTATAACAATAATATAATAGTGAACTGAACATAAAGGCGAAAAATTGTCAGACAACACGAGTATTTTGAAATTATACGGAAAGGATAATAAAAAACAATAAGTTACTCTGGAGAAATACGGTATATGATGAGATGCGATGAAAGTATCATTACCTGACTACTCGCACAGGAGTAGAGAAGGACGCGCGACCCCACATTATACGACGGAGTTCTTCGCCAGTCATACCTCGTTTTCTCAATTCGTGTATCGTGACTTTTCCAACTCGCTGCAAAAGTACATGGAATGAAGTGGTAAAATTATAACGACGTCGCCCGTATTACGATACTTTTATAGGTGCAATTGAAAATGTAAAAAGCTGTTTACCAGTAATTACATACGAGCAACGTTCTTCTAGTTCTTTTAATTAATAGCATTCAATTGGCGTTAGTGAAAATTTGTTTATCTAGGAAATAGTGAGATTTAATAAAATATTAATGCCATTAATTTTTGATCGATTTTTAGAGTAAATATTTCGCGTAGTTGTGCCATTCTGACGAAATTTAACTACACCGTAGTAAAATTTGCTGCGTGCATTTTACGAGAGTCGATATCAGAACTCGTATCAGTGGGACGCCGATAAATAAATTCTGACGCTTGATGCACTGGTATGGAATAAATCTTTGAATATACATTGCCGCCGGCGCGCGCGCGCATACGTATAAAAAAAGAATAAATATAAGTAAATAAATCACCTTCCAATTAGCCACGGCGCCCTTACGCTGCTTCGCTTTGGTTTTCGATTTGCTTTTAATAACCAGTACACCCCTCTGTTCCGACGCGGGATTGTTCGGATCGTCGCCGGGTCCCAACTTGATGCTGTATTCCTGCAGGTAATTATGGGCGTCTTTCTGGGATACGGCGCGTTCCAAGGACACCACGATTTTTGCCCACTTAATAGGAAATCAATAAAAAAAAAGTATTTAAAGCAAATTAGATCAAGAACTATTTGTGACATTTATTTACGTGATCTATGTCACTGTAGCTATAAATAAATAATTTCACTCATCATTGAATCTTTGTATGGGGCAATTAACAATAGCTCGAGTACTTTTATTTCCGTTTTTACCAAAACTTGTCGACAGTTTCTATCAAGTTTAGTTCACAACAATTAATTTTTAATTTAATAGTTAAAACTTTGTGAAAATATTGGAAAATTATTTTAACACTTTCTCTAACATCCACAGAAAAATAATCCGTGAACAACGGATTGTGAAAGTGAACGCTAAATTAAAAAAGATCGTGAATTATTTTAATACAAACCTGCTTGACGAATTCTTTTTCGCTTTGCTCGATAACGTGTGCATATGTATTACCCATCATGGCGATTAACATGTTGAGCAGCAGTATGGGCACCATTACCATGAAAATCGCGAAAACCGCCTTGCTCAAGTTAGGGTAGGTCGTGTTACTCAAATCCGCGTACTGCAATAGACACGCAATAAACGCAATTGGATAAACGCAGTGCCGGTAAATCGTCGCGACAATTATACGCGGGCGCTAATAAATAAGCGGCCAATGCCCGATGTTGCGTGCCCGCCGCGCGACGACGGAAGCACGTAGAATTTTCAAACGGAAACTCGTATTTTCCATCGTACTACGGTCGCCCCCCTTTTAATTCGGTGCAACGAGTTAATCGTTATACGAACTGCGAAACCGAGCAATGATTTTTACGGAACAGGCAGTATTTTATGCACCCGCCCGCGCGTTCATGCAGACGCGCGCGCGCGACCGTCGCGTCGGCGTCGTGCTAAATCTTTAATTTCGTCAGGAAACCATATTGTAGTGTATTCTGTGCGACGCGGAATTGTCCGTGATTGAAATTCAAGATTCATAGCCATGTGTCCTGATGCACCATCGGAATAACGGAATGATATAAACGTGCGTGCGACGTTTAATCTTTGTCTTTGACATATTGTAATTAAACTAATGTCTCGCAATGCTCTAATAAAACATTTAAAATTTATTTTGGAACACAAAGAGTAACGGATAAGATAAATAAATGAATCCATTCAATGCAGAGACGGGCAGAAACGTTATTTTTGGCGAATGTAGATAAAACAAGTTATAGGATAAGATTCAGAGTAAGAAAAGAGATACGCGTGAGAGGATTATTATACGCATTTATGTGCATGCGTGTGTATAAGATAAGGGTCTGCAATAGAAATTGCCACGACATGTGCCAATAAAGCAGTAATCTATGGTGAGCTTACGTTATAATCGCCGAGGGTTATCTGAAACAGCGCCATCCAGGTCGAAGGATAGGAATGATAGAGAGATGATTTCACCCCGGGGAATCCCTTGTAAAGAAAGTAAAACGATTGCGAGAATCCGAAGAGCATGACCGTGTAGATGATACCAAAGGTCAGCATGTCGCCCGTTATCATGCTGTACACCATTGTGACGAACGGACCAGTCAATCGAATCGCTCTGCAAGAGAGAAATTACATATAATGTTATAAGAGAGTATATGTATATATCTTGAAGAATATACATATAAAACATCTCGTTCAAAATTTACAACAAAATTTTATGAGAAGCATAAAAGTAGTGTGGATGATAGTGTCGAAGAAAAAAAATATAGGCCTTTATTCCGCGTCGTGTATTATAGTTCATTTTGAATTTAATTACACAGTGTTTCACATATAGCGGTCTCAACAAAATTATCATTATCGCTGTTTATACGCGAATAAACTATCGTCATGTTTCATTCAGTGGTTCGCGCATCAAAGTCCGAGGTAAATCAGTATATTAACGTCATCGACATCGATTTTACTCGTATGATTCAAATACGCTTAATGTTATGCACACAAAATCTATCGTAAAACATTTGCCGGCGTGATATATGTGGGACGCATGATTGCGTCCCTCTAATCCGCCAAAATGATGTATCTTTTTCCTCGCGCGCGGCAATCGGTGAAGCTAGATTGAAATATCATCCTATACCGCAAACAAATTCATATATACACATGTGTCTTCTTTGCGGTATACGTAATTAAGCTTATAACACCGATTAATATAAAAGTGTTGTTCACGATTACCGTTGCGCCGCTATCGTGACCGTTGAATGTGTATAGAAATAATGGTTGATTTGAAAACCGGTTTTATATTTTGTTTTCGTGAAATGGTCCAGATATCATTTGCATTTACCGGTATTAATTCGCACGTACAAAGAAAGCTTTGGATAACGAAATGTTCAGTTAACAAGTTAAAAAGTGCATGGCTTTGAACACTTGATATCGGAGTTCAGTTATCGCGTTTCCAGTAGCCGCGATAACACGAATAGGTCAGGCACGAAAAGTGCTTGTGCAGCAATCCGGTGCGTGCATATGTAAACTACTCTTCTTACACGCAGCTCACAAATTTATAACGAGGAAAACAATTAAATGCTAATAACTCTACCTAGCAGAGAAATTTAAATACATTATTGATTAATCTAAAATGATCGATAATACGATTTAACTAGACATTTCTTTAATGTTATTTTCATAAAAATAATATTTAAAAAATGGTTACATAAGTGGTTATAGAGAAAACCGTATATTAATTTTTGATTTTTAGCTATTAAAAGCTATCAAAAGCTATTAAAAAATATTATATATCGAATAATTAAAATTATTCTGCATGTTGTACATAAATGAATTTCAATAATAAATTGTGAAAATGACAAGATTAAATTGAAAAAGAGGAAATTTATTGCGCAGTATATGTAGAACGCTTAAAGCGTTTAAAGGCCTTTTTATTGATATCCCTATACTCACAGCGAGAGAAAATTTCATTTTAAGTTAGCGTATTACTGATTGCATTAACTTTGTAATATTCCAGTGTAAGTAAGTTACGACTCTTTCGTTATCGCAAAGTTAGAATCGCGATAACGAAATAAACTAATATAAAGCAGACTTCGAATAAAGTATTAACGTATTATACTTCGTCGCCATTAAAACAATTCCCTGAGAAAGATTTACTTCAATACATATTATCTACATTGCCTAACATAAACCGAATGTTTTCTATTTCACAATCACACATATTCTTGTATAATATAATATAAGAAACGTAATATTAATAAATAATTAACAAAATTTAATTTTGGTTTTAGCTAGTTAAATAAAAACATAAAAATGGAATTATTATATATATAAATTATTTTGTTTTACGTGTGTTATACTGGATTTTTTTCATTCTTTTTCACCCGTCGATTTTTTACGCTTTGAGAATCGTGCGCTGTGCAGCATTTGCGTATGGTTATTGCGTATGGATTACAACCAACGGTACGCATCGCTAAAATCAAAATGATTCGTAATTCGAGACTCGCGGCATCCGGCGTATCATACGCGAGCACAATAGAGGCACGAGCCGGAACCCGGAACTAGGATCGGGGAATCGAAGGACGAGCTGGACGAGCGATTAAAATCGATGCCGTCGCTGCCGCCGTCGGAACGGCAACGGAAAACAAAAGCTTTTTAATCCCGACGCTGCATCCGCGCCCGTCAACAGACAGACAAATTTTTCAGATTCGTCATTCGTCTGTGGGATTAAGATTGAAGAGACTCGCGTGGCTCTGTGAATGAACGAACGAGCGAACGGACGGACGGACGGACGGACGGACGGACGGATGAACGAATGGCGAATGATCGACGAATAACGGCGGAGGAGAGAACATCGATCGAGCCTCCATTAACTCCGACGACGCCGACGTCGTCGCCGGTCGGTCCTACCCTCTTCCGCTAATCGATGGGTGACCTTATCTTGTCAAGGGTTACCGACGCCCATAAATCTTCGGCCTTTTTCTCGGAGTAAGTTCAAGGGAGGGTACAGCCGCGATAGAAAAGACACTACGGATATACTCCGGTGTAACTCGCGCGGTATAGCGAGCGCGGTATAAGCGATGCAACTTGGATGAGGGATATAACATCGTTGTCCCGGGTATCGCGTATACGTTGTCCCGGGAAAATCAATAGGAATGCCAACTTCCGCTCGGCAAACAAGTTTCCGCTACGCGAGTCTTCCTCATCGCTACTTTCAGTAAAGTTCAAGAGAAAGACGTCACATTCTATCTTTTTTTTTTCTCTCTTCATACAGGTCTTTTGGCAATTATATCAGATTATTGCCAACTGAGTTACCACATCGATTTTACAACGATGACTTATAAATAAAGCATTTTATTTCTTGTCACTGTAATCAATACTTGATTCTGAGAAAAGGACTTCAAATATATAATTAATTTTAACTTGCTATTAACCTTGCGTATACGCAGTGTTCAAGAAAAACTATATACATTTTAACTCTAGGACTAATGTTAAAAAATAACATCTGTATTTCTTGAGGAGTTACATGAATGATAATTTTATTTCCGTTTAATTCGTATTCATCACTCGTACATGACTAATATGAATTGAGCAAGATATAAAATCTTTTAACGGTATCTGTATCAATATCATGATTTCCAAGGAAATGCAGGTTTAATGTATTGACACAGGCTTAATATTGCTTTTGACGCTGACAAAGCGTCAAAACGTATTAAGCCAAAAAAGGGGATAAATTGCACGATGAGTAATATCGCGAGAAAAAAAAATCAGAGTGTCATTATCGACGCTGTAATTTAATATATCCTTTGAAGTTCAGGACTGTAATGAAGGGCTAACTATGTTACCAGGTCTCTCCATAAAGTGGACTACAATATATTTTATTTATTTAGAGCGGCACGACACGTAGGGAGCCGCGATATTCCCTGCGCATAATTACTGTCCATCAGGATCCTCTTTAGACTCCCGGCATCACTTCGTTTAAGTATACGTATACGTGCAGTAATTCCTCAAAGGCCCTCGATGCCACTCGGGTGTTTCTTGTCTTCCATCACGGCCTGTCGTTCGCCTTGGCATGCAATAAGCCACAGTCACGCCTGAGATTAATTTCGCACAAAATTTAACGGGAGCCCGCTACAACCCGCCTCTAAAGTTACGGCCTAAGTGCTTTACGATGTACCATTTACGAGCCGCCGTTTTACGTCTGTTTAAATTCAATATACACTCTTTGCGCCTGCACCAAGTTCCAGGAACGCCTCTGTATACCTTATAGCTAGCTCCCAGGCACCTTATACCTTAGGCACAGCTGGAGGGCATGGGAAGAGGGTAACAAGAGCCAGCATAATGCTCTCTTCCAAATCGTTGATACTTTGAGCATTTCATCTCTGAGAATCAAAGACGAATTTGATAAAGTCTATTGTATTATATTGTATTATATTTTTATATTTCTGCATAAAGATCGTAGAAACGTGAATTATAATGGATAAAATAACAATAATAATATTTGCGAGTACGACTACACTTAAAGAAAAGAAATGAAAAGGGAAACTTCTGATTGGTTTCCTAGGAAAATTTAATAGTATCAAAAGGTAATATTGCTCCAACGATCAGTATCTGATTTGTAAAAAAAAAAAATATAAGTGAATTAGTAGCTACTTGACACTTCACGTACCCGCCGAAATATAGCGTTTTAGTGATGTTTATACGTGTGCAGTCGGACCGCGGTAGAACAAATCGAGTTTTCCGAAAGGAACAGCTGCAATCCGACTGTTCTATTCCCGATGTCGGGCACGTAGATTTGATATCACGTATTAGGAACATATAAGCACAATGCGAATGCACGTCCTCGCTTCTCGATAAACCATATTTGTCCCATTCTTCGCGGAAGTACATCCGACAAGAGGCGTCGACATTCGTCAAAGTGTCGTTAAGCAAGAAAACGTTTGCTATAGAAGCGTGTCGTTCGAGTAAGTAACCGATGTAGGAAGCAGAGAGATTCACGATTTGTGGAAGTTCTACGCAAAAACGGGAAACTCTGCCAGCAGAATGCAAATGATGATTTTCTATTATGGTGATTTATTACGATGCCTAAAAACGTACATTCTTATAAAACTGAAATTATAATAGTACTACATAAAAGAAAGTAATTAAATAAGTGTCAGGTAATACATCGTGTAAGCTTCTTTTTTAAACTCACGAATAACTTCTATAAATCGAATTATCCTGTCACCTAATATTAAACATTGTTTGCGTTGCAATTTTATTAAAAGTTTTAATTTAAAACTTATAATGGAGAATGCATCCTTTCAAAAATAGAAGTTATACGCTTTTTTCAGCTTTGCCCTCGATACTGCGATATCTTTTTCTCCCTCGTCAATCTACCATATTTAGATCGCACCTTTTTTTACAATTACGTAAAAATAACCAATCACCATTATTTCCTACACGTATACGTGTAATTCTGAGAGATGCAGCGAAAAATACGTTAAATTATACCCAAAGGAAGGATTTGCCGTAGAAGAGATCCATTCGATATGGCCAGAGTGTGTTCCGACAAATAGCGTGTGCCGTACATACAGGTGGCTGTAAACACGTCGCCAGTTTACCTACACGCGGCGATTGTCTGTGGCGGTCGCGCTAAAATGATGCGTGAAACAAATGGGTGGCAGCAATGTAACGAGTGCGACCTGGGTCGCGTCGCGCCAGTAAATTGCAACCACTTTAATTTCGCAGCTTCCTTCCTTGCGTCCTGCGTCCCGCGCGCCTCTTGTTATATTACTTACCCGGCGAAAAACATAAGAAGAAACCATGAGCCCGGTACGGCGTACACCAGTATCGCATCCTCCGCGTGCCGATCGCCAGCGATACGACATGGAATGCACGCGAGAATGAGCAGATTGCTGATCACGAATATCAACTTGGCCGGTTCGTGGCTCTGAAATGCAAATGCGCGCAGGCGGAACGTTAGCGCGGCCGCATGCACTCTCGCAACAACGTTTCAGGAACGTTCGCAAGGGAATCGATATTTTCGTGCAATTTCGATACCCCCGTATAACGACTGCGTCGTTACGACGACAGCGACGACGCACAGAGTGGAATTTGCTCGACGCGTATACGGAAACACAGGAACAAAGTACTTCGATAATACGATTGTTGCTCTATCGCCTTTAAGATCATTAGATTTCAGTTTCATATTAATATAAAGATTTTCAAAAAATTGAAAGGTTTATTTATTTTATATAAAATAAATGAACCTCTCGTAAAAAATCTAAGACAAAAAATATTATATCACGTGTGCTTTTTTGAAGAGAAATTGATGTTACGTATAATAGTTGTGATATTAACATATAGGGAACTAAATTTGGGCTTACATTTACACAAATAAAACATTTATGTATACACGTAGGTTGGGCAAATTACACATTGTGCGACGCGACTTGTGTGGGCTAGCGCGTGTTAACGTTTTTGAATCGTCGCAGTATTAATTATCCACAAATCGAAGCGGATACACGGACTCGCATTTAATAATGCAACGATACAGCTTACGTCCGATTGTATTGGATCAGAGCGACGTATGTGTACTATTGATCCATCACAAGCAATAACCAACACGATATGTACAATATGTTATACATGTATATTCGCTCTTAATTGATAGATATGGATAGATAACCAATAGGCACACTAATGCGCCGATATTTTGTACATTTTTTCGAGAATTCTTGAGCCGAGAAGCACATGATATAAATTATATTGTACACGATATATATATATATATATATTACAAAATGGATTTGGCATACAGCTATAATTTCTTCTGAAATAGAAAATAGATTAAAATTGATAGGAAAGAAATTTTAATTTGGAAGTTATACATAGCTCATAATTTGCTGGCAGGAAAGACTCCATCTTTTTACCGAAATATCACATCTACCAAAAAAGTTTTCAACGCGATCAATCATTGCCATTGCAGCAGTGCTTTTCCTGAGATTTCAATTTTCTATGATATTATCCAGCTATAATATGATATATATCGCGAGAAACAATTAAATAATTAAATAAAAACATATTAAATTATTATGTGACATTAATTATGCGACGCTGATTTATTATGAAATATAATAAACAATAATTATCTTTTTATTTATGTAATTATATTCAGCTACGATATATCGTTTCTGATTATACATGGATTACTACAATTAGCAGTAAAGAAAAGACAGAAAGAGCCAATCGTTAGACCGCTACTCTTGTCGTTATACCGCTACACGTAATGCTTCGGTAATCGCCGACCTATCCTTCTTTTATTCTTCGGGCTCATTAATGCGTGAAAAATTAGTACCACGAATGTACAGCTTTCTTCGGCAGTCATAGGATATACCTAGGTGCATCCATAAATCCGTGATCCGTTACAGTTTACCCAGCCTCAGGATTTGCGTAACTGCATGGCTAGACTTAACCGGTATCGCCGTACCGAAATTGCACCGTTGAGTATCGGCATTCGCGAACCATCACGAAACAACGGAATATTTCGCGATCGAGGGAAACGACGAAGATGATGCAGCGGAGATGGGAAACAGGAGTGTTTTTGCAGCTTACTAAAGGATTCTAGATCTTACTCGTTATATAAAAAATTAATTATTTGGCAAAGCAATCCATTGGAATTAAACTTTCTTTTAGAGTTAAGTTTATACTTATAATTGTGCCTCAAATTTTATGCAACTTTGTGCATAATAATCTAAAAGAAAATTATATATTTCTGTATTTAATTAACTTTTTCAAAGTTATTCCATTTTTCTTCACAAATTATAGGGTGATTTGACAAATCACACTTTAAAATCTTAAATTCTAACTCTTATATATATCTCTATCTTATATTCTTTATTTAATAACGCGAAAATTAAATTTGTTGGTTCAGTACCCATCCATATCTTTGCGATTTAATTAATCTGTTTTTCGAATTGTAAGTAAGCTACAAAATCCAGATCGCGATCTCGCGGGCCCAAACGGTAAAACGCTCCTGACGGCGAGGTCACCGCGGCGGAAAAAAATGTACGAGCCTACCAGTTGCTTCAGGAACGACAGCGGACCGACGTTGATCATCTCGCCGCCCAGCTGCACCAGGATGTAATTCAGCACTCCCAGCACGGTGATGCACTCCGCCGCGGTGCGGACGGCGTCCGTTATTTCCTCGGGCCACTGCAGCAGCACGGCCTCCATGTCCGCGGGCCTGAAGTACACGGCTAAGGACAGCGAGGCCAGGTGAAACACCAAGATAATCAATCGCTTCAGGAACTGCAACTTTTCAGCGGAGAATAGATGTCGGCGTATGCACCTACGGAACTTTCCGCATCGATTGGCCGGAACATAAAAGCAAAGTTTTACGAGCGGTAATATAGGGGCGGACTCGCGAAAATATCGCCGGTCCCAGGGCTAAGCTCAAGGGGGCTTGGATACCAGTCGAGCCCCTTGAGAGAAGATCGATTTCTCTCTCGCATATTTCAGATCGGTTAAGCGTTGTATCTGTTCTCAGTTTCTCAGTATCAAAAACGTAACTTTATAATCGATAGCCTCCTTATATCTCATTACGTCAAATACAACGGAAATATAATTCTTCATTTTCATATTGCATATCTAACATCGCGCGCTTGTTTATTCACGAATGACATCGATTCCAAATATAGCAAAATTTTACAGTTCGCGAACAGCAGCTCGCGCCACGGGATTATTACCCGCGTTATCGCGCCACGCTCGTATTATCGCGCGATAATCCAGACGCAACGTTTATAGTCTTTCGTTTTATCTCCAACTTATACGTTATCGCGCCACTTGTTTGTAAAGTGCAGTAATAGCAGACGTTTCGTTTTAACGGATAAAAACATTCTAACGAACCGCTCCGAGATTGACTCCGGTACGATCCGATAATAGGAAAATCATAGCCAAACGGACACAGTATAATACTGCATATTGCGTCCACGTGCGGTCCGAGTGTGGCCGTGATTAGTGCCATAAATGGGGCACGTTATGGACGCGGTGCAGTTATAATATGCGCGATACGCGCCTGTCTGCTGAAGCCTTCGGCGTACGTACGAAAGCTCGTTTGTGATGCGATCGTAATTGCAATCAACCCGCCCGTATAACTTCGATAGCCATCGTTTCGAAATCACTGAGCCACCATGGACCCGCGACAGACTGACTTGAAATAACCGACGCAATTATACCGCCATCGCCGGAAGCCTCATCGACGTCACTCGACCGATCGACCCGAGTGTTAATCGTTTCAAGTCACTCTAGAGAGAGAGAAAGAGAGAGAGAGAAAGAGAGAGAGAGAGAGAGAGAGAGAGAGAGAGAAAGAGAGAGAGAGAGAGAGAGAGAGAGAAATCGCATTCGACGTCGCGCTGGCAAACAACGCGACAATACAGACGCGCATCTGCATGCGAAACCGCGTAAAAAATTTGATTCTCCATTTTATCAATTTTGAAAGAATATCCGCGCGTCATTCTTCTTCTTCAAAAATTCACACTTGCCAATCATTTAAATTGCTTTAATCGTTTAACTCTTTCCCAAGTCGCGGCGTTTATCTGAAATAGCGGTTTTAAAAATACATGAAAATTTAGAAGTTTCAGAAACTCTCGTACTCGATAAAAACTATGTTTGATGATATTACCCGATCTTTCTTGTAAGTGACCTAAGTAGCTTTGCGAAGTAACATGTTATTTATCGGCAATTGTCCAGGTGGCTTATGTGTTGTCAACTACATAAAATATATAAGCGAAAAAGCATCGCAACGTGAGCTGCTCCTGCGATGTAAGCCGATCTTTCTCAAAGTGCTCGCGTAAAGATTTCCCAAAAATATGATCTGACGACAGAAACCTAAAATTGCCTCCTAATACCAGACAGAGATATATTTGACTACATACCGATTGTATCATATATGAAAGATAGATTCGTTAACAAGTTTAGGATTGATTCGTTTTTTTTTTTTTTAACAGATCCGATTAAGAAGTTACTTAAGAAAAGTGATAAGAGCTTTTAACAGAAAAAAAATTTGAATAATTTTAAATAAACTCGATGTAAATGACTTTTATATTGTCTCAATATATTCTACATTATTTGAATATATTGTTTAAATATTATCTAATGAAAAGACATCGTTTGAAAGTTGCTTGGGGAAAACATCCGAGAAATATATCTCATTAGTCACCTAATTTTTAATATACTTTCTAATATAAACTATATAAAACACATTGTTATACAAACGAAATACAAAAAGCGTAAAAATATAAAATTGAGGAACTAAAAGAAACAGCTTTCTTTTTGATGCTTTAAGTGTTTAAGTTATGTATGGAAAAGAAAAAAGAAAACAGATCTATGTAAGAATCGGCTATACGGACACACAATACAAAATCATAAACTCTGAATAACGCAGCCATTGTTTTATTAAAAAACAAAGCAAATTCTGAATATATCATAATATTAAGTATAATTCTGCAATACCATGTTATTAATACTTTGATATTTATTGAAATATTTTTATTGTCAAATATATATTAGATATTATTCAAGCTATTTTTGCGAGAGGCAACTATTTATTCTTTAAATTTAGTATTCCGAAGCAGTATGCGAAAAAATTGTGTATTCAAAATAACAGTAAAAGATGCTTTAATAAAAGATGAGGTCAGTGTGCGTGCCGTGCGATTCTATTGTTACGAAGAGGATCTCGCGTCGTCGTAGCAAAGTCAAGCATAAAGACGAAGGGACGGTGAAAAACGTCAAAATATAGTAACGTCTTATAATTCAGCGAGAAACGAGCGGGAACGCCATCACGTGGACGCACTTACTCGTGCGAAGGTCTTCCATTTTTCCTCAAGTAATCGCTGAATAATACCACCGTCCAGCATGTCCAAGTGCTCCTCCTTCGTACCATTCAGAATGATAAATAGCGCAGAGTTCCAGTCTGAAATAGAAATTCGGAGAGAGCCATTTGCGGTTAATGGAACATCGCTTTAGGGTTTGCGCCGCGATAATTATGGGTTTTGCATTAGTGAGCGTGCATATAGTGCGACGTATACATACCAGGTGCAGGTGCGAGAGCGGGTCTTTTCGGCATTCTCTTTTCCGCCGACAGAGAAACATCCGGCACGAAAGATTTCCGCTGTATATAAGAGACGGAAATTTTCCGTCGCCGCCATGTGTTGCCGCCGGCACCGTATACCAGTCGAAGGATAAATCCGTGAAGCCATTAAAAGTTCATTCGAAAATGTTCACAATCGCCGGAGAATGGGTACGGCATTCCCCGAAAAACGCCGGACGTTTATATATATCCGCTGGTACATCTCTCTCGGTGCGATCCACGGCAACAGGAACCGGACAGTTCCGTCGCCGGAGGTCGATGTTTAAATATTGGAATCACGATTACTCTGACTTTTAAACATTTTAGCACGATCAATATGGTACGCCTTTTCGCCCTGCCGAATCGCGTCGTGCAATATTAAGCGCAACGTTCATGTGCAGCGTTACGGAGAGAGACTCGGTTTGTGTATCGATCGTATATATGCATCTGTCGTTGCACACTTCGCCCGGCTTTGGCGCGATTGCTAAAGTAATTGGAACTTGGAGGATTGTATCCTCGGGAGTCCTTAATTACCGCTCGACACGGGCGAAGGTGTACTACGGTAGCTTGACTCGTCAGAAACATCATTTCCCGGATGGGAAGTGTCTAAAAGTGAGCGCCATTATTTTAGCTATTATTTCAACAGCTTGATATTCACGAATAATATTGACTTTATTCTTAAATAAAACTTTATAGAACGATGGAAGGAGAAAGATTTGAACGGATCTTAAGATAGAAGTCCAAGTTCCGATAACGAGTTTCGTGACTCGCTCGCTACTATATAGCAGACGTTACGCACTGATTGAGATTCTCAAATTGAAATCTTTCTCATTGAAATTGTATACATTTATAATTCAAGGAGGTAATTCGGATTTCAGACAAGTTAATCAAGCGACAAAACGCTGTGCGCGGATCCGACGCTAATGTCGATGCCCCTCGATCATCCGGTTCTCAATTTTGCATGACGACCGCTGATCTCCCGGCTTCAAACCGGTTGATATCCGCGGCGAAGTTACTAACGCGTGTCCGTTACCGCAGCACGTAATTATATCTGACTTTGGAACACACAGAGCCGCGATAGTTTTCCCCAAGCTTCCTCCTAGTACAATCCTCGGCCACTATCTACTAACCTCGACCGGACATTGAACCGAGCTCAAATAACTAAGTACCACTTTGGGGGCTTTGTGTGTCACGATCGGCAGTAATTATTTCGGAGGACCGGTCGTGAAGTTAATGAGAGAAAATACTTTCGAGGTAGATAAACTTACAATTAGAACTGTGACAGTATAATTTAAATTTACGTAGGCTGTAACACAAACGAGACCTCTTTTCCAAATAATAAATGTAAAATATTCAAATTGGAAATAATTTATAAGTCGCTTAAGGGAGCTAAGTCTTTAATAACGCAAAGTCTTAAGCTTGTTTAACTTGCTCAAGGTAAAAGAAAAGTATTCGATTACTGAAAATAACCTTAAGAATAAATTTACTATCAAAATTGACTATATCTGTATAAAATAATCCTTTGTTTGGCTCGTCTTTATGGGATTTACCATCTGTGCTATCTTATTTTCTAAGGATCTCTGTTATTGTCGTCGTCGCGATAAAGCCTGCGATGTGCGATTCTGTGCTGGATACTCTCGAAATAGACATCGGCACGCCTCCACATTTTTCTCGGGTCGAAAAGTCGATAGATTCTGATATCGAAGTTAAATAATAGAAGAGAAGGAAGCTCAGTGAGAGCTCAACAGATAATTAAAATCGCGTGAGCGTCTATTGATTTTATTTATATTTCATGTTTGATACTGAGAGTAGTAAATATATTACGAATTAAATTTCAAAAGTGCAAACCGATGTCAAAATCTTTGCATTTACCAGATTTTAAGTTAATATTTTAATAAAAATAAATTAAAAATTAATCAATTGCGATAAATAATGAAATGTTTTAATGCTAAATTGTAAAGTTATAAAAAGATTTTTTTAAATTGTAACGTATTTCAATAGAACACCCTGTATATAGCTACTGTTATACAATTCCGGACTTCTTGGTGCACATATGTGCGAGGTCTGTTGTATCGCACATTGCTCAGAAATATAAATTTTAACATACCCATTAAACGTAAGAGAAGAAAATTGTTTGGTTAACATAATTTTCTGCTCTCTTTTTTAATGCGTGACATTATCACAAATAATATTATGACTTTTTATTTGAAGAAATTTATTACAAACCGATATTACATACAAATATGAAACTGAGATGTTTTTTATTTGAAATTTTTGCTATAATGTAACACAACGCGGTTGATGTAAATTTACCTGACCATTAAATATAAACTATTTCAACTAAAACTTTAAATTAACTTTACTTAATATTGAGCTTTATTAATAACTTAGCAATCGTGAAACTACACTCGTGTAACCATACTTCCCTCGAACTGCGGAAATAATTTATTTATATTTTCTTATACAGTGTGTTAGATTTTCTTTACTTCTAGATATTTTTCCAATATTCTCACAGAATATGAATTTTATATCAATATACGTTATATTTTTTAAACAATTTTCAAGTAAAATATAATGCAGAAAATTTTGATATATAAACTTAAATGATATATATTTTTCTTCCCGTATGTACATACACATGAGGCAAATTTTATATATCGTGGGTTGTTTCAAACTCGAAAGCTATACCGTAGTCCTGTTACGTAATACCGCTTACGTGCGAAGGAAAGTCTGAAATAAGAGCATGTGCAACGTGAAAGATGGCAAGCGTCTTAACGATCGCGCGTCGTCAGAAATCTGTTCCCGGTCAAGAATACCGTAAGCGGTTCAATGTAGCACCGTGGTGATTACACGTGTCGGATACTTTCAACGTCACGATACGATTTCTCGGAGGCTAATCTTTTCACGCTTAAAAGTATATAAGTACAACACAAAAATGTGTCTCACTTTCTTCCCCCTTCCCCGCTCTCTTTCTCTTTCTTTTTCTCTCTTTCTCTATCTGAACGAAGCATAAACTGCCTGTAATAAAAACATTTCATAATTTTTATTTCAAAACTTTTTCTGACCTGGCATTCACATGCCGCGCTTATACTTTTACATATCTGTGTTGTTAACAGAATTAATTTTTAATTAACCCGCGGATAGTATAGCGTCGCGAAAAATGACGGCGTTGATTGCGCGTGGGTTGTCTCGGAGTTGCAGCGTAGTCAGTTTTCTAGCGCGGATACGATACCGGAAGTTGCGAAAATAACATTTTACGCGAGCATCACGCGTTTATGGCGTGGCCCTCGGATTAAAACGGGAAAAAACGTCGGCAGGGCCGAGACGAGGGGAGAAATGGCTTTTCTGCTGAAAGCTCGACCTTTGACCGCCGCGCCGTCACCGAGGCTCTCTTGGCCAACCGCCACCACCCTCACTTTTCGATTCCGCCTTCACTCTCTCTCCCTCTCTCTCGCTCTTTCACTCCAAGCCTTGGTTTGGAGTAATTAAGCGTGCCCGTATAGGAGAGACGTACCGAAAGTTCGGCTCACCTCATCGCTATAGCACTGCGTCCTCTCGCCACTGTGGTTACTTTCCTCCATCCGGGCACCCCCGCCGATGCGACGTCGTCGCCACCCTTTGCGAAATCGGGCGACGCTCGTGCCCCGGTGGAGACGCCCATGCTACGAGGGGGGTAAATAGGTGGGTTAGGGCGGCGGCCAGGAAGGATCGAAGGGATAATGGATTCCGAAACTAAATGAAACGCAAGCTCCCGACGCCGCATCGCGCCGCGCTGCGCCGCGCCGCGTCGGGTCCGCGGCTAATCTCGAAACTTCGTTAAATGCCCGTAATTGCATCCTGCTATACGACCCACCACGCTCCCAGGCATCCAGCGCGTCGCGTTTCGCGGTATACTTCTACTCGCGAACAACTCAGGGAAAACCTGAGGGCATCAGGTAACCACGACGCGAGACGCATCCATTTCTCGGCGGCGCTTTCCGTTTTCGATCGCGAACTTCGATACAATTTCACGCAAGTTCGACTGACGGCCCTCTTAAAATGCGAACGGCAGCACGCGAAACTTTCTCCTACCCTCCCCTGTTCCCTGCGGTTCTTTGTTGGGAAATTTTGGTGACGTGACAAACGCGAAGGTAAAATCAAATTGCATCACCTCCCTGGACGGGATGCTCCTATGGGGATATCACTATAGCTGGCTCACATTCGAATGCGGACAAGCATTCGCTACTGACAATCTTTTATAGTATTCTAAAGATCAGTTACTTCGTCAAATCGAATCAATTTGAGATCTGCGTCGTAAACTTTATAGGATCGTACTCGTGTAGTAAAATTCGGTATAATATTTAAAGTTTCGTGCGAGATCTTCCTCTCTCAAATTGCTTTTAGATTGTCGGTATTGTCGTTGATATAACCAATTAATTGAATAAAATAAATTTATGCCCGCGGCAATCAAATCGGAAACATATTAATAACGCGGAAATCTATCTGTAAAACTCGCTGCATACATAAAATTAAATACACCGTGTATAAACCATCGACTTCAAACTCAAATTACATCGCTGCAGTTTGCATCGCGCTTCCTAGAACGATTTAATTTATCTCGCTGAATTAATTAAATGAGAAATCGACTTCGATTCTAAATTACCGTCAAAGCAGGAAAATATCGACGCGATAACGATGGTAAGAGCGGCGGCGATAACGAGCCAATATCAGCTAGTTTTTACCGGAACGTGTTATTCGCATGTCGGGCGAAGTTGTTGGCAGTATGGTTTACTATCCGCCTGCGTCCTATGTTCGACGTAGGAAAACTTTGTGAAATTTCTTTTTTCTCTCCGGAAACTTTTCAACCCGATTTTGTCCTCGATTTTGTCCTTGTATCCAATTTTACGATAGAAGATAGTCCCTTGTTCTCGCTATATTGGTTCTCTCTCTCTCTCCCTCTTTGTCTCCTTTCTCTTCTCTTGTCATCAACACTTGCAACACTGTCGCAATTTTTGCTCTTGCCACCTTCTTTTTGTCGGGACGCTTTGCACGGGGTTAGAAGCCGTGAGAACAATTTTACATAAGCTGCGCATATGATGCACGAAAAAACTCAACGCAGAATAATTTAAGAATATTTCAAAGACGTTCCCCAAAACACACCTTATTTTTTAGATGTGTTATAACATTTGAGATTAAAAAAAAAAAGCAAAAATAAGTAGTGTAGAGTAAAATTAAAGTACTAACTTATATCTGAGAGCAAAGTCGCCTTTACAAAGTACAATATGCGCAAACAAATCGAAAAACGCATGAATCATAAATAACAGAAATAATAGGAAAAGTAAAATAAATTGCTAAACAACACACCGTTGAAAGTAGAACGTTGAAACTAGTATATATGGAAAATTGCATAAATCTAAAAATATTCCGCGCAGATATTTCTTTCAATAAACAATGCTATGTCGTGTGCGGAAGAAAGATTTGATTACCACTCGTCTTTAATTAGAGCAAATCGTAACTTTTGAATGGTAAAAAAATAGAGAGTGAGAGAAAGAGAAAGGGAGAGATAGCTATAAAGGGGGGGGGGCAAAAAAAGAACAACGAGATTCTCTCTCCCGCGCTGCAGTGTCGCTACGGTGCTACTATTTAGGAACATCTCGGCCTTGACTCGTCGCAATTAACTCGGGAACATGCGACAAAGTGAGGGCCCACTTGAAGATGCACGATTCAGTGGACCGTGTGGATAACGATTCTCGTATAGAACCGGATCGGCGTAATTCGATTAGCTTTACGACGTACTTGTTCTGCCGTCGGGTAGCAGCGTGTCGAGGGCATTGAGAGGGTACGCCGAGCAAGTGATATTACTGTAACGCCAGAACTCCCGCGCGGACAGCTCCAGCATCTCACGGAAGACCTCGGCACGCCCCAGCTGGCAGGCGAGTGTCAACGGGGTCAGGCCTGCGGCATTCGCGATTCCGTTGCGAGCAGGAAGCTTCGGATGTCGCAATGCGTAGCCGAACATGTCCTACGTCAAATAACAGTTTTCTCTATGCGAGCTGTTTTGGAACAGTGAACTATGTTGGCAGAAATGTCAATATCCGTGTTTTACTTTGAAATAAAAATCGTTGGGAGAGAATAAACGGAATTAGAAAAAATATAAATCATCACATTTATTTAAAAAGCTGGAAAATAATTGAAGATATAACGCAGTAATAATATATATAATATATATATATATATATATATATATATATTTAAAAATACTTTTACAATAACATTTGCTTAATTGAAATTATAGAGAGAACAAAATTTAAAAACAAAAACGCGAAAGATAACATTGATGAATCGTCAGATTTCTGAAGTCTAGTTTTTACGTCTATATACGTTTACGTCAATACGCACCAATTTATCGCAAACTACGACCATGTGTAAAATCATATTTCCAAAAGAATCTTGCTCGTCGGGATCCGCGCCGGAATCAAGTAGCAGGTTGTAGACGCTCTCGTTAGCGCAGCAGGCGGCCCAGGCGAGCGGGTACTCTCCCAGATACGCGAGACCTTCGTAATCGGTATTTCTAGCGGGATTCATCCTTTGTTGATCGCGCGGTAGAAAGAAGCTGCCAATGGCTCGCTGCGAGATAATTGCACCCGCCTCGACCAGCTCCTGCACGAGCTCATTGTTGTTGTAGGCGATCGCTAGATGAAGGGCGCTCGCGCCGAGGTACTCTTCTCCCTCAACGACGTCAATGGCCAGTCGCGGGAAACACTTGAGCAGGATGCGCGCTATTCTAGTGTGCATCCGCGTGTCACATATGATGAGAACGTGCAACAAGGTCTCGCCCAGCGAGCCCCTGTACTGCATCTGCCAGCAGGCCTCGTGATCATTCCACTGCGCCAGCGGGTCGAAGCGCGATAGGGAAGCCTCGATCGGCAGCACGACCTGCTCGAGGTCGCGAAACTTCCAACGTAGATATTCGGCGCGATTGATTGTCTGACCCTTACCGTCCGTGTACATCAGGATACCGAATTGCTCGCGCATCAGCTTCTCCACCTCCGGCTGACCGCCCTGATTGTACGCCTCGATCAGCTCGCCGCCCTTCTTGTAGTTGGCCAGTCGATACAATAAGCATTGATCCTCGTTGCTCGCCTGGCTGATCACGCGGTCGAGGATCGAACCGGCGTTGGCCTGGCTGCCGCGACCAACGCGGCACGAGCAAACACCACCCATTCAGACATATCCCTTCGCTGTCGGTCGGGAAAAGCACCGAATAAAGCTTCGCACTATCGCACCCACTATTCACCAAGCTCGATTTTTTCCGCTTATTCGTCAGCTCTTATCAGCCGACGTCGCTCGAACGGAATCCCTCTCGAGTGTCTCCAGACGTTCTCAAGGTCGAGCAGCGCGCCATTTCCGTCGCGATAAAACGAAAAACCACTTCGCTCTACGGCTACTCGCGGCCGACTCCATTGATGTAACACTCGAGATTCTCTTACCCCCGACGAGAGGGTGGCACGGGTAAAGAGAGACAGAGAGAGTGCTGGTATTCGCGCTATAGCAACCAAACAGATCCATAAGCAGTACCTGGTGCGGACGGGCACGACAGGGTCACCACTGCCACGCTGCCGCGAAAATTGGGAGCGTTTTTACGCGAAATAAATTTATCAAAGGCGCGTTGCTGGAAGGTGAACGCGTGAAACGTCGATGATTTAGAGCGCGTCGTTTAACGAACTATTTTTAAGGCATAATTTCAGCCGATCCAATTTCTTGATCGTACAATTCGGCAGAGTGGCGAAGACCCTGACTTATACTGGTAACCCGCACGTCGATCGCTCGACCTTAGCACACTTTCCAGCAGCTGCATACATGCGCAAATGTTTCTCAAGACTGGCTGCAAGGACGAGTGCACCATCGCGTGAAAATTAGGATATGAAAAAAAAAAGTACTGAGATAAATATATTCGAAAAATACCATTACGATTATCCGCTACGACAAAAATTAGATTTACTACGGTGAAATGGAGTATAACTAGATAAATGGATGATATTAACAACCTCTCTCTCTCAACGCGTGTTATATTCTGTTTTTATTAATTTAATCAGCGTAAAAATATTAATTGCATTTTTTCATCGTTTCGTATGCAGCCGCTCGCGCCGGGACCTGGTTTCGCGCTTCATTACGTCCATATTTACGACGGGAATGTTGAAATCAATTTCCCATTCCCCAAGTCCGAATAAAACAGTTACGCGCGACGTATATCTCTGTTTGAAGTGCATTCGTATTTAACTGAAACGCAGCGAACATTCTATCGCCATCGAATTGGAACACTGCAATAATACGTATATTGTTGCGTTGTGTGTACTGGCGTCTAGAATTAGTGTCACGTCGATGTCGCACAAAATACTAAGCTATCGAGAGATTGCGGGATCTCACAAGCTTAAACGGATACAAACGCGCGCGCTATATTGACTTAGGCGAGAAGATTCGTTATTTTTAAGGACAAATTCTCTCTTTTATTCGTTCGCGAGAAATCAAGCGATCTCCCATAACAGATAACGAGGCACGACTTTCTATACGACATGTATTTCATCGTCGCGCGGACAAATTGCCGTTGTCCTCGTTTGGTGAATGGTATAGTCAATGTATTATACAGCACGGTCACGCTATTGTAAATTGATGCCTCGTCATCCTCCGGATAACTGCGAAAAAAAAACACATATTTTCAATTCGACGTTTCACTGACAAGCACCGCCGGATGGATCGTATTGACGTGTGTGGTGGTGTAACAGCGAACGGATGCGGAACTGCAGATGGTATGTATTATAATCTGTCACACGAATATCTCATTCATATGCAGAAGAAGTAAGTGGTTGAGTGGACACATTGCCAGCGTAGACATTTAACGTTTTCGCAATTGGAGAACCCGGGCAAGTACCTGAATGCGGTTGCAAAATTCTTGCGAAAGTTTAGTTAATCTTGAGAATAAATTATTAATTTTGCGCGCGCGCGCACACACACATACACACTTCCCTATAATGTATCAGGGTATGATATTTAGCCAAAACAGTACAATTGGACGCAGTTTCTGCAATGCGGAACCGACTCCAAAACCTAAGCTTTTCCGCTAAAGCAAATTTCGCGAAACATTATAGATGTATAAAATTCTGCGCCAACGTTATCTCAAATGACCGACTTATAATCCTTATCAAATACAATTCCATGTTATATGCGTTTTTAGAAAACTCCTGTTCATGATCACTTTGCAATACAAAACTAAAAATGGCAAAAAAACACGAAGATGGCGCTTGGTTCCTTATTTAATAACTACATCCAATTAATCGGAATTGTCAAACTAGTTTACAAATCGGAAACTTTAACGCTACAACAATGGAAATATTTTGTAGAACGTTGCAAATAACCGTTTTTCTGATATTTTCGGTGCTTTTTATTATTATTTTATCTTTAGATAAACGCTATCGTTTATTCTTCGCTGTCGCTTTTATTCCAAACATTTGTTAACCTAAAAAACATTTTTTTTCTATTATACCGACGAAATGTGCGTAACTGTTTTCGGATTAAAATATTTTTGAAAATATTGTTAAACCATGCGCTTTCATTCACCAGCCCTTTCAATTAATACATTGTTTATGCAATTCGATATGCAAACTCACTTTTTTTCCGTTCGTTGCGGAGCGACCGCAACAATACCGTGAGTTTGCCCAACGTGATAAACTTCCAAATTTACACAGGCGCGGTAGAATTTAGGGAAAGAGATAACGTTTGCTGGTATCTGACGCCGTAATATATACAATAAAATGTATTCCCGCAAACTGTCACGCGTTTGACAAACGCGAGAGACTCCGTAATATATTCAATATCTATATATGTATATATATATATATATATACAAATATAAACGAGAGGATTATCGTCAAATGTCGGTTTGAATTGACGCGAAGTTACAGCCGCGTAATTTATTCGCGAGCCACGTATGTACATATTCGAATCGGATTTAGTTCTTTTATGAATTAAGAAAATAATTAATTCTTTCACGACGTAAATATCGTATGCAAATTCGACAAAAAGTTTTAGATCTCTGGCTTAAAAAAAAAAAAGAACGCATAAACCATGGCCGACGAGAACTATAATCTTATCTTACTGGACGCGTCATCCTCGTTATCTGTACATACACGACGGAGGGAAATGCACCTATATATGTGTATACGGACGAGGCAATTACGATATTTCTAGCACGAATGACTCAACATCTGCGTCGCACGTCGATCTCACCGGTACCAGTCTTGACGGGGACGCTTATTTGTCACTGATTCATTCATGCCAGAGCTTCCTCCCGCCTCCCGTGCGCGCGGAAAGCTAATATGGTTTTAAGATCAAAATATGATCGGAGATAATATTATGAGGTTTTACACCGTTTAAATATGAATTTAAGTGCGAACGTGTCGTATATATCGAGATAATATATCTCTTCGAGAATATATTTCATTCGATTGATAATTAATAATTTTATTCTTAATTTTGTTACAAAAATTATTTTTACATTATTGTGTGTGTCTCGGAGTATATTTATATATGTATATATTTTTCACATTTTTCTTATATTTCTTAACGATGATCTAATTGTCGCATTACTTTCCGTACTTTGAACAAGAACTTTTGTATACGATTCTAGTTACAGTAGTTACCCTTAATCGACTCGGTCTCCGAGCTTTTCAAAGGGGAATTACTAAAGTTTAATCGCAAACTGCTTGCGCTTAACGAGCTAATGCGTTTGTCAAATTGCAGACATATAGCAGATTGAGACAGAAAAATTCCCATTATTACCTTACCTTGTCAAAACAGTTATCATTTTGCAAGAATGTGACGGCGACAGCTTGTGCGTAGCACTTGTATAGCACTGTTTTATGCGCAGAGAAACAAAATAATTTTAAATTATGAGGTGGTCGCATTAGTGTATTTTACAGATATTTTATAATATATACTATGCGATGAAGGATTTTGCTCACCTTATTTTCGTGCTGCGAATTGTAATTCTTACAAATACAATGTTCTTATCTCTTAAGGCCGAGCGGCGATAGACAAGACTAAATAACTGTATTTATCGCAGTAAATTACGTGTCGCTATTTATTGGAGTTTTTGCAAGAGAGTCTTCTAGCTATTTTTAGCTAAATAATCATTTACATTATATGTATAAACGGATCGACGACGCAATAAGACTATATAGCGAACATTCTCATTTAAATTTCCAAATCAAGGTGCAGTCTCGAAGTAAAATAAAAGCACGTTGATATATCCCCGGCAGTACGATTGAGGTATCCATATGATACATTGCGCAATAATAGCGAGCATAACTATTTTTTTAGCTGCCTGCGGAGATTCTTGTCGCATTTGTAAAAAGACAACATAAGGAATCATGAATAATTAATGAAAATGTTTCTATTAGCATATAAAGATACGGATTACAATTAGAAACTATAACAATAAGTCAAAATAAAGAAAAAAGTAAATAGAAAGATATCATAAAACTTTATTATGACATTCTAATTTATGTATATTGTCTTCTTCATGAAAATTGCCTAAGGCTGTATTTTAATGAAGGCGTACGAGCAGCGAATAAACGTACAATAATGATATCTCCGTATCGTTAACGATGTTTGTCGTTACATTAAACATTAAATTATTGAGGAAAATACGATAATTATACAACAGTCAGTTAATTACAATGCAATATGTCCCTACATGGTATTTTTCGGATAATCGGGAAAGCTATTATAGATCAGTTTTTTGTGTCCAATCCACGCGATGTCTTCTTTACAAATAAAACACCCGACAAACGTCGTTAACGCGATGCGGGCAAGCCTCTATGGAGTTCGGCGCTCGATATAGGAAACGGAATGCGGAATTTAAATTATGCACGCTGCGTCTCCCGACGCGCCGTTAAATACATTTAGCCGATTGCTCGCGCACTTTACAGTGGCAAGAGTCCACGACGACGAGAGCAGTCGCCTTCGGCTTGCTCGTGGCCATTATACCGGCTCTTCCGCATCATAAATTATAGCGGCTGGTACGCTCGGGCCGGAAGTATCGCAGGAAGCGAGCACGAAGCCGAAAACAACAGCGTGATCCACATTGCAATCGACCCGTGAAATGCATTTTTGCAAAATTACCAGCGGCCTGTGAATGAACACGGCGCGATGCGGCGCGCGACGCGCGACGCGACCGATTCGAAAATTCGTCCAAAATCCCGGCTACATCGGACATACGCAATTACTTTTAATCAAACTGTCTGTTGTTTGCAGGCCGCCGTGTGTCGCTGCGGTCACTGAACGCACGACTTAACGGCATTCGACCCGGGCCCAAGCTCTCTCTCTCTCTCTCTCTCTCTCTATATATATATATATATATATATATATATATATATATATATATCTTGTTATATAAACCCATCGCGCATTTGTCCGTTTGTGACTAATCGCATCGACGAACAATAGCTGACAATAGCTGACGCAGTTATGCCATGAGCAAGGACTCATTTTATTCCGATGACGCGTGCAAAAAGGCTGCGGTTAAAAAATTGTTTCTTACGATAGGTAAGATGAGGCGCATCATGAGATAAAGACTGCTTTAAGAGTCGCTTTCCAAGAAATCTGAATCAAAAGAAAACAAAGCAATTGTTACAGATTGCTCGACTGACCAAAGGTTTATTATTACTTGATGTTAATTCACATTTAGACAATGTGCTTAAGACTCAGTTACTCGAATACTCTTTCGACGTATGGTGAAATAAAATTTCGAACTCATTGTCAGCTAAGGTCTTAATTGAATTAATGTAATTAAAATTATAATTTTAATTTTATATAATTTAATTTATCTGAAACAGCGATTTCGATGAATCTATTTGATATGTTTATTGCAGCTTTAGCTTCAGTTTCAGCTGTTAATTCAGCCTTAGACGATATCTTTCAGGTAGCAGCTATCACAATGATATGTTACGGTAGCCGGAAATACCTAGAGCGATAATAGGTGCAAGGTTAAATTCATACGCCGTAGAGAGACGACGAAACGGACGTCGCATAATGCTACATTTATCTATTACAATGAATCGCCCGTGTCTATTTTTGCTATACGATTTTGCGCAGAGCGCATAGTATGAGTCGCGTGCGATGGAAAATCTATGAAAGTAACGAAGCGAGGAGTGCGTGTTCGTAGCTTATACCTTATTTGAGATGATGAAAAAAAATATATGAATTACACGACTCCAACTATTCTTAGAAAACGGCATGGTTACACAAATATATACAGTCCTGACGTAACCGATCACAAGGTCCGATCGCGTATAATAACAGGGTGTTTCACCGCGCAATTACTGCTTTTATCAACATGTAACGGCGAAATTTATAGGTATAGCTTTTACGAATAATACTGAAACGCCGCACTGCAAAGACATAATTTTTATTCCGAACATATTTCACCTTAATTTACTCTGTTAACTTTATACTAAACGCAAATATTCTCTCGAGTACCCTTTTAATACAGGTCTTTGTGGAAACTTGACAACTTTGCATTTTCTCTCTCTCATGTCTCCAAGTAATTTTAAAAGATTATAAACAGATTATAGTCTCTTCGCGAAAGCGTCAATTTAGTCTAGACGCTAGAATTTTGTGCGGTAACAATTTATTCGAAGTAATCTGTTACGTCTTCGCGGTTGTAAAAGTAGCTCGTGTCTCAGGGTTAAGCATCTTGTCAGGCAAGTCTCGTCTGGTTCCGAAGTTTCTCGGCGGTTCGCGTAACAGACTTCTTACGCGAAAGCGCGCAAGCATGGCAACCGGTACACCGCGATGCGTGCGTAAGGCGGCCCGCATGTACACACAAGCTTGTTGTGAGACGCACGATAATTATCGTGTTCCGCTGCGCTAGTTCGCCCGCTACACCGCTGCACCGATGCGGTTTCTGCAATAATAATAATAATAACCCGCATTACAATGCACACACACACACACACACGCGAGAGCATATACACGCACGACCGCTTACGTACACACTCGCGTACGCATATCATCCTCGCTTACGCCACGTGCGTACGATAAGGATCCTCCGTGCGAGGCGAGCCACCGTCTCCTCTGTGACCCGTTTTCGTCAAGATTGCAAAATTTCTCAACGTCTCTCTCAGCCTAAAACTTAAACTGTTATTCGCGCCATTTGTCTTCGCGTTTTTTTCTCGGAAGGTCTCGTGAGTAATGGTTTTCGAACTAATTGCAAGCCGACGACAGGCGCGATAACGTTCGCGGTGTTTACTCGGAACAAGAATATTACTCACGACGTGTTATGGGCTTAGTCTGGCACTCGCATAATTATCAATACACGCGCGATTGTTCGTCGACTTGTAGAACTTGTAGACGCTGTAAAAACCGTAGACACGATTGTCGGTGCACATTATACTTGATCCGGTAACTACGTAGAATTATAGAGATTGCCGATACCAGGAAAAGCCGCGACGTGACTCAAAATCTCGCGCCGCGCTTCGCTCGCGGTCACGTGACCTCGCGCCACGTGACGACCGATTCGCCGCTCATTGGCGCGTCAGCGATCGGGGGATCGCATATAGCCGTGGCGCGGGCAAAAGCCGCGGGGCAAAGCGTCGGTGTTTTCCACGAGCCGGTTCGGCAAGTAACCTTGATCCTTTCGCGAGTCGTCGTACGTGACAGCCGTCCGTTCGGGTGGACCGTTTTAGTGTCGATCGAGGCATCGTCGAGGTAGCAGGCGGTCCCTGGTCAGTTTCTCGAGTGTTGCCGACGTTCCCTGTGTGCGACAGGATGAAAACGTTCGTCTACGTTCTTCTCGTTGCGGCGTGCTTTGTCGCGTGCGCACGCGGATTCCCAAGTGAGTGCGACATTCTTTTTTCAAATTAGATTTCGAATTTTCTTTTTTTTTTTTTACTTGCGCGCACGTTTCGAATAACTGTATCACGGATATAAAGATCGAATTTCCGCGACGAGCTGTCGTGGAGATTTCAAGCTTACGCGCTACGTCGCGACGTCAGCGTTTATTGTATTCGAAATACGTTATAAAATTCCTGTTAACTTTCCGATGTCTAAATCAGTTTTTAGCCTGGTGTCGATTGTAGTGAACGTGATTATATTCCTTAATTAAATTCTGGTTTCAAGAGTTCTCGCAAGAAAATCGTTCTGTATTATTCTTCTTATAGCGCCAAGTATTTTCTCGTTTAATAATCACTCGTCAATTGAATCTAAATTAAGACAACTGTTCATGATTGCAATTTAATTTCGTAATTGCGATTTTTTAAGTAAGTAGCGTTCGACATAATTATCCGTTATTTTCGTCAACGTAATATTTTATGGAATAATATAATTATATTCCGATCTCTCTCTTAATTTGGAATTGCCGTTTAACTATTATTTAAAATTGTCGTTCGTAAGCTTCTTAAGATAGTTCATTTATAACTATAAACCGGATTGTTGAAGGCGCGGTTAATGGAATATTCCATTGTGCTATAATCGGTTCTTTCGATTTCAAAATGTGCAGCTATGCGACAAAATGCTATGTTAAATCAATAAAAGTCGATGTGGTAAAACCACATTCAAATTAATATCGGATATCGAATTAATAGTCCATTTGCAAAGCTCTTTGTTGGTGGATCGAATAAGTAAATATTTCAGTTAGCTTACAGATTCAGATCGCAAAAAAAATTATTATTATATTTAACGTTTTGTTTCAAATAACCAAAGTTATATTTAACTTCTTGTCCTTTTTTTAAATAACCAAATATAAGTGCACCATGATATATGTACTATATGTCGAGCAAACTCAAAGCTAAATAATTTGTAAACTCGTAGTTTAAACCCTTGACGAAAAAATTATTGAATCTTCTAGTGAAACGGAGAGATAGATAGATAAAGAAAGCTCGAATCTTCACCATCCTAGGTCTTAATTACGATCGTAATGGTAATAAAACGCAATCTACATTTTCACGCCTATATATTCTATGCACTCGTCGAAGCACCGACATTTATCGCGGCTCCGTTTGTCGCGTTAAACGATTCTTCGATATTATTTTCGGTTCGCGGCATTTATGTGTCGTTATAAGGCAAGTCGTGTGCTCCCGGCCGGCGAATATCGCGATTGAATGTCAGGTCACGAAGAAATCGTGGAAGCAGATAGCACGCTCGAACTACTTAAGGCCGTTGTTTACTCGATTACAACTCGATATGAAATTCACTTCCAGCCATAGACTTTGCTAATTAGCATCGGACCCGATTTTGCGAGACGGGAACGGCAGAAAGCTCGTTTAATTGGAGCTGCTACGTCCCCCAAGATAATTGTCCGAGCGAGTTCCCGTCGAACTCCAATTTATTCCTCTTGATTTTAATGTAACTTTATCTCTCGGGCCGACATTTGTGTGTCTCGACCGTTTTCAACCGTGCGGAAATCTTTACAAAAATAAGTCGACCTGGCTTTTCCGGCAAATTGCGAATTACAATTTCGTCGCTAATTTATCAAGACCCTCCTCTATATCGGAATTGAAAGTTCAATTATACTTTGCGTTATATTCATAAAACAGTTTAACGTATACAACTCGTAAAACGTTTTTACTTGTAAAACGGTTTGATTAGTTATAAATATATAATAATTTTGAATGTAACAACTGTTCGAGTATCGAATATAACGTTCCTTTAAATTTCTTTAAAATAAATGAGACACATTTTAATTATTTGAACGAATATTATTTATTATTTATAAAATTATTTTTTTATAATTTTTATATAATTTTTGTATAATATTAATAATGTAACGTTAAACTTTCATTTCGGCTTTGTGCCGTGCATTTTAGAATACGAATACGTTCGTTTCCTCATCTGTTTAAAAATATCGTTTATGATTTTTACGACGCACAAGCAGCCCGCGTCTAAAACAGATTAACGAGTTTGCATTCGAATAATTGTACATGCATAAATGCATGCCGCATTATTGCGGAGAGCAACATTTGTAAAACAGTCTCGGAACTTTGTGCATATTCGTTGAAGCACCAAATGATACGAATATTTTAACCTGCAGTGCCATCGTGACGCGCCACGCGTATTACGTATACGTTCTGAATAACTTCGAGCGGTGAAACAACGATCAAAGCTTTCAGATTATTAATTGTTATTGCAAAAGATACCGCGAGAAATACGCGGCGGACGATAATCGAGCCTCAGGGGAGAAGTTTCGTAATTATTGAATCATTGGTGGCCCGTTCGGCAGTGACAGGCGCGTACAACCATACAATTAAATTTCTTTCGCCATGGGTGAGCGCGTTACGCGTCCGTTGTTACTTCGGTGAGGAGTATGACGCCTCCGGCGATGTGTTTCATCTCCTAACGTGATGCACCTGCCAGTTTCTATGCCGCGAAATTTCGCCGTTACAACGCGGTCTCCGCAGGAGAGAGAACGTCTGCTCTCATTACGCTCGCTGACAGCCGGGTGACAGCCGGATAATAATGTAATTTTTGAGACTTCCCCGGGACGGCGGCGGCGGCGACTTGCCAACAAGTTACGAAAATCGAGTTTCGGCGAGTTTCGATCGCGGTGAGCTTCGCTTCGTTCGCCTCGCGCCCGGTTTATGGCAGATAGGTGGCGGTTTGTAAGCATCAAACAGCGCGAGTCCTGTCACGGCGGGGTATAAGCAGATTGCGCTTAATCCTATTAAGAACACATAATCGTCACTGCTGGGTAATCGCACGTCGCTTCCAAGACGAGAGAGGCTGCGTAATCACCTGCAATCGTAAATCTCTTTTGTGCAACAAACATGACGTTTAGTGCCGCAGAGCGGCGTGCTCTCTGCTCCGCTCGCTGCTCTGCGGTTTATCTGCGCGAGTAACTGTACTTTATGCAAAAATTGATACTATATAATAATTTTCTATAGCGATAACAGTCGAATTTGCGAACCGTTCCATCGGGCATATGTATGCAGCCGTATAAAGGGAGATACGCTTGTTTAACGATCAATATTGTGTTTGCTACTCGATTTCTATATTTCAAATTACATAAGATATCGGCACGATTTACAGATGCCACGTATGATTTCATAAACTTCAGAATATAAAGTTACATACGTCGTACGTTTACTTTTTCGACCAGACAGTCAGAGTGTTCATGTTTACTCAACGTTATCGAAATTAGCTTTCGTAACACTGATACTGGTGTACCAGCAGTATGTATTTATCTCATTACGCCAATCGCGGTCGTTATTAATAAGTATTTTTCGTTTCATTCAATACACTAGCGCGAGTCGTCATCGTGTATCATGCGCACGCGAGTAAATTCGCATTCGCGTAAAAGTGTGTCTTATGTGTCGCGTAAATCACTCAATTCGCTCGACGCCAATTACAGCGGGGAAAAAAATCGTGACTAATTACACCTCGCCTCGTTTGGTCTCCGAGTAGTTGATTCAGTCGTCGTCGCCTGTCTATTGCACAATCCGGTAATGCCATTCCTTCTTCCTATGTTCCGCATCGCGTTCGACGAGCCTCCTGTCGCCGGCCTTCCCTTTCACCCGTCCGCTTCACACGTGCAATCGCACCGGTGCACGTGTACGTATTATATTGCCCGCGCGCGGTACAATGCGGATGCGTGACGTACACGATAGCGCAGCACGATTGCATGGGCAAAGAGCAATAATGTATCTCTGGTCGGATACTTTTATGCCCCTCCGTTTTTTACCATTAAGAAATTCTCTTACCTCGATCTCACGTAATTTTTACAGTGGACGACAACGCCAACACGCATTACCTACGGCTGTATCGTATTCATGAATTTATAATGATAAGAATATCTATAATAAACGATATATCTATTATATAATAATTTAAACATTCCTCTTCTCTCTCGTTTCTCTCAATGATGAAAAAAGGAGAAGAAAGAACGCTTCAAAGCATTTGTAGCGTCAAGTGGACCGAATGTACATTTATCTGTGATATTTTCCTTGGAAAATTTCAAAAAGAACGACGAAAGACATTTCTACCAGTCATCATTATTTTTCTCGCTCGCTGTATACATATACCTGCTCGCGCGACTCCGTACGTGGAGTGTCCTTGCGGCTTAGTTCGTTGTGCACCTCCGTATCTGGAGGCGAAGTGCTGCCGCGGATTATGACCAACTCATATTATTTTCCTGTCGCGAACAGCCTGACCCCGTTGACGTAGTGTTGGGCTTGCCTTGAGTGGCAGTGGCACCGCGGAATATGCCTCCATTAAGTATGCAGCCTGCGTCCCCGCCGCCGCCTTACAGCCATTTAAATGAAAAAAGGCAGTACGCCGCGAACTTTTTGTCGGCGCATCTTTTTTTTTATTTTGTTTCTCCCGTCTTTCCGACGTAGTCCTGAGGTCAATATCTCGACTGCGATTCTGCGCAATTAACTCCATAGAGCAAAACCTATAATATCCTTGTAGACACGTGATCCGACAGTTACGAGCGATGATTAATCGTGTAATGTATTCGGCAATAAAAATAAATGCACGTAAATTCAAAACATAGAAGCGTAAGAAGTTATATATAATACATTAAATCTATAGAATTACTCTCATCTAACAATTTCATATATCAGACGTGTGCTTCAATATTGTTCATCTTTAAAGCGAATATATTTCCGATATTAGGTCAATGAAACTCTAAATGTGAAAACGGTATCTATAATATTTTGACTTCGCTCCGCCGTTAGTTCAATCTAAAATCTAAATATACATATCTAAATTCAATCAATAATAAGACATAAAATCAAAGGAGTATCGTGTGATATAAATATTAATATAATTATATTGTCAATAAATATATAAATATGTATGTAACATTAAATGCATTATCAATTGTTTCAAGGAAATATTACTCGCACATTTAAATTTTTAGTTGAGTATTTTTACAATCTTTTTATTTGTGCAAAAGTCCTCTTCGGAGCAATTTGTTATGGGATATCGTGGGATAGGGTGTCTCCTTAGGCACACGACATAAGATGAAACGAGTATACATTTCAGGATTAAAGTAAAGCGCGTCCTTAGCTTCAACTCGTGCACTTTTGTCCCGACAATGCATTTTACCATGCGCAGCGTGTAATTTGCGTAAGTAACATGCTGTTATAATAACATTTATACAAGGGTACCATACATTGCCTTGTGTAATCTAAGCCTTTGCTCGTTCCCTAAGTTTCGGACAACTAATCGCCTACACGTTGCTAAGCGTATATGGCACAAGAATAAGAAGAAGAGGAATATTTAGAACATACATAATTGCAATTTATATTAAGTAATTTGTGAAACAAAAGCGAAAATGAGAAAATGTCTACATTGTCTACAAGTAATTTTTTAATTTTCAGAAAGTAAATAATGTACTGCCACTGATGTCACAGAAATAATTAATATTTTATAATAAAACGCATTGTGAGAAGAGTTAATTTATAATTTTATAAATTATTCGCGTGTCAAGGCTGATTTACATATATTTATTGGTCGTTCACATCGTGCTAGGTATAATATCGACATTGGACCTTGCTTAAAAGCACGAACACTTGCGATGCCATGGCCGTTATAGTGATTTAACGGCGTCGTTTAATGCAACATGTATCGTCGCGATCGTGCATATGTGTGAAAGAAACGCCGCCGTTAAACATCACGCATAAAAGTCTTTACTGGCAGGTAATTTGCCTATCGCCATTTGCTGCACACGCGCAGCAATGAAGCGGTAGATAATAAAAACATTATTCGGGCGTAGTTCTCGAATCAAACAAATCATATTGCGCATTCAAGTGGAAAATGCAAGCTGTTTTAAAGAGAAAGACTTACTCTTCAACGCGACGCTGCGCTTTGTCTACAAAATTTATGCGGGCGAAGTATTTTTAATCCTTTAATCTTTTAGAGAATCTGGCTATCGTATAGGTTTAAATAATTTTTTTTTTAATTTTATTGTAGTAGTAGTATATTACGAAATTTTTTTAAGGTAGTAAATTTATAATTCTATACGCATTTAGAATGTTCAAGAGACAAAAGTCATGAGAGGAACGCATTACGTTGACAGTATCTGCGCATTAAATTTACATTTGCCTGATTTGTTATTCCAGGA
This sequence comes from Temnothorax americanus, assembly GCF_048541705.1. Taxonomy (NCBI): domain Eukaryota; kingdom Metazoa; phylum Arthropoda; class Insecta; order Hymenoptera; family Formicidae; genus Temnothorax; species Temnothorax americanus. The sequence continues at coordinate 192,352 of NW_027509264.1, read as the reverse complement.
AATTTTTAACGTGCATTTTTGCTGCTTTCTTCCAACCTTCTATAATCGCACAATCGAAAACTATTTCGACCCAGACTACTCTTACGATCTAATTATCTAATATTTTATGAAATGAATGTCAAGAACGTTTTTTAAGTTACCCAAATAACGACAAACGAAACTATAACGAGACGTAAAAACTCTTCAATTAAATAAAATCGAATAAAACTTTGTGCATGCGAAACTTTCCGTATTAACGCTTTCGCGAGAAGCAAGAAAGGGAAATACAGCCAGCTTTAGGAAGCGATTACGAAAAGGACGAGCTCGCCGTCAATATTTCACGAAACGATAAAATCGAGTTTTGTGTTCAGCAACTACTATATGGCCACGTATTTACGAGCTTTAGCTTTGCCATTTTATCATATTTGCGACTGCTGGTCATAATAATTATTATAATGTACGAATACATTTGCATAGTTTATATCACAAGCTTTCCAGGTCACGAAAATTTTTATAAATCAGTCAATATTAAAGGCTAAATTTTTTTTTAGTATTTTATTCTCGAAAGTTTTTTTTGACGTTACATAGTAATCAACTTAGTTTATAAAATTGGCTTGATTAACTGTTATCGCGTCTAAACGATGAAGCGACACTAAAACAATACAAATGCGCTTTCATGCAAGTACAAATAAAAAAAATACTTTTTATCGAGAAATATCACAGAAGACAAACACTAAACGTGCAGCGCACAAAACGCGCAGTGCCATGCCGTAGCCCATTCTTGTTGACGTAAAGAATTATGGGATGGCCGTTCGGTCAGTCGGCGGCAGACAATCCAATTACCCGCGAGTCGCGAAGCCATAAACTGCCGCGACCCTTGGCGATGGTGGCGGCGGGAGAACGATAGAGTAATTATGAATAGGTGAGTGCATATCGCGCACGGACATCGAAATCGGATCTGCCGGGTGGAAATTCGTTTGAAACCAATCATTAGCGCTTCCCTCGTCTCATCTCGCTCGATCGCTTTTTGTCGCGTATATCGCGCCGCCGTAATCGCCGCCTTTCCGAAAGTCTAATAACGAGGATAACGAATATTCCTCCGAAACAAATTGAAATCCAATCTCGCGTTTCGCCGAATCTGTCGGGAGCAAAAGTCAATGCACCATTGATTTTCAGCAGTGGCAAGCGTGACCTCGCCGGGAGGACTTACCGTTTCAGGAGGTATGAAACGGTTCGATCCACATAGGCACAAGAAATAGATTTTCGTCGATTTTTGGAATCAACAATTATAAAAGCAAAGGTTTTCGCGCGTCAGTCTTGGCTGTACCTTGAAATAATATTGCAAAGGGGACAACTCGTGGCGTAAGGATTGAAAATAAGATATACGTATAAGTCACGATTGCGGAATTATTCGCGTACATATAATTATCGGTCGGGAAATAAACGTATCTCGGAGTAGAGCAATATACTAATATTTTGTGAAGGAGAAAACAAGGTGTTAAATAAATCATCTAGAAAAGAAGATTAATGGAGTTGCCGGTTCAATGTAGGGATACGCAAGATAACGGGGATAGTACGAAACTTTTTTCTCTTTTTCTCTTTTTTTTTTTGATATATGTCTCTTGGAATCATGTTACGCGTACATTAGTTACGCGAAAAATGACGCATTTGGTAGACATGAAAAAATGAAGATTCTCTGTATATTTCCGTACATGCGACCTCGACAGTCTCGTGATAATAAGTATATATATTGCATATAGAAACGGCGCAGGTATAACGGTGACTAATTAGCAACAAGCTGATTGTGTGTTTAAAGGTTCTCAGAAAAAAAGTATGTAGCCATAATCAAGTCTTTGTTCCCTGACAGGGAGACGAGAGATATGCGTGTCAACTGAAATAGAAGAATATATACGTATCGTTTGCAGTTTGTTTCCCATCATATCTATTCGCGTAAATTCTAAGCTGAGCGATAAGAAAAAAATTGCACATGTTATCTTGCGAATTTTAAGTGCATACAGCATAACATTAATCTCTCTCGTATCTAAATAATGTTAAATAATTTAAATGTTATTTTCAATTGATTTTTAACTTAAAATTATTAAAGCATATTAACTTGATGTATTAAAAATGATTGACTTGAAATTATTAAAATAAAATCAGGATATCTACAAATGGATATTTATTTATTATCGATGCTTGCAGAGGAAAAAGACATTTGCCTTTTGCATCTGATTTACAAAAAAAAAGGAATATATATGTATATTCCGTCATTAGTAGTATCTTTATCGGGTCTATTTTTTAATTGTCTTGATAGATACGTGACGGCATCTTATGTCACGCTCAAAATCCTTAAGTACGTCACATCTCATAGAGCTCTTCTCTCCTTTTAACCGCTCACGCAACATTTCACTGAGCCGAGGCGTATATAATCCGTGCGTCTCAAGTATTTAATACCGTTGAAGAACGTGAAGGAATTTATCGTCGAGACATCGTATTGATCTTTACTTAAGCGAAGCGACGCGTACACGCGCGTGCGTCGGTAATCCTCGCTTTGCGTGATCATCGCATTTCCGAAAACCACCGTGGTGTGATCGATAAAATCGTGCGGAAAAAGCGCGCGACACACGAGCGCTCGTATTTTTGTTCGCAAAAAAAAAAGGAGTCTTTCCGGCTTAACGCGAATCGGATTAACACGGTAGTCTCCGATAATGCAGGATAGCGCGCAAATTCGGGACCATCTGCATCCCGTGCTGGAATGCCTTTTATCCTTGTATAGCAATTCGTTTGAACACGAGAGAATTTCCATTTTTGTTTCGCGAACGAAATCTGATGTTTCAACGCGTCTAACTCTATAAGGTCTGTGATCTAGATATCATAGAATTTCTTTTTTATTTGTGACAATCAAATCGTTACTTATTAGATTAGGAGTAATATTTTTGCAACGCATTCTAGCTGTTGAACTATGCATTTGTCAAATAATACGTTTCATCGATGTACAAGAAAAGATATGACAAATTACGAGATATAAGACAACAGTATGAAGTACCTGACGGCTTCCAATCATCGTGCAAGAGCGTCTATTTATCACTCGCTTTATCGTGATCTTATATTTATCGCGATGTGCATAAGTAATACTTCCTACTATCCCGCGATCAATTTCTACGCTACTCTAATGTATGAATCTATATTTTAAAACTGCATCACAGAATTATAACTTTTTACTTTACACACATTTTATTTTTATCGCGCATAAAACCATCTTCACAACTAACATATTAAAAAAAGGAAATGTTTAGTCTGAAGAATCTATTTGTAACAATTTCACAGGTGCTAGTACTATAAATAGCGTCAACTCGTGTCCAATTGAAGACGTGTGTGTGCGACTTGGAATACGGTCATAATTTTAAGACTTCATTATTACGTCATTTATAACACACCTGGGGAGCACAGTCTGTTACGCAATATTTCTACTTAACGTGCGTAATGCACTGAAGGCACCTATAAGTCACGTTGAGACTTGGGCGTCTTTAGACTCCACACACGTGTATAGTGTATATCCTCGGCGCTCAATGCACAGGCGATAAACTCTCAAATTCTCGATTCGTAATTTCTGTGAAATCGAACCTACCGAACCACCCCATGTACGCAGGGTGCGTATTACGGTGCCGCGTGTCAATCTCTGATGCATTTGCCTCCACTCAGCGTGCAATAACTCCTTTGAACGCGCGGATGATGTACGAGCGAGTTATTCACACGCGAATTCGCTTGCGCTTGTGTGTGTATATATACGTACGTGCGTGCGTGTGCCGTGTGCGTTCTACACATCGAGCGAGTCATACCACACGGCGCGCAAGTACTTCCAAGTTATTACGCCTTTGACATCGAGTACGTACTCGTGTGGTACGCGCTATTTCGATTCCAAGTTTCATAATGTCGGGGCTCTGCGCTATATAGCAACACCACTTCCCGTTTCATCCACCTCGATTGGTAGGTGCCTCTGTCTATCCTTGCCATAACCCATCCGTTGAAACTGCAACTTTGATATAAGCGAAAGCCGGCGCGTCGTATCGCTCTCACAATAAGATCATGAAAATAATATGGGGACCCCGCCACGCGCGCGCGCGTGTTTCATATTTCACACTCCTGTCTATACAATAAAATTAAATTTTAAGCTCTCAAAAGTTTCTTTTTGAAATTACTTCGCCCTATCATGATTTTCTCAATTTATTCGTATTACCATATCTCTTTTTCATCTAATTCATTTTTTGTATACAATTAACAATTAGAAAAATTACATAACTACTTGAGAAATTGCAGTTTACAAAAAATCTAATTTCTTTTTCCAAGCTAGAAATTTATCGCAACAATTAGCAAGTTCGTTGTTTCTTAATTTTCATTTAATTTAGCTGTATATAGATAAACTTTCATAATAATTGGAACTAATCTATATAAATGCACAACGTGACAAATATTTTATGGAATGGCTGAAATTCTGTTAGAGCAAAAAGACTCTACAGAATTTCTAAAGCTCTTTCTGGGACCGGATGCACTTGCAGTTATACGTACTAGAAGACGTCACAGCGAGCGATAGGTGATGCAATGAGACAGCTTCCTCGGAGATTGTGAACGGTTTTTTCTCGAGTTCGCGATATGCACGAGCTGCGAGATATTACCTTTTTTCTCGGCTTTTTACCTGTTCGTGTCTGCTATCGATTTTTCACATTTCTCTTTGCATCGAAAATATTCTCGCGTCGACAGACTCATTTTCAGCGCAATCAAGTCGCTTGAAATAACTTCGACGAGACATTAAAACACGTTAAAGAAAATCACTGAAATTCCGCGCGCTTTGTTACCGCATAAAAAAATATATATGAACCGAGTATAAAGAGCGCGGGATAACGAATTTAGATGATCGAAATAATTTGGGAAATAATTTTTCGACTCGGCGGTGACATCTTGTTTCTTACATAATTCACGTGTACACATTACACCGTCGACGAGTTCTCTCCTCTTCCGCCTCTTTCTTCTCACTCATCATTTTTGCTGCAAAAACATACGACCCGTGAGCCTGAGAGCCTCTTGGAAATTTAAATAAACGCAAAAGAGCCTGCGTCTCGCGTCGCTGACGCAAAGTTTAAGGAATTTTAATAAAACGTCGGCCGTAGTTACCGTACGACTTAAGGAGCGCTCTAAAAAGTGTAACGTCGCGCGATCGTAATATCTTTGACAAATATTTATCCGTCCTCGCGTGATGGCGGGTGGTGGTTCGCGGTAAAATACACGCGTCGCGCGATAGAGTGAAAAGGGAAGCATATTTTACGAGACGTCGCGTAGCGGCGGTGTCGGACCTGTAATTTCTCGTTCCAACGGGACATGCATTTTTTCGTGCAGTTACATCTCTTCCGGTAAACAGACTAAATAAATTACGAGGCTCGTCCGCCGACAATCGAGCGGCCGGTCCCTGTACCTGTCCCGTAACCTGTCGTTCAAAAAATGTGTATCGGTGGAAGAGACGTAAAACACGAGAGAATCACGTACTGTTTCACCGCCGGCGAAACGAATTTAAGATGGTGTAAATTCATATAGAGGTAAAACAAATTTGGATTAACGAAAACACGGTAAAAAATTTATCTAATACTGAAAGGTGAAAATAATTTATTTAGTCGTGTGCAATTACATGAGATAGAATTCTAATTTCGGATATTTTTCTCTTCAGATTTTAACTGCGAATGAACTTGTTTGAACGAAATAATCTTGAAGCAGAAGGGGAAATGTGTAGAATATATCTTTAAACAACCAAGTAAAATATTTTGCCCTCCGGACAAATTTGCACTGTTCGAGGGCGAGGAGCCCGAAGCTTCGCGCAAATAGGTGCGTGATATCTCCGTTTTATAAATAACGCGAGCATAATACTCGAACTTCCCTAATTAAGCGCTCCATTAATATGATATTACGCTGTAAACAAAGGCAATTTCCCCGGAATCTGCGCGAAATGATTCGAAATTTTATTGCTCCTCGTTCTCCGTAATCGCTTATAATCCACAGGTATTTGTAACTATCGTTCGAAGCGAACTCGTTAAGCTGTTAATTTGATGCATCGTCGTCGTCGGTATAGCATTTTTCATGGCGGTTTTATCGCGCAAGCTCCTATTACGAAACTTTCCTATATACGCGTTTAAAAACGGATAATATCCGTAATAGGGGAGAGAGAGAGAGAGAGAGAGAGAGAGAGAGAGAGAGAGAGAGAGAGAGAACGCTCGCAATAACAATAGAAATAATCATCATCTATTCACGTCAATTTTGATGAATCGGATTAATACTCCGTTTGATTGACGGCTTCATTATCTTCTTCGGTAACTACCGCTATACAGGTCGTCTTCAACAAACCACGCTTACTCTTAACGATGCAGTAAGATGACGCGTTTTGAATATCGCGAACGGAAAGAGACGGAAAGGGAAAGTTCTCTTTCCATTAGTGTATCTGCTGTCAAAGTACCAAGTACGCTGAAGTTTCGAGACGAACTTTCGACGTACTTTAAGTGCTAATTAAAATATAAAGAATACCATTGCGCGTATGCATCAGCTGCATTCGGCGTATAATATAACACGTATACATATTTACTCCCCGTAAAACTACTAATACTTCACCGCAATTACTGTAATTGCCTTATATCGAACCGCTGCACGTTGGGTCGATCGATAAGCATTCCAATTAATTAAGCATTCCGACCGGCCCACGACGATTGCATATCCCAAATCTCTAATCGTCGTGTATTCTTGTTCGGAATACAGTTTATTACTTTCAAAAACGAAACAAAAAGAGCCGCTAACTCGATACCTGATCTTGTATAATCTTCATTAATCGGCAAGTTGCTGAGTGTTGGTCGCGAAACTGCTATCGAGCAGGGCTTAGGAAAAGCAAAATAAAAAAAAAGAGAAAAATGAAATTTGTGCACTAGAAAATCGTCTTCAACCTCGATAAGAAAGAATTTATGTGCGTTTGTATTCTTAATTTTTGCTGTTTTCTCTCGCAGTTCTATGAGAATTCATAATCACGCAAATTGCGAACCAAACTTCGATTATATTCATTCGTAAAATTAGTTCGCGATCCTAATAGAATCCACATGTGCGATAATTCGAGGAGAATACCGGTAATATCTGACGATACTCGTCGCTCTTTTCGCCGCCGGAGGATATCTGTTTTTGACAGCTACACACGTGGGGTGGTGGTCCACCCGCATAAGAAGTGGAATTTTGCCAGCCGCTTTCGAGGACGCTGTAAAAACGCCGAACTTCAGGGGCGAATCTGTTCGTAAAAGGATCTTTTAAAAAATAATTTTAACGCTGGATAGGATCTTTTAAAAAATAATTTTGTCCGGAAATATTCGTTGATGATACATCACGTTTTCTTTAATGTCTTCTTGATATTCTCTCCCGCACGTCCCAAAAGTTTCTCGGAAATTTGTCAGCCTTGGTTCGCGAAACGCGTTCACCATCCGTTCCTGGTGAAACTTCTATTTCATCCTGCAGTCAATGGCAGGTCGCACCGCGACGCTGCGACTCGCGCTCACAACGTACCCCTTCTTCCCCCCCCCGCATTCGCGTTACCCCCTTTTTACCGCGGTACCGCATTAAGCCCGCCTAATGTCACTCGAAGAAACGACGGACGGGGTGCATGGGAGCGGAGAAAAGTGGGAAGTATAAAAAACGAGCGGACCCGATAGATCGATCCGGCGGAAATTTCTCAGGGGAACAACGCCCGTGAGCGCGACGCGCGGTGCCGCAGGCCGTTCAAGCGCTATCCTACATCCATCACGCAGAATTTGCACATTGGTGCCGGACAACTAGATTTACTGGCGAAATACCCACCACGGCGAAGAGGGCGGCCTGGTAATCGCGAAGGAGTCCACGCAATTTATAAGGCGTATATAAATTGAAAATTATTTACAGAAAGAATTACTTCCGTTGTAGCGTGTATATTTGTATATGAATATTTATATTGCCCTTCATCCTAATGTAGCTCCTTAACGCGCGCGCGCGCCGCGTGAAAGCACCGAATGTTATATAATCAATCTAGCAAAAAATTGTCACAGATTATATTTTTGAGGTAAAAGCGTATACCTTCGTTCTCTCAATTAAAGCGCAAAAATAGCAGCATCGCAATAATCAACAATATATCGGTTAAGTATTAAAGCACAACGGGCCCGATAGACATTCATATATTTCGCACGTTGTATTTCGCAATGTAAATAATTAATTGTCACTATTTATCAACGCGGTAATGCATATAGTGGACGCATAAATTCGTAACGTATTATTAATCTCTTACGCGATGAAAATTTGTGCTTTTATCGAGCGATCGATATAACGGAGCGCGGGCCCGTGTTTTATCAAGCCCGCGAAATTAACAATTTAATTTGTGACACGTATCCCCGTTTTCACTGGGAATTAATATCACGCCGGTGAATCGATTTTTCCGCGAATACGATTCGATAAGATCGGCCCTTTAACGCAATCCCGTTTCAGGGGCGTTTCGGGGCTGCTCTATATCAATCTCCGCCGCCGCGTTTTTCAGTTGTGAGCTCGCACGCTCGCGGGATTTTCTCGGGTCCGCCGCGTTACTCCGCTTCTTGCATGCAGAAGGGGAATAGATTGACTGAAATTGACACCTACACTCCCGCCCGTCAATGCGAATTGACGACGACCGAATTGGATAATCGGTGGAAACGCCACGATCACGCCGGCGATGTGAACATATCGTTGGCATACATCCTCATCTTTATCCTCACATCATCCTCACACTTTCGTCCTCGTTTCTCCTTTACCCCTAATTTTTCAATATATCTTTTATCGGATCTTTTAACGTATACATTATCTGATATCAACGTGACGAACTGCTTTTCATCTTTTCGACAACCTAAAATTAATCTTTTGTTTTTATCAAAGTTTGTATATTCTTTATGGAAAATTTTTTGTTTCATTACGACAGCAGCAACGGAAAAATTTGCAAAAATTCGTGAAATTATTTTTATCATGTTCTTTCGTTTTAGTCACCGAAAGTTAAATATTACTACATCGGACAGTTTTGCAGAAAAATTCACATGGATTTGAGGTGTCGTGGCCACACCGGTCGGTAATATTCGTTAGAAATCCTTCACGAGCACACCTCTATCTGGATATGGATGATGTATGATGTAATTAATGGTTATTTCGCGGCTAATTGCCCGGGCGATTATGACTTTTCCGTGTGTATATCGTCGCAACGCGCTGCACTGCCACGCGGTGAACGTGAGACGGAAGTTTTAAATAGCGCCGTCCTAAATAAATTGCAGAATAAGTCCGATCACATCGATATGACGTATTTTAACTTTTAAATGCATCGAAAAAGATGTATAAGATATAAAGTAAAATTGATTAAATAATAATAATTGAATAATAGTATATAATTAAATAGACGATTATATACATCAATAACGTAATTACTCATGACTTCGTAAGAGCCCATTATCGATCAAGTAGTTGAAAACGCTGGGGAAAATGTAATTTTGACGTATCTAAAAAAAACTGCAAAACCATTTAACTTTGTCATTAATAAGCAGGTGCTACTGCTACGATGTTTCTATAAAAATCTTTATATGCATCATTATATTTAAAAGAGAACGAAAAGAAAAGAATTTAAAATACATTGCTTTAAGGAAAATCTGATGAAAAATATAAATATAATTCGTCTAGACTTGATGTATTTCAATTTTAAGATTTATGTTAAGATTTTGCAAGCACGTTTTATCGTACAAAGTGCATCGCGTACTAAAAATGACTATTTTTATTACAGGTATAGGATATGATTCGTCTGACGAGGACAGAGATGACTTTGACACTATGGCCTTCGACTTCGCTATGCCGAATTTATTTTCTGGTACGTAATATTTACAATTATCTCGAGAGAAGATCTATGTCTATATAATATACAGTTTTGATTTCCAATATGGATTTGTTCCTCTTATTGCTCTTTTTTAAATATTTCACTATTTCTCTTTGTTTTCTATGTATAGTTAAAAGTTAAAAATAAGGAAACATGTATATATTCGAATGAAAGAGAAAGAGAGAAAACGAGGAAAGAAATAATTGTAATAAAATGAAAAAAAGCATCATAGTAATTAGCTGAGGAGAATAAAATTTCATGTCATCTATGGTATTTTTCCAAAATAATATGAACTAATTTTTATCGGTACGCGCACATTCGTTCACATTTTCATCGCGTGTTTCATCGCTAGATATACATCCGCGGTAAACTATCGATTTTATTCATCCGATGCAAATGCCTGTATTTAATGAAAATACGAAATGAGTGTGGTATTTTTGACGTTGAATACGCGCTGAAAATAGGAACTTTATGGCCGCATCAAATCAGACGTTAAATACAGGCGCGAACGCGATCCCGTTATTTTCATTAGCGCCTCCGCACGTCTACGCGCCCCGGCACAGAGATTCGCGAACGCGCGGTACACGCGAGAGTGCGAATTTGTGTGCCTGTGACAGGTGGATCATAGAGGCGTGCGCAAATATCGCGCACGCATCGTACGGGCGGCCGGAAATGCAACGTGCATCCACGATTGCATCGCGCGCGTCAGCCTCATATCCCGCTTACACGCGGTTTGTCTGAGCGTAACTTCCGTCAGTCTACGCCTACAGGGACATTTGGTATTATTTATGCGGTATACCCAATTACCGCGCGTTCCGTCGTTCGCTTCGGACGAGTTTTGCTTAGCCGGTGTCCACGTACGGCCGACTATAATCTCTCTCAACAGCCATTTATATTTCAATATTAATTATTAATGCAATATTTTATTATTTTATGCATACACACAAATATCCGAGCAAATATCTTTCACAATAATAGTTTGTTGCTTTGAAGCAGATCTCGGCACATATTTATCCGAGTATAAATATATTGAGGTTACAAACAAATTTTAAAGCTAAAATCAGCTTGCAAATCCAATATTTATCTTCATAAATATCTTTATTACCACGCATCGTGTGGAACACATTAGAATTTATTTACATTAGACGTATGAAGATATATGTTACTTTTTAAAAATAAGCTTGAACCTTTCATTTTGAGAAACAGGTAGTTTGAATAAAAGTTAAAAGAGGCAAGGTTTTTTTTTACGAGCAAGATACGTTTTCTGTAAAACATAAATATGTATCTCCTTCTTATCTAAACAGATTATAATAATTAGAATTTCAAATATCCGCGTTGTCGGTGCATTAAGTCGGCACTGCACCATGCGCGTATTCCGCAGATTATCGCTGCTTTACGGAAGGCAACTTCCGCTCTTCCGCGTTCTAGGATGATCAACAATCTCCCAGTAAACCAGTTCGACTGGGAGATAAGTACGCCGGTCATACGACTTGCGTGTATATGTGTGTACGTGTATGTATATGCGTATACGCGTGTGTGCGAGACCACGGTAATAATGTCTATAACGGGTAATGAGTCGCTTATTTGTGTTTGGACGCGTACGTGCCGCCCGTCACTCTCGTTGCGCAACAATTCGAGCTCTGGATCTATCGCGAAACGATATCGTGCCCGTAGGTCATGCCTTCACTCCGACAATGTATCGCCATTTGGCTACCATCGATGATCGCATTTAAGGGAATTAATCCGCATGCGAAACTGGATCCGCATCAATGTGATTCGTGCGCGCGGGCGCGCGCATCGTATGCCAGATTTTCGTAAAAAATTTACGCCGCGCTCGACCGGGGTCAGCGCCATCAAAATTCCAACAGATTTAAATAGACGTCGTTAAAGGCGAGATAATCGTCGGGAAAGCATAAAAATATCCTGCTGGAATATATTTAAGAATAAAATTTGAGTCGTAAGTATTCTTGTATATAGGATGAGTAAGTGGCGAAATAATAAAAAAAAAGATCTTTCTGATTGGAATCTAGGAAAGAAAACAGTAAAGTTTCGCCTCGCTTCCTCTTGCTTCCTCTTCCGGAAGAGTAAATATAGAATAGACAAATATATACAAACCGACGCTGATACGTAACGTCTCCGTATTCCTATATACGGTTATATGCGCCGAAGAAATTTGCAGAAGATAAATGTACGCATGTTACATGAAAAAACTTTATCTTCGAACGTTGTCTCCCCCCCCCCCGCCGATCGATCTCGGAAACTACTCGGCGTGTGCAAACGGAAATAAACAAAACGTGAAAAAGCCATTCGCGTTGGATGTATATTTTCGTGCCTTTTTACTAACTAATATTTAACAAAATTCTTGTTAAATATTTTCATGCGTTTCGCGCGCGCGACGCGCGTTTTTATAAATATTTATAGAGCCCAAACAATATGCGTCAAACGTCGAATATGCATCCGAATGAGCAAAAATGTTTACATGGGGGAACGAGCGAGCGGGGAATCGCGCCCTGAAAAATTCGCGCGATTCCCCGAAATGGAGGCGACTTTGGCGCAATTTTCTTAATGCACGTATAAGCGCTATCTGTGGTTCTTATCGCGAGATGTATAGCTATATAGAGTGGCTGTACGGTGTTACGTCCGTCGCGCCGTTAATCGATATACGGTAACCGGTAACTACTACAGCGTTACACCCCGGCGAGAGAAAGAATAACAGGTAGCCGTGGTATTCTAATGAAAGCAATTACCAGAAAATATTGTCCTAATTAGCCCCAAGTTGCGATTACAAAAACGCGTTATAAAAAGTTACAGATTTTCTCAGAGCGAGAGAAAGAGTCGATCGATATAAAACTCCGTAAATTCGGATTTTATAGAACGTAATGCAATATTGAACGCCGTTTCTTGGCACCTCAGAAATTCAATACCGACGATATTAATTCGTCTATAAAAAGATATAAGTAAATTTTGACATTTTGCATGATAATCGTGTTACAATAATTGTGTTAACTTAATCATATCATCATCCTTTTTTACATTTATTTCTTCGGAAGTCCGTATTCGTATTTAGTTAAATATACGGTCGCCAAATTTGATTGTCGGCGATAACGTGACATCGCAAACTCGTATTCAGCCAAAACAATAATTATTGACAATTGAGATAACATTCTTTGTCTGAAAAAAAAAAACGAGATTCGGAATTTTACATCAGACCTTTTTTTCCCTGTCATTCTATTGCGATCCCTGTGTATTACCAACCCGTGGAATTTGGCGCGCGCGTCGCCAGTGACAAATACCTCCGTATACATGCATATTTTTGCGCGGCCGTAAAAACACTAAAAACGCGCGACGAGGAAAGGTTGTCGATCGATCGGCGTGATTAACGGTGTTATCGCGTGGAATTCGTAACAAGGTGATCCCGAGATTCGGCGTGCATATAGGTATATAGGTATAGGTGGGCGAGCAGACGCGGCACGTGTAGCGCGCTCAACAGAATAATATCTGTTGCGACTATGAACGTCGCGTTTCATGGTCTTTCCAAGTAGCGCAGCGGGTAAAGGTCGGCGACGTTAAACGCTAAGCTCGCGAACGAGCTATCGATGAAATAATGCTGCACGCTATATATAAATAATCCGTAACTCCCGCATCAGCATTAGTGCCAAAAATTATTTAGAGGAAAAACCGCGTATTCAAAAATTATATTAAATATGGATACATTTTAACATACAATAGATTAAGCACCTGCCTGATATTGAACACTGCATTAAATTAAAAACACCTATTTCATTAAATAAATTGTTAATGCTAAAGATAAAATGAGATTGCTTCTGAAGGAGATTGCAACTAGAAAATATATTTTATATAGATACGCAGTTTATTCGTACCAAACAATTCGTATAACATGAAAAATAAATAAATTGTGTTGGGTTCTTTTAACAAATATGTAATATAAATTTATGTATGGAAATTATAGATATATAGATATAAAGCACCAGAGTATTGATAGTTTCACAGTTTAATGTCATTACGAGTTTTTCTCGAGCGCTGATCCTTTTTTCAGGGCGCCAGTCCCTTTCAGCGAAGAAAGCTTTTCCCTATCCTGAAATTTAACTTGATATCGCGCGCGGCGTGATTAAAGCGCAACCGAAAATTAAATTTTTCAGAGAAAATTAACAGGTCGCACGCAGGAGAATTAATTGGCGCGACTACTCGCGACCTCCGCTATTTTCAAAGAGTCGCTCTTTCGTGCGGGATATATTTTGCGAGGTAGCGGGATATGGACGCGCATCCGTATACACCGCAACCGTGCGCATATGGCAAATTAATAAATTAATGAATTGATAAATTGATAGATAAATTCGGCGAGAACTCGGCGCGGAGTAATTTATTCGGGAAAATTTATTAAAGGGAGAGGCTTAATGAATTTCACGATATTTTTTAACATTTTACGAACATATACCAATGTTGAATTTTTACGAGATTCAATCATTCGTCCGAGTAACGATTTGTCAAGCATTTTTAATTTTTGCGAAACTATACTATAAGTCCCGATGTATATATATATATAAAGCGCTTTAAATATTAAAGATATATCTAGGGGGGAAAAAATATAAACAAGATATGTATAAAAGGTGCGTGCGGGCATTAAGAAATGTTTAGATTTTATTACTAAAGAAACTTTCGATCGACTTGTTGGGCGAATGACAAAGGCTCGCGGACACGAGGACGGAGTTAAATTCGTGAGTTGCATATGTGTAGCCGTATGCGATCCTTTACGTCTATCTCATATATCAAATCTCACAGGGCACTCGTGCAGAATGCAGACCGCTACGAATAGTTTCAGCAGTACGCCTATTTGCAAGTCGCGACACGCTCAAGTCGCCGTGACGTCAAACTCGAAGCTTTGATTACATTACATACTGTGCGTCCGATCGACCGAAGTGAGAGCGGAGATTCGGCCGCGCCGCGCCGCGCGCGCGAGCCGAGGCCGCTCGTCGCTGCAATGTGCGCGCTGCACGAAATCAGAAATGATCAGAAATGCGCTGACACGCTTCGAGAAACTCGTGCGCTCCTTTCCCGCGCGATCAGGACGGAGATAAGAACGAGACGTTCGAAGGGAGGGGCGAAAAAAAGGAGCACCTTTTGCCTTTTGCCTCACGACAAAGGCAAAAGGTTTTCGCAATGGATTGGAAGGCAACGAAATATCGATCAGCAAAGGTTGCCGGAGGGATCGAGCGCGCGCGGCCTCAAGGTCGGCATACGAGAGAGAAAGCCGCAAAGTTTATCAGATCACTTTCACCATTGAGAGAATTTTAACGGCGCGCCGCCGCCAAAAGCAACGAGAAAGACGATAATCGGTCCCGATCCGCCATGCCGCGCCGCGCCGATATAATTCGTTATTCGGGGGACTGAAAGCAACCATCGACATCGAATGGGACGGCAATTTACGGTATAATCGTTGATTGCGCGACTCGATGAATCGTTATTCAAATCCGCGTGACGCGGCGCCGTGGGAGGCCAGCGGATTGGAAATGGGCCTGGGGAACCCCGGGAGCGCCAGCGGGTGCCTACGGATGCCAATTTCCCGATCATTTCACGAGCTGTTTATTATTTTAGCATCACGAATAATTTTGGAATTTAATGCGAATGGCGATGACCGAACTATCGTCGTCCACACGAAACCTCAATTCTAAACGAAATGAGAAAAGAGATATAATAATAAAATCGATATGCAGTTTACTGAATTTGGAAAAAAAATATTATTATATTTTTATAATACAATATTATTAGGCTACTACATTGTTACATATGAAATTTAAACCAATACCTTGTTAGGTAAATAACACTTTGTTACTTTTAGTTATCATGTGTGTCGAAATTTATTATTTTAAATTTTAACACAGTATTATTTTTACTCCATTGGCTTAGTTAAATTAACATTGTTTTAGTTAAATTAACGACATATTGAGTAGGAGCAGCGACGACTATATAGGAATGGATAAAAATGACTCAAATTGAGTTTAATTTAACGCTGAATTTGATAGTGTAACGGACCGTAAATGACATTTTCTCTAATTGAAGATATAATTTTAACAAATTAGAAAATACATCTGAAAAAATTATTTTAATTGCGAGGATCTCTTAGAAATTAATTAATTTTCATATAGATCTTATACAACACGTGTGCCTCTATTCGCTATTTCTTCTTAGCCTTGGATTAAATCGTAGCCGATAATTCCGAGGGGTTTTTCATGTACAAACATTTAGAGCGCGATCATGCTACGACGTAACCGTGAAACCGAAATATATTCATGTTAAATATGTCTCCAGACCAGTAGTTGACCTTCTATTGAACTTTCGTAACCAGTTTGGCGATTCGTCATTTTATAATTCAGAGCTCTGTAGGATATTTATGTTGCCATCAAAAGCTGATAATTATCAATCTCGTTTGTATATACTTGTCAACAACATAACATTGTCAGCGTGCCTAATTTCATAGAAGATAAATCAAAATTAGTTTGTAAATAAAGTTTGCAGAACGTCACGGCGACGACCGAACAATAATCATTCCTATATGAGATTTAAATCACCATTAAAAGGTAACGAGTAACGATCGCGCTGATTTTGTTTTACGCAAAATCGCCAGCGTATAGATTTAATTTCAAATTCGCTCATTTATATATCGTTATTAGATAAGCGTAACGTTAAACCGACACTAAATTTCATCCCGATGAAAATATCGCCGAAATTTGCATTTTTAAATATTTTTACTGCAAATTACTTAACGATCCGCGCGACTCGTATGACAAAATTGTTACTTGTTGCTCGCTAAACTTGCCAAATCGATTGCGGTATTTCCTTTCGCTGATTTAGCGTATTTGATAAATCGCGCCGCTTCGTATTCGGCTCGCGTCGAATTTCGAAATAAATGAAAATTACGGACGGGCCATTTTTAACAATAACAGGCCGTTTTGCCAGCTAATTAAAATTATCGCGTGCAAAGAGCCGGTAACGCGCCAATTTCAGCGGCATATCCGATGCAGTTTCCCTTCTCACTCTCATATTGCAAATTTTTCTGTATATGCAAACGAAGCCAGTGTCGAATAATATATGCTGGCCCGGCGCGCGTCCTCATTGAGATTCCACACAGCAATAATCAGCCGATACAGTCGACTATTTTATTCCGGCAATCGCATTGTAAGCGCAATAAAGTATGCAAAATTTATCAGCACGGTCGACGTCTTCTCCGTTTTCTCGCGTATACATGCTATTCGATCACGGCATAAATTATTATTACATTTTACAAAATACTGGGTCGCCGGGATCTCAAATAAACCACCATTTTATTTATAACACGTAACGGCAACGTCTTATCGCGTAACTTGCGCGGGAATTGCATAATGACATGCGAGTCCGTAGACATGTAAATATTCTCGCATATAAATATTTATTCAAGGAGATTCAAATTATGTAGAAGAACTGAGATCATGGCGAGAGAAAGAGAGAGACAGCAAGAGGGAGAAAAGAATAGACAGGGTCGATATTAAAAATTAAAAAAAGTACGAAGAATTTGTTAATAATCTCTAATAACTTAAATTAAATTCCGTTCGATTGCATCGCTATTTAAATTACGGTAATAATTACGTAGTAATTACTGATCGTTGGGAGAAATATAATTTTACATTATAGCGGAGAGAAAGAGAGAACGTAAACGCGCGCCGTTAAATAGACTCGATTATCACGTTCGTTTATTCCCGAGACGCCTGACTCTTGGATGTGCACACGGTTCTTTTTGAGATCCGAAAGGAGACACGGACGTGTTACGTGTCTCATTTATTGTTTGTGATGCGCCATTCGGCCCTTGACTTGCCGTGCTAGCGTGCACACGACCCGCGACTTGATTCACGCCCGATCGCAATAAAGCGCTATTGAGTCGTTAAAATGAAACGGAATAACGGTAGCCAGGCGGAGACAACGCGCGGAACGCAGTCGTTAAACGGCTCTGCAAGAATCTCGACAAAAATTGCTACGCCAATGCGTACCGATTTTGAGTGTGGCTGTCTGCAACGCGATCTTTAATTAGGTAGGCAGTATTTGTCGGATAAACTTAAAAATTAAGCGGCGAACATTCGACAATAATTTAAATATATAATATTATAGATTAAAAATGAAGCGGTGAAAAAGATATATGATATGATAGATATTTATTAAAAATGGTAAATATATTAGATGAAAATTATGTGTGCGTCGATTAACGGGAGCTTTACTATAAATTAAATATTTATAGGAATTTTCTCCTACTTTTTTTGTAAATTGATTATCGTTCGGATCAATGGGTCCGTCCACTCCATGCTTCATTTCCTAAATCAAAAATCATGGAAGCGCAATTTTGTTGTCCGACGATTGCACGCGATTCTAATAAGCGCGTCATCCCCAGATGCTTGACAAATATTTTTTAAACAGTCACCGGTGCTTACGCCTGCTTTAAATTCGTTTAAATTTTGTCCATTATCGAGGACAGTTTACCGGATATGTTGTTTGTTACTGACATTTTGCAAATGAAATCACGCAGCCAATTTAAAAATTGACAATTTAAAAAGCATCACAGATTTACATAGATTACTGTATATATTTACAAGGACTCTCTTTCCAATATTTTCGCTTATGTTTCTTTTTTTTTCAGATACTCTCCAAAGACTTAGGCAAAATCTCTTAAACTACTTCTGGAACATGCCCGATATCACGGACGTCAAGATTCCCGAGGGAGCGAACACGACCTCCACAACTAAGGTAAATACTCGACAGGACCCAATTTACAAATCAGAAATCAATAATCCACGGATTAATTATTTCGTCGCCGTTCGCCAAAGATCTATGATTAATCAGTAAGGATTATCGCCGGGGCTCTTTCTAAAATCCTGTTCGGTGCGCCGCGTGTTCTCGGGAAATCAAATTTCGGCTTCGGAAACCGATCGTCGGGAGCGGCGAATCAGCAACGGTGCCGATGCGTTCGCCAAGAGAGCGGAGTAAAATAATCCCACGCGGAGAGGAAGCTCCGCGTCGCGCCGCGCCGGCCCGTCCCGGACCGGACGCGTCGCGAAGAGATATAATGCATCGCCAGCAATTTACGTACACGTGCAAACTGCAGCAACGAGATGACGACGGAGTTACACGGGCGGGAAGACGGGTAGAAGGGGGAGGAACCCCTTAACAATGGCACGGGAGTGCCGACTGTGCGGCGTTGAGGGGCAGGGAGGGGTGATCGGATTACCGCATTTCCCGTCGCGTATTGTTACACGCTCGGAATCTGCGCGCCGCCAGCAGATCTCCCCCCGATATACGTAAGTCGCTTAACGCGTAATGCGGACTTGCCGCGCAAAGCGCGACTACCGGAAGCGGATAACTGGTGTCCGCCGAAAAGTTCGCCCGTCGGCTCTCGCGAATTCCATTCCTCGGACACCGGCACCGAAACTCGGATATTCGCGCGCGCGACAGTCGCGGGTAGAAAAAAAGAGAAATGAAGAAAAAAGGGGAAAGGTCTCTTCTGAGACGTCACGGAGCTGAGATAGATCTCTTCCCTTTTTTAGATCACCTTTCTCATTAACGATTATTATCTGCAAAATCGAGATATTTAAAATCGACAGGTCTTCTTATTAAAAAGTATCGAGGTTTGCATCAAGCTCGTTTACGAATAATACTTCTCTGCCGTTCAGACGTCGAGGAATTAAAACGTGAATGTGAAATGTAAGAAGGATGCATTAAAAAGGATGACATGTGAAAATGAGACGTGACTTAGCATTTTGTTAAAAAAAACTGTACAAGTATTGTACGCCGAAACTTTCCTCATTGCGCTTTCACGCGCAGAGAGAGAGAGAGAGAGAGAGAGAAAGGTGTAGAAAGTTTAATTAAATAGACCGCTTCTAATAATTCATCCCGAAGCACTGTATCTTCTCGTTATAGCGGAGCAAACCGCAGATATCGCACTGTCATGTACTAAACGCGGCGTTGCAGATTCTTCAATAATATGTAGCTTAATTAATTTTGATGATGCGATTGTCAGTTGTAGAGCTGCAAACTGTTCGATAGACCCGTTTGCGCCTCTGTCTGAACCAGTTCTGGTTCCTTCGGGGGGCACGTGTATGTAATTACGCTATATCTTCCCGAAGAACTTTGCTGTAACGAATCAGATAACATTTGGAGATTGAACGAGAGCTCGAAAATTGTTAAACCAATTCCCAGTAGCGAGGATTGCCTTTTTTTTTTTTTTTTTTAATTGAATTCACGCGCGGCTTCGTATCTCGATAAGAGAGACCGAAGACGGCACCGCGTTGATTACACACAGCTAATATCTGATTCCCGCAAATGGTTTTATTGCAGATCATTAACGGCCACGTGGTGACGGTCAACGAGACGACTTACATGACCGGCGACGCCCTCAGCGGCACCGCGTTCCGCATTCGCATAATCGACGTGAAGCCGCAGAACGACACCGAGCTGACGCGCGACGGAGGCAACGCGGGACCGGAGTCAACCGTGAAGCCGGAGCCGTCGGAGAGCCGCGAGACGGTCGAGGACTTAAACAACGAGATATCGAAAAACGTGGAGACGCTGACCGCCTGAAAGGCGGTTGATCCGCTCGCGTGACACGTCGACGATCGACGGTATCTGGGTGGATCTTGGACAGAGGAGGAACGGCCTTTATTTACGTGGCTGTAGTAGAGTAACTTCGGTGCCACACCGAGTGTGCATCGCGTTAAGATAAAAATATTACTGTAATATATATAATACATATATATATATAAAGTTATGTATCTGTTATTTCCTATCGCTTCTCGATACGGTAGTTTACGACGTTTACTTGCGTCTCTCTGGGGAAAAAAGATTGCCGTCGCTGAAAAGGATAAGTTAGGGATATTTATAAATACGTGGTACGAGAGTTGAGAAGAGAGGGGCTAATTGGTTTCAATTAACGAGATAAGTTGTAGAATTTTAATTAATTGATTAAAAAGCTTTTAAATGATTCTGAATCAAATGAAAATTCTCGGTTAAACGTGAAATTGAAATAAATGAGATGTAAAGCTCAATGCGCGTTCACGTTTTTTTACAACTGAACATTTTATACCTTGAACAGTTAAATTTTATATCATGAAATACGCCTGAAAGACGTTCACTAGCAAAGAATATGGAAATAAAATGTGATTTCTTGTACTTCTCAGATTAATTACTTTCTTTGACTCTTTCTAATTTATAATATTCGTTATACGTCCATGTATTCGACATTTGAAAACTGTTAAAGATTTTTATATATTTTATAAATTAGTAGAAATAAAGTGGTATGTGATAACGTATGATATTTTTCTCAATATATATGTAAATTCTCGCATATCTCGTTCTACCTTAGATGAATGTCGAGCAAAAAAGGTGAAAGCACCGTTACTTCGAGTCACATACTTCGTATATAATTCACATATCACGCTGGTTTACTCGCTAACAGTTTTACATATATATATATATATATATATATATATATATATATATATATATATATATATATATATATATATATACGTAAAACCGTTTTGTAATAACTAATTATATTACACTGTCGTCCGCCAAGCGGAATATTTACGCCAGTCCAGTTTGTTACGATTTATGCGACCAAATACGAATATGAAGTAAATTGCAACTGCTGTATCACATTATCATATTACTTTGTATATACTTACAGAACGATGCGAGGACTTTTATCCTGTGAAAGATTGCATAAAGCTGATATTTAATAAATCTACACTTCCTATGCATATGGGAAGCGTAGATTTATTAAGTAGGATATATCCAGGTATCCTATTCCTTTTTTCTAGTTTCCCTCACAAATAGTATCTTCAGCGCTGAAAAACGCAAATGTCGAGTAAGGCATGTAATTTTGTGATGAAAAGATCCACACACACGTATAAGTAAACGTCTGTAAACTATTTACGGAGGAAAAGTTTAATAGAAAAAGGCTTCCGTGGGACGTCGATTTTTTATAATTTTATAGAAGGAAAAATGTACGTTCCTGTAGTGCTACTCTAGCGTATTTTTACATACGTACACAAATGTATTTACAGATTGTAAGTCGTGCTGTAAACTGAAATGTTAAAAGTTGACGCAATAAAATAATAGTAATGTATCATATTCCGATAGCACACACCTATCTATGCGCAATGTGCAATTTACACGATTTAATATCCCGTTCTAATAATTTCGATATTTACTCAAAAAATAATAATAAAGATTTAAATAAGATTTAAGTTTAGAGATATAAGTCTAAATATATTAAAAACGGATAAAAATGATAAATATCTAAACGAGACGGGTAATTTTTTACATTATTTGCAGTGCCCATGTGATAACGTCCCGGGAGAAAACATTTTTTATATATAATTATACATAAAATATGTCCATATATGTTTTTTTTCTCTTACATAATTTCCTCGTATATACACAAAAAAAGAAGAATAAAAAATAATAAAAATAAGTTTTGCATTATTTTTTTTTACTGAAAAGTAAAGTTTGACGAAATGAGAAAAAAATTATTCATATATATAATTATATATAAATGTAATAATTGTATATAAAATTAATTATATAAAAAATATTGTACAATCTAATCGCAATTTTGCTTTTTGTAAAAGAAACAATGCAAAAGTAATTTTTATAATTATTTTCCAATTATTCTTATTATTTTTCTTTATATATATATATATATATATATATATATATATATATATACGAACAGAGATTATATAACCAAGAAAATATGTATGAGCATAATTTATATATGTAACTATATATATAAATGTGTTTTCCCGGGATTACTGTTGTAACAGTTTACGTAAAATGTTTTTCACTATTATCATACACTTATTTAATATCATTTATCACATATATATATATATATTTTTTGAGTCTACTCTTAAAATAACGTGACGCAAATTTTTTTCAAATAAATAAGTAGAGTGACTATAACGTATGTACATATACAGAATAAATAGATATTGACATTTTTGATGTCAGATAGGATCTTACGTCTAATAATAATTTTCGGGAGTTTCATGCATTTCGTCTATTTACTTTTGAACGACGCGCTTATCATTATTCGATCTTGAAACGTAATTTTTATGCCAAAACCGGAAATGTAATTTCGTACAATTAAATTGCTGCACAATTAATTATTAATTACTTTGATGCTAATGAGTATTTTGCAACTCTATTTCCTCTTTTTAAATGTTTTTAACGATGTTCTGCCGTTCGAAAGTCGCGCGTCCGCGCATTTCCGGCCGTGCGAAAAATGGCGCGGCCGCCACTCGCCACGCGGATTCAAACTGACAAACTCGCCGCGCGTGACTATGCTCTTTCTATGACCCAGTTGCACACGCGCGCGCGCTCGCGTGCGTGTATAGCATATACGTCATTCCGGTCATTGTACGTGATTGTACGTACGTTGACGGACGCATCGCGGGAGGCTGTCATGTGTGGATGTCATGCGGACGTGTCCGCCGCCGCCGTCGCCGCCACCACCACCGTTGCTGCAATCTGTTGACGTTACCGGACCCGGTGGTGGTCGAGGTCGAGGCCCACGGGACACGCGCGCACGTGGTGAAAGCTGAGAGGATGCTGCGATGTCAGCACGCAGACGTCACGTCGTAGGGCCCGTGGCGAATCGCGACCTAGCGAGCTCAGGCGGCTCGCGGCACTACCACGATGAAGACGGAGCGAGCGGCAGATTGCTGAGCGAGGAGACTGTCGATTTCGAGGGTGGCGAGCTACCGACGGCGACGACGACGACGACGACGACGACAACGACGATGACATCCCGCGACAGGACCAACGAGTTCGCCAACGCGATCCGCTCCATGCAGAGCAGGGCCGTGGCGCGCACCGCCGTGAACCTGCAAAATCCGCGCCGCGCACGCCAGATACAAAGCTACTCGAACTTCATGATGATAGCCAAGAACATTGGCAAGAACATCGCCAGCACGTACGCCAAGCTGGAAAAACTTGCCCTATGTAAGAGCCCGAGACGCCGCCACGTTCGGCTGCAGGCGTAGCTTAGGCCGGTTACAATATGTTGCGAATAGCAGAGTATACCTTTGTTGCGAGAGAGAGATTGTGGTCGTTTTTGGGGGGGACAGATTTTGTGCGAAAGTTAACATTAAGTTAGACGTCGAACTGTCGAAAAGCTAGAAAGTAGTTTTTGTCACAGAAACATTTGTTAAGATTGTCATCGATGGTTACCGTTAATTTTTACTGTCCAGGATTTTATATAATAATATACATGACGAAATAAAAGTTAGCCATTCTAAAAACGTTAAAAATGTTCTACACAATAACAGATGTCTCATGTTGCAGTGGCCAAGAGAAAATCCATATTCAACGACAGACAAATGGAGATTGAGGAGCTTACGAATATTATAAAAACAGACCTAAAAAGCTTGAATCTTCAAATCGGAAAACTGCAGGAGCTCGGAAAGTCCCAAAGAGAAAGCTACGGCTCCTCCCCGAGTCATCACATTGCCTCGCATTCCTCCTCGATTGTGATGGCATTGCAATCAAAGCTAGCTAATATGTCTAATCATTTCAAAAGTGTCTTGGAAGTTCGTTCTGAGGTAACCTAAACTAAATAGCATTCTGTCCTAGGCTGCATTCGGGGAGCGCACTTTGCGCTATTTGCTTATTATATCTCTGTTTTACACAATGAGCGACAAAGACAGGATGATGCAATAACGCTAATAGTGCGCTCCCCGAATGCAGCTCTACATATATCGAAAAGTTATGTTCCATTTAATATCTTCTTTTTGTTGGCAATATTATTAGACAAATTTAATTAATATTAACAGTAGTGATATAAATATTATGGGACATTAAGAATGATAATGTGTAAATTATTATTCGATGCAGAATATGAGAGAGGAGCAAAGTAGGAGACAGCAGTTCACTCAAGGGTCTCTGTCCACTATGCTTCCCCCGAGTGTCGTTTCTGGAAAACAAGGTTCCTTGTTGCTGCAAGAAGAAATTTCTAGTAATTCAGTTGCGATAGATCTTGAACCTGCGATGAGTCAGCAGTTACAACAACAATTTATACAAGATGATGCTGTAAGTAATAGCGGCAAATGTGAGAAGTAATTTAATATAATGGCGAGTACATGTATCTATATTTCTTAAAGGATGCGTACGTGCAATCGAGAGCTGAAACAATGCAGAACATAGAATCTACTATAGTTGAGTTGGGGGGTATTTTCCAGCAATTGGCGCATATGGTTAAGGAACAAGAAGAAATGGTTGAAAGGTGAGAAGAAATGATCTGACGATTCTCTAAAAGAAACAAAGACTGTTATCTTGAAAAAGCATTTAAATTTGTCAAAATATTTCACAAGTATAAAAATTCTCAAATATAATTCAATTTGCAGGATAGATAGCAATATAGAAGATACTGAGCTAAACGTGGAAGCTGCGCACACCGAAATACTGAAGTACTTTCAGTCTGTGACAAGCAATAGGTGGCTAATGATAAAGATATTTGCGGTCCTGATATTTTTCTTTATATTTTTTGTAGTGTTTTTAGCGTAACACTACCGATAATTGTATTTATAATATCATTACAAGCGTTATCATCCATATCCACTATTTGTGATATAACGAACAGAGAAAACGGTTTTTATATAAAAGTTGCGATATACAGTGGATCAAGAAAGTGTTTGCACACCCAGTTTTCTTACAATAACTTTATTCGAAGGAATAATACATTGTGTTCATGAGTAACTTATTACATATACCGTACGTAATAAATTACTTATGTACACCAACTCGTACTTATGTATTGTTCCTTCGAATAAAGTTAGTGTAAGAAAACTGGATGTGCAAATACTTTTTTGATCCACTGTACATACAGGCTAAAATGAAAGATATTACGCGCATTCCTCACCCTTTTCCCTGAATTGTGAATATTGTAAGTACATTTAAATATTACATTACTTGTATATCTCGCATTTCACTGAATATAAAATGTAAAAAGGAACTATTTCTATAGATAATAAATACATAATTTTCATTTATGAGGGCAAACGATTTTACAACTAAGTTAAATGTTACAAATTGCGTTTTATAAAGAATATAAGCATCGAAAATAAAAGATGATTTATATATACTTATATCTCATAAATTGGCTATATGTTTTTAACATTTTATTTTGGTTATTTTAATGTTTTAAGAGTTAAAAGATATTTAATTCCTTTTATTTTAGCTAAAACAATATAATCAAATCCGCAATAACTCTGACAACAGCCAATCATAATAAATTACAATTTATTTAAATTTTTAAAGTCATATATAACAATTATCTTTTGTATTCTACATCGATTATGAGAACTTTATTACAATATCTTATCTATTACGAGTTGAACATTTGATACCTAAAATATGCATATGTTATCAGAAATGTATAACTCAATTATGAATATGCAATGCTTCTTTCGTTTTCATAATACAATCAAGATATAGAAAAATATTTTTATCAATTGTTGCAAATAACTTGCTATACATGTTTTGTAAAATAAAAAAATTACTAATTTGTGAGATAACTCATGATAAAAAGATAGCTCCTACATCACTTTCGATTAACGAAAGCAATAGAAAAAAGTCTATTATATATAACAATCACAGATATAATAACAGCATTAAAGACAGATGACACTGTTTAATGAGTCCTTATATGTATAAATACGTTTCTTCTATTAATATTTGACGTAAAATTTTCATCATCACATATTTATTTATAATTGTTATACAATGAGAACGCTCACTGATACAGTGATGATTTGGCCTTTGTACAAGTGTAATTGAATAACAAGATACAAAACTTAGACTTTCCCATGATGCGCCTTATCCAGTGATTCGCCTGAAGAATGTAAGGAACCTAAAACGGTTAATATATAATTTAGTCGAATGTATCTCTTTCAGTATATTCTTTAGTTGCTGCGATACACGCAAATAAAAGAGTAAATCTACTAAATAACTAAATAATAAAGAGTACCACAGTTTAGAATGCAGAACGGTAATAAGAAAATAAATTTTACTAAAATATTATACAAAATGCAATAGGAAAATTTAGAATAGCTTTTAGTTCAAAAAGAAATAAATTTTTCATAACGACAATAATAAAAATAATAAATATCAAATATATGCTAAAAAATTACGAGTACATTGTGTGTGCCGTTAGCATAAATTAAAATCATTGATTATATATAATACTCTTTAACCTGACATTTATTTGGCATTATTTCCTTCCATAGTACTCCAAAACTGTCTCACTTTAGAGAAACGTTTGCGTCCTTGCATGCACAAAAATAAAAAAAGGCAGATAATAATAACAATAAAAAAAAAACACAAACTTATTCCCAAAAGAGTGGAAAACGTTAGGCGGATCCAACGGATTAACGCTATGTGGCATGCCGGTGAAATGCGTGTCCTCGCTCGGTGCGTCGTATCGTTTTCACAAACCTTTATGATTGCGCGCACGTTGCTCTCGTTGATGAGGATGAAAACCAGAGTTACGCGGGTGCGGCAGTAAGTCTTCACCCCATATTCCGGGCAATATCGAGCCGGGTGGAGGAAGGGGCGGGATATGATCACCACCGTACGGAGGAAGCGGTGGCGATCTATGGTGATCGAACGGTGGAAGTAAATGCGGCGGAGACATAGGTGGTGGTGGGGAACCGGCGTTCTCGTACCTGCCCCCGGAGACCGGGGGGCGATGTAACGCCGGCGGCGGTAACAACGGCGGCGGTGACGACAATCTGCCGCCGAGTGGCGGAGGACGTTGACTGATATCGTACGGAGGTAGACCGGAAGCAGCGGCGTGCGGCAACGGCGGCAGATACGCCGGGAAACAGTGTAGATAGGAGGGTGGCGGGGGTGGCGGAACTTCCGAAAAACCGCTAAACATTACGGGTGAACTGGACGAGTCTGCGAACAGTTGCGGGGAAGTCGCCGTTTCCCCGTTTGCTTCCAGGCCTGTGTTTGGAAATCAGTTTAAGAAAACAGACAATCGAGAGGGTTCTAGTTCCGTCGTGCGATATTTTGCGATCCATCCGTCTGTAGATGAACGTTGTCAAAGTGCTTATTATCTTGGATGATATTACTGTATAGATTTAATTGTCACTTGCTAAAAAAAACTAAATTACTCTACGGATCGCAACGTTACTGTTAATTTTTACTACGCGTTACAATTTCTATAAGACATTTACGATAAATCATTATCTACGAAAGATGGATATGCATTTCTATATAAAAAATGTAAAAGTTAATATAAACGACGATAAAATCTGATTCAAGCTAAAGTTATACTTGATGATTCGTTATCAGATTATTCGCTAAATACGGGTATAATTAATATCTCGTAACAAGAATACTTACGATGTAGCTTTGCTTCGGGATCGGTGTCATTTAAATTTTTCTCTACCAGTGTAAGGCGATTACGTAATTGGCCGGCCTCGGCTTTCGATTCTTCCAAACGGCGCTCATTTTGACGGGCAGCAACCTTGTAAAATAGACGAAGTTTTATATAAGTACGTCCCTTCAGTAGCATATATACTCATATTCTTCTCATATGTGTCACACATACCCATTGCTCATGTGCTTTCGTTTCTAGAGCGGATATTTGATTTTTGTATTCCCTCTCTTGATCCACGATCTCCCGTTTCAACATCTCCATTTGTTGCCTGAAATTCAATTTCCTGTAATTAACTAATTGCAGCGCATAAACTTGTTAAACAAATTCTCGTAACCGTAACGATGCGCATAAAAGTATCCAATTAGCTCTAACGACGTATATTTCGTAAATTAAATTTGTCTTGGACATAAATGTTGTATCAAATGGTACACAGTCATGCTTACTTGTAATTTTGAATTTCGTTTTGCATCGTATGTAGCCTTTCGACCGTCGATACAACTTCTCCTTGTTTTTGCAACCAAATGGCCTCTTCCCTAAGATGATTAATGATTTGTTCAGGTATAAGATATATAACTCTAAAATATAAAATTCTACGAGTAATCGTCACTTACTTCTGGCGTTCGGTTTCCTTGTCTTGGAAAAACTTTGATAAAACCTCAAGTCGTGTTTCTGCATCTTTCTTTTCTTTTTCAGCAATTTTACACTGCTCGCTTAATGCAATTATTTCTTCTTTAACAAGCTTCATATGCTCTGCGACACAAAGGTATTATTATTAACAAGATTTAGTTTAAAAAATGTCGATCATGAAAGGTAAAATTTTAAATATCTTTATCTTTAAGAAAGTACCTTCTAGTAACTGATGAGCGCCGTCAACATCGCTTAATCGCATCTTTAATTCATCTCTCTCCTCGCGCAGTTGTACTACCTCAATTTTAATGTGAGATACGTCATATAACTTTTCCAAGTCTAAGTTGTTTGACTTGACTTGACTGATAATTTCCAATAGTTCTTTCACCTCTATCTCTTTGCCTCTCAATTCTTTATATAATGACGACTTCTCAGTAGACAGCTAAGACAAATTATAATAATCATATATTAAGCATCTATCAATTAATAAACATTCAATTTCTATATATTAGTTTTGACTAATGTATATAATTACGAACTTACTTCTTCTACTTGCTCTTCCAAACTACATATTTTATCTGTTAGCGTTTGTTCTATATTACTTTTAAGATTTTTCTGAGTCATCAGTTCATCCTGTGTTCGCAAATATTCTATTTCAAGTTCCTCACACTTCTTCTTAGCAGAGGCAAGATCTGCTGATAAAGTATCAATCTGCAATAAATTCGTCGTGTATATTAATTAACATGTAAATCATCTATTAAAAATTAAAATAGACAAGATAATAAATAAATAAGCAGAAAGTAAAAGAAAGAAATAAAAAATATTAATTTAAAAAATCTGAATATATTAATATAAATAATATAATCTTTAAAAATATTTAATTTGTGCAAATATGCAAACAAATATAAACCTCAAGTTTATTAAACTCACGTTCATCACAGAAATAAAAAAATTAATGCTTCTCTAATCCAAAAAATCCACCGATTTAGAAACACTATTGTAAACAAATTGTACTCTTACCTCTTGAGCCTTAAGATTTAATGCATTCGTCAAGGATTCGTTCGCCGCTTGTTGAGCGTCTAATCGTGCCTGTAGATCTTCCACCGATTGAGCTATCGGATTAACTTCATTGTTCGACGACAGAACTTCTCTCAACATACGCTCGAGTTCTAAACCAGCTTCCGTTGCATTTTCCAAATCTTTCTCCAACATACTCACTTGTTCTTCCAACTCCATCTTCGCGTTCTACGACAGAAAAACGCCGATAACAGAATGTGCGATTTTGAATTCGTATGGACATAATAAAAAAAAAAAAAGAACGAAAAATATTTGTGCATGTACCTGTGCCATTTCTAAATCAGCTTTTAGCGATACAACCATTTCGTTAGAACCAAATGATTCATCTTCTATGCAATGCAACTAAAATATTCAAGTTTTAGTACATATACGACTGGATTTTAATGATAGAAAAAGAAAACGTGCGAGTAGTACGAAGTAGCGAAGAATCAGTTTACTCGTGTACACTGCTCACCTTAGTCTTAGTAGATTTTAGATTCTCACTGAGTACTTCGCATTCTTTTGTTGAGATTAATAATTCTTTCTCCAATTTATTAATCCTCGCGATGAGTTGTCCGTCTCTTCTTGTATTCTGGAGAAAAATAATATATGTAGGATTATGCTTTATTAAATGACGTTACTTAAATACTTTGCATGATTAGTCATACAAAAGTATTTATAGCACAAAACAGCATTTATGACACAAAACAGAAATAAATTATAATTAATGAGGCTGCTTTAAATACGATTTTAGAACAAGCTTAAATTACAGATTTGATTTAATTCGGTTTCGATCTTTAAATATAAGCAAGATATTTTTACCTCGATGTAGTAATATCCAAGAGTGAATACAAGTGTTGTAAAGGCTGTTACACACAGATATATCAGTGTCTTCCAATAATTATGATCCACCAATTTTGATATATCAATCGAATTATCCTCTTCATTTTCAAGGTCTCCCATCTATTGCAAAGAAAAAAAATTGTTATACCGTATACGTAATAGAATACATAAATAATCACACAGAAATTCTCTGCGAGACTTACTTGGTTCAGAAACTCAGCTGTTGTATCGGTTATGCATTCGTGATCATCCATACAAATTTTATCTGTAGTTACTGTGCAAAAATGGTAATATTTTTATACCACTTTTAAAAGTCTTATTAAACATATTATAATAGAATAATTACCCTCCATTTCGCCTGATACAGATGTAGATTCCGGCTTCTCCAAGCTATTATCCTCATCTTTATTTTCATGCAAAACCTTATCCTCACTGCTCGTGTGATCAACATATTCAGGTAAGGTTTCTTCCTCCTTCACAGGCTGACTTTCGACTAAACATACAAAGCATCTAAATTTAGATATAACCAATATAAACAGAGATTAATATTATATGTTTTACTCGTATAAAAAACACTCTTCTCTATACTATTAATTAATAACTTACTATCTTCGTGTTTCAAATTTTCTTTAATACTCGATAAATCTCGTTTCTTGAGAATGTCGTTTAAAGTTATTGTTTGTTCCGAGATAATACTCTCTTGACTAGAATCCATAGATTGCTCTGGCCCGAGAACGTTAGATTCTATAGGAACATTGTCAGAGCTAGTATCATTGACTAAATTATTTTTATTTACATTACTATGTACAATTGATTCTTTATTAAATTGAATATCTGCAGCGCTATGATTTAATGCCTCTTCTGCAATTGCTATATTTTCCACAGAATGACTCTTAGGAATTGATTCTGTTGTAATATTTTCTGTCGTTTCAGACGGTAAGCTACTGGTTTCTAAAATTTCAGCAATTACAGTTTTATCAGCTTGGCCAATTGTTTCTTTATTATCTTTCTTTGAACTTTCTGGATATGCTTCACCGCTTCCCGGTAATTTCCGCTCTTTATCGTCGCTGCTTTGAGTAGCAGTTTTTGTCACTATAGTCTCTTGCAAATTAGACAAGATTGTTGAGTCTTCTTTATCAGAAATAATTGCACCGTCGGCCCTTACATCTTCCTTAACTTTCTCTGTCTCACTCGTTGTTTCCTGTATTTGAATATTTTCAACATCGGCTTTTACAGAAGCAAAATTATCGCCCGCTGAAATCGAAGTTGTTGTTGGCAATTCTTTGGCAGGTTTATCAGCATTTTCATGTACAAAATTATTGTGTAAAGGCACGTCACTAGATGTAGTATTTTCCAAAATAATCGTTGGAGCTTCTTTCATCTTTTCATCTGAGATTTTTGCACCTTCAATAGTCTCGTGTGTAATTTCTTGCTGCGTTTCTACTTTTTCTTTATCTATAATACTTTGGTCTATACTTGAATCCAACTTTATTTGAGGTGAAAGAATTTTTTCAGCATCCTCAACTCCAATATCTTCTGAAACTTGTTCCTCTAATTGCAAATTGCTGTCAACAACAATTTCAGGAGCAACTATGTCATCGCTGCTTTGAGTAGTGGTGCTCTCTGTTGCAACAGTATCTTCCGAGTTGGATAAAATTTTAAATGTTTTCGTAATGGAGGCAAATATACCGTCACTTTCGACTTGTTCGATAACTTTCTCTTTCTCGTTATCTTTTGCACTGCTGTCCAACTCTTTCGTATGTTCTCCATTTTTTAACAAATCTTCCTCGGACTTACTACTTCCATCGAGCGCGGCAATGTCATCTTTACTCAATGTCTCTAAGGTTGAACCGATTATTGCTTCTGGATTCTCTGATGGTACGTCGGAGCTAGTTTGTTTCTGAGTATCTGCCGACAATTGAATGCCTTCTAATTTACCACTGGCGTCACTCGCATCCGGTTGTAATTCTTCGTCGTCAATGAGTGTATTCTTGGCGGATGATGATCTTTCGTGATCTATTTCAGAATCAGGAGCCACTGAAGCTTTTTCATTCGGCAATGCAGTAGCGTGCGCAACTTTACGTACAAAGCTAGGTTGCACAGATGGAGTACTCTCAAAATAAACTGTGGTACCATCTATCACTTCGTAAGAAGGCGATATGCTATCTACATTGATTGCACGAGATTCTTCTGTGGTACTTTCATCTATAGATTTCAATGACGGAGTCTTATTATCGTCCCCAGATAAATCATCTTTCAACAAAGTATGCGATTCACCACTCTCTTCCACTGTCGACTCGAGTTTCTTAGGCTGAACTTTGTTAGTTTTGCCATTAAACTTGTAAACAGGCACTTCGTACGACAAATCAGGTCTCAGAACTTTATATTCGTTTAGGAATGATTTGGGTGCGAATCCACGCTTGCCATTTATCTGAAACAGAGATCAGTGCGGGAAGAAAATATGTATATCTTTTATGGAACCAAGGGATCGATTTTACGACATTCGACGGGAAAAGTTAGTCTTCAAAAATACGAATAATATAAATGTATCGCGTCGCGATAAAGTCAATAACATTCAGGGTAAAAAAATAATATAAAGTATACCTCGACACCCCATAAATCAGTCCGTTTGCCAGCGCCTTTACTAAAAACTTTGACATCTGCGTTGCTACCAAATGACATCACCTCACGATCGTTCGTTCTGTAAGCGAGTGTGGTCCTGGCCAACGAAATGGGTTCTAAATAACAGCGGAAAGCAATGCAATGATAATGATACGGCTAAGTAGGAAAAAAAAGTGTGTTATGGGATTCAGGGTTAAAGTATGGCTTCAATTACCCGAACAATTGGGGTCGTAACATAATTGTTTGTCCGACAGGGCGGCTAGGCATTGCGGTATTACGCAGACAATTGTCGCGGCACGCAGAAACGAGACATTTGTAAACGGCTTTATTTTCGTCATATTTTCACCGTTGCAAAGTTCCACATCACTCTACCGACACCGACCGACCGACGTCTCTACATATGCAATGACACTGACACTAACACTATTCCAGTACAGACGCACAAGTCACAAAGTCACAACGTCACAACGTGACCATAAACTACATGCTTACGTAGAGAATGAACTCATTCGTTTTCTTTAATAGCCAATATAAGCCGTATTGTTGTTGAGCGCGAGCAGCGTCTTCATCTTGAAATCTTCAAATTTGAAATTCTGGAAATTCTCCGAATTCCTGCGTTCCTTAAAATTTTTGAAAAATTCTTGGAATTCTTTATAGTGCCACCTCCTTATCAATTATATTCTACTTTGTCGATTTTCGGGAATTTATATTTTCACGATTACAAATCTTGAATTCTTGAAAATTAGGAAAATTCTTGGGAGTTAAATAGTGTAATCTCCTTAGATTATATAATTTTCTAACTGACTCTTTGTCAGCTTTCTAGATTTTTTATTTTCTTGGAATTTAATAATTTAGTATAAGTTTTTAATTAAGACACACATAAAGTACTTTCTCTTGATATTCTCTTGCAGATATCAGATTTATATGTTGAAAGCTATTAATGGTAATTGCAAGAATAAATAACGTTTGTGTGAAACCACAACCAGTGTCTCCCCGTTTTCTCATCCTGGCCCGGCAAAGCTAACTCCGTGCGGAAAAACGCGGTCGTTACAAAGTTAAGCGTGTAAAAAGTCATGTCTATAAATGACATCACGCTTATAAAATTAAGCGTGTAAAAAATCTTGTCTGCAAAAGACATCACGCTTGAAGAAAATTAAGCGTGTAAAAAATCTTCTCTCTCGTGACGGACCACCTTGGCGGTTGGCGTGGTGAGAGGGCTCCCCCCGCGGCGGCCAGAATATCTCCTCCAGCTGGCCAGTTCGGACACGAACCATTAGCACGGGCGCAAACCATGTGCGGTTACCGAGCGAAACGACGTAGTTGAGTTGCACTTTCTCAAGCGGCGCGTCGAAAAATGCAACACACGAAAAATTGACGAGAAAGGCCGGGATGGCCTCTCTCAGGTTTCTCTCTGCTTTAACAGAGATGATAATTATAATATTAGCGAGACATTTAATATTAAAAATTAAGAAATGACGATACACAATATAATTTACCTCGAAATTTTTATTGCAGCTTGTTGGAGGAATAAATGTTTGCTGGAAAATAAATGAAAGACTTGGTGATATATAGAAGGAATTTAATAATATTATCTTAATTTTTTTTAACATATTTTGTTCTACATGACTAGATTATAAAAGCAATTAAAAATTTACGGATTTAACAATATTAAATATTATGCATCACAAAAAAATGTTATATAGATATATTGAAATTTCATAATGTAAGTGCGCATTCTGGTCTCTCTTTTAAAAGAGCTTCAATTCATCTTGTTCTTACACATATAAAAAATACTTAAGCCTCTTTTGTATACGACAAAATACAAAATAATTTCTATAGTAATATGTAACAAATTTTCACAATAATTTGTCTGTCGAACATTAAATATGTAACAGATATTTCTAAAAAAAAAATCAAGAAAGTCGTAGCAAAATTTAAATATTTTATCTTATACAAATTCTTTCAGTTTGTCATTTAATTTTCTCCCGTATTACATAAAGTATACTTGTTTTGATATTCTTCTTTTCCGAGATTCTTCTCACAAATATTGGAAACAAAAACCGTGAGATACTGCAACAACACGTAAAATATATTCTGTAAATAACAAAGCAGAATACTATCTAGGAAATATTGTAAAATAAAAAGGTGACTAATCCTTAAGACACGCGTAGCCATAAACATTGGAAAAATATACAAAGATAACTGTAATTCTTTTTTTCTTTCAATCGATTACTTAATACATAACGCGATATTATGAACAATTGTATAAATATTTAATCATTCAGTTACATTGTAACGCTAGATTACGCGCTGACGCGAAGCGAAATTTAGCTGTAAATAACTTTGTTGTTTTTAAATATATATCTCCTGCGTAAATTTTAAAATAATAACGACTTATGAAGCAGGTATATTGTGAAACTTATTATGCAATTCAATACAGAAACTAATTCTAATTAATCTAACTTCAATTCTCACAGTGTCACTCTCTGCGTGAATTCAATTCCAATATTTTCAGCGTCATAACGTTAATATTCTAGTGTGTATACAAATGCACAGCATGATGCTACGTCTAAATATTATTTCTTTCATGAAAAATAATATCGTATGACTTTGAAAAAAAAAAATTTAGGAAACATTTTATATATATAATATATACAATATTATATATGTATATATATATATATATATATATATATATGTATATAATATATTTGAGTCGCATGTCTAATTTTGTGCCATAACGCTTTACAATTGACTACTACAGCAGCGATTATAAACTTTATAAATTCTTTATATCTCCTCGTCGAAGATTGTAAATTATAGCAAACGCTAGTTATCACTACTATTACGCCTATGTATATCTAATACCTTATACATAGTGTCTCAGGCACTGCAAATTTACTGTCAAGAGTTTAGATTCTTTGGCAATTTTGAAGTTTAACTCGATGCTATTTCTCTCCGCGCAATTTCTTAATCTTTAACATTCAACATTTTGGCAACTAAGATCTGAACCGAAAATCTAAAATTTAATTACCAAAATTCTATAACTTTTCGGTCATTTAACTGTAAAATTGTTAACGCATCGATAGCGAAGCAAATCTATTTACAATTAGATTTTTAATTTGGCCTCTAACAATTGCAGTCCGGCATAGAATGCCTGAGACACCCCGTATATAAAGACTCTTCAAACTTGCTTGCTCGAAACGAATTCAAGGCTTTATATGTAGATAATGGTATCAACTTCTCTCTCTACTTTTAAATTCTGTATCATATTTTAGTTGCGCGAAACTTGTCGAGTACACATTTAAAACATCTATCTGAAATTAGAGAAGTTCGAGAATAACTGTATTTTGTATTACACAAAAATCGCGTGTTACAAGAATATATGAATCACATAAGTGTCGTGAACATCCAAAGTTTCTTACACTACCATTTGATTGCCATAGAGTAGGGAGAAACTAAATAGCCGGATAAGAGAGTCATTAAGTAAATTCTACGTGAATTATGCGGATGAAGATCACGTTTGTTATCGCACAGCAAAAATAGAAGCGTTCTTTTATTTAAAAAAATAAGAGATTAGATAATGCAGAATCTTCTTATTCGTAAAATACGGTCGAGCCCCCGTTTTACGAAGTTATCAGGATCAAGTTTCCTTTCAGTCTTCCACTTTCTTATCCTAACAACACACATGCGAATCTGCTATCTAAATAACTGCTCTGCCTTTCACTTTCTTTCTCATTCACTGTGGTAAATATCAGTAATATGAGAGCAGGAGAACATTTGACAAAGTTACAATCGATTCAGAAAACGGAAATCACAATATGAAACTTCATAAAACAAAGAGTGGACTGTGATCGATTCTCTATTAATATTTTATATTTCTATTCCATATCAAAAGAATTGCATAAATACATGTGCGCGGAAATGAGAGATATTATACTTTATGTGTGCATTGTCACATGTTACATTAATTGCAATTAAATACAAGATATATAAATATTGAAAATTAAACAAGCTATAAGTACAATTGCCATATATTCATTATTAAAATGTAAAATATGCGATTCTTGGAATAAAAGATATGCGACATTGATTGGCATAACAAAATTAAATTAATTATCTTGTATTATCAATGCACCAAAGTTTCTGCATTACACATTTCCTTGTAAGTACGATAATAAATCTCTGTGCAATAAAACCGGCGAAAGAAAAACTCAAGGCGCGTTAAGATTCATATAGTAAGCTAATGTCATTTGTAGAGTTCACGCAGTCTTTGTAAATATAGCGTATTATCAGATCAGTTTCAAGTAAATTTAGAAAATATATGTTTACTATATTTGTATGATTTACGTTGTATGATTTACGTTGTATGATGATTAAAACAAAAAAATTGATGAGCGTAAAGACTAATGCAGTGAAGATAATGCGAACCTTTGTAGATTATTATTAAAATAGAACAATGATAAATGAGCGTTTTCGCTTTATACAGTATTAATGTAAATCACATCAATTCCTACTAAACTACAAAATTGGAATCATATTTTCCTCTATCATTTAACACCAAGCTATTTGTAACTCATCGATCACCTTCTAAATTTCGTCGAATATTAACATCAATTGAACGCTTATTTCACTTTAAATATATGTGGTTTTTAGAAACCAACAAGAGTAAAGGCAACATTTTTTAATTCTTTTTTATGAAATTAGATCTATAAGTTTTCATAAAGTCGAGGTAAATATCTTTTGTCTGAGTACTTTCTCACTACAAATCAACTAATCATTCTCAAGATTGAAAATGAGAAACACGCATCGCTAAATTTATACAACTTTACATCAAAATGTAATAAATTCCACGTTCCTTACATACAACTTTACTAATAGTCTTTTAATAATCTAGTATTGCTTTGCTAAATAGAAAAAATATTCGCTCAACATATCGTAGACTTATTACAAAATTAATTATATTAAAATATAATAATAAATTTGTGTCCGAGAATAGTATTAAATGTAAGCAAATTTTTTAATGTGTGTGCCTTCAAAAATATTAAACATTAAAATTGTCTATATAAATTTTAATATACGAATTAACGCAATATCACGTAAAGACGTTTTTTAAGACTTTTTTCTTTACCCTGAATATGTAACGACAATAAAAGGCACAAAACCGTATAGAACCGTAACAAGTGATTATAAATGGCACAGTTTTGTCTATTGTTATCGTAATAAATTAAAACGATATTAATCGTACGAACAGCTAATACAGGATTAATAAAAAAATCCTAAATGATTATTAAATATTATAGTTGTAAAAAGGAAGAGGAAAGGTGACAATCAATTCCACATTTATGAGAAACATATAAATTCAGAATTTCTGCGGAGTGTCTGATATATCTTATTATGTATCGTTTGTAGAATGGCAAACACTACCACATCGTTGATTTGAATGTACTGTCATTGGAAATGAAAGATTTAGTCACGCTGAGAAAATCGTTGTTTAACTGTATCCTAACTGCACTTTGCGGCATTGGCAAAGCCATTTGATAATACGTGCGTTTCGCTCGACGATACTCGGCGGATCGTTTACCCTTTGGTTAGACTCGTCATTACCCATGCCGATACTACAGTTGTTTTGCCACTGGCTACCCTGGTTCGTCTGATTAGTGCCGACCCAGGAGTAGAGACCCAACGCCGAATCCACGGAGCTGACGCTGTCGAAGAATACGGGCGACGACGACTTGGACTCAGGTTCCGTTATACGCTGATAGTTATCCGAGTCCAGTCCTAAACAGTCGAAGAAGTTCTCGAGCTGAGTCATCGATCGCGGCGGGCGGGAGGATACTTTGCTGGAACGGCCGTTATCCTGACGCCAATATCGATCGCTGATGTCTGATTTCGATCGTAGGATCGGTCGACCGCGACCTTCCTTCCAACCGTCGGAGAACCTAAAGTCACAATCGAAGTATAAAATGAAAGATCAATTATAAAACGTTGTCGTGTTGTTAATTTTCTTCGGGTGGACGATAGGCGTTCTAAATCTTAATTTACAAACATCTCAGGCGATTGAAAGGGGAGGGCATCTAAAATACCTTGAGTTACAAGTCGGGCTGTAGTCCGTTTGACTATTGGTACTTTCAGAATCCGGGCTGTAGTGTCTCACAACGGACGGCGGTGTCCCGCCGATGTAGCTACCTTTCCTCGATCTATCTTTCTCGGTAGAATGTTGCGTAGACGCGCCACTGTCTCTGCGTATATGGGCCCAGCAATCCTGCGAGAGATCGACGATGATTAAGATCAAACAGTCTTGTGCTTGGGATATATATATCTCGTCAGACATCCCGGTTTATACCTGTATCCTAGGTGCTGGTTCGCTACGATGAGTACAGTGTCCAGAGGAACCGCCGGAGTCTCTAGCTGTCGCACCGTGGCTCAACTTACTGGAACCCGACGACTTTTGCGTTCGTCCGCCCGAGGATAGCACGCTGCTCGCATCGCCACCACCAGATCCCAAAGATCGCCTGATATGGCGAGAACTGAAAGTTAGATAAGAAGGTGTACCAATTAATCACGTTTTCACTTGGAGTCGGCTACAAAAGTTGCTGTAGAACCGGATATAATGTACTCGGCAATTTGTACCGTTATCAAACGGTGATGATTCACCATTAAATCACCTACCTGCGATAACAAACGGCGTCGCGTTTAAAACTGTGGTCCGAATAGTCCGAGCTAGTTTCATAGTCCGGACAATTGCTCGTGCTCGTAGCTTGGTGATGAGCAGTCGGCTTCGCGGCTAATTTCGTAGATGCGCGCGGCGAGAGGGACGCTCGGCGACGCGTACTCGTGTGAAGATCCGGCAGCGATTTGTGGCATATCGTATTTTCCACCGACGGGGAGCTGTTCGACTTCCGACCGGACCTACCAGAAGTGTGCGAGTGCGAGTTGCTTCTGCCGAACTTGAAGCGAACGTCTTGAGGCGCGCAATGCTGCGGAACAAATAGCGCAACGTGTAACGATACAATCAACGCAGTGTTCATTGATAAACCGCGTGTATAAATTTCCTTGACAAAAAATACGCGCGCGCGCGCGCGCGTGTGTGTGTAATTTATGTACGCTGAAATGCATCAATAAGAAGCTTAAAATAGCGACTATGCGAAAGATGAGTGTCGGTATAACACGGAGCGAAGATCAATATGCGATTTTCTCCTCACCAGGACGCGATCCTCGTCCCGACAGCCGGGCGAGAGACTTCCGGGCGAGTATCGGAATTTCTCTTCCCGCGTCGGCGGCCCGTTGCTCTGCGCCGTACTCTGCGGCGGGCTGTCCGGAAAGAACATGTTCTCCTTGCTGTCGGTGTTCAGCAATCGACGCAGCTTCGTTTGCAGCTCGCCCCCGGTACCGCTCGGGGGCCCTGAAATCGTCCGTCTTTGGGGAACCGGAACCAAACGTGGACTCTTCGGTGGCAGCGCGGGTGGCAGTGTTTGTTGAGGACTCAGAATACCATCTACTGCATGCGAAACAGGAACGACAATAGACTTTAAAATATAATTAATAATTAAAAAATACAAAAATAACGAAAAATTCGAAACTGCATCGAAGATATGATTCTTCTAGAACCTAGCGGGAGCTTCTTTCAAACAAAATAGAATTTCGCAGATCTTTTTGATCGGACCGTCCCACGTGTGCCGGGATTATCCTCGCAAGAGTTCTGCCGGTGACTTACGTCTGTCCTGTTCGTGACACAAGGCCCAGCAGCAGGGCGGCGTCATGGGAGTCGGTTGCAACTGCGACGGCGACGTCGGCTGCATAAGGCAGGCGGACGAGTTGCCGGTGCATTTCCGCAGCAATCTCGGCGGCGGTGCGCCGGGCGCGCTCAGCTGCGAGACCTGCAAGTGGCCGCTGTTCTTCAGCTCCTGCTTCCGGTCCAGCACGGTCTCGCTCTTCACGTAGAAGGCTTTCGTCTCCTGCAGCAGCTCCACGGCGCTCTTCCGCTTCCCTGCGACACGCACGTGGCGCAAAAGGAAAAAATTAAGGAACTGGCGAGACCACTACCGGCGTAAATAATCCGCTTCCTGGAAGGGGACACCGTTTTCGTGCCCGATTTCATATACCCGGTTTATCTGGTCGAACCACGTGCGACGACGGCGGTGTCCCCCACGTAGCCGCTAAATTTATGAAAGCCGGCTCTCCTCTTTAGAATATTAGCTCCCAACAGGGCCTTTCATCTCCGATATTTACGTTAGGCTTATCGAGTGTCCCGGAAGTGTCGCATTTCACGCAGGTATGCGTCGCCTCGGTTTATATATTCGAGGCTTATCGTTCTATGAACAAGTATTTTACAGAAATCCGCGCGCATTCGCTTACTCTAAAACCCGTTATCGCGTTTGCTCACGTGCAATTTTCATTTATTACAGAGAGAAAATACGCGCGAGGCGTGTACACTTCCAGGACGCGCGCAGAAAAGTCCATGATCCGAATAAGTCGATGCTACGAAATTGTTTCGAATAATTACGAGCGAGACTGTGTTTAATATTCAATCCGCGCGCGCGCGCGAGCGCGAGGCGTTTGTTAAGAAACGTGATGAAATGCTAATGCGGAACGTACGAATCGGCTGTTGCATATGCGAAATAGAGTCCCGCCAATTAGAGCGGCTTTCACATATAATCTTACTTATACTACTTAATTGGCAATTTGGCGATAATCTCGTTCCGCGCGCGGATCCGCAAACCGGATATTCCCGATATGTATTGTATAGGAAGAGGAACATATATATCGGCGCGCGGAGAACGCGGTTCAGTCACCAGCTGGTCTGCTGGGTTTTAATCAACGACGCGCGGCGCGTATCGCCTCGTTATCAATCGTTTTTCGCCACCGACCGAGGGCACCGAGAAACGATTCCTTTCATTGTCGTCAGACTGATCCGTTCAACACGTTCCTATGGCATCGTCGACGTCGATCGCGTCATCGCGAAGCGACGTACAGATGTCTGGGCGAAGTAAACGTCTTCGCTTGTATGCCGAGGGCAAGTGTTAACGACGAGGACGAGCAACGCCGACGAACGGCGGCGGCGGCATCTACGAATCTGCGCCTCTGGTTCTCCTTCTGTTTTCGCGTCGCCGACATGATTGACGACATGTCGACATGTGCCCGCCGTCGTCCGACACCGCACATGTCCCCGCGGAGTACGCCGGCCCGATCAGGCCCGATAAAACCCGGCGCTACTCCTCGGAGAAGCAACCGCCGACCGGGATAATATAGCTGATGGAACACATACCGGCGTTAAAAAAAAAAAAAAGAAAAGAAAAGAAAAAGAGAGCCGGTACGACAGAGGCAACGTCAAGGCCACGTACTGTAACATATGGCGAAATCTCGACGGGGAGAATATAAAAACTCCGATGGACTTTCGCTCCGATCGCTTCGTGCTTGCTCATTCATGTTGCACGACTATCTCTTCGTTAGGTTCCGGTGTAAATTTCAATCAAATTAAAATTAATTAAGAATTGATCATAATTTCATGGTATTTACAAGTTTATCATAATTACTTATAATTACTTACTTCTAATCATAACTTATCTATATAGTATATAATATAAACATATTATTCATAGAAAAAAAGGAAGTGTCAAATCGAAACTTATTTGTATATATATACGCATATATCTATAATCTTCTTATGAGAACTTCGACTTTTTATTTCAACTTTTTTTTCTTGGTTGAATTCTATAAATGACTTTATTCATGTAAGTCTTCTTCGTTTAATACTTCTTTTTTTCTGTGTAATTTATCCTTCTGCTCATCTTTCTTCAAGCTTCCTATATTCAATGCGATTTGGGCACGAGTGATAACGCAACTTCAATAATTTTCCTTTTCCTTTTCAATAGACACTTCTTCGCAAGTATTTTCGTAAATGTGAAACTTCGGCTAATATCCATCAGGCATTTCTTTTCGTGTTCGATCTTTGAGAGATAATCATAGGTCACTATCGCGGAGCGTATTGGCGACGTGCTATCGCAACGCTGAATTCGTTGGATCGAATCGCGGCACTGCGTTCGCTATAAATTGTCGAAACGAGGCTATCGGACTATCGGCGTCCGTCCTTAATCGGACGTGACGCGATCGCGCACAATGGAACGTTAATGACGAAGATAATCCGTGTTGTCGTAAAGCCGAAAAATGGAACGGATAATTTCTCATCGCGGGGGACGTAACTGCGAAACGTATAACTCTCTCCGCGATATTTAGCCAGTATATTTAGAAAACATATCGGGAAATATAAAATGTTTAAAAAACTGGAACGGAAGCGATGGCAATGAACTCACCGCTGTATAAAACTCGATTTCGAGTTAATTCGCGCACGCAGAGCCTCGTGCGATAACTCAAAACCGACAGTATTTCCCTTCCGTATACGCTTTCGCTCGGCGCAAGCTCGCTGATTCGCCAGCAACGGAATTTGTCATCGGCACATGGCGGAAATTCGTCTCGCATCTGGCGGGGACTTGGAGCGATTCGAGAGAAACGCGTGTAGAGATTTCTTTCTTTCATTATTTTTTTCCTTCCCCTTTGAAAGCAAGTGCACTCGTCAATAGCGACTCCTTGACGCATCGATTCGAGATGCGATTCGCGATGCGCACGGTTCGCATACGGGCTCATCCTCACCTGTATGGTCGATGTGCCGATGATGATTTCTGACGTACGGCGGTGCGGGATGCCGGGCCTGCTGCATGTCCCAGTACGGGTTCCGGGGGTTCCCGAAATTCATTCGCGTCTGCTGCGAGGGCGAAGACGATTGCTTGCAGGGCAGCCGGGCCATGGCAGCCGTCATCTTCTTTCACGGGATCTAAGCCGATTGCCTGGTGAACGTCCCGCTCAGTTTGTTACGCCGTCGTCTCGGCCCCATTTTCGAGCTGTTGTCTCCTCTCTGAAAGAGATAGACGAGAGATAAAAGCAATAAGTCACAAGCGGGGATATTAATAAACAGGCTCGATCGACGCTATTGTTTTCCCCACGCGATCCTATACGCGATGGGAGATCCTCGACAGCCTCATCGCGAAATAGATCTCGCCATTTTTTAGAAAACGTTGTATTCATTACGGAGTTAATGAATTAATTTATTCGTAGTTATGTTATTATTGGAGGCGTAAATTCGTCGCGGCGCGATTTGATAGTTTCAATATAAAGACCATTGTTCCGGCGGGAGTGTTAAGAAAATTTTGTGCGCCGTGCATAGAATTAATCAGCGTTACGGAGCTGGCGTTACGGAGTGCGTCGAGTGGGAAAGTGCCAGT
Source organism: Temnothorax americanus (assembly GCF_048541705.1). Lineage (NCBI taxonomy): Eukaryota > Metazoa > Arthropoda > Insecta > Hymenoptera > Formicidae > Temnothorax > Temnothorax americanus. Next base: position 147,537 of record NW_027509264.1, on the reverse strand, counting down.
TCACGCGGCTGGTTTAATATTTATCGGGCTGATTGCATTCAATGCTATCGCGGCCAGATGCCTTTCATTACCATAACACCGACTGTAATGCTGCAGGGGGGCTACCCCCTGTTTGCCTTACAAAGGGATATAAACGCGCGGCGACACCGGAGGAGCACCTGTACTCCTCTTTACCGGATCCTCCCCTATCAATAGGCCACTCCAATTTAGATCGCGACGAAAGGGTGCGTCACTCGTTCTCGACAGCTCGCGCCCGTGGATCTCGTAACGCAATGTCACCTAAATTGGTTTGAAAGCCGGCGTTAAGAGCTAAGGTGAAAATATAAAAATAACTTCGATCGTTAAGGTGCATGGAACTAATCTAAGAGCTCTCAAACGCGCAATAACACGAAATTGTTGGAATATTTTAAATTAAGTTTGGCCCTTGGACCCGAATTATACTAGTAGAAATGTCAAGATTGTTTTAAGACTTTTTTTTAATTACAAAGACACAAAGCAGTTGTGAAAATAACACTGTGTTTACAGTGCCTAGAATTTATTATTCCCCGGCTTTAGCAAATTAACCCTCGATTGTGGAGTCTCCGGAACTTTTGCCGCTTTCTTACACAGAATCAAATTTTATTTGTCTTTAAATAGCTGTTAATATTACGCTATATGTAACTAAAGTACGAAAGAATACAACGGTAAATGTGCAAAAAGAGATTATTTTCATTTCTCTTTTTCTCTTCATAAAAATAAGAATCTTTAAAATGTCACATCCATTGGTGTGTAATAAAACGAGGGGTAAATCACTCTAAAATCATGATTTTTCAAAATAAAAAATCGGTAGATGTTGTTAAAATAAGCGCAGCTTTATTCTGCTTAACGCAGTGTAACTGCCCGTACAATTTATTTATTATGTATAACATAAGTTTCTTATTCTATAAAATGAAATCATTCGCATACGAATAAAATAAATTAAAATCAATAGCTAAGGAAAGAAATCACAAGCGTAGTCATACGCAACGCGCCGCGAAGAGAAATAACCATGGGATAAGCATCGAATAAGGAAAAATAGCATTCGATCGCTTACTGTACAGCGTACAGTCTTACTCTTCGTGACGAGTCGGGTAAACTCGGAATATGTTGGCTACGTTCGGTTTGGGCGCTCACGCGCTGTAAGTATCATTCTATCTTCGTTGCACATCGAATATCAAACGAAGATAGAGTAAATACGAAACGAAAGAGGAACGTTGCAATATTGAAATACTAGACTGTGTTACTAGATGTTTTACAGATTGTTCTATGTTTCTACATTGTAAAAAGAAAAAAAAATACTTTTCTACCTATAATTTGTTATAAGTGTCATTACATTATACAGAGAATATACTTGTCTACTCAAAATAAGTCTTAAGTGTTTTCTTGGAAGAAGGAATAATGTTTTCTTCGTTGTACAGAGAGAATTTATAATTTTGGAATTAAATTATAATTGAAATTATAATTTAAATACAAAATTATAAATTATTGACATGAAATGTCCAAACTTTAATTTAAAAATAACAATCAATTACAATTGCCAATATTGCATACAAATTACGTATATTTAAAATTCTTCGAATTTCCAAGAAATTCATTTATAATAAATTTGGAATCCGTTAGTTTTCGAAATTCATTTCAATCGAATAAAATTAATAAAAAACTTAGACATTAAATTTCTCAAAAAAAAAAAACTGAAATTAAAAGTTCCAGAAAAATCCACTCAAAAATGATTAAAATAAAAAATCTAAAAATTGGACATAGATTTGATGAAAAATTCCAGAAAATTGAATAAAACTTAATTAATTCGACTTACACGACTATATTTTAAAAAAAATCCCTCGAGATCCAATTGCCTGTAACATATTAACTTACAAATCGAAAAATTGATGAAGCCCAAATGCAACTGTCATAAAAATAAATGATTATTCTTCATGATTCTTCATTGATTGGTTATTGTTTTTCTTTTAATCGTAAATAAGTAGCGTTACACTTGAATCATAAATATATTCGGGCGCTTAATATTATGAAGGTATAATCTATTTTATTGTTATACACTCAATTTTAATGTATTTAATAATCAACCCCTTTCAGTTAATGAAACGCATATTTTTATTTTATTTTTTATATATTTGGTTTTATTATATATATATATATATAATATATATATATATATATATATATAGAGAGAGAGAGAGAGAGAGAGAGAGAGAGACAGAGAGAGAGCATAAACTTTTTGTATATAAACCAAGGTATAAATATAGACATACGGAAGAAGAAAGATTCGATTAACGTCAACATCGAGGTGTTAACGAACCTGTAAGGGACGGCTCTTAGTTGGTAAGAAAAAAATCATCCGAGAAGCTACTGGACTAGGCTCTTTTAGCGCTGCTAGCGACGACGAGCTTATCGCTAGCTTACAAGAAATATATAGTAACTCCGACGTTAAGAATAACGATCGCCTATTGCATTGATGCTATTCTAACAGACTCATAAGACAAATTCCTTACTTTAGCGTCACCAATATCGAAAAAACAGAGCACAACGTCTATATAACGCTGAACGTTGTCTCGCTGATTTTAGAGTGAGTTACCCCTCGTAATAAAAGTATATTCACAGTTAAGGGTTAAGGCCCTCATCGACTATCCATTTATATCCATTGGAATAATAATCGCCGTACAATGGCCATGTTGGTTCGAGAAGGCGACAGCTCAATAAGTTTCAATCGTAAGCTGATTTAAGGTAATTTGCAGCATGCACCAAAGAATCTCTGTCCGTCTATCGTTCAAACGGCGTCGTCTGGTTTACCAATTCCAACTTTGACCAATTAGATGCAATTTACCAAGTTTAAACGTATCGGAGATAAGAAGGACACTTTCTAAATTTAACAAAGGACTAATTATGGAGTTCTGTCGGGAGATTATAAAGGCGCTTTTCGCGTAATGAGAGTTCTCGCTCAATGTGGCGGTAACTTCGGCACCGCCGAGCGTCGAAGGTATATCGGTGCCCCGCGAAATTTCTGCGTCCCACGCGGTCCGAGAACGGCTCGGGGAACTGGCGAACGGTATACCATTGCAGGTATACCTCTCGTTGAAACAGCGAAATCGTTCGACTTGACCGAGCAAAAAGCTCGGGCGGCGAGGCCGGCGAGTCCTCCGCCGCGAGAGAAGCACACGCATACTCCAGCGTCTCCGTGCACGCGCACGCGGGGCCATGCACGTAAAGGCGGCCGATAATATCGCGACAAAGCGTGTGCCTATACGTGTGTCCGTCGCCGACGACGATGTGCTCAACGAACGGTACCTATCCATCCGTGGCCAGCGTGTACGAAAGCGTGCGCGTAAGCGTGAGATGTCCCGAACCTGCGCGGCTGGACAACCGCCGCCGCCAGGACACGCATCGCCGATCGCGATCGCGCGTGTAAGTAATTCGCACGCCTGGCACACGCGCGCGGGTAAACCGACACCGGCCGCCAGCGAATCGTCATTTCCTGTCGAATCGGCGGATTAAAAAGATAAAAATATTAAAGGACGAAATTTGAACCAATACCCCGGGTTAAATAACATTTTGTTACTTTCAGCTACCGTGTGTGTCGAAATTTATTATTTTTACACAAAACAGTATTATTTTAACTCTATTCTAGTTAACGCCGACATATCGAGTAGAAGCAGTGGCCACTATATAGGAATGACTTAATATTTAATGTTAAGTATAATTTGACACTGCGAATTAACAATTCGATTATATGCGTCCAGCGAGATGTCGTCGTCGATGTAAACCACGGACGCATATATCTGCTTCACGATCTTCCTCATTTTCTTTTGACGCAAAAAGGTATTCCATGCTCGACCGCTTGCAACGCGCCTCGTGTCGCGTCCGTAATCATTTAGTTCTGCTCCGCGTTCGAAGAAATGAAACTCCGTACGATGAACGAGAAGCCCGCGGAGCCTCCGATCTCATGCATTCCGGCAGTGAAATCATATCTATCTCGCGTTTCAGCGAGCGTCTCGAGCGCGTCGAAAGACCATGTCGGTCCTAATCGTTTGACCGGCGAACGAGAACTCCAAATCAATCTTATTGTCACGGTGAGAAAAATTGCATCGACGAATTGTGTACACCCGACATGTCGAAATGGACGAGATCGCAGTAACACGCGCACACCGATGATCGCGTTATTGCGAGCGAACGTGACGGACGTGACGGAACTTCGAAAGGCAGAATCCCACGCGCGCGCACGTTGTGTGCACGTGTGCGTGGAAAGATAAAAATTCTCCCCCCCCCTTCCCGGCGCGTCTCTCCATCCCGCAGCGGGGATTCCACGTTTTCCAGCCGAGTTTCCTCCTCCAAATGTTCGCGCGACAGTCCCGTGGACCGTAAGTGGAAAGAGAAGAGCGTTCCGTTTCCGTCTCCGGTAGAGACCTCACGCATATACGCGTTATCGCACGCACGACAACCGGCCTACGCGCAGCCACTCGAACCCCTGCCAGCATCGGTCGTTGTTTGGACAATCTGCTAGATGCAAATAGAAGCTGCCTATGAGGTCCTGCCAGGCAATGGTCGCTCGCCAGGACCGTTAAAAAGAAGGCTGCTTAGGCGACCGAACGATTGCAGAAAATGTCTATTGTAATAAGCGATTATTTCTGACAGCGTGAGATTCGACTCTCTAATCTCGTCTTTAGAAAAAAGAACGGAAGATTAATTGAACACGTAACACACATACTGTCTTATAATAATTATGATTTTTAAATATTTTTTATGAGAATGGATCAGGAGAATTAAATGTTTAAACGTACTTTGTCATCAGCAATGTTTATATGTTGTTTTGTAAATCGAAGTTCTCTTTATGGGTTATATATTTATAGCTTCGATATATATTAAATTCGCGCGATCACGCAAAAATACGTATGAATCGAATTAAATTAACTTATACTTTTAGATTACAATATTATTTTTTATATGAAAACAGAGTAAAGCATATAGTATCAAACGTGTTTTTATCATTTTTATTATCAATGTTTGTTTGGTTTTGCAAATCAAAATTCTCTTTATATGTATTTATAACTTCGATATATGTTAAAATCGTATGATCGTGCAAAAATGCATATATGTATATCGAGATAAAATTAACACACACCTTTATAGAGATTACACCTTTATAGATTACAATACTGGAGTAAAAAAACGAACCGTCTTATATTTGTATCCTGAAGTTATATATGTATACGTGGAGCGTGCGACCTTAGTTTACGATAATAGAGATGAGCAGTTATTACCCCACATACCTATATGAAGGGTTAAGATGTACGGAAGACGCACCGCCCTCGCCTTCCGCAATTGCGTATTTACCATCTCGAGAAAAACGTGAAATTTTACCGATTATACAGAACATCCTATACTTATCGCGCCGCGTTTCACCCACGGATCTTCTTCATTGCAATTCGCATCGATTTTTCGCAGCTAGACAATTACAAGTCTGTAGTATTACAAGTCTATCCAAATCCGTCCATATCTCTGAAACTTAAAAGAGTCCCTTCACCTTCGATCGTTTAAAAGCCTAGCTCAAGAAGCGTCGATGCCTTTCCGGTAAAATCGGACTCTCGAGATAAATCAAAGACGCCGTGAGATGAAAGGCGGCTTTGTATGTCCGGGTAACGCACATACCCCATGTTCCGAATGTCGACGGACGCGTTAAGCGCGTAGTAGTAGCCGCAAAAACGTCAAGCCGAGCAGCGTCCCCTGGGTCGTAAACCATCAACGGATGTGTCGAATGGAATCTCCGCCTGGTCAACAGTTTATGGTACACGCGCAGCAATTGACCTACATTGTGTTGTACGCCGCAGGAAGGGGGTATCCATAGACCATAGCCCGGGACTAAATTATCAGGACACTGAGCGACGCACGAGCGTGAGGGCGACTTAATTAGCCAATTACCGACGCGCGTATAGAACAGCGCGCAGCCGGTGGTCTTAGAATCCGGAGGGTGCGGTCAGAAGGAAGGGGGACGGCGAGGGCAGAAAAGGGTCCGAATATCCGGACGGATGGAGTTTCGCCACTCGGGGCGAGACTGTCGGGGGAGGTGCCCCATCCGAATCCAGGACAAGGCGATTGAAACGTCAGCTTTATCCTTGAACGGTGCAAAAGGATTCCCGGCTCTCTCCGGCGGAATCAATTCGCCACCACCCTCTCTCCGCGGTTGTTCACGTTCTCACCTAAAACTTGCCTCCTATTGACAGCTCCTATTGAGCGTGGCAGAATCTCGAAGGGGCCGAGAGTGTTGGAGACGGCTCTGCGGCGCAGATATGTTACATTTAAAATATTTTTGCCCCAGCACACACGTAGCCTTGCTCCACATACGAGCTCGCTATATATCCTCCTAAGGCTCACGATGGGAGATATTTTTCTCTTTCAATGAGAGAACGCGCCGAGCGGAAATTAAGTACTGCGGCCATCGCGCGCTAAACTAAATTCATGTATTGCGGTTGAATTTATACGTACGTATGTACAACGCACGGTGCGTTACATAGGCATCTCGTAATTTTTGACAAAACATATATTGTACATTACAACGCACTGTAAATATTAAAAGATAAAATTTAAACCAGTATACTTTGAATCAAATAGCATTATGTTCTTTTTAACTATTTTATGTGTGTTGAAATTTATTATTTTAACTTCATTGGTTTAGTTATTAACGACATATTGAGTAGGAGAGTAGTGGCGACCTATAAGAATGTTTAAAAATGACTCAAATTGAATATAATTTGACACTACAAATTTAAGTATATATTACATAATATTATACATATATTTCGTCGCGTTTTTGGCACTCGACCTTTCACAACCAACATCGTCGAGCACGTTGTTATGACGAGATGTGGCAAAGCAACAGTTACAACAATAAACCTATTTTAGCTGTGCAATTACACTCGAGCGTAAAGCGTTAACTCGACATTATAAAACGCGCGATGAATTTTCGAGCCGCTCGCGCGGAGCCTTTTGTGAATCGCGCGCCGTTTCCGCCTGGAACTTTCTGATTATTTGCTACGCGTAATAAAACGCTAGCCTAGCATATCCGACAGCCGCGGCGGCGCGGAGGGGCCAGGATGCGTTCATCGTGTCTAGTTCCGCGTAATTTCTGCGGGCAACCAATGGTTCGCCGTGTGTGCGCGAGCACCGCGTGCGCGGGCGGCTAAATGCCCAGTAATTGTTTGTTATATCCCGACGTGTTCCGCAAGCGGATTACACGAATTACACGGCCGCGGAGAAACGCGAGGCGACGTAACGCTCCATTTTCCGAAGGAAAAACCGTATTTTCTTCCGGGTCTTCCGGGACTACTTTTTCCCGACGGCGCATCGACAGTCGTTAGCGCGACAAAGGGGTTATTGAGAACGATCGTCGGCGGCAAGATATCTTTCTTTCTTTCGGCCCTCCCTCGCTCTTTCCCGGCGACAACGACGTTTGAATGGAAACGTCTCGCGTGCAGCCGCGAGACTTATCGTCTGTCAGTTTATTGAATGAGAAAGGGGCGGTTCTCTCTCTCTCCGGATTCGAAATAAACGCAAACGCGCGCGACTGAATAGAAATGCCATCGGGGTAACACGTGGATGTTCGTAATGACCTTCACGCTCAGGAAAATCCACATGACGTAAAATGTATCGGTCTTTCTGTCACAGATTTCCGGTTTGGTCTATATCGAGCCGACCGACCGACCAATTGTATATACCAGCATCTTCGCCGACTTAAGCATTTCCAACCGCGCCAATTCGCCGCTGGCACAGCCAATTGATCTTCACCTTTCCGATTCCACCCTTGCGATGTATTTCAAGCGTCGAAATCAATGAGATTTAAACGAGCCCGTTAGCGAAACGGGGATAAAGGCCGAGGGAAGAGATCGTTGCTGACAGCAACGCGCGCGAAAATATCCTTCGCGACGAGCTCGCGGAAGTTTTAAGAATGGAAGCTTCACGAATAGCCACGAGGTCGATTGACGGCTGTCGCGAGAGCTTCGTCAGAAACACGCGGCCCGCGTCACTATTGAAAATTTTATCGCGCGCTCGGAAAGCTTAATTAACCGTCGTTTAATTAATCCTCTCTACGAGGGTTGTATTTGCACCCCTGGAGCGGCCTTTGAAGCGCGCACCCCGGTAACCTTCACCAGGCCGCGTAAACGGAAGGTTAAAGATATCTTTTATACGTCATATCGTATATATAATGACGTCAGTGCAACCCTATGTTTTTATATAGTCCAGTTTTACGACACGTGCCACACACAGAGAAAGCGCCCCGCAGCATCTCGTTACGCAAAAGCGCCCTAGAACCCTTGCGTCGCTCGTTATTTATTTATTTTATTTTTCACCGACATATCAGCGAGAGTTTCATTCAATTTACGCATATCGAAAACCGCGAGCGAACGGAGACTTTCTTGCAAATCTTCTGAAATCGAAGAAATTGAACGCCGCGTTTATTAGGTGACTTATTTTTTTTTTTTTTTTTGTTATATCGACTTGATTGATATCGACTCGCTTAACGAGCCTACACGCGTAAGCTCCCTCTCGTCGCTATTGTCGTCGCGCTACGTGGCATCGCGCTCGCGTTTGCAGAAATATAAAAATAAATCCGCTGACATCCGCGGAACGCGGTCTCGTCCATTGACTTATTTCGCCATTACTTTCAATATTCCGGACACTTCATTTCCCGTCTCTCGCGTGTTTGTTCCGAGTATTTAATCCAGGAGGAGAGGAGGGATTTTCTGTTTCTGTTTGCGCACAATTCTGCGGTGCGACACCGCGCGGATCGATATACACACACCACTTTCTCTGGCCACTCGACAGCGCGCTATTTCCATCTCGCTTTTGACATTGAATTTCCAAGCTCGTATGATGCGTTTCCCGAGGAAAACAATAGACGAAGCCACTCGACAGGGACGAGCGAGCGTGTGGACGAAACCTACGTACGATCCGAAACAAGGAGTAATAAGATCGTTCAGAGCTGCCAAATGCGACGCAGATCGGCGAATCTAAACGACAAATTTCAATCTAGCGCGACTTCTGTAAACCTGTACCTTAAGAGGCAAAGGATCGTATTTCCAGTTTTAGTCGCAATTAGAGTTAATACCTTTTCCAATACACACAGAGAGAATTTTCTCTTAGAATTTACCCTGAAAATAGGTAGTTGTGGGACAACATGTGCTACAAAGAATTTTACGCGAGCTATTCTGATTAATATCTACCATAATAAAAAATACTAATATCTATTACATTAAAATATAAAATATGTTTGATTTTTACTGAAATATATATCTAGGAAATTTCAATAAGTTTTCAAAAATCACCAATCTGTGCTTGGTAATTTTTATCACGTTCGCAAAATGTCTTTTGTATATTTGAAAAAATTCCTTGGTTGCCAAGTTGTCCCAAGATTGTATTGAATTTAACGGTAAAATATAACGAAAAATTCTCTCCGTGCAAAAGTTTAAATTGTATATAGTAAAGGGTGTTGTGTCCATTATTACTAGTTCCTAAGATACAGCGTTTAGAAGAAGTCGTACTATAGAAATAACTTTAAATCCTGTTTTCTTTAAATTTCTATTAATGGAGATACGCTTCTTTATCTCTGTAGATGCAGAAATATAATTTAGTTGAGCTTCGCGAATCTCTTTCCCGTCTCAGGCGATTCATAATTGTCACTCCTCGATCAGAACGCGCGTCGCTTCCTGTTATCGCACGGTTCTAATTGTTAAGCTAATAATATACGCGGCAATCTCATTTTTCCCGCACCAATTATTACAGCTCGCTCGGCGTCGTCGTCGACGCTCTTTCCGTCATCGCGAGACCGTCGTTTCGACGTCGTCGCCGCCTGCCCCCCGCAGCTCTCGAAGTATATTATCGCAAAGTATACCGGGGAACACAACCAGCCGTATCTCCCGTGTTTTGAAACGCTCGCGTGGCTTACAAAAGGCCGCGGAAAACCGGTATATACGGAAAATGTCACGGCCTTGTCGCCCGATGCGACCGGCGCCGATCGCGGCGCAAAATAGTCTATCGACCCGACCTGTGTGCCGCCCAAAGGCGACGAATCAAACTTAACGATAGCGGATCGACGAAATTCGACGACCGGATTTTCGCAAAGGGACTTTCCAACGCTCGATACATCGCGGACGCGGAAACCGTGCATCATCGGCGGCGCGAAACGTTGAACGGAGGCGAATGCCTCTGCGATGGTGGTTTAGATTATTTTTTAAGTGGGCGTAATATAAGCGCGCGCGGGGGATACGAGGCAGCATCTGCGGTGCAATTTACACCGCGTGCAACGGTGTTAGCGAAGCATATCGCTGGAAAGAGCCAGCTGGCTCTTCCCCCCCCTCGAGTTCCGGATCGGTATTGAGCGTCATTTTTTAAATGTTGTTACGTTATATAATATATATATGTGGCTGAATGTGTCGATACAACGTAGAGAAAACGTAGGCTAACGGTGATCAAGCTCGGAGTTGCAATCCGCTGCGAATGCATCGCCAATGCTCAATGCCTTTTCCGCATTTCTATAATGATAAAACATCGCGCTCCGGTTAGTTTGCCAAGGCGAACGTTAGATAAATATTATTTCTATACAAATAACAAATAATAATCTCTCGTAAATTTCGCTTCGTAGCGATCCCGCCAATCGGAAGAAATTAATTGAAAATTTAAAAAGAAACTTGCGCGAAGACGGGAATTTGTTTTTAAATTTCTGTTTTAACGTGCCGCTGAAATAACGCGAATTAACGAGGGGGAAAATGTATGATGAATTAAAAGAGCAAAACTGACGGAATAAATTTACAATTTTAACTGCTCCTTCACGTTCGTAGACCAAGACGGATCGCCGGGCAATATTGCGAGAGGTCGAATTAAGCTCCATCGAAGAAGGACCGCGGGAAACCTTTGGAAACCGGAGGGAAATCGTACTCTCTCGAAGCGCGATGCCGCCGCGCGATATTACAAACGTCCCGTACTTACAATTGGGACGAGCGCGCGCGTTGGATGCGCAAAAGTCGGTCGTTCTCGAAATCTTACGTGACCATCAGCGGCGCGTTTCCGGCCGCTGTAAAAACCGCCGCCGCCGCCGCCGCCGACGCTGGAGTTCTCTCTGACGCTGCAGCCATTTTTAACGGATCGCAATGCATAAAGCGTAATAAATGACGTACCGTAATCGGCACGTATACGCGCGCGCGTAACTGGGAAATGCTGCGCCTCGCTCTTTGTTTTAAAACCTAGCGGTTTCCCACACAGGGCCTTTCTCACACGTGACCGTCTCTGTCTGTGCGCCCCGTGTGCGATAAAGCAATGACGCCAGGATAATGCGCGTTTCGCGGCCGATTAGAGGCTAATGCCAAGGTCCCTTTTCTCCCGGGTAAAGGGTGAAGTCATCCTTAGCGTGGCACGAAGCGTGCACTTTGCGTTATCGCGCGCGGGTTCAATTTTTTGCGACGGATAATACGTAATGAGAGCTTATCTCCGCGAGCTATCAATCAACACACGCGGCTCATTGTCAATCTCTTTTTCAATAACGTTTACTTAAGATTACTTCGACAGTACACTGAGAAAAAAAAATTTGTCAATCCCCAAGAAATATTTAATCCGATACGTTCAACTAAACATTTTAGTTAGTTAACTAAACATTGGTTAAATTAATTAATTCTTGATTGAAGAAACTAAATAAATCGTTGAAATAACTAATGTTTAGTTAACTAACAAACTAACTAAAATGTTTAGTTAAACGTATCGGACTAAATATTTTTGGGGATTAACGATTTTTTTTCTCAGTGTAGAATTAAGAGTAATTTCAATAAACAAGAATCGTCGACGAATGATATTTGAGAGGACGAAGATCAAAGGAGCAAGTCTGTGCCCTTAGAAAGTAAATGATGCCAAGGAAGAATGCTGTATCAGTCTTATGAGAGTAATTAAATTGCAGTAAGTTATTTTAGTAAATATCCTTATAACGTTAGCGAAAAAAGAACTAGTTATTTTAACGGCACGATCTCGGATCTCTCAGAATAAAAATTTACGCTCTTATTCGTGCTCGAAATTATCAGAGCTTGATTTGAAAAGGAAGTTCATCTGTGTGTTTAATATATCGGTCGTTTCAGTTCCAAGATACTGTTGCGAGAAGAACGAAATTCTGTGCGTCTCTCTAAAGTGAGATCATACTTTATTCAATCTTACTTGACATTCGTTTTAATTGTTTGCGATTGTACCTTATCAACAACGAGCGCAAAATTCCGCTTGAACCTTAATTAGAGGGCTAATTGACTAATTAAATTCAATTCTGAAGATACTGGAAATGACGCTCGGGGCGGATATTTAAAGGGTCATAATCGTTAAAAAGGAATTAGGTAGGAGACGATGGCTCAATCTTCCGAAATTAGCGCGCGAAAATTCCTTTTGAAATTTTCCGTCGCATTCCGAGCGTATCCAACTGATCGTAATTTTTCAATGTAAGAAGAGTATATTAAAAATTAATTGTAACATTCAATGTTAAGGAAAAGCGGGAACGTCCAACGCTGGTCCACTGTCGCGTTCGCCGATAATAAACCACGCGAGATAAAGAGCGAGCGTGGGTCTTCACCGAAAGGGAAATAGTTTTATCAGAGTTCACATTATCAGCGTAGGCTCTCTATCGAAATACAGCCAATCTAAGGGTAAACGTACCCGTCTCGATATCCGTATCACGACGACAAAATATAGCGTCGCCGGGTGCGCGCGATAGTAATCGGGAGAACTTACCGTGGCGTGCAACACGCGACACTATATATTGATTAAAGTGAAACTCGAGATTTTAAAGCGAGTTCACTGCTTTACGGATCAATTACGATCGCCGGTGGGCGGGGACCGATAGACTCGATGCAGAAATGTGAAGGTCTCGCTTGGCCTTCGGGTCTCTTTGATGTTTCGCGAGAAAAGTCGTCGTGTATTTTTGCAGTCACCAAAAAATACCCGCGAAATAATATTCCTCCGTTTATTTAAACCTTACTCTTTACGTCCCACGTCTTTAACCGTTTCGACGGAGAAAAGATCCGAGGTATCGCCTAGCTCTCTCTCTCTCTCTCTCTCTCTCCCTCTCTCCCTCTCTCGGTGTCCACAGAGAGGCACATAGAATCGCTAACTCGCTTAACGTTAACTGGACGTTTACGACCTGCGGTAAAACGCGAAAAATCGATAGGCCGAGCAAGCGTTGTCGTCGCACGCGAATGCGGACGTGAACTTTATCGGGAAGCTGACCGATCTTCGCAGCGATCGACCGACCGCGCTCCGGCGACGCCGACGTCGCGCGTCGGGGTGGCGATGACAACGACGTCGGGGGCGAGACGCCGAGAAGGCGGCCGGTTTAATAGTTCAATTAACTCGAGTCTATATAGCGCGGTATATGAATATTTGAGCGGCCGAGGAGAGCGAGCTTCCGATGCCGAGACGGGAGAACATCTGCGGTCTGCGGCATGATGAATCCGCGTGCCCGGGAGATCGTCGAAGGGAGACACGCGCGTCACAAAGTCGATCTGCAAGCGCATTCTTATCGCGCGTGCGATTGATAGACGATGGCATTCCAATTACGGTGACGAGTCGCGGCGAAAACCCGTCCTCGGAGAGCTGCTGCGACGTAATACGAGCGGGGATTTCTGGAAGAAGCTCGGGAGCTGAAAAGGTGTTCTCGGAATTAAAATCTGAGATTTTAGGATAAGTCGCGATGGATATGCGTTGTAAAGTGAGAGAAATACTGTATCGCGTTAAGTTCAATTATTACGGCAATACGGTATTGTATTGAAATTCTCGTAAAACGAGCGGTTAAAATGACTGTGTTCCGTGCTTTCCCTCGAGCTGGTACACTTCTTCTTCTTCTTCTTCTTCTTGAATTAATGGCGCCTGTCTTTCGACAGAGACAATACAGCCAGCTTCGTATAATATATATATATATAGTAGGATCCCTTTCTTGTTATATTTTTCCCAAAAGTCTTATAAATTGGGATAGACACTGTTTTTTAAAACTTTCGAGCTGCTGCACGACCCAGCTTGTAATTTATGCGCGTCTTCTGTCGAAAGCGTGAAAACTAACGTTTGCAGGGACGTCATAAGCGTCCGAAATTGAATCGCGATGATCGATACGGCATTTTTTTTACTGACGTGTATTAAATACACCGTTCAATTAAAAGCAATTGATGGCGGTTTGCGCTCGATAAATATGCAATGCCGTATCAAAGCCGCCGCGCCGCGTGGTGTCGGGTTTCCGCGTAGAAAATTGGATAAAAATTTGTTAAACAAATTTACGTAGCCGGAGCGCGCGTGTGTATTGGTGTGTGTGTGTGTCGCGTCGCAAAATTCTCCCCCTTTTTTTTCCTCGCACGGCAGGCTTCCGCTTTCGACGCACATTTTTCGCACGGAAGCGACACGTCGCAGCTATAGACGTGCCGCTTCGATTCGTGCATGCGAAAGGCCACAAACGGCTGGTTTTTCCCCCTGACAACAATTCGGAGAGCGGAATCGCCGCATCTCTCTCCGAGCGTGTCGGAGAAGCTCAATGATTAATTCGGGACCTCGCGCGGCGAACGAGAATCGATATTCGACAACGGCAACAGCTGATCGGCCGACGAATCAAAAATATCGCGGCCGTGTCCCAGCCGTCGCGCCGATCGGCGAGTTTCAAAGACGCGAACAAGGACGAAGAAAATCGTGAGATTTATAAGACACGCGCGTGTCGGCGACAACGCAAAGGCGGGCAAAAACGGCGTTCTTTAAAAAAAAAAAAAAAAAAACGCGTGCGTGGACGAAGCGCGTGCGGTTGCGACACGCACGCGAGTCAAGAAATCGGAAGTCGTGCGTGCGTGCGTGTCGGAGGGGGGCGAACAGGGGGCAAGGGCAAGGTGCCTCTCTCGGCCACCGGATCGGACGACAGGTTACTACTCACGTTGGATGCTGCAGCGTCAGCATATCGGCGCACCCGGGACGACGCGTGCGATCCTCGCGCGAGGACGGCACGAGGAGGAGCGCGCATTCGCGTCCGGTGATCCCGGGGGGGGGAGGGGGGACGACTCGCCTCAAGAAGCGACTGCGGCTACGGCTGCGGCGACCACGACGGCGTACGCGCAGTCAAAGCGCATCCGGCATCTCTCCGCACGGCCTCCCTCGAACTCGCGCGCACTCGTGTACGTGAACCTTTGCCGCGTAGGTGACCCCGACGACGCGACGCTCTCCCAAAGAGTGATGGAGCGTGGAGAAGACGACGACGGAACGCTTGCTTCGCGACGCGGCACGACGATACCCGCCGTCCCGAGTCCCGAGTCCCGAGTCCCGACCACGCAGCAGGTTCCGCGACTTGGCTGCTTCTGCCCCGCCAGTGGCCAATGTTCTGCCTGCCTCCGCTCACCGCTGTCGATTCGCGTTGTTCGGCCTTCGGCGGCCCCGAGCGCGCACCGCACGGCCGCAAAGCAACGGGCAGCGCTCGTCGCGACGGACTGGGGGGGGGGGGAGCGTGCACCGGAGCTGTATACGTATGCGCGTACTCCGGTCCTCCAGTCTCCTGCTCCTCACTCCGGTACTCCCATGCTCCCACCACTTTTGAAGCTAGGTGCCGCGCCAGCGCCTCGACGACGACCGTTGGAATTGGAAGGTATATACGGCGGTATACGGTTTGTCCGGTTTGTCGCTAGGTCGGCCCTTTCCTTTCCCTCGTTCCTCCGCGCCGCCGGGCGCCCCTGGAGCCGAGCTTGACGTGCGTTCGGACGAAGCCAGTGAACGCGGCATTACATGGACGATGGACGTCAGTTACTGAGTACGTATACGTGCATCCGTCAGTTCGCGACGTATTATATTTTTGATGTTTCTACTTTTAATTATTGTAAATGTCTAATTGCATCCTGTTATTACAGAGCTGCGGCTGGATCGACGTTCACATTCCTACAGGATTGTCCGTTCGGATGATTCCTCTTTGAAACTGAAACGATAATCTTTTGTTATCACGGGATATGATGTCGATGGAAACCCGAAACGAAGTTTAAATTCTTGGTGCAGCTGTCTTTAATGTTATTGTTCGCCATGCGCTTTTGACAGATCATATGGTCTGAAGAATCGTACGCGCATTTCCCTGGCAGGCTTCAATAAATGTCACGTTGTGCGGTGAAACGCAACGCAATCGAAAATGGAAAATGATAATCCAGTTATATATGGGCTCGAATTCCAAGTACGAAACCTGTCGGAGTTAATTCTGCGAATGCTAACAATAAGTAAACCACCCGCTAAACACCGACTAGCACCAAGTTGTAATATTGTTTCAATATTATAATTTCCTACGCAACGATTTATAACTGTCATGTACGACGTGTATTATATTACGCTTAATTGTTGAGCGAGAAATTATAATATTGATATAATGTCACTTTTAGAGCGGCATAACTTTTTATTTTATAGTATTTCATGCTGCCGCTAAGTAACATTGTCTGCTACTTCCTACTGCTAATGTCTAATTTGTTACTTACTATTTGTTCCTTAAGTTATACAAGAGATAAACGTAATGCTCTCTTTTGTTTTACGTTTTAGACCCGAGCACTGTCGGCTCAAACGGCCGAGACGGATATCGTGAGATTCTTGGTAGGAACGCAGTCTTTAAAATTCAGCAACAACCAGGTTCACTTAGTAGAGCTTAATGAGGAAACAGGAAATTTGAAGACGCAGGTGTTTCAGCATGCAGTAGGAGAAATTTGGTCCTTACAGGCTTCTCCGACTGAATCTGATATATTTATTACGTGTTACAATAGCTTGAGTGGTAAATAAGTTTCTCACGTATTCAATTTCCTAAAGTAACATTTTGTTGTTCAAGCTGAAATTAATGGATTGTAAATTTTTATTAATAATAATAATAATAATAATATATTATAAATAATATATTTCTCGTGGCATAATATATATCTGATGGCTCAAAGAACCTTTATTTTCCTAGAGGAAGGTTCCTGTAAGATGAAGGGAGCCATCTGGAGATTTCCTGAGATAAAAGAATACACTAATGATATTCTGCAACTCGATAAATTAGCTGATATCGATACGACTCCATATGGCACCGATCTTAAAACGATTGCCTATCATCCTATGGATAGTAAGAAGGTTGTGTCGGTAGTAGATAACAATTTTGTTTTATGGGATCTGGCTGAAGGACCACGGGTATTGATCTCCTCTTCATATAATCAAGGATACTCTATTATTGTACATGAAATTTATCTTTGTTGTTTTTAAGATTATTCTCAATAATTAAAATTTTTTTTAACACCGCTCAGGTTATGGTATCAGGCACCTTAGCGGGCAAAGGTCAGCCACGCTTTACGAACGGTAAATGGAATCCTCACAACGGTGCCAATCAATTTGTAACCTTGAACGACAACAACGTTCGCGGATGGGATTTCAGAAGTCCAGCCAATGCTGCTTGGTCCATTTTATCTGCGCATTCACAAATCATCAGGTAATAATTATATAAAGATTAATTCTCGATAGACGTGAATTCATCTCTCCACGTAACTCGTTTCTCAGGGACTTGGATTTCAATGCGAATCGTCAGTATTTTCTATCTACTTGCGGCGACGATGGATACGTGAAGTTCTGGGATATCCGTCTTCCGACGGAACCGGTGCTGTCGCGTATCGAGCACTCGCATTGGGTGTGGAACATAAGGATTAACCGATTCCACGATCAGCTTGTTTTAACGTCCAGCAGTGATTCCAGAGTGATATTGTGCAGTATCGCGTCTATATCGTCCGAACCATTCGGACATATGGTGTCAGCGGAAGACGAGACTTCGCAAAACGAAGAATCTTGCGGGAAAAAGAAGTAAATATATCGAGCAACGATACTTTTTTAACTAATCTACATGTAAAATACAAAATTTCGTACATTTATGATTCTAGATTAGAAGATGGTCTGGTAGGAAGGTACGAGGAACACGAAGACAGTGTGTACGCAGTGGAATGGTCGTCCGCCGATCCTTGGACATTTGCATCTCTCAGTTACGACGGCAGATTAGTTCTCAATAAAGTACCGCGTAAATATAAATATCAAATACTTCTATAAATCCACAATATTTAACGAAAACGTGGAAGTAATTTTACACGCCTTATTTATTGTAAATTTAATTTTGTACCTAGATATCGTGTACATTATTATTGACGTTGTACATATGTGTATACCTAATATTAGGTATAAAATAATGTTAAAATTTATTATATAACAAGAGATGGTATATATATTTACAGGTATGTATGATACAGATAAATAGAACATAAGGATATTAGAACTGTTCTGAGATCTTGCTAGCTATGTTTCTTAATTGTCCGTAAACCTTGGAGGGTGGACTGCCCAAGATTAAATTGCATATCGCTCTGCGAGCTAATTGTATGTTCTGAAAAGAACCGAGTATATGTATCTTGGTATCGGCCAGCACGATTCTGGTCTTTGTCACGTTCTCGATGGTAAACTTCGTTCTTCCACCCTTGCCCGCTAATCTCCCAACCGCCCGAGACCGGTGATCCCCTTTCATTTGTTGCCTGACGTCTTGTATCTCGAACGACTCCACAAACAGGTCGTCCAGGCGTAACAACGCCAAAGCGTCCTCCACCTCGAATCCGCAGATGAACGCTTTCACAAAGTCCGCCGCTTTTTGGAGATACGAAATGTCCGGGGTCTCCGGTGCCGTTCTAATTTCTACATTTCTGGTCTTCAGATTGAAACGTATTTGTAGCTTCAGATGTTCAGTGACGGGTGTAAATATTTTTAACCAGTTTTCCTTCAAAGGCGAGTATCTGTGCGCTGGTACCGATATCTGCGATAAAAATAATTTGTGTTAAAATTAACTTCATATATAAATTTTTGTAATATCTTGTACTATACTGTATTATATCATATAATTACCTTCCTCTGTTCTCCTCCTTGTACGTTCTTAGCTTTCTTTTTAGCTGGTTGCTGCTTTACTTTTCCCTTTATTCCATTGACTATCTCTACCTAAAGAAAAAGAAACCTTTAAGCCCGCATTCTACAATAGCCGTAAAGTATGCGTTAAGACGTAAGCGGTAAGCTATTGAATAGGATTTTTACAATCTAAGAATGATCGACCGTAGTTGGTCAATTTTTGCTGCTTACGTCTTAAAACATACTTTTACGGCTATTGTAGAATGGGCTTTATTCGTACTATGATATAACGATAAAAATGAAACATGAAAGACACGATTTTCAGCAGATTTCTTTTACGAAATACAGTTATTCTTCGATCGAAGTTGTCTTCGAGCTTAAAACAACACTACTTAATTCAACACAAGTACCTCCATGCTATTATCGTCGGCATGGCGTTTCTGGGACGTTTTCGCCAATTCATCAGTCTGCTGAGGCTGAGGCTGAGGTTGATCCGCGATGCTCGTCTCTCGCGTGGTTTCCTCCATTTTCTACGAGTATATCTGAATGTTTTACGAAAATAATCTGTCCTCTCTTGTCGCGTGGCTCGCACGTGGATGCGTGGATCAATATGACTGATGCCAAGATTGCCAAGGTGAAATCGTTCTAGGTTAGGTTCGCTTTCATTTCAACTTTCTTTACCACGTGAAAATCGGTCCGCGTCGTAGAAAAAGATGCGGCCAGAGAGTTAAATTGATGACGACAGCGCGTGTGCAAAGATTAAATTGACAACGATATCGTGTGTGCAAAGATCAAAGATCTTCTTCTTCTTCTTCCTCTGGTTTATAGCACACCAACACCAATCCTTGTTATTCAAAAAAAGATCAAAGATATATAAGAGCGTTATGAATTTTTATGGGCAGTAAAAAGCAGCAGCAGATCGTACTGATTGGCTACAAAATAGAGAAGTTCTCGAGTTTCTAGAACTTCTCTATTTTGTAGCCAATCGGTACGATCTGCTGCTGCTTTTCACTGCCCATGAAATTTCACCTTAGAGCATTGCGCATAATGGCGGCAGATTTGGCGGTTGAACCAATCAGGAGACGACCCGTTTTGTAGGCGCTCACTTTAAAGTGAAATTTGATTATAAAGCCTTGTGGAAAATTTCGGTTTAACCCAATCAACTTGCAGCTCTTACAGAAAAGCAGCAGTTTCATTGGCTTAAACCGAAACTCGGACCGATTTCTAGTATCGTGTATGTACACGAAGCTTGAGAAATAAAAATGCGTGTGTGAATCATGTAAAATTTTAAATATATATTTAATAAAATATAATAAAACTTTAAATTAATTAATTAATTAACGGACATAACGGATGATGCGCTGACGGGAGCAGCCATATTGCTTTTTTGGCAAAACGGGTCGCGCGTTGATTGGCTCAAAAACTGGACGAGTGCGCAGCGGGAATGCTTCACCTCAATTCACCTGTCTACTTACACCATGATTCGTATGTCCATGATAGGAGCCAAAAAGCTGTGTGGCAACCTCTCTTTTCCACTCGGCTTTATCTCCTTAAAAACTCGCTTTACAACTGTTTTGTTGCATCATGCTTTATGCCATTATAGAAAAATATTTTTTTTGTTTAGCCGACATGCGTCGGAAGATTCAATAGGAACAAATTTTCGTTATAAAATTATACATTAAAGGATAAGATAATTATGTAGTAATATGTTTATTATATAGCAAATTGCGACAATATATATAATTATATAGCAAATTGTATAGAAATGACTCCTCGCAAATTCTCGTTTTTTTGTAATCGTTACTGCTGGAATATATTTTTTTAGGCAGCGCCTAGATTCGACAAGACGATGCGCATTATATGCGAATTGTCGTTTTTGTTAATAGAATTGCAAAATAGAGACGGAATTCATCGATTCTCGATAGCATCTGATCTGAAAGGTCAACAGGTTCGCGTGTCGGTCATCCGCGTGAATAATTTCCGCGATGTGATGAGCTTATACAGAAAACTTTGTCCGCAATATCGTTCTACTTCGATTTTTCTATCATTGTAAAAAAAAAAAAAAAAAAAAATGATACGAGACGCAACAATTTTATCAGAGTGTCTTCTTCATTTCCGATCGAGCGTCGTCTTCCAAGAGAGATGACTGAGATACGAATATATAAATACTTATACACAATTGGAATAGAATCATATCGAGCGTGAATGAAGAGATTCGGATTAGAAATTTGCAATTTTCATATGAAGCGTGAAAACGAAAAGATCCATCTATTCGTGTTTTTTACATTACGCATTGCATGTATAATACATGTACATTACAATTTCTCAAATATATATCGCGTAAGAAAGTAAACGTCAAATCTTTTGTATTATTATATCGATTGACAATTCTAGCAAACGACGAATAACGATGCAAGAGATTAGCAGCAAATCGTGGATTGTGTAATTCTGTAATTTTTACGTGGCAATTGTTTTCGATAGACCGAGATCTTTTGGCAGTATCAATTAAAAAATAATCGCTACACAAATGAGTTGCGGTGCATTTGATAAAATAAAAATATTGAACATAAAAGTACACGTAAATTATATAGCAATCCGCTCGCGTTAAATAATTAGAAATAACGGCGAGCCGCTCGATGAAAATGGGTAGAATGCAATACAAAACAAGCAAACGCATCGTTTTTTTTTTTATAACACATTTTTCATTGTCTTATAAGTCTATGGTAATTAATAATTAATAACAAGAAAAAAACCTTTTTCATCAATGTGTCTACAATAATTATTAAAAGATACAATTAGCAAATTACTATGTTGTGTATTCACTTTGTGTAATAATAGGTAATAATATAATTGTAATATTTTCTCCATATAATCATAGCGCGATATCTCTCACGTGCTCAATCGTTTCTACAAATATAATATGGTATCTAATTCTTTATTTCATATATATATATATATATATATATATATATATATATATATGAAATATATATATAGATTTATATCCACTTGGATTATTATCAATCGTTTACTTCCTTTTTTTACTGCTATTTATATATCGTATAACCAAATACTAAAAATACAAATGTTTTGCATATAGCAGGTTTTAAAATCATCAAACCACGTATCCATCTGGTGATCTTAAAACGCACATCCATATACATAATATAATTTTTTTTGCGGCTCTGCCTACAAAATTAAGGAGCTCGTCAAGCACGCGATTATATTATACATATATATATATATATATATATATATATATATATATATATATATATATAAACAGCATAAAAGATCATTTGTTATCGGCATAATTAATGTAGATTGCGATGGTAGCATGTGTAGAATAGACTTTACACCGTTTATACGAACCACGAAATATCAACACTGATTATTTATTGAGCTTCTCACACGTACACCCGCATCTCAAAATCGCTGACGGCGCTGATGCCGACAGTTGCCTCCGGCACCACCGTTACTCCGGCATCCGATCTTTGGCGCATTATTTAACCGCTCCCTTTTACATAGCATATGCGATTACACGGCAGAGATACTCTTTAGAAGCTCCTTAATTATGCGAGCGCGCTAAAAATGTCCGCTTATACTTAAAGATACTTGTATTTACACAAAAGAGCTTACTCTCGTTTATAATCTATACAATCATATAAATGTAATATTCAATGATAAAATTGTAACATAATAATGCCTAGCCTATCTATCTAATGCGAAAGAGAATATTTTTTTTACATCGAAATTACAATCCTTCAATTATTCCTGCATATTCTGCAATTAAATTATTATGTATATTACACTCGATCCTATTTGCGTTATAGGATATGGATGAAATCAAACGCGCGAGTCCTGTACCCATTTTCTTCATATTTTTTATGTACAATTATATAATCAGGTTGTGTAATTTCCCATCCGAGTAAAATAAGCACGCTATTATATACAATATATAATCCAGTGTATATTTGTATATGTGTCTGTCTGTATGTGTTTCTTGTTTCTACAATAGAAATAAATTCTAATAAACAAGCAATATTCTAACTAAATAATTTAAATCGATATTGAAAATAGGAACAAATTCAACGAAACTACAACCCAAGAAGCAGTCTCTGTCTCTCTTAATTTTCTGGGCATATAGATCGGTGAAATTTTTTCCTATTTTAAATATTATTAAATTCAGTATTTAATCTTAGCGCGTGAGAAAAGCATTTCTATTAAAGAAGAGTCGCCTGGTAGCCATCGAGCCTTTGGGAAAAGTATTGAAAAATTTCTTTTTTTATGCACACACTACGTAGTTGAGCATTGCGCTTATCGTACTTTGTACATTCTATGCTTGTAACAATTGTTACGACAATCTTTCTTGTATCATATAATAAACGTTTACTTGGTCTGTGACGAGAAATCGGAGATTTATACAAAATCATCTATGTTCAGAAACAAGATTACGATCACATTTTTAATACACAATTTTTAACAGTGTATACATATTGGTATAATTCACAATCACAATCGCAGACAAATACCCTAAAAACGTATTTATCCGTATTGATCCGTATTGATGTGTCACAGAAAGTTGTCTATAGACCATTTAACACACATGTAACATCTACAGAAAATTAAAGGGAATCTGGAGGAACGTAGCTAAGATAAATAATTGATTATTAACAAATTATCAACGTACATATATAATTATTGATAATTCATGAAATATTATTTGCTAAATGATATCCTAAATTTGATTTGTTGTGTGAAAAGAAGGATGTCTATTATTAGAACTGGATAAGAAATGCACATTTTCATGAAAAATTTGAACGGTGCTACGTGATGACTACTGCAGGCTCAGCTAGAACTTTAAAGATCCTCAACTGTGGTGTAAGTTATATTTATACAATACAAAACTAGATTATCTGTTCATGAAAACAATAATCGATATAAATCACATACATAGATTTACATTTGTATATACGTATGCACATATAATTCAATGTGATTTTAAATTTGTATAAGAAGAGTTAGTATCTTAATTACATGAACGCGAGAGAATAATTAATAATAATGACAATTACGACTTCTTGCACGATTTTAATTATTACTAATTTAATAAAAATTTAAACAGTTTCTATATATACAACGGGTAGTGCTTTTTGTCCATCTTTACAAGAAATTATTTACAAAATATATTCATTCATATATTACCTATATCAAATTAACATTTTTTTTGTATTAATTAGTTTTCTTATAATAGTTATTCTTATCATCTTCACATATTCATGCGTCTTCCAACGTTCACTGTATTTAAGTTTCATAAATAAAATAAATCCTTTTTCACAAGTCCTATATATCCCGGCCTCTGCGATATTATAACTCAAGACGAACCTCTTACTGAAAGACTATGTTTGCTAAGTCTGAAAAACAAAAATATTACAATAATGTAATTACGAACTTAATCGCTAAATTGCTGGTTAAAATATACATTCATCTCTGGAATATAATTACAAATGTGAAAAAACACAGCTTTCACGTTTGTCATTGTCCTTATATATCAATATATGTAAATTTATTCCCAATATTTAGGTGTAATTGTGGCATAATTGTCCGAATATCGGACCGACGTCTCAAAAACATTTTCATCTTTCGCATAAATAAGTACGAAAGCGTTTTACTGCTTTGTGTCGTGGCGTGGAGCTTACAGCATATGGCAGAAACTAATCGTGCGAAAAATTCATATATTGTTATTTTATGTATATATACACATATAAATGTATATATATATATATGTGTGCACTTTACCTACATATATATGTACAGAAAACTTTCATAACAAATAGAGATGACACACAATAAATTAATATGTATACACAAACAGAGACATTTGTCTAAACAGAGTCTATCAGCAAAGTCGTCAGAGTAGCAAATCTAAGCTCCACCAGTTAGTAAATTTGTCCACGGTAAATATGTATTTTACTTACGGCAGTACAATCGGATTCGCGTTTTTAATGCCTTAAAAATTTGGACTTTCTTTTACCGTTATTACTTTGTACTGATACATACAATGAACGAAAGGAATTATTATGAGAGAAGATGATTCCCGAAACATAAATATAATTTGGGCTTCCTTAAATTTTCTTAAATCTCTATAAAGCTAGCTCTTCGTCTCGTTTACATCTAATAACGACGTTAGAAAATTGCACATCGAAGAATGAAATTTAGTACTTGTCGATAGAATGAAACATTTGACTGGTAAAAGAAAGTTACATACAATATCTCGGCAGTTTTGGATTAGTTCAGTTACTTAGATCGTAGTGTGATGCATTTGAGCAAGTTATATCTGAGTAACTAAACTTTGCTGTTTATAAGGAGTACGGTATAAACGAGAATGCTAAACGGTGAAAAGATGACTAAAGCAAAATTGCTTTCGTCTTTTAGTTCGTTCTTTATATGCGCTATTCTTAGACACTTAAAGTTATAACAAATAACAAAAAATGAATGGTTCATTAAATATACAAAACTCTTTTCAAACAATATTTCTTTTCAAACTTGCAACAATATAATCCTTATACTCTATACTTTAGAGAAAAGAAACAGACAAAAAAGGAAAAGGAGACAAAAAAAAACGTGAAGAAGACGTGAGAGAATGAACAGAAATTCATAGATGCTATCTTTTATGCATGACTAATTTAATATCGAGACCAATAAATGTTTTACAGCACGAGATGCTTTCACACCGTCCAGCACTTCTTTTTAATATATTATACGATACTCCCGATACACATACAGCAACGTTGTGCGCTAGTGTGACGCATACAGTTTCACCAGGTGGGATCCAGCCACACGGCAATCAAATACCCGTTTATGTCGGATTTACAATCAGACAGATAGGCCTTGACGAGCGGTAGCTAATCACTGTCAAGGTCACTTCCCGAAGGTCATTTGTTTTCTCGGGATATTCGCCTCCGTTTCGCTTGTTCCGCCGTCTCCGCCGTTACTAAAACAATGTTTTCCCGCTGTACGAGGTGTTCTCAGTTAAAATAGTATGCAAAACATACAAAAAAACGCTAAAACATCTATGTCTTTCATTAATAATTAATGTGAAACTTCGCTATATTTGACATAATGACATGCCAAGAACTTGGGAGAGAAAAGATAAAAAATAGAATAGAAACTGCAAATTTGAATGAAACAACAGACCTTTTGCATATCAACGATAATACTAGAAATAGACATGCTAGTCGACAATAAATTGATAATTGCAAATCTAGAGATTAAGTGCAGTCGTGTACCCTTTAGGTGAGGCTATTCTAAAGAGTAAATCGATTACATACCAGCACCACTACGAGTTTTCCTTCTGTTAATATCGTCCGAGGATTTGGATGCGCCCCTAGTGTTGCTTGCTGGTGTAGCTAGAGGTGAAGCTGTATTCTGCCGTACAGACCTTCTTGTCGTTACTTCGCCCACAGACTCGTTGCTGGATACGGAAGTGCCCCGTAATCTCTCCTTCCCAACAGTAACTGCCGCCGTTGCCGTTGCCGTTGCCGTTGCCACCGTTGCCACCGCCGCCGTAGTCGCAGTCGCAGTCGCAGTCGTGATCGTCGTGATGGTCGTCAATGTCGGCGTCGTCGTTATTGTTGCTGTTGTTATCGTCATCGTCGTCATCGCCGTCGTCGTCGTTGACGTCGTCATCGTCGTCGTCGTCGTCGTCGTCATCACAGTTGCCGTACTCGGTTGCTTGGTGGTTAACAAACGGCTCTCTCTTTGCACTCTATTACTGGCATTGAAATTTGATATATTACTGGAATTAATTTGACTGCCAGAAACAGCTGTTTCTGTTTTAAAAAAATGCTTAAAAAAAATTCACTTTAAAACAAAAGCTTATCTTACGTAGCGGAACTGTCAAATCTCAAGAGATTAGTTTTCTACTACTTTTCTGACCACCGTTAAAAGAATGCGTTCAGTATTGCTTACTTTTGATCTTTGGGCTTTGGGGAAGCAGCGGATGTTTCATCTGACAATCGTACTCTTGCTTTTCCTACAGACTCAATCAATGGTTCGTCATCAGACGAATCTACTTCTACCACAATGGGACCTAAAAATATAAAAACGCTTATGTCACATATAAGTCTGGCCCAACAATCGTAAATCAGACAAATCTGTGAGAGAGACAGGCGAATTTAGAATTAGAGGCACGCGCTAGAGTGAGATTGAGAGGTAGCTGTGTGTCGGGTATTAAAAGTATTCAATGTTCTTCAGCTACATTGTAGTAATTCAAATTACTACATTTCCATAGAGCCGACCGGCCATTATCATAAGCTTGTATTTTCGTAATAACGATTGGTTCTCGATTACCAATAAATCTTCGGCACGTCCTAACTTACAAACAGTTCTGTTTTTGGCAGTCCTTGTAATTTGCTAACGATACAAAGTCTATAATATATACAGGATGTCCACCTACCGCATTAGCTGATAATGAGAAATTCCTTAATGAATTCGGGATTTCCTTAGCGAAAATTTGATGAAGGACTCTATCGTCCGTTACAATATATTATACTACGAGATATATATCTTTTTGTTTTGAAGAATTCACACACACGCACACACATATGCACATACATATAAAAAGATCGAGTTACAACATTTAAAATTTCAGAAAATTAAGTCATTCATAAAATTTTCGCTTTAAAAAGAAATTTTCATGCAACTTGAAATTCGTCAAAAAATCTGTCATTAATATTTGATGTGCTAATAGCTAAACAACCTGTATATATATATATATATATATATATATATATATATATATATATGTAGAAAAATATTGAATAAAAAAGAAATAAATTTTTGGATATCAAATGTAAGAGAAAAAAAAGACTCAACTACTAGACAACACACAGAGAAATAGTAGTGTGAAATAAACACCTTTCTTAGCCTTTGCCACTATGTTGAACCCCTTCTTTGATTGCTCTTCCTTGCCAGGTACTTGTTTCTTTATAGAACCAGTCTCTTCTACACCCATGCAAGCTTTAATAAGTTCTGCAGCATTCTCTGAGCATTTCCGTTTACCTGGTCTTGACTGTGGATCATCAGCTGTGCTCGATGCAACGGAACTCTCGCTCTCTTGCCTTTTCCGTTTCCCTATTTTTATTGTCGCGTTAGGAGACAGTTTCGATACTGCCAGTTTTGGACTTGCTTTCGCGTAGGGCGATATACTACGGCGTTCCTCTAATTTGTTAGGACCGTGAGGGCTGCTCTTCGGAGTCTTGGCGATATCCGGACTGTTCAACTTCTGCGATCTGGTTCTCAGCGATCGTTTCTCGTTGCTGTCGTTCGGGATATCGATCAGCAGCTGCTCCAGCAACGACTTCGGCGGCCTCTTGACGTATTCCTCCGAGCTGTTGGAGTTGAGCCTCTCGACAAAGTGTCCCTCATCGTTGTCCTCTATGCATATAACGTCCTGCCGACCCTCGAGCTCCTGCTTTCTCCTACGTTTACGCTTGAGGTGCTCCAAGTCGCTGGAGTCCACTTCGGGATTCTGCGCCGCCGGACTCGGTGTTTCGTCTCGCTGCAGCACCACGGGATTGGAGTACGTGTACAGGGGCGGGGTGGTCCTGATCGGCTGCGGATCTTCGCCGAGGGGTGACTGGATACCCGCGTTCAGATCGCTCGTATCGTTAACCATCTTCTTAACCAAATCGTCCGTAACCTTTTGAAGATTTACGGAAGGCTCTTTGAGCGTGACCTGCTGGTAGCTTTGTACATTATACTTCTGGTTCTGTTCGGTGCACGTTTCTAGCTTAACCGACGTTATGCTCAGTGGAACGTTACTGCTTTTTGAGACCTCGAACCGATCGATTTGCCTGGTATCGTCCACTTTTACGTTAATTTTAGATTCTACTTTGATTTCTGAATTGCAACTCTCACCGTTCGAGCAAGAATTATCTGTCGCCGCATTAGCATTGTTCGCGACCGCACTACTATCGAGCTTTACAGTTTCAACTTTATTATAAGCAACGTGATTTTGTATTATAGGCACACCATTATTATTATTATTATTAATATTATTATTCTGTCCGTGAGGTTCATCGCTTAGTCTAATTGCACTGTTACTTTCTACAACCGCCTTCGCGCTGTCCTCGGATACGCTCTCCACAGCTCTCGACTCCTCGTGCTTAGAGTTTGCCTTACCCTGATCATTTTGGTTAACAGTACTCTCTAATTTAACGCTAGAACTGTCCTTATCGGAGAAGTCCTTCGCTTGCTGATGCGCGCATTGCAATAAGTTATTATCACTATTCATACTGCTGGTTATAGACGCTGTCACAACAGTCACTGTGCCCGTCACCAGGGGACTGGGCATACTTTTGTCATTATTCGCCGTGTCTAAACTAGCAACCAAATCACTATGTCCACCACCAGTTCTCGGAATTGTCGACGATTTTTCGCTAGACACATTCTTCGCGTCGTGCTCACTGGAGTTTGATATATTGCGATTCAACTGACTCTCAAAATAATTCGTTACGGACACAGGACTTAACCTTTGTGGGCCACTGGACTTGAGAAGTTCCGAATGGGAATTTGAACACATATCACTACTACTAGTTGAGGAAGGCACGTTCTTATTGGTGGTTGATAAGGAGGGTACAGGTTCCCCCTGTATTACATTCTTGGCGCCGCCCTGCGTCACCGATTCGGTTGCCGACGCCGGCCTGTGCAGAGGTGACTCCCCTTGGTTCGGTGACTTTTCCGAAAGAGCGTCCATCGACTCGATGCCCGAATCCTCGCCGCCACCACCGCTACCGACTCTCTCGATATTCGCGTCGACGCCGATCCCAATCGGTACCGCTGTATTCTCAAGCAGCTTCTGCTTGACTTTCGCCTCGGTCACGTTTATCTCGCCGATGGGCAAGGTCGGCTTGCTCGCAGGTACGTCGATACTCTGCGACCTGGGGACTTGATCTATCGAGTTGCCGATTACCGAGCTCGGCGCGGTCTTCAACAGGCTGATCCTTTGCGACGCGCTGTCCAATTTGCTCTCCACCGCCGGTTTGTCGACCTGCTTAACATGGTTTTGAATTATCTTCTTATGACTGAAGCTCAACTGCTCGACTGTCTTGTTGTGCCTGTTTATGATGGAATTCGCCTCGCCCTTGACAATCATATGATTCTTCAGCTTCTGACAGTGTTCTCTTTTAACAGCGATATAATTCTCCATGTCGGATTTACTCTTAACGGAGAGCATCCTGGCCATAGGTGATTGAGAATTTTTCGTCGTAGTCTCTACGAGCACAGGTATCTTAGTCTCAGGATTGTTTGATGGATTTCTTGTGTCGCCCTGTTGCACGGACGAATTTGTCGATTTTAATCCAGAATCGCTCTCGAAGGATAGATTGGCGTTTGCTTTTATACTTGGTACCGTATTTGCAGAACTTTCAGAAGCCTTCTGATTATTAAAATGTGTAACTTCTGTATTCGGAGATTCTGTAACATATAAAAGTTAATTACTTAGAGTGTAACTTTGGATATATGAATTATCATTATTAGAATATTGATATAAAATAATTATTACAAAATATATATATATATATATATCACAAGAGTATATTTAGTTACATAATATAATAATTTAGATATTTTTGCATATAATAAGATTACAAATTAATATTCACCTCCTAAATGCAGATCTTTTTCATCCACCAAGCTTAACCGTCTTCTCTTGTCTTGGGTAATCAAGTCTTTCTTCACGCCATTAAGCTCCGTTAATTTAGAAGCAACACTGCTCAATGAATTACTTTTCTCAATGGCTGATTTATTGATGTCGCTATCGCTCGTCCTTCGAATTTCGCCAACCTTCTTGATTGTATTAAAGTCACTTCCGGTTAAAAGTGAATCCGGTTTTCTTATTGTATGAGTTATATCGCCCTTGTAACCGAGCTTTTTCCATTTCGCTTGATTATCTAAAATTCGACCTCCCGACAGCAGATTTTGTTCCCGATGTAAACCATCTCCGGATTCTGTTTTCTTCTTAGAATCCCTTCTCTTCGTTTTACCTGTAATATAATCATATTACACATAAATACATATATAAATATATAATTAGCAAACATACGATATTTATATAGCTATTGAGTAGAATTTCTCACCTCCTCCTATTTTATGTTCCTGCATATGGTTCTGTGCATCGAGATCCACTTGAGTCTTCGTTAAAGCTTGTGGAGTATTTAAAGATTGATTCGCGATCGCAGATTTATGCTTCGAAGGAGACGGTATTCTACTGTTCAACGGTATATCGTCGACGTCGCTGTTTTTACTCGAACTTGGCTTGGTAGTGGTACCAGTTTGTAATCGTACAGCGTCCACCGATAGTTCTTGTTTTAAGGCATTGGATTTGGCTGCAGCGGCTTGCAACATGTTATTACCGACTTTACAAATGGCATTGTTTATTGTGGAAGTAGACAGAGGTAATTTCGATGCAGACGAAGCGCCTATAATCATGTTCAATGATTTCTTCTGCAGCAACTTGTTTCCATCGATGCATTCCTTCATCTTCTTCAATTTACCTCTCCTCTTAATTGCATCACCCTCACTCTCCTTTAGAGACTTCTTAACTTTTTCTCTTTGTACTACTGAAGCGTTACGTCCTCTTAAAGAAATGTGTAACGGAGGCACTCGCAGCGGTTCGTCACCGGTCCCCGTACTCGGGACACCACCGGCGAACATTTTATTCACGGACTTGTCGGCTTTCCGCATGGGCGGCGTGTTCACGAAAGAAACGTCAACTTTATAAGCCGGTGTAACCGGCTCCGATTTTTCCAATTTCAATCGCAGTTTGATTTTCTCTCCCGGCATCGGGCTATGCGCGGTCTCCCTACTGGATTTTATTCTACTGTGTTTTAAGCTTCCTTCGCTGGCCGTAGACTTCGCCGTTGTCTCGGAATCGGACTGATCCGTGTTCGTCGTCGTGTCGTTTCTTCTTGAAAAATTGCTGTCCGCGTCGTCATCGGAGAATATGGAGTTCGATCTGTCGTTTGACGGAGACGGAAAGGAGAAGAAATCGTCCTGATTATCCACTGCACTCTCGGGCTCTGAATCTGAACTTTCACTGGGCATTGGCTCTAAGTGTCCTGTCAGAGGATTGATCAGAAACTGTCGTATCTTCCCGGTCGAGGTGTACTCTGGTTCCGGTTCCGGCTCCGGAGCCTCCTCTTCCGGTTTCGGAGACTCGAAGGTCTCCGTCTTGTTGACAGACGGAGCAATGCTAGTAGTAGAATTATTTATACGAGAGCCACTTTGAGGAAAGGCACCTGAAACCTGATTCGAGACTGACAGACGTGTGGTGTTGACTTGAGCACCTTGTGGAATAGAATTGCTTTGTGCGTTCCACGTGGTCCCATTAGCATTGCTCGTTGCGGGAGACTGATAATTTCTACTAAGGATATTCTGGCTCTGCCCGTAACGAAAATCAGTAGTCGCGCTGGTATCCGTATTGATGTTCTTCACCTGATTATGATGCAGCTGTTGTTGTACATTGAGAGCCTGATTCTGCTGGCTTAAATGCGTTTGTTGCGGTACGGGTTGCCTCGGATAAGGCGGCGGAGTTTGCTGACGTTGACTATTTAAGTAACCTAGCCGTTGTTGTGGGACATTTAAGCCTACCGTCGAATATTGTGTCAGTTGTTGGGTGAGTTGCTGCTGCTGCTGCTGCTGCAATATCGACTGACTAAACGCAGCTTGCAACATTGTTTGTACATTCGTGTTCTGTTGCTGAAGCAGAGTCGGCTGCGCCGCCGGGACTTGCGGTACAATTTGTGTTTGATTTATCTGTTGCGGTTGCGCGAGGAGCTGTTGTTGCTGCTGTTGTTGTTGAATCAGCAACTGCCGTTGTTGTTGCAATGATGATCTAATCTGCTGTCCGTTTACCGGATGCCTGGCGGAGAGTTGATTCTGCAGTTGGACTTGCGAAGTTCTATGAGCCAAATCTTGCCTAATGGGAAACTTTTGCTGCGTTTGTACTTGATTGTGTAAAACTGTCGCTTGCTGCTGCTGCTGCATCTGCCCACCAGCCGACATTTGATGCACCGCTTGCGGTGGCATCATACTTTGCCCAGCGCTAGTACCAATCACGTTGACTGCGGTATGTTGCTGCGGTGGAAGCGTCGACGGTTGATTAACGTTGACAGTCGCGAACGCCGAAGGCGTAGAAGTCTGTGGCAAGTCGGGAATAACCGGCGTCGTCGTCGCCGTACTGGCGATCAAGTCTTCGCTTCTCAAGGTATCCAAATTCGCTGGTGGCGATTCGCTGGGCGATGGGAGATCTTTCCTTCTAACCGTAGGTTTCTTGGTGGGTCTCATGCGATTGGTAAGTCCGGGATTGTCGATAACAGCCGGCGGTAACATCTTCTGACCAGATATGACGTTATTCGCGTGCGAACCAGCGTCGTTTTGTAAAAGATTCACGAGCAACGGACTGGACAGGGCGACCTGATTTCCGCTACCGTTCGAACTCCCTGCCAAATTGGTACCGTTGTTTGGTGACAGACTAGATGTTGTAGCAATCGTCGTGGGCTTGTACTGATTCGTTAATTGTCCGACCGTAACGACCGGCTGGGTTGTTGTATGACCGGTCGTCAATGCCGTGACTGTCGCCAAATTTTCTTGAGATGGATACGGGGGCGGCGGTTGCGCATGGTGTTTGAACTGCATTGTATTCTTGATTGTTGTGGACTGCGATTCGCGACTGTGTATTGCTTGGGCAGCGTGCGTCATACTGGCAAATGGGAAAGGACCGTTGTAGTTGTTCCTGGGCGATGCACTAGGATTGATCACTTGCTGATTTCCGGAAACGCCAGGATTCCCCGCTGACGTGGACTGTGTCGATTTCGCAAGAAACGGTGGAATAGGATCACAGTCTGTGGGCGCGACTACATTCGGAGAACGAAACTGAGGAGCTTTCTCTGATGATGTTCCTGAAACAAGAAATTTATATAATTTATGTAAGTCATTTCGCTATAGAATATTAATTTTTTTATTCTTTTATTCTTTCATAACCCATAACAACTTACCAGCTGCTATTATCTGAGCAACATTATGTAGCGTCGACGAAATACTGGTGGCGTTACTGGGACCAGGCAAAGCTGTCGAAGGGTTACCGTCACCAGCAGCTGCGTTACTAGTAGCATCTCCTTGTGATTTTGCTCCGCCATCTTGCGTAGTTCCAGAATGTAGCACAATTTCTTGCGCGTCTCCACCGAAGCGACTGGCTATCCTTAAAGATATTACCTGCAAAAAATATACGACAATGTATTACTCAATCATCCTTTATTTCCTACAGTTCTACAATTCACAAAAATGATATCATTAAGATATAGTAACAATATATAAATAAAGCTGTAAAAATCTAATTGGATGGGTATTAATTACCTGATCTCCTTCGACTTGTACTGAGAGTATGCCAAGTTGTGTAAGCGTTGGAGAACCCTGAGCCGCTAATTCTCGAAGTCGCAAAGCAGCTTCTCTGGGTATCGAGAATGTTACCCTGACAGAATTCCATGGTTCTATCTTATCTACTCTCAGACCATCTCCCTTTTCTGTAAATTGTATATCATTTGCTTATTAATAATTATTATATTTAAACATAAGATTAATAATTGATATTGATATTAATTATTAATATCCTATAAAGTAAACTTGCTTAAGATAAACCAAACTAAAATAAGCTTGCTTTACCTTTGCAAAGCAAAGTATTGAGATGGTCAACAATGATTTCAAACTTTCGGGGGAACTCTGGATCTCCAAGGTCACCCTCACAAGTTACCACCGTCTCGATCAGATCACCATCGCTATCTGCCGCCATGACTGTAATATTCATTATTGATATTATCTTAACAATAATACCGAGCACAAAATAAAGTACAATAGTAATAAAAATAGAGCAATAATAAACAAAAATATATTATTTTTCTGTTCTTTATTAAATTTTAAGGGCTTGTCGCGAGCATGTAATGGATAGATTAATAGTAATATAAAAAAATTTAATCTAAGTTATAAAAAAGAAAAGTTAACAGCATTAAAATAAAAGTTTAACTCTATAACGTTTATTATGTTTTCTTTATTAAAAGAATCTTATTTAAAAAAACAAAAGTGTATGTATTTTTCAACTTTTCCTTCAAAAATATATATAATTTCTGAAATAAATTAAATAAATTCTAACATATTTATGTATTTAATAGTATTTTTTCAATAAGATATATATAAAGTTTAATCCCAATAATCAATTCTTATTTGTAACATAAAAAAGCACAATTACAGGAATCACAGGTAATATTTACACAATAATGAAATACGTACCAATCACAAATCACATAACTACCCAGAGAGTGTAGAAACGCCTCGGGGTATTGCTCCAACGTGTGTGATGATGAGATGTCGCGTGTCAGTCTTACACCGACAGCCCCAAATCACACCGGTACCACTAATCTTGTTTACTGTCGAAAAAATCAGAGAATTGGAACAATTAGATCACACAGAAAGCAAATGTCATAATATTACATTGTTACTTAACACCGTGCATGTAAATAAGTCAATATTATTGCACATCGCCACTTGCGTAATGCGCATGCATATATTAACAAAATACGCATGATAACTTGCACAACAATAATACAATAATTTACACATGGAACACATTTGAAACATGTTTGAACCATATCCAGTATTCTTATAATAAAGTCTATACACATACGCACATTCAGGCAAAGTCACCCTTGTATCTCGAAGATATTACAAAAGTAGAACATTTTCTAGTTAAATATATAAATATAGATCAACTGTACAAAGTGCACAGCAAATTAAAAACAGTTCGAACCTCTAACCTTATTTTTTTTTTCTCAATCTACACACATGACAGTAATGGCAGGGCGGTGAAAAACAAAATCGTACGTAGTAAACCTTGGCAAATCATATGCTGGTCAGTATGTATATACACATATATACATACATTCGTACAGTATCATAGTTTTAATAGTGCGATGGGGTACTAATGGTATTTCGGGTTGGTTGCGGTTTTATGGAGGAAGTGAGCGCGGAAAAAAAAAGTTTTCACGCGAGGATCGCGTATCGCGCGGAGATAATCAAGATCCCATGGCAATGAGAGGCGAGAGAGTGCTTTCGATCGGGAAAAGCAGTATTATTCGCCGTAGAATCGATAGGCAGCTGGTCGCGCGAGAACGGCGAGAAAATTACAAAAACACACACGACACACAGGCAAACGCACGCGCGCGCGCGCGCGCGCGTGCCACACACATGCACGCATCATATATGTACACACACGCGCGCGCGCGCGCACGCACACGTATGTAGGCGCATAAACAAAAAGTGAGGCCCGCTAGGCGTTACTAGGTTATAATTCGGTGCGCGATTTCCGGGAGACACGGGGCGACTCCCGCGGGGAGTCGATTCCGCGATCGGCGGGGCCGGGGCCCTCCCGCCGTCGCCGTCCTGGCGGGCGTACGTGCCCCCGCTAGGCCACGGCTTTTCCCCCCTGCGCGGAGCGGCGACGTGTTGCCCGTCCGCCTCGCCGTGGTCCTCCGCGCACGGGCAATTAAAGATCCCCTAGGTGCCCGCGAGCGGCCCGCCGCCGCGGGGGCACCCGTGCGCGCAACCAGCCTCTCGCGAAATAGGTTATAGAGCGCATTTTTTCGGCGGGGTGCGAAACGCGGACGGGCGCGTCGACGGGGATCGGCGGCTACGCGGCGCGGGACGCGCGTCCCGACGCGCGCCGTAATGATTTTCGCCGAAATACGGCATCCAGACCATCGGGATATCGGGGGGGCCACCATTTTGTCCGTCGGGGGAGGTGTACGTGAAGTGGGCTCAAGCATGCTCAAGATAGACCGTCAAAAGTCGGGAATTATTTTTTTTTTCTTCCTCTTCCTCGGCCCTCCCCCCCCGCCGCCGCCCTCGGGGGCCCCCCGACGACGTGGACGTCGCGCGACGCGGCGCGGCGACCACGGCGGCGGGGCGTACGTGGGCCCCCGCGTATATCCCGTCGACCGCCGACGGCCGCGGCACGTCCAGCGGGCCTCACGTCGGACGTCGCGCAGCGCCGACCCGTTACCGTATGAACGCAGGAAAATTTCAACGTTACCCCATTTCTTTCCGACACTGTCCGGGATTTCACGCGTCCGTACAGCACGGAGGCACACCGCCCGGGCACTGGTCTTAACCTAAAACACCTCGCGCGGGCCCTACTTGACACTCGGCACACAGCGCGCGGCAGGGATCGCGAAAAAACTCGACATAATCGCTAATATAAAGAGACAAGTCATAAAACGCCATGAACAATAACAAGGTGCCGCCATTTGCAATGCGAGCAACTGACATGCGCAAATCAATCGCGCGGGGCACGCTGGGTAACTTCGTCGGGACGGACGGGGCGCCATCTTGCCCTGGTCGTTTTAACGCGACCACGACGACCACACGGATCACGGAACTGGGATACATACGTGCGGTGCATGTCCCATAACCTCGAACTCGAACGGCTCGAATCGCCGCGTCCCCGATAACGATGCCACCCCGATCCGCCTCGCCGCGCCCGGACGTATCTCGCGGTACGCGAAGCGCTATCGGGGGCCCCGCTGCGCCCTCGCCCTTCATGCCAACCCCCGTCCTTTCGACACGCGCGGAAAATCGCGCGTGTCGCGTGTCGCATCCCTTTACACCTGGATAAAGAAAGCTTGGACCGTCAAGGTTGCTACAAAGCTGCAATTTAAATTGAATGATAGAATTTGAATACCGACTATAAGTATGTGTATATCGCTACGCATATCGATCGCAGTTGCTCGTTAAACACGATTTACGAATACAAAGCTGATTATCCAATCAATGGAATGATTTTCGACAAAAACACACTACTCGCGCCGCGACTGTTTTACAAGACAAGTACCGACGCGCCGAAACATAAATCTAATGCAGGACTATGCAGATTGACC
Source organism: Temnothorax americanus (assembly GCF_048541705.1). Lineage (NCBI taxonomy): Eukaryota > Metazoa > Arthropoda > Insecta > Hymenoptera > Formicidae > Temnothorax > Temnothorax americanus. The sequence continues at coordinate 109,621 of NW_027509264.1, read as the reverse complement.
CTTCGCAGTCACACATGGGTCCATCGGACCCACACTCATTTGGATCTTACACATTCTTTGGAGCGTCCTCTTCTTCTCCTTCTTTCTTGATTGAAAAAAAAGAGAAGAGGAATGCTTCGAAGCATTTGTAGCGTCAAGTGGACCGCAGCCTAAATATCAGCTAAATGCCTAGCTTAAAATCGGGCTTGCTCCGCCATCTACAAGAGTTCGAAGTATTCTCTATATAGGTAGAGACCGTCAATCATGTACTCGTCCGCGATTTTTTTTTTCAACGCGGTTGCCATTTGATTTCTCACAAAACCGCAGCTGTTTTATATTCTAGAATGTTCAAGGTACGTTCCAGAATTGTTCGAACTCGATCGGACCGATACCATTAAAATGGCAACCGTTCAAAATCGACTGGGTCCATATGACCCCGGTACGACTTAACACGGGATTCCAGAGAAGCGTGACTACGAAGGTTTAACGCGCAGTCGGCAAGGAACTTGAAACATACGTTATATAATACTACGTTGAATTTATTTATCATACATATAGATATAATATGTAATCCCGAAGAAGACGATCGTTCTCATCCTCTCAAGTTTCTGCTCGTCTATATTTGCACACGTAAATCTACTTTTGTGGGGGAACGAAGGACTGCATGAGACCGGCGTCATTCATTATCTTCAACTGCTTCTCCGCGTCGTAGGTTCTGCAAAACAACGAAGTTAAAAAACGTAGCGGAGATCTTACCGCGTGAAGATTGCATACGAATGCGACGGTCGCGGAGTTGGAACGAGATTAGAGTGAATAACGGCGGCGTCTCGGGCATATTTGTCACGTACTTGTAAAAGTCGGCGTATCTCTGTTTCCTCTTATCGGCGACGAGTACCTTGAACGCCAACGCCGCACTGACGCTAACTATCGTCATCCATACAAGATTCCTCTTGATCTGCGACGTGTGGAGGTTACGGAGCTGCGGTTTATTTTGTATCGTAGACATCTGAAATCCACGAAACACCGTTATCGTAACGTAAAAACCAATGGCTCTGCTTACGTTTGTCCATTTATGTCCAGTCTATCCTTTTTCCAACAATAAGTCTCAGAACTGGAAGATAAAAACTAAGTTGAATCAGAATTGAAGTTGGATCTGCGTTGATAGAAATAAACATAGGCAAATGCCACCGACTGGAACTTTCTGACCGAATAGTTTTAGATTTAATAACAGGCAGATCTTTGCGCGTGAAAATAATTTAATCGATAGATCTCGAAGCAGCGGCGAAGCTGTCGAACGTCACGCTATCAAATCTTTCGAAATAGGTTATTTAAGCAGTTTATTTTAGTTTGTTTTTCAACAGAAATACGCGCAGGGGATACTTCTCGATCCTCTCGGGGGAACGAGAAAGTACTTATCCTCGAGACTCGCAGAAGCGTACAAGCGTCGGTCACGAATCCGTGACAAAAATACACAGGTTTATACGATGTCTGATCATCGATGCGGGATTCCTATGAGATGCACGAGATATACCTATATTATATAATGTTTCATTTAACGTATACTTAGCGGCTCGTCTCTCGAGAGGAGTATCTCGTGCGAATCGCAGGCTAAAGACAATTTTGCCGAGAGAAATATATCTTGCCTTGAACGAACTCGCTCGTGCCTGTCGCTGTCAAAGCTAGACGCAGTTGAGTCTAAAGAATATCGTTGCGAATCAGACAGGTATATCGATCGTCGGATTCGTCGGCCACAATACCGCGACAAAAATAACACGTCAAGTGCCGTGCACCTCACGTCTGTTTCCAAAACGCGACCGAATCCTTAGGCTGAGTTTCCACTGAGCGCGTCACGCGTCGCGTCGTCACAAGTTAACCAATCAAAACATTCCATTTCGATCCCGTCACAAGAATGTAATGAAATGGGATGTTTTGATTGGTTAACTTGTGACGACGCGACGCGTGACGCGCTCGATGGAAACTCAGCCTTAGGTGAAGTGCATACGTATGTATCGAGACGGAAGCGTCGACGATAACTGCTCTGCGTTTATTGGACAGCGCGCGTGTCTCTGTTTCATGTCCGTTTTTAACAATGCAAATTAACTTTGATTTCTGTTTAACTTACTTTTTATTTTTTTTCTAGTTCTAAAAATTAGAAAAAGATGAAAAGAGTAAGTTAATTAAATCCAGATTAAAGTTATAATCTACACGTTGATGGTAGAAATGGATATATAAATAAATCATATGACTGTTTATGATAACAATCAAGTAAATAGAAAATTTGCCAATACAGTCAGGTTGGATCTTTTGTGTCTAATAATATTTTTTGCGTACATAAATTTATGTATACCTATATTATGCATTATACATAAAAAATTTTTTTTACGAAAACAAAGCTTCCTCTATGAGGAAGCAAAAAGAACCTCTTGATTATTAGCAATTTTTATTAATTCTATATATTCTTCAGTTTTTTCTACCCCCATTATATATATAATTCGTTAAGATTTGATTGATTAGTTCTGGAGTTATAGAAATTTCGGTAAATTTGGCACATACATACACGCACACACATACATCACACATACATACACACATATCGACATTTTTTAAAATAGCGATTTTTCGACGTTTTAGAACATTCTGAACACATTGGCAAAAGCAACTCGAAAACATTTTTTTTTACGAAAACAAAGCTTATGAGAGAGGAAGCAATTAAAAACCGTGCGCCATTATACTGTCGGGGTCTTGAAACGCAGTCCGAAGCTGAAGCTAGAATAGGATACAATCACATAATTAAATTGATAATCAATTTAACAACACCGATACTAATACGCGTCTTTAGAACCACTGCAAAATAATGTTGCGAAAAATATCATCCCCAGCTAGAGGGTTCGAATCTGGACCTCATCCCTACCATCCGGGATGACGGACGTCTTTTATACCAATTCGATATTTCGACCATCGTGAGACAATAATGTGATGACATTTATCGCAACAATCTATAAATATTAACTTAAGGAGAACGTCTTTTAAGGCAAACGTGTATAATAAATTACGTATTAAGTGAGTCATGACCGCTATGATCTTTATAACAAAATCAAGTAAATAGGAGAAATATGATTGTATATACGGTCAAACTGCATATTTTGTACCTATAAATAATATTTTTACTTCGCAAACCACGCGCCGTCACTGTCGGTCTTGAAACGCAGCTTAGCTGTCTAAAGCTGAAGCTAGAATAGTACAATCACATTTGAATTGATAATCAATTTAACAACATTAGTAGAAGTGGACATTATGCGAGTCATTCCTTTTTATTCCTGCATTGAATCTCTTCGTGCGGCCTTTTTGTGCTGAAAATGAAACTAATATGAAAGAGTGTTGTAAGAAAAGAAAAAGAAAGGCTGAATTTTTTAAATTAGCTGAAAAAAAAGGAGAAGTTTGTTGTATAAACGTATCGGTTTTTGTTCATCGAAATCTGAAGTCGGTGAAGAGTTCCATCTTCCATCAACATTTGATTCCGAACGAATATTCAGCGCGATTTCAATGAAACTCCGATTAACTTTAATACGCGATAAAATTCAACTGTTAAAATCGGAGCAAAATTTCTAGCTATGTACGTGTAATCGTCCCTAATCTAATCTCCTTTTTTCCACATGTTAAACAAGAAATTAACGTTTCTATCCATGTTAACGAAAGAGTGTATGTACTTGATAAGTTAATCGCTGATTAAATCGCAATTTAGTTGATCGTCATATCATCGTCACTGTTCTCAAAGAGAGGAATCGAGAGAAAGAAACAAGAGACGCGGAGAAGAGAAAGAGGAAGAGAGAGAGAGAGGAGGGGGAGAAAAAGAGAGAATAAAAGAGAGAAAAGGAAAGAGAGCATTTACCGGACCCGCCATTGGTGGAATCTGGACAAATCGAGCGACGCAACGAAACCGCATCGCATCTACGGCGTTCAACGGCGTTTGCGTCATCGGACAATTGTTTATTGTTTCGGGATTAGAATTCGTCGTCGAGGCGTCGAGGGGTGTCGAAGGGGGGGTCCTCTTCGATGAGTGACGAGTGATAGTGCGAGGGGGACGTTCCTCGTTCCTCGTTGTGTTCCGACGCGGTTACATAATTATTTCGGCATGACTTTTCGGTCTCGCGTATGAATCCTCGGCGGAGATCGCGGTCCCGTTGACGTTGGTTGACGCGATCGAGGTCAATGCGTAGGAGGAGTGCGGACTCGCTCCGTGGCGCGATGGCAGCGTTGCGTTGCGCAGAAGGGCGAACGGTGACAGCTGACTAATGTGATTCGGTCCGTGGGAGAACTCAACGTCCTCGGCGTCCTCGCTCCCGCGTACATCTGTACTCACTTTGCACCTGCGAGCCCTACATAACGCACGTAGACGCGCTGGCTCGGACAAACGGTCAGTCGACAGGCACGGAGGGTATACCCTAGTTTTTCTCCCATTCCCCCCCCTCGGAGGAGCCGATTAATCCTGAAAAGCGTGGGCTCCGTTCCTCGGGACGTCGCGCGTCGCTCGTCCGAGCTAGAAAATCTGGAAATCCTAGACGCACGATATCGGGGGAATCGATATCGCTCTCGCTCGAATTTGCCTCTCGGGAAGGCCAGGTATTTTGCATCTCGATTATATACTATGCACACGCGAGATACGGTGTACTCGGTTTTTTATCGTGCGATTGTCCCGTCATAGTCAGCGCGAATTTTTCTGTAAGTACGTGAGTAATTTGGTGAATCAGTTGTCAAGTTGCACAGACCCACGTAACGTGTTCTTGTTTTATTTTTGAAATTTAAGTAATCCGTTTCCCCCCCTCCCCCGCGATTCTTTGCGTATCGGGAAGTGATCCCTCACCTCGCATGAATTTACGTATTACGCATAAATTCTAAAAATGTTAACAATTCTTGTCCGTCATTTGCATATCAATCGAATGTGTGGTGCGAAGAATATCTGAGTGATGAGCAATTTGCATTTCAAAACAGAGTTTTCTAGAGGGCTGTACCGGAGCAGTTGCTCTGTATCCAGCGATCATGGAACAGATGATCGCGCTGAGTACGCAAAATCCATTGTCCTTATTGGTTAAATTTGGAATGATGGCCTGGAACAACAGCTGCGGGAACGACAACTGTTCCGGCCACGGGGAATGCCATAATGGGACTTGTCTGTGCGAGGTAGTACTTTTGTTGATCTGTTGACCGCGCTGAATCGTTTCGCGACGATAACGTTGAATCATCTCGTTTCCAGATCCAGTTTGACGGACCGGAATGCCACATCCCAAATCTAAGTTATTACATCGCCTTCGCCACGATTTTTTTCATACTCGGTTTCGTCTGCTTGATACAACTTGTCATGTGTATCGTCGCCGAGTGGCAGCGGATGAAGGCGCCGTCGTTTCTGAGAGCTTGCCGGGTCACTACTCAAAAAGTGTTGTACTTTGTGGTTTTCCTCGCGTCGATGATACGAGGGGCATACTTCACCTCGCCGGTATTTAAAAATATTTACATTTTTTTTTAATTATAACTTTTTGTTTTATTATGCTTTTAATCGCACGGTCTTAATTTTCTTGCAGACTGCTTTCAAGGAGGGCTGGTCCAGGAGCTTGCTGTCAGCGTATTACCCGTTGCTCTTGAGTGGATCATCGTTGATCGTCTGTTTCTGGGCCGAAGTGGTTCATCTGAGAGACATTCGCTGGGACAAACCTCAGTTTTTGTCAAAATCTTTTCTGGCCTTTGTCGTCTTCAACATAATAACGTATTCCCTCTTGTTAGCGGAGTTTATCACGGCTCAGACCTATTCACAAGTAGATCAAGTAAGTAACAGAATATGGGAAAATGTAATTTATATTTATTATAATATCCTATTGAGATTTGAATGTGTGACATTCTTGATAAAAATAATTTGTTAATAAAATTCTTTTTTCTTTCTAGAGCTTTTATGCACATGTATTCAATGGCTGTTACGCAGTGCTCCTATTCATTGTAGTGATCTTCTTCTTGATCTATGGAGTGGAAGTATTTTTCAAAGTATGCTCCTTTCACATTGTAATGCTTTTACTATAGCATTTTTACATTGTCGAGTTTTCTTATGGGTATTTTTTTTATTATTAGGTTCGTGGTGGATTCTTAAATGAATGTCAAGTTGCTTCCATTGCAACGAATAAACGTGTAGCTGATACAACGAAAGTCCCTGCCGAGGATCAAGTAACGGCGAAGTTGTTCGATCCAGGTCCGTCTACATCTACAGCAGAGCCTGTGCACATGCGGCAAGTGAATACGTCTCAATTACATCAGTCAAGATTTGGATTACTCTCTCAAGCTTTTATGCTGTTTATAGTAGTTGGTTTTCTGTTCAGCGAGACCCTCAGTGAATTTTGGAAAACAAAGTAAGGAAACGAAAGAACACGAATATAAGTTGTAAGTTATAACAGAATTTTTAGACTTTTCCTAACGTATATTCTTATTCCAGGGTGCCATTGTACAGCAGGAATTGGCATGACGTTGTGTTTCGTGTTATTGAAGTTGGCGTCGCACTATGGTTTCCTTGTGTTCTTTGGAATTGTATGAGGTATGTTCATACTTTTTCATCTATCTAAAATTAAATAAAAAAATAATAAAATAAAATTAAATAAATAATAAAATTTTTTTTATAAATATTTTTTTTTTATAATATGCTCTTTTGCAATATCATTTCGTCATTTCCGTTTCAGTCCAGAGCAATTATGGATCCTAAATCCGAAGCGTTTATTGAAGAGACTGGATCTGGATCAAGGAAAACACATAAAGGAAATTGAGTTGCAAGAAAAGGGCGCGTCTCAAGATACCGCGTTTCTCTCTGCAGATACAGCATCGATTAACAGCAAAGATTGCTGGATCTGTTATGACAGTGAGAGACAAGATGCTGGTCCATTGATACAACCATGCTTTTGTAGGGGTGATGTAAGTGCTGTACATCACGACTGTTTGCGTCGCTGGCTCGTTGAGGTAAAGTGGTTACGACGTTTTATTTTGAATATTTCTTGTCGGATCATCTGTGTGTTTGTCACCTTGTCGATCGTGATTTTTTTTTCTTTCAGAGTTCTGTAAATGCTGACAGTCTCGTTTGTAAAGTGTGCAATACGAAATACAATGTTGAACAT